>NC_140628.1:27840645-28566478 GCF_057382275.1 Copadichromis virginalis
CTGTTGCTCAATCACAGCTGCCTGATCAGTGTTTTTCATTAGCAATTTAGCAAAGTTGATGGTGGTGGTGTGTCTGTGTGAGTGAAAGACAGAGAGCGACAGATTTTCTGCTATAACCTTCATTTTATGGAGGCACAGTGTGAGCACTCAGGTCGCATCAGAGCATCGGGCCGTATAGTGTGAGACCTGCATCGTGACCTACCAACTTCTAACCCCTGCGAGTCAATCGTGCAGTTTGAGCAGGAGCTGAATAACGTGACTGAAAAAAAAAATCGCACACTGTTTGCCCAGCATGCTGGGCAAACAGTGTGCGATAAGTGTGCTGTCAGCTCATTGGTCACAAAGCAGGAGAGGGGCTGGGAATTATGTTTTCAAACAAAGTGTTAATTCCATTAAAAGTTATAGACTACTTTTGATTCTCACTGTATTACGGGACAAAGTGCGTCCCTTATTAGCTCAATACGGGACGTGTACTTTTGTTTCTAAATACGGGACGATTCCGTATTTTAAGGGACGGTTGGCAACCCTAGTTGTTGGTTAACATGCAAAATTAAAACTTTTCTTTTTGAAAAAACAAAGTCATTGTTAGTAGCTGATATTTAATATTCAATATGATTGTTAAACATCTTCATTACAAAACAAACCAGACAAATAATTTAAAAAATCTCTTTAAGTTCTCTTTGCATATTGATATTCACAATTTCTGAAATATCACTATGCAACTAATCACTTACTGGGTTTAAGGAGAATGCTTCAGAAATTGCCATGATCACAAAAATAAAAACACATCCTTTCATCCTCATGGTGCGTCTTTGATGAAACCTAAATCAGAGATTCTACCAAGAATGAGGAAAAACAATCACAAAATAAAAAATATATAAATATTAAAGATTTATATATATCAAACTTTATGTTTGTTCTCATAGAAATATGAAACTTGTCTTTACCTTGTCCCACGCTTGTCTCTTCCTCATCTGCATGAGAAGTTGTGCCTGTGACAGGAGTGTTAGAACCAGTTTTATACAACTAAAGCTACGTGCTTGACACATTAGGGAGTCACGCATATTCTATCTATCTGCTTTAGCCCACGTCATCATTTCCTGTTATCTGATGTCTGTGACATTAACAAATCCCGAGTATTTGCATTACTTAAAGACATTCCACTTCACACCTAATTTTTACCAGGAAAACATGAACAACAGTTGATAACAATGATAAACTCAACATTTGACTATGAACCTATGTCTTTTACTCTTAGTGGAGAACTTTTTTTTTTTTTTTACGTGTCAGAGATATACAGTTAAACAGTCAGGTGAATAAATCAAATCAAATTCATTTTTATTGTCACATCACATGTGCAGGTACATTGGTACAGCACATGTGAGTGAAATTCTTGTGTGCGAGCTTCACAAGCAATAGAGTTGTGCAAAATACAATAATGTAAACAAGCAAAATACAAGAATGGCTACATCTGAAACTAATAAATATATGTACAATATATAATAGTATATGCATTTCTGGATGTGTATACTAAATATTTTTCTACGTGTGTGTGTGTGTGTGTGTGTGTGTGTGTGTGTGTGTGTGTGTGTGTGTGTACACATATTTTACAAATTAAATAGAGTAAACAATAAATAAAATATATAAAAAATATACAGAGCTGAGACATGTGCAAAACAGTGGCATTACTGTACAGTATGGCGTGCATAATGTTAAAGTTCCAGTAGTGAACAACACTGAGACACTTCAACAGTTTAACGTGCACGGGTGAACTCAGAGAGCGTCACACACCCTGTGAGGCACAGCTCTTTATTTATAGGTTACACTGTCAATATGTAAATATGGTCAATTTCCTGTTATGCAGGTCCTGATGCTTTCTGGTGTGTAAGCTGTGTGTGTGTGTGTGTGTGTCAAGTCAATTTCTAAGAATAATAAAGATAATGCGAGTCTCCTCTTCACTTTCATCTTTCCCCTGGACAGGGTCATTAGAGAAGTGGCTGACAATTGTTCACCTAGGGCCTTCAGGGAGGCGTTAGTGGCGTTTACCTGGACTCCTACGTCACCAGCGGAGGAATTTAAATTGTCATACCACGTTGCTTTGGGGTGGCCCGTTTGGACCGGGTGCTGAGCGTTTTGTGTGAGTTGGGGCGTTTTTATTCGCGCTCCGTGTGGTGCAGTTTTGGGACACGTTGGCTGTGGAGTAGCTTTTAGGGCAGTATGGATTGCATGGATTGTCGGTGCACGCTATGTTCATACATATCAAAGCTACGCTAGAAAACACTGTAATAATGAAAATGAAACAAACAAAAATACATGTCATTAATTTACATTCTTCCGAGCAGGGAGTCGCTCTGACTCTCCATGGTCTTCTGTGGTTTAGATTGTCTCTGTTTGTCTCTGAGTCTGCTTCAGTGCCAGACATTGTTTGTGTTGTGGTTGATACTTTACGTGAGTGATGTATTCTCTTTTATTGTCTCTCTGGCGGTTCCGGTTGAATTGTGATTCCCTTTCTCTTCCTGGCGGGTTGGGTCAGTCCGTGAGTTAATGGCCACTGCAGGATTTCTTCAGGATGACCTGGTTCACCGAAGCCTCTGGTGAGTAGACTACCAGCGAAGTAAAGGGCGGGGTATACCCAATCAGCCCTTCCTCCACCAATAGATCACCTAGTCGTCGCGCAAGAGTGCTCCGCACTTCAGCCATTTTTTCTGCTCTGCAAGTGGTGCGGCTTTCTGTTCGTCTTCTAACACATCAAGTGGAATTAGATGTGAGGCTTCATCAGTCATTAGGGCTTGCAGGTGTTGTTGTGCTGCGTTCTTGGCTGCGTTATCCGCGAAATTGTTGCCTCTAGTGATTTCTGAGTCGTCTTTCTGGTGAGCTGCACACTTGCACAGTGCTAGTTGTCTGGGCAACGTAATGACATCTAACAGCTCTTTTAATAGATGTCCGTGCTGGACTGGGTTGCCATTTGAGGTTACCATGCCTCTATTCTGCCATATTTCTTGCAAAGTGATGTACAGCTGCAAAGGCATATTGGCTGTCAGTGTGAATGTTTATATCTTGTTTATATATGTTTATATCTTGACCTTTATTCCACCATCTTCCGGTGCGGAGAGAAGTGTGCTAGGGTTCAATTGCCCACACTGCTCGATTGTAATGTGTGATTGTGAGAGCAGAATGCCTACATATGAGAGCTGTCTTGCATGCGTTAAATAAGACAAGTTTGCTTGCAACAAGATGGAGGTTACAGCATGTGGAACTTTAATAATCAGTGTGTGTCCTAAAACAATGTCAGCTGATTTTTTAACTGCCTCTGCTGCAGCGGCACAAGCTTGTACACATGTTGGTAAACCGGACGCAACCGAGTCTAACTTACAGGAGTAAGATGCGAGTGGGCGTTGTTTTTCCCCGAAAGCTTGCGTTAGGACGGCTTTCATGTAACCGGCCGCGCCGTCAACATGCAAATAAAAAGGTTTTTCATAGTCTGGCAATGCTAAAACTGAGCTTGTTTGCAGGGCAAGATAAAATTAAGTTTTAAGTCGTTAAATGCTTTATCTGCCTCTGGTGTCCATCCTATTTCATCTTTCAGTGCCAAGTGTTTACCATAGATTAGGTTTTGCAAAGGTTGGGCCACCAGTGCGTATTCAGGTATCCAACATCTGCAAAAATTGCAGAGACCTAAATAACTCATCATTTGTTGTTTTGTGACAGGTTTAGGAGCGTTCTGTACAGCTACTTTTCTGCTGTCTAACAACTGTCTGCCTTGTCCTGTTAGTCTGTGGCCAAGGTACGTCACTTCTTGGCTCCACAACTGTAGTTTATGCTGTGAGACTTTATGGCCTTGCTCTGCTAGATGTTGCAAAACTGTCAGTGTGTTTGCTTTGCAATCTGCCTGTGTGTTGCCTGTAATTAAAATATCATCAACGTACAGAAGGAACTTCCCTGAGGCAGGAAGCGTGCAAAGTGACATGGATTGTCTTAGAGCCACTGCATATAGAGTGGGGCTATTCTGGAACCCCTGAGGCAACCTTGTATAGGTATACTTCTGGTTGTCAAAAAATAGAATCCAAATAGCTTTTGTGAGTCAGGGTGCAGCGGTACAGAGAAGAAAGCATTGGATAAGTCTATTACAGAGAACCACTGTTCTTTTGGTGTCATTTGATTTAAAATGGTGTGTGGATTTGCTACCACAGGTGGGATTTGTTCTGTTATGTCATTTATTGCTCTAAGGTCATGTACTAGTCGATATTTCCCCATGTTTGCTTTTTTCACTGGGAAAATCGGAGTATTACAGGTTGCTTCAGTTGTTTTTACTAAAATGCCTGCCTTTTCCATATCTGCGATCACTGGTCTGATCCCTGTTTTTGCTTCTGTGCTCAAAGTATATTGTGGTTTAACTGGCGTATAAGTTGTGGTAGTTTTTACTTCAACGGGATCTGCTCCTTTAATTAATCCTACATCTGTTGATCCTGTACACAAACTGTCGCTTCTGCAAGTTCCTCTATTCTAATCTAAAGTCACCTTTTTAACAAGAAAATCATTATAAACGCCTATTCCACTAAAAGCTCCAAAAGAAAACAACCACTTTAATCAATTAAGTTTAAGCATATAAGCAATTACTCCTGCATACATTTCATCATAGCTAAATGCTGCCTAGAAACAACTCCTCTCCCTCCTTCTACGGGCATGCAAACTTCCTGTCACACACACACTCACAGCCCCCACCTTTTCTTTCTCTCACCAACACAGAGCGCGTGGCCGCGGCTCTCATGCACTTCACAACTTCTCAAACTGCGCCACAGCCGGCAGCCAGCTGTGCCTGAGTGACCGAGCCCCAGGCCGAGAGGCCGGGGACACCCCACCTCCGAAGTGGCCCGAGCGAGCCCCAGGCTCGGGTGTGTACCCGGACGCCCACCACCAGACACAAAGAACCACCAACGCACCGACACCTGAGGGAGTCCGCCACTGGCAGGGGAAGTGGCGGTGGGTGGAGATAGGCCTCCAAACCTTGGAGGGCCTGAGATGTCCCCAGAGAGGTGGCGTCTGATACCCAACCTGACATATAGACACAGACATACAGGCACACACAGACACAAACATCCATTCCCACCCTCATGCTCTCATATGCACTTACTCCACACTCAACCAACGTGGAGACAGACATAAAGAGACGCTGTACACACGATCACACTCCCCAAGCGTACTCTACGAACCGGGTCTAGGTACCCTTGCCCCTGGAGGGGGGAACTGCACCCAGACCCAGGTGGTGTTACCCTTTTCCCTGCGGTGGGGAGAGGCAGACCGCCCCGACTCCGCAGCAGCAGGGAGGCCCCACACTCCAGACCGCAGTCGGACGGCCAACTCCTCCTCCTAGCCCCCCCGCTCCAGCAGGCCGCAGAGAATGGGGGTGAGAGAAGACTCCAAACCTCCCTCCACCCGCTCATTGTAGTGTTGATGCATGTGTGTTCTAAGGTGCAATTAAAACCCAGGAGGGCATGGAGCTACCTGCCAGAGAGCAGCAGGTAAGCGCATAGTCCCTCCTGCTAGCCCTCAATGTCTACGTGTATTCAAAATTGAGAGGTGGGCAATGACGCCAGGGGTGAGGTGTACACCCTGATGGTAATTTGGACTCCGTGTATCGTGCCCACCCCCAAGATCCTATATGTATGTGTAATGAGAGTGTGAGTAATGTGAATGTCTAAGTTGTGGGATAAAATCAGTCTTTCTATAGACTTTTGTTAGCAAATAGGTTACTTCCTATTTTAATATACTTAGACCAGACAGACTGTCCTAGCCAATCGTTTTACGCGAAATGTGTCAAGTGTGGAATAATCACCTGGCTTCGCTGTTGCCGGTTGGTCGGGCGTCCTCCTTCAAGCCCCACCGCCGTGGGCCTGTATAAGACGTTGGCCAGGACCCGAATTCACGTCCCTGGACTTAATCCCTTCCGGGAAGGGCGCTCTGCAGAGGCTTCAACGCAGGTTTGCCACGACGTCGGGACTTGAGGAAGGATACCACTGTGAAATGGAGCGTAATATTACTATTAATACCAGTCCATTAGCGGCTTCGAAGGACCAATTAAATGTCAGAGATATACAGTTAACAAACAGTCAGGTGAATAAACAACACTGAGACACTTCAACAGTTTAACGTGCACGGGTGAACTCAGAGAGCGTCACACACCCTGTGAGGCACAGCTCTTTATTTATAGGTTACACTGTCAATAGGCAAGGCAAGGCAAATTTATTTGTATAGCACAATTCAACAAGGTGATTCAAAGTGCTTTACAGAGACATTAGAAACAAAAACAAATAAAAAGCATGATTTAAAATTGATTAAAACAAGCAAACAAACAAACTAACTAAACACACACATTTCACACCTGTTCGCGCGATCTGAACCCTTATCGTAAGGGGAGCTACCAGTCCTTCTGTGGACGAGCTACTTTCTATTTTAAATTCCCTGAATTTAAAATACTCTCTAGACCCAGTCTAGACCCAGCTGGGGAGCTACCCAGAGCTCTAAACCCACTTAACAAACAAACAAACAAACAAACAAACAAACAAACAAACAAACAAACAAACAAACAAACAAACAAACAAACAAACAAACAAACAAACAAACAAACAAAACAGTATATAAAATCAAAACAGATAAAATCAGAACAGTAGATAAAATCAGTAGTTAATGTAAGTTTTGAAATTTAAGCTTAACTAATTAACAAACAAACAAAACAGTATATAAAATCAAAACAGATAAAATCAGAAATAGATAAGATCAGTAGTTAGTGTAAGTTTTGAAATTTAAGCTTAACAAACAAACAAAACAGTATATAAAATCAAAACAGATAAAATCAGAAATAGATAAGATCAGTAGTTAGTGTAAGTTTTGAAATTTAAGCTTAAAAGTGTGGATTTGGTGCTTTATTCAAATGCAGCTGAGAATAGGTGAGTCTTCAACCTGGATTTAAATAAACTGAGTGTTTCAGCTGATCTGAGGCTTTCTGGGAGTTTGTTCCAGATATAAGGAGCATAAAAGCTGAATGCAGCTTCTCCGTGTCTGGTTCTGACTCTGGGAACTGATAAAAGACCGGATCCAGATGACCTGAGGGATCTGGAAGGTTCATACTGGGTCAGGAGGTCACTGATGTATTTTGGTCCTAAACCATTCAGAGCTTTATAGGCCAGCATCAGAACTTTAAAGTCTATCCTCTGACGGACAGGCAGCCAGTGTAAAGACCTCAGAGCTGGACTGATGTGGTCCACTTTTTTGGTCTTAGTGAGGACTCGAGCAGCAGAGTTCTGAATGAGCTGTAGTTGTCTGACTGATTTTTTAGGTAGACCTGTAAAGATGCTGTTACAGTAATCAAGCCTACTAAAGATGAATGCATGGACTAGTTTTTCCAGGTCCTGTTGAGACATCAGATCTTTTATCCTTCAAATATTCTTGAGGTGATAGTAAGCTGACTTTGTTATTGTCTTAATGTGTTTTTCTAAGTTTAGGTCTGCATCCATCACTACACCCAAATTTCTCACCTGGTTTGTGGTTTTTAGATGTATAGATTGAAGTTCTCTGGTGACCTGTAATCGTTTTTCTTTGGCGCCAAAGACTATTACTTCAGTTTTGTTTTTGTTTAGTTGGAGAAAATTGTGGCACAACCAGTCATTAATTTCCTCAATGCATTTACCAAGAGCCTGTACAGGGCCTCGGTCTCCTGGTGACATTGTGATATATATTTGTGTGTCATCTGCATAGCTGTGGTAGTTTATTTTGTTGTTCTTTATAATCTGTGCCAGTGGGAGCATGTAAATGTTAAACAGAGGGGGTCCCAAGATGGAACCTTGGGGAACTCCACATGTGATACTTGTCTGCTCGGATGTGAAGTTACCTATTGATACAAAGTATTTCCTGTTTTCTAAGTATGTTTTGAACCAGTTTAGTACAGTTCCTGAAAGACCTGCCCAGTTCTCCAGTCGTTTGAGTAATATGTTGTGGTCAACTGTATCAAATGCTGCACTGAGATCCAGTAAAACTAGGACTGACATTTTTCCACTGTCTGTGTTCAGACATATGTCACTAAACACTTTTGTCAGAGCGGTTTCAGTGCTGTGGTTCTGTCTAAAACCTGACTGGAAGGCATCGTAGCAGTTATTCTGTTTTAAGAAGTAATTGAGCTGTTGAGAAACTGCTTTTTCAATGATCTTACTTAAAAATGGGAGATTTGAGATCGGCCTGTAGTTTTTCATTTGTGTCTTGTCAAGATTGTCCTTTTTCAGTATAGGTTTGATTACAGCAGTTTTTAGTGGTTCTGGAAACACACCTGACATTAAGGAAAAGTTGACGATCTGTATCAGGTCTGACTCCAAAGTCTTTGAGACCTTTTTGAAAAAACTTGTTGGCAGGACATCTAAACAGCAAGAGGAGGAGATCAGTTGACCTAAGATGTCCTCCAGGTCTTTGCTGTTAATCGGGTTAAAGTTTTTCGGTGGACACAGTACATATCCTGGATCTGCTGTTGATGTACCATATGGTCACATTTCCTGTTATGCAGGTCCTGATGCTTTCTGGTGTGTAAGCTATGTGTGTGTGTGTGTGTGTGTGTGTGTGTGTGTGTGTGTGTGTGTGTGTGTGTGTGTGTGTGTGTGTGTGTGTGTGTGTGCGTGCGTGCGTGCGTGTGTGTGTGTGTGTGTGTCAAGTCAATTTCTAAGAATAATAAAGATAATGCGAGTCAACTTCTGCGGATGTGTATTTCTGTGCTGATCTCTTGCGGTAAATGTCACAGGGTGAACTTTCTGTTTCTGCAGAGTTGGTACATTGTATCTGGTGAAATATGTGAACATAAGCAGAACATAACATTTGAAGCATAATCAAATAAAATAGTAAAAACTCTATAACATTACGTGTGCAATTGATAGATGACCTAAGGTACTATATTATCTTTCCTCTGTCTCTGATGTGAAACAAATATTTTGTTGTGGGAGTTGGCTGTGGATATGGATCTCAGTCATCTACTTCATCAAATCTTCTGTTTTCTTTTATTTGTAAAAATGTTTGAAAAGAGGACTGATCAATGAAATCTCTCACCTTTGACTGTTTTCAGTTGTATAACAAGGCTTTGTCTGTCAGGCTTGGATGCTGCGATATTGTTCCATAATGGCCAACTCATTTCCCTGATGATGATACTTGAGTACAAAGTCTAAAAAGATCTTTTCAGCTCCAGTTGTTGCTGACTTGTTGGGTGAAATGATCCATAGCAACTACAATGTACTTA
Source organism: Copadichromis virginalis (assembly GCF_057382275.1). Classification (NCBI taxonomy): domain Eukaryota; kingdom Metazoa; phylum Chordata; class Actinopteri; order Cichliformes; family Cichlidae; genus Copadichromis; species Copadichromis virginalis. Next base: position 27,849,914 of record NC_140628.1, read on the forward strand.
TATAGACCCTGGAGCAGTTGGTCCTGGCTCAGCTTCGGCGCCTAACAAGCTCATCACTGGACCCACTTCAGTTTGCCTACCAGCCTGGCATTGGAGCGGATGATGCCGTCATTCACCTCCTACATCGTTCCCTCGCTCACCTGGAGACCGCTGGAAGCACTGTGAGAATCATGTTCTTTGATTTCTCCAGTGCCTTCAACACTATTCTTCCCTCGGTTCTGAAGGACAAGCTGGTGAACTCTGGAGTGGACCATCACCTCACTACCTGGATCCTGGACTACCTCACCGACCGACCACAGTATGTGAGGACTCAGGGCTGTGTGTCGGACAGGGTCGTCTGCAGTACGGGGGCCCCACAGGGAACGGTTCTGGCTCCGTTCCTCTTCACCATCTACACTGCAGACTTCTCCCACAATTCCACCCAGTGCTTCCTGCAGAAGTTCTCTGATGACTCTGCAATAGTCGGCCTCATCACTGATGGGGACGACAAGGAGTACAGAGGACTGACTCAAGACTTTGTGGACTGGTGCCAGCTGAACTACCTCCAGATCAACGCCAGTAAAACCAAGGAGCTGGTGGTAGACTTCCGCAGGCACAAGCATTCTCCACTGCAACCACTGAACATCCAGGGTATGGACATTGAGGCTGTGGACAGCTACAGGTACCTTGGTGTTCATCTGAACAACAGACTGGACTGGACTCATAACTCAGACGCCCTCTACAGGAAAGGGCAGAGCAGGCTGTACCTGCTGTGGAGACTCAGGTCGTTTGGGGTGGAGGGCCCACTCCTGAAGACCTTCTATGACTCTGTGGTGGCTTCTGCTATCTTTTATGGTGTGGTCTGCTGGGGCGGCAGCATCTCTGCTGGGGACAGGAAGAGACTGAACAGGGTGATCCGAAGGGCCAGCTCTGTTCTAGGATGCTCTCTGGACCCAGTGGAGGTGGTGAGTGACAGGAGAATGGCGGCTAAGCTGTCATCCCTGTTGGACAACATCTCCCACCCCATGCAGCAGACTGTGACAGCACTGAGCAGCTCCTTCAGTGGGAGACTGCGGCACCCACGGTGTGGGACGGAGAGATTTCGCAGGTCTTTCCTCCCCACTGCTGTCAGACTCCACAACAAAGACTTTAACTGAACAAACACACACATCCACACATGTGAAATAACACTAAGTGCAATAATCTTTTCTGGCATCGTTGTATTTTTACTCAGTTGTATATAGTATTCGTATTCTATTTTTATCTTATTGTATATTTTTATTCTATTTTATTCTACTGTATATAGTATATTATTTTATTCTATTCTGTACAGTTGTGTACTGTATTTATTCTTATTGTATTCTAATTTTTGCGTCATAACTTTTGCACTGTCCACTTCCTGCTGTGACAAAACAAATTTCCCACGTGTGGGACTAATAAAGGTTATCTTATCTTATCTTATCTTATCTTATCTTATCTTATCTTATATCCTCCATTACAAACTTCCAGATACAGATACAGTGATTCTCTGTTCGACTTGTTTGGAGATTTCTGTTCCAGGCAGCTAATGATCACCTAATAATCCATATCTCTTTGCATATGTGTTATTGATCACGCTGAGTGTCTGTTCTACTCTAAGATAAGATGACACTGTGGATTTTATGCGCTTGTGTTCTACATCCAGGGCTTCCAGAATATTACATCTCCTGGAAGTCACAATATACCAGTCACAATATTCAAAAATGGTAGTAAATGAAATTAATTATCAATATAATCCATAGTTACTTGTTGTATTTAAAAGTTAAACTTTAAAGTGTTGATTTTAATTGTGATCATGACTTACTGCAAAGACTATTTAACTTAGACAGTAGGACGTTATTTCAAGGATTTTCCAGGATTGCTTACTATCATAATGTCACCCTCCATTAAATCCAGGCTTGAAGGAAGATGGAGTATTACACTTGTTATGGAAGCTACAACAACAACAACAACAACAACAACACACTCTTGCTCCCAACTCTCAGTCTGATGCTTGGTCAGGAATCCCTTATCAATTTTCACCAACTAATTTTTCTGATTTGTACTTCTTCAAGCATGGAAAATTAACAGGGTGTAAACAAGTAAACAGTAAAAGTTAGAGTAATCAGCACACAAAGTAACTTGTTAATTACAGTCTGACAGATAATACAAGATAATACAAGACGTTTCCTTCAAAAAACAACATAGCAGTACAAACTAGGTATAAAGAGCATCAGGAGAATATGTATTGTGATAAAAGGATAAAACCGTTTGCCACACACTGAGTAAGGACATGTTCAGCCTGGACAGTTGTTCTGTGAGGAAGCATTCAGAAATCGGCTGCTTTATCACAGTTCTGCTTTATAAAATTGAAATGTGTCTAAAAGACAATCAAACAATATTTTTTTACTGCCAGATTCTGACTAATCTAAACTGTTGGCAAAAACAGGAAAAAAAGAAAAATTCAAGCAGTATTCTAACACTTTTCAGATTTAACCAAGGCACATTAATAACAGGGTTTTTTTTTTCAAGAAGTTGTAAAACAGATAAAGGACTGTGCCTACAAATGCCCTGCTGACTAATGTACTGTGACATGATCTCCGTGCAGAAATGCAATGATAAACCAGAAATACTGGAAACCTCAACCTAAGGGGTACTTTTCTATTCTGTATGCATCAAGGCTTTTGCTTTGCTACATTATTGAGGACCGAAATGTGGTTCTAAACATTTGGAATCAGGACTCAAACATGTGCTTAGAAGTAAAGTATACATAGCTCATAAAAAAATGAACTTATATGTGACTGTGAATTTTCCCAAATCCAAATAAAAATCCTTTGATTGTTTTTAATCAGATCTTTTGTTCAGTCTTCACAAGTGTTTCCTGCTGGATTAAGAAGACCAACATAATGTCAATGTCTAAAGTGTGAAACTTCCAGCTTTAATAACTGTGTGTAAAACTATACATCAAGTGAAAGTACACACTTGTGCAGACTACCAAAAAAATAAAAATAAATGAAAACCCATGTTTCCCCTTGGCAGCACACACTACTTTCTTAATGCCACGAAGCAAACACAGGGCTGTAAGGACTGAACTGCACATAAAAATAAAATCCAAAATCTTAAATACAATAATAATTGTGTGTATATATATATATATATATATATATATAATGTATAGAACCTGCATACAAAGGCAAAACCTTGTTTATATTAACATTTATTTTCAGTCATATTTTACTTGTGAACCACTTCATTTGATGTTTTTACATTTCTAAACTTTATCACACCACCCTTTTGACAGTTAACACTAATGCACTCAGAATTCACAGTATCAGCTGCCATGACACCGTATAATAACAAAAACCAATGACGTGCGACAGTGGCCTGTTCACCTTTCTGACACCTAAATGAAAGAATTTTATCTTGTTTTGAAACCAAGCTGTTCCACATTCTTTGAAGCAATATCGTCATTTGCACTTGTTTTGTTTTTTGTTTTTCTTCCCCTTTAGCTAAGGCATTGTATGTCTGTCTGCTTTAGAGCCACGTGATTTAGACTAGCTCACACGTGAGGAAGGTATCACTCAGATTTAGTAAAAAACACAGTAAAAGTAAAACAAAGATGTATGAATATTCATCATGTTAATAGAGTTTAACATAGGTGCAAGTGCCCCCCCCCCCCGAAAACAAACAGAATACAAGGACAGACCACTGGCTGTAAAAATGTGAAAGGAATGAGAGATGTGCATCAGAGATAAATAAAGGCTCATGTATATATGTGGGTTCCTGGAAAGGGGGATAATGGTAAGTGTTAATGCTGGTAATTTGCACAAACATCTCTGATGTGGTGGATGATTGTCATTACCCAGAAAAACACTGTTGAAACACCCAGATAAAATTATTTCCCTTTGTTAGAGCAAAGATAGGCATTGTTCTAGAACAGAAAGAACCCATCTGCAAACATACAAAGAGGCGACCGACTTTATTGGTTAACACAGAATAGATCTAATAGGCAAGGCCTTATTCTGGCTTTTGGTATAATTTTGAATAATAGAAATTAGAGGTAATGTTGATATGGTGAACTACCATCATTGCAAACATTGAAATAAGTTTTCTTTTTATTTGCTGCCATTTTATTTTGTCCGCACACATTCAGTTCCAATAATCTCTGCCTATTTCTGTGCATTCAAAATGATGTTCAAAAGAAATTATTATTATCCACTGACAAAATGTTTTACTTTTTACTTTTTAATTAACATTACAGCTTTATTCTTTGTAAATTTGACAAGTTTAACTTGTTGTACTTGTTATCATCTAACTTAGTACAGCAACATGTGTGTGCATCTTAACCTGACCTAACTGCAGTCCAGAAATTTGAACCACTAAAAACATTATTTTATTTACATTTTACAATAACAACAAATTTGTATAACATTTAGTAAATAATGGTTTATTTGCTAAATAAAATTATTAAAAGGATAAAATAAGCTTTTATTAATAATTATTAATGATCCAATAAAATAATGCTTCATATCAACATCATGTGCACTTATGGTGATGCGGCTTAACCTAGTTTTGTACTGAGAATTCTCAGTAGGAGCTGTCATGACATGCAACAATGACAAAAGGCATGGCAAGACAATGACGTGCTTGACTCGGGCCTATTTTCCACTCTGAAGAATAAGGAAAAGATTTTTTTGCAGTCAAACTACCAGCATTTACGCATTCTTTTGTTCAGCACAGTCCCCAAGAGTATTACCAGCAAAGCACCCCCACAAATCATCACACCTCCTCCTCGATGCTTCACTGTGGGAGCCATGCATGTAGACCATCCATTCACCTTTTCTGCATCCCACAAAGACATGGCGGGTGGAACTAAAGATCTCAAATTTGGACTGATCAGACCAAAGTGCACATTTCCACTGGTCTAATGTCCATTTCTTGAGTTTTTTGGCTCAAACAAATATCTTCTGCTTGTTGCTTTTCCTTAGTAGTGGTTTCCTAGCAGCTGACCATAAAGGCCTGATTCACACAGTCTCCTCTGATCAGTTGATATAGAGATGTGTCTGCTACTAGAACTCTGTGTGGCATTTATCTGGGCACTGCTAACTTGTGATATCTGACGCTGGTGACTCTGATGAATTTATCCTCAGCAGCAGAGGTGATTCCTGGTGTTCCTTTCCTTGGGTGGTCCTCATTGTGAGCCAGTTTCGTCGTAGTGCTGAATGAATCTTAGGACTGCACTTGGGGACACATTCAAAGTTTTAGCAATTTTCTGGACTGACTGACCTTCAGTTCTTAAAGTAATGATGGACTGTTGTTTCTTGTTACTTAGCTGATTGGTTCTTACCATAATATGAATTCTAACAGTTGTCAAATAGGGCTGTCAGCTGTGTACCAACCTGACTTCTGCAAAACACAATTGATGGTCCCAAACCCATTAAGAAGACAAGAAATTCCACAAATGAACCCTGACAAGGCTGAGCTGTAAAGTTGAAACCATTTCAGGTGACTACATCATAAAGCTCATTGAGAGAAAGCCAAGGGTTTGCAGCAATGCCAAAAAAGCAAAGGGTATCTACTTTGAGGAATCTAAAATATAAAACATATTTATATTTATTTATCAATTTTTTCTTTGGTACAATTCATATAATTGATGTCATCAGTATGTATCTACAGTGCAGAAAGCAGTGAAAATAAAGAAAAAACATTATATGAGAACGTGTGTCCAAACCTTACCACTCGATGGCAGTGTAACCTTGTTTTAGGACAGAAAACCTTCATGTTTACAGTGTCACGTGGGGCATTGTAGTTGCTTGGAAAAGCTGTTGTTGTTGTTTTTTTCTTTTAGAATTCACAAATTAACATGACCTAAAAAAGTAATATGTAACAATGTAACAAAAGTATTAGACTTCAAAGTTTTTTAAGGAAAATGACCAAGTATGAGGTACATCTGTATGTATTTGAGTATTATATCTGTAGGCTAAGCATTTAAGCCTGTAGGAGTAATTTTAACAAATAGAATGACAGTCATGTAGAAAAGTTGTACTATTGATATTCATACATATTCTGATTTTAATAGCAGAAAATGAATTATGAACAAACCATGAACAAATAAGATTTATTACCATACCATAACAGCTTTATTTATAAAGCACTTTAACGTAAAACCAGGGTTCACAAACTGCTGTACATATACAAATAGCATAAACACAATAAAAGAAAAATAAGATAAAATACAATAAATAACTAAATGAATAAAATGAAATAAAACATGTTAAAACAAATTGAGCCACCCCCTTAAAGATAGCCAAAGGCTTCAGCAAATTAATATGTTTTAAGAAGATTTTTAAAGTCAGAAAGATAAGTTTTCACAAATTACCTGAGGGGAGTCAACACCAACAGTCTGTACAGCATGAAGGACCATGTCAATAGTTTTAAATAAGGCTTGAGGCTTACAGGAATTAGCCTGCATAATAGCAGCAAAATGTTTTCTCTTAACAGTTTTCTGATATGAATTCCAGTAATACTGTAATATTTGGTATGAAAGCTGAAGTTTATCCTTCTTCCATTTACGTTCAGCTCTCCTACACTTTCTTCTGACAGCACGGGTGGCTTCATTCAGACCTGAACCCTTCAGCTTAAAGGGGGCCACCGACTGAGTAAAACCATGAGCTGAGCTCTTCTGGATCATTACATATAGAATCAGGAAGGCTGCTGTTCTGATGAAAAACAACAGAGAACTGACCAGCAGTGGATGGGTTAAAAATACCACCGCTCTGACCGCTCTAACCCTAACCCTAACCCAGGAGGATTAACTTTAGTACAAGGAAGGGAAACCTCAAACAAGACAGGCTTATGGTCCAGCCATACAGCATCACAGACCTCTAAGTTAAAGACCGGTAAACCGCGAGTTAAAACAAAATCCCATATTTTTGTGTAGGCACAGACACAGGTTTTGCGAGTGTACACTAAAAGAGAGTAAACTCTAGCACACAAAAAATAGCCTAAATAGCACAAACAAACACAACAGGATCAGGGCTAGATGGCAAGCCAAACACATTGGTGCCATCTTGGGCACAGGACCAAGATACTTGATAGCCATCACGTGGGAACGGCAAAGCTAGACTGTGTACAAAGGGAGGAAATTCAAGATAGAAAGTGGGCCATACAATAAGACAACATCCTCTTGGAGCAAAGAAAACTAAAAGTCAGTGCTTTGAAATGTTCTGGTCAAAACCATGACCTGAAGGGTTCTGGACGAGCTGCCCATGTCAGGAAAACACCAGCATGGCAGAATCGAATGTGTTCCTCTAGGCTGGTGACTAGGACTGGTCAATATAAATGTTTAGTTGCATTTACTGCTTCACAAAGTGGTAAATCAAATATTTAAATAATTGATCATTGCCTCAATTATTTAAAAAAAAAATCCACATTTAGTTAGTTTTCCTTAATATACTCTGAAAACTTGCAGAAAATGAAAAAGAAAACCCACAAAAACATATGAGGTTGTTTTATGATGTATTTATAGGGGACTCTGAAAACTTCCAGAGCTGTAACAAAACATTTCCAGCAGAGGTACAGTTGGAGGTTTAAACACTGGCATGGAAAATGTGAACATGATGATATGCTGCATACAACAGTTTTCTCATGGCAATTTCAAATGATTCTAAATTCCAAGTACTAGGTGAAATTGTTGTGTTACATTTTTCTTTCTTGTCAAGAACGTCTCTTCATAACAACCCTGCTCTAAAGCATGGCCATATTCATATGATTGAGAAACAAACGCCATGACCTGAGATCATTTCTAATGATCCAATGACATGCGATACTTATCTTATCACTGCTTGTCAAGCAGAGAAGAAAAGGTGGCCTTCCTTTCCACTTCCTCCATGTAAAGGTTGGCTACAATAGGTGACACGGGGGAGCCCATGGCACAGCCATGTTTTTGTCTGTAGAAGCCTTCGTTGTATTTGAAGTATGTTGTGTTAAGGCAGAGGTCTAACAGTGTGCAAATCTGATTGGGTGTGAAGTTGGTCCCGTCTTCCAAGGAGCTGTCTTCTTGTAGTCGTTTTCTGACAGTCTCCACGGCCTCCGTGGTGGGTATGCAAGTGAAGAGAGAGACTACAAAGGACACCATGGTTTCATTTGGATCCAGGGTAAGTTTCTGGACCTTGTCAGTGAAGTTCTTGATGTGGTGTGGGGTGTTCCCCACGAGAGGAGCAAGGATGGTGGCAAGGTGTTTTGCAATGTTATAAGTGGCTGAGTTTATGCTACTGAATATGGGTCTGAGTGGGACAGCTTCCTTGTGGATTTTAGGAAGTCCGTAAATGCAGGGTATGGAATCCCCTGGGTAAAGGCGGTGATATGTAAGGCGGTCAGTGGTTTTGTCCTTTTCAAAGTCTTGAAGGCAAGCTATAACTTTCTTTTTGTAGCTGCTTGTGGGGTCTCGCTTTAAGGCTTCGTAGGTATTGTTGTCACTGAGGAGAGTAGTGATCTTTGTATGGTAATCTGTAGTGTTTAGGACTAGGGAGACCGAAAAGCAGCGCACATTTCGGTGCTTTATCTCGGTGCTTTTTTTTCCTGAGCTGTGATACACTTCTAGCCAATCATTTTACGTTTCCGAGGATAGTAGGCGGGTCCAGGTACGTACGTTCTTTTAGAGCAGAGCTACAGATTAAAAATGGACCACGGTGCATCTTCCCTTATCAGCTGGTAAAACAGTGATGTTGTGGTCTTTGCTCAGGGAAGCGACGGCCTTCTTTTCTTGTATTGTGAGGTTGGACGGAAGGACTTTGGCACTGGAGAGGGTGGCTGAGACTTTCATCCTGATTTGCTCTGCTTCTGTCTGTGATAATTTATTAATCCGTATGGCGGATTCTGTGGCTGTGATGAGGTCCACTATGGGCAACTGTTGTGGAGAAATGGCAAAATTGAGTCCTTTGGCTATTACTCTCTTTTCAGTTTCAGTGAGATTCCGGTCTGAAAAGTTCTTTACCCATTTCTCCTGACTGACTTCAGGTGTGTTTTCTTCTCTGGGCTGTGTAGGTATAGGTTCAGAATGAGGAGTGTGTGTTTTTGAAAGCAAGGTGTGAAATTTCCTGCGTTGTCTTTCTTTTCCTTTAGAATGTTGGGCCCGCTGAGCCTTGTCCACAAACTTGTAAACCTCTTCTAAGATTGGAGAGGGTAGAAGGGTTTCCAGTTCCTGCAGAGTCTGGCTGATCTTGATCTGGAGGGCATCTATAGTGAAATGGACCTGTCTTATCCTTTCACTTAAAAGGTGATTTTGTGCTCTCTGTAGAATCAAGTCTGTTCTGTATCCCCTGACAGTGGATCCAAGGCGCAGGCGCAGGGGGAATACTCCCACTAGGTTTAAATCTGGGACTCCCCACCATTTGACCTTAGAACTGAAGAAGCTTCTCGGATGAGAGGTGAAACGTCTTCAAGCAACTTAAAGAAGTCCAGACGCTTTTCTTTGCAAGCTCCTTTGACCATAGAACCATTAAAATACATCTGCAGCTTATCATTTCAGACTGGAGAACTGAAAATAGCTAAAGTTGTTAATTATTAAATTAATTATGTTAAACAACAGAACAGGAACCAAAATAGGAGTTATCTATTCCTTGAAGTTTTATCTATGAGGACATAATAAAAAATCATGTTATCCTTCCCACCAGTTGCACGTAACTTACTGCTAGTTGCGGTGACACTGGTGGTCCTGTGCTGGCCCATGTGTGGATTACCTCTGGCAAACCTGATCTGGGCCACCAAAGGGCCATCATTCTTTGCGGTATGTGAGCCATGTGTAAGTTGTGTTCAGCCACGGGCCAGTTGTAGACACACTGCTGACCCTGTGCTGGCCCAGATGTCAGCCTGATGTGTACCTTAATCAAGCCATGTAATAACAAAATGTGCTGGAACATAATAGTGCAAAAGTAACTGTGACAGTGACATGAACTATGTCATATTTTGAATTATGACATAATTTCATAGTTCAAGCTTCTTTAGGAAGTGACTATGATCAGCAAAGATATCCTAAATGTGGCAGGTGTAGGTTGAACAAGAAACGTGATTATTAATTTTTTATAAAGAAACTGCTTTTCAAATGTAGCAGACCATATGGGAATACTGTAATCTATATCATGGTTTAATTGTGTGCCTTTGTGGGTTTGATAGACTTAATCCCTTATACTTCCCAAGTGACATCAGCCTAGCACTCACTCATTTTTAACGAGGCAGAGAAACTTCCTGTTAAAACTTATCTACAATTTCTACACTTATTGTGAGCTCAGTGGTTATATGCATGATATCTTCTTAAAAAAACATTGTTGCGTTTGAGGAAGTTCCTTATGTCTTCCCATATGTACTGTCACGGCTGCCGAGGCGAGCCGTGTGGAGTTGGAAGAAGGACCCAAGATGCAGGCAGTGGATGAGATACCGGTGGTTTTATTTACAGAGGTGTAGTGGCAAACAAACAGTGGGGCATAACAAATAACTAAAGACACCTAAACTGGGAGAACTAAAAAATAACAGACCTGGGAGCATATGACAACGGGGTGAGAAGCAGAGAGACGCAGACGAGGAACAGGACACCGTGGAACACAGGGTGACAGACTGACACGGAGTTACACAGACGAACCGGCAACAGGCAGGAAAACACACAGGGCTTAAATACACACACCAGTAATCAGGGGATGAGAGACAAGAGGGCAACACAGCTGGGAGGAATCTGGGCTGACGGGACAGGGGAAACGTAAATTGATCACACTCACATACGACACGGACCTTCACAATAAAACAGGAAACTCAGACACATGGAACCAGACAAGACATTGAACTAAACAGACAGATTCACAAACAGATGGGGTGACACCATAGACAGACAGATACAGACGCAGACTCAGAGGCAGACCGAATATAACACAGAACCTAAACAATCATCTAGAAAATGATAACAAACTAAAAGCGCTGGGTCACCGACCCAGGACCATGACATGTACAACAAACTGTACATTCTTGCATGTAACAGTATGTTGCACCCCTATAGTTATGCGAAAAAGAAAGTAAACCACTTTCCATTCTAAGGTTTAATCTATTTAAAAAGCAAGGAAAATGCAGAAGCAGTGTATGATATGTAAAACTTTGGAATTGAAAGAGGAGTCAGCTTTATCTGAACAAACTACTTCTCTCAGCAGCCGGTTGAGTTGTGGCTTTTTTCTACACGTACCTTCTAGGGGTGTCAAATTATCGCGTTAATTGCGATTAATTAATTACAATGCTATTTAGCGCGTTATGTTTTTTAATCTCGTTAATCTAATTTTTAATCTCTTGACGTCATTGATTTTGTATGAGAGTTGCTATGTTATAAAATCCGTTTTTATGTGCTGGGCTCCTTGTGCTTGACTTGTTGGGGGTGGAGTCACGTCGTGAGGTCAAGGTGAGAAGTGGTGATTAGCTTACAGTGTGGATATGGAGGCGCATCTGAGAGTTGTTGGCCCAATGAACGGGAAATTTGTATTTCATAAACGCCCTGACGGCACCATTGACAAAGGTAAATTGGTCTGCCTAGAGTGTAAGAAGGAGTTTGCTTACCACCGAAGCAGCTCAAGTTTGGCCTATCACCTCAACGCAAAGCACCCAGCCGCGAGTGCAGCAACAGCTAGCAGTGAAGACGTTAGCAATATAGCAAGCCAGAGCAAAGCTTTTCGCCAAACAAAACTAGAGAATACCCCTCGTATGAGCAAGTCTGCGACCGACAGGCTGACTAATGTTATTGCCAAGTGGATAGCGATGAACTGTAGGCCGATAAATATAGTAGAGGACGAAGGATTGACAGAGGTGTTGCAAATTGCGTCCAATGACCCGTCATACAAGCCGCCGTGCAGGACTACAGTAACGACCAAAATCAGCAAAATGTACGACGGCGAAAAGAAAAACAAACTTGAGATTTTGGCGGAGGATTCTCCCAACTGTGTTGCTATAACCGGAGATCACTGGACCTCAGCTGGCAACCACAGCTATTTTGGGGTGACTGGACACTTTATTGATAGTGAGTGGAACCTCAACTCATTTGCACTGACCGTCATGAGAACAGAAACCAGGCACTTTGCTGATAAATGCGCCGAACAGTTCCTCAAGGTAGCAAATGACTGGGGTATTGAAAACAAGATATCCACCATTGGCACAGACAGCGCAGCAAACATGCTGGCTGCTATGAGAGCACTTCCATATGAGCACATCGCCTGCAATGCTCACATTCTCCAGAGGACCATCACGGTATGTCTCGATAGCAGTGGTTTTGTCGGTGTACTGGCAAAGTGCCGCAAGATTGTTGGTCATTTTAAACAAAGCCCTGCGAGTACCACAGAACTTAACCAACAACAAGTAGCACTCGGAAAGAAGAGCGATCAACTTATACAGGATGTACCCACCAGGTGGAACTTGACTCTCGCAATGGTCTCACGCCTCCTATGTAACCGAGAGGCTGTCCAGGCTAGGTTGGACCAACAGAACCACAGGTTGGTCTTGCCAACCGAAGCTGAGTGGGCGAAACTGCAGAGGCTGGAGCTCCTGCTTGAACCATGCAAGTAAGTTCAAATAAACACCTTCCCATTTTAATTATATAAACTACTGTTACATGTGTAAAATCAAAATTAATGAACATAACAAGGAACTTTTAAGGACAATTAAATTGGAAATCAGTTACACTTTGATTTAAATGAATCCAGCTAGGTTTATTTAGCAAACCTCTCCACCTCTGCAGGTATGTGACAGAGCTGCTGGGTGGTGAGGCCTACGTCTCTTGCTCTGTAGTGCTGCCTGCTTTTCGCCATCTGTACCGTGTCATGGACATTACTGATGATGATCCTGCCTACGTGGTGAAGTTCAAGAATGCCTTCCAGAAGGATCTGGCAGCACGACGAGCTAATGGCAACGAGATATGGTTCGAGGTGGCCACAGCATTGGATCCACGGTTTAAGGATTTGAAATGTCTTCCAAGAGAAAAGAGGGAACAGGTAGGACAATAAGGTTAAGCTGGACTAATGAGTCCAATTCATTATCAAATCAAACTTTTATTTATTATATGGAACACAAAGTTCTTTACAAGATTAAATAAAATAAAAAAAAAGCACTTAGTTTTAATCACAATCATTCATTCATTCATTCATTCATTCATTCATTCATTCAGGTGTGGACCATTCTGGAGAATATGCTCCAGGCAGCAGAGCCCAGAAGAGCAGATAGTCTCCAGCCCTCCACAGAGGATGATGGACCAGCTCAGAAGAAGAGGAGGAGCGAACTCCTTCTGGGGTCTGACTCTGACTCAGAAGATGGAATTGAGTCTGGAGAGCTGCAGCGCTACAGAGCAGAACCCAGCATCAGTATTGATGACTGTCCCCTGCAGTGGTGGTATGCTCACTCAGGAGTCTATGAAAAGCTGTCAGTCCTAGCACAAAAGTACCTGGCCTCCCCAGCTACCTCTGTACCCTGTGAGAGACTCTTTAGCCTTGCAGGCCACATAGTGCAAAAGAAAAGGGCAGCCTTGCTTCCAGAAAATGTTACCAGGCTGGTGTGTCTTAGCGACTGGCTGAGGAAGAAGAAATGAGACACATGTGGTCAGCATAGCTGCTGTGTCATTTGTAGCCTACTAGAATAGATTGCTTGATGTTCAGCACTTTTTTTTGTGATGGAAGAATACTTTGATGTGCTAACTTGCAGCACTGCAATGTCAGTTTTATTTTTCATTATCTGAAGCAGAGGAATTTCAGTGCTGTATTGCTCAGAAAAGAGCAACTCTGATGTGCTAACTTGCAGCACTTAATTTATTTGATTTTATTTGTATTTATTTTTCCACTTATTTTACAAAAGAATACAACAGTATGTAAATGGTTGCATCTGTTTAACGTTTGTTAAACAATAAATGACTTTATAAAGTCACTTTCTTTGTTATATCAGTCTTTTGGTCTGCCACAATAAGTTGAGGGCTTTCCTCAGCTATTTTTAGGTGAGATTAAAAAAGAGATTAATTAGATCAATTAATTAAAAATCATAATTAATTAATCTCTATTTTTTTTTTTTAATCTCTTGACAGCACTAGTACCTTCCAATTGCTTCAATGATCAGGGTTTGGAGTTTGAGGCAAACTTCCATTCAACTTCTAATATTTACTGTGGCAAGCTCCTTTGAGCGCTCAGTAAGGAAGACCCATCATGGATTGATGATACCATTCTTGAGTTTAGGGTTCTGAGCTGTGAAAAAGGTTTAGGCATTCAGGGTAGCAATGTCAAGTTGTACCACAGCTGCTTCTATGTTTTACACTTGTAGGTGCCAACCATCTAGTCCAGGGGTGTGAACTCCAGGCCTCGAGGACCGGTGTCCCGCAGGTTTTAGATATCACCCTGTTTCAACACACCTGAATCAAATGATTAGTTCGTTACCAGGCTTCCGGAGACCTTCAAGACATGTTGAGGTGATAATAGTAAAATGAGAATGTGATCAGTTATGTTTTCCCAATTTCTGGTATTTTCATCCACCTTTTGTTGCTAGACATATGGGAATGCTTCACTGCAACATGTATTTTGGTGTGGCTGTGTGCCTTCGTGTGTTTGATAGACATAATGTTTTATAAATCCCAAGTGACATCAGCCCTACCTTGTTATGGTCTGGTGTGCATAATTTGCTCACTCTAATGAGGTAGAGAAACTTCCTGTTAATAATTATCTACAATTTCCACACTTGTTCTTAGTGCAATGGTTGTATGCATGATATCTTTTTAAAAAGCTCATTACAACCATCAAATTCAATACTGACATTACCCCCATCCTTCCATCCATTCGCTTCCGCTTATCCTTTTCAGGGTCGCGGGGGGCGCTGGAATCCCAGCTGTCATAGGGCGAGAGGCGGGGTACACCCTGGACAGGTCGCCAGTCTGTCGCAGGGCCAACACACAGGGACAGACAACCATTCGCACTCAGATTCACTCGCACATTCAAACCTAGTGGCAATTTGGATTATCCAATTAACCTATCCCCACAAGTTGCATGTCTTTGGATGGTGGGAGGAAGCCGGAGTACCCGGAGTGAACTCACGCAAAGATTTCTCCAGACTTGTGTCAGATATTTATATAAATATAGAATAAAGGTTGTAAGTGTGGCCTTTTTGTGAAACTTGCAGCTAATGCTTCCATTTTTGTGGCTTTTTCTACTGACATTACAATAATCCAATCATCTTCTTGACCCCATTTGAGCTAATCAACCTCCACTCTGTGTGATTTAAATCTCAGAGTGCTCTCCTCATTTATGCAAACCACTTTCTCCCCATCGTCACCTTGCCTGAGGTCCATCCAAGCCTCAATCTTCTTCTTCACCACCTTCACTGTCTAGACCCTGGGGGATTCTTTCCTAAATCGTATTGCCACTGGGATTCCATTCTGCCATCATTGGACTCTAAAACGCCAAATTAATTAATATCTCTAGTAAATTATTTTCAGTTCTTCCAAGTGATCTCTTTTTACATTCAAGCAACACACACACAAAAAACAGAGGACCAAGAATGTTTTTGATTTAAAGGTTTTATTTTATGTTTTCTTAAACATCAATACACCAACAACCAAGAAAGCACACTGTGGCTAATCATTGTAGTATATTTTTGTTCACTACATTTTAATAACGTCAAACTCATGTAGATTTCTTGTGATTGAAAATTGCAGTAAACAAAACTATCATATGATTAAAGACTAATATTAGTTAAATGGAGTTTTAAACTTAGATATAGATAGATATTTTACATACTTTTCATTTCACTTTTTGCTTGCTTTATTTAGTTTTATTCTCTATATTGTGGAGAAAAAAAACAAACAAACAAAAATATTGTTGCAAATGATTATTTTAAAAACAAAAACTACAATGAAAAGTTCCTGCACCAAAAAAACAAATCGCTATATTAGGAAAATCTATAATAAATGAAAAATGAATCAATACACTAAAATAATAAAAAATATCTAAAATGAATCTGGCAGAGTCCTTGGTGCTGTCCATGTAACGAGTCCAGATGTGGATGATCAAGATCACATCAAGGCATAAAAAGCATCAGTGCTAGCAGGAGGGTGAGGACAGGAGAGGCGATCATACCAGGAGAGAAAGTGCTACTGCAGAAAGACAGGAATTAATTAAATAAGTCATGTATAGATAAGCTCATGATAAGTACAGAAATTCTGAATTGATATCACTGCTTTTGTGTTTGTGCAAAATCTATGTGGGCTTCAAACTGCAACAAATGATGACTATTCTTAAACAGAGCTTTTTGTGATGAACACTATCATTGGTATAACATCTACATTTTTCATGTCCACACACATTGTTATAAACAGAACATGTTTGAGAAGATTGTTGTGTCTGGAATTGGAATTGTGGTGGGTGAGATCCTGTAAACATCAAAGCATTTCTTAACAGGTATGTTAAAACTTTTTAGTGTTAATTTTAGTGTTTCTGTTTGAAAGAAACACTTTCTATTTATTAAAAATCAGGAAATGTTTGAGAACATTGCAGTACCTGCCATCTGTTGTGTATGAGGTAGGAATCGAGGTGGTTGAGATCCTGTAAACATCAAAGCATTTCTTAACAGGTATGTTAAAACTTTTTAGCGTTAGTTTTAGTGTTTCTGTTTGAAAGAAACACTTTCTATTTATTAAAAATCAGGAAATGTTTGAGAACATTGCAGTACCTGCCATCTGTTGTGTATGAGGTAGGAATTGAGGTGGGTGAGATCCTGTAAAAGTTAAAGCATTTTTAGAGGGGTATTAAAACTTGTTAGAGTTTCACCTGCATTAACTTTTACATCTAGCAACCACACTTATTCTTGCAAGGTGCTCAAAAATGCATGAGAAAATTGCAGTATCTCTCATCATATATATTGTTTCATATGACATGTTGTATCTTCACATGAGTTGTAATTTAATAATATGTCCTACTGTGATGAGCAGTTTCCTTTATCCTGGTCTCCAGGGGGATGTGTAATTTTTACTGTTCTTACTTGAGGACAAGGCAGTGAACTTCCATTAACTAGAGGTGTGAGATCTATTGGAATAAAGAAATTAAAATAATCATAGAAAACTTGGTTTTGATGATGTGTAAAATGATTGAAATGTTTCATACATTTCTGTTGTAAAAGTTTCAAGTACAATATATAAGTTTAGGAATGAAATTAGTTTAATTTGCCTTGTGCACTGAAGATGAAAATGGCACTCCCTCCCTTGAGATAATCTCTGGATTTGATGTCTTCCAAAGATGCAAAATAATATCTACCATACAGGTTATTAGCATAGATGAGCTCATTGTTCTCATCAACAATTTGAGTTCCAACATCACGAGGTTTGCCCCAAGCAGGTACACCTGTTTATAGAAAGCATATGTAACATAGTGGTTAATAATTTAGTGAGTACATTTTTAAGCATTACTTCATGTTTCTGCAAACGTACCAGTGGTGGTGAGCAGATTTGGGTCAGTGGTGAGACTCATTTGCCTTGACATCTGTAGCTGGATGTTGGGGTTCTGATCCACCATTTGGACAGTAAATTGCCTTTGTGGGCAAGGCCATTTCAGTTGGTCATCATAGACACCAGAGACAAGATGCACATATACTCCAAAATCTGTCTGCCTTAGATATAATGCTACCCGGTAAGCATAGCCCTCACTGGAATACTGCCTTGGGCTATATATCAGGGCCGGAGTATGAGTACTGTTCCAAAATCTCTCAAAATCATTAATCTGCCAGGTTCCATCTGGACACTCGAGCTCTGATAGATTGATGTCATCAATAGAGAAGCCACCTGTAGAGTTTCCTGCTCCTTTACGAACCTCAAACTCCACCTGGAACTGCTTGGTGGCATTCAGAGGAACATGGTGGAGAGTCCAGTGAGATGTCGGTGGACCTGGAGGGAGAATTTTTAGATTAATAGGTGAATGTGACGTATGTCTTCATGACAAAATGTGAAATGTGAAACATTTATACTTCATCTGGAGAAAATCATCATAAATAATCACGCAAATGATTCATTACCACTGATCTGTCCCATGAGGTAGCGAGTTCCTGTGGAGTCCCATTCATCTTGAAACTCTCTGATCCAGATGTTAAGTTTGTCTGTCTGGCTCCCATTGTGGTAATAGAAGAACTGCAGACACTGAACATGACACTCCCTCTGGGGACTCATCCTCTTTGTCTCCAGCCAGGCTGAGTCTCCCTCCTGACCTGATTCTGTGCTAGCATACATGAAGTAACCCGCATCCTGACCTACAATACAGTTCAAAATTATCTTACATCAGATCATTAAATCTTAAGTATCAAAAGTATTTATTATTATTGCTGGCAGCTTACTTTTGATGTTAATAATGCTGAGTTGGAAAACTAGATTTTCCATTTCAAACTGTAATAAAAACTGCAATAAAAAATGGAATATTTGAGACCTTACCTTGATTACCATTTCCACTGGGCAGATTGGTGTGGTCAGAGCTGGGACCACCATAAACACCAGTTACCATTTCCCAGCCATTGCCACTCTTTGAACAGCGGTTCATTTGACACATGGTCCCATTAGTAAAGCCACAGTATTTCTTAAAGGCAATGGATGAGCCTGTAGAGATCAATTAAAAGTGCAAGGTTTTTTTTTCCAAGGAAGATTGGAGGGAAAAGGCAAAAATTTCAACTCACAAAACTGTCATCTCAAGTGAGTGAATTGTTTCGGTGTGAGCAATTTTCTACACACATTCAGCACTTTAGGCTTAGTTAATTACTGACAATGAGCAACAGAAAGTTGATTATTGGAGTACCCGTGATATTGCTGAAATTGCAGCCTGACACATAGCAATCCTGGCATGTTGATTTTTGTATGAATTAAACAAATAGAGTGGGATTATTTGCTGATTATAAATTGACCATAGGTGCAAATATGAGCATGGTTGTGTTTAAATTATTTTCAAATCATAATTGTGACTTGTTGAACTTTTCTTACAACAAATAGACTTGATCATTGTGCCAGTTCAAAAAGTGATCATAATAGATATTTTGGAATTCAATAATATATAAATTTATGGCCTCATGAATATAAGTAAAAACCCCTAGTAAAGAGCCCTACTAAGTTTAAATGCGCGTAGTAACTCTAAAAACAATATAAAACTATTTACCAATGTAAGTGTGACAAAGAAAACGGCTACTTTCTATTGGTTAAGGGCACAATATTCTCACGGTGTCCTTAGTAACTTTAACCAGTAATCCCAGAGTATTCCTAAAACTGGATGCTGGTCCCCATAATCTTTGAGCACTTACTGCATTTGTAGAGTAGATTCAGCTCCTGAACATCACTAGTGCTCATTTCCACTCGTTGACCAATAAGATTCTGGAATTTGGGGTCTTTGGTGATAATTGTAGATCCATTGCCATTGGTGAAATCATCTTTGCCATAGTGCATCACGGACAAATAGTCATATGGGACTCCATGGGTGGTGCTCTCATCACTGCTGACTATTCTAAAATTGTGCTTGTAAGCTATAAAAATCATATATAAAAGTCAAACATCAGATACAGTACACTTAACTGAAAATATTTTGATAATATGAGAGAAGGTCAAATCATAAAAGGAAATATTTTGTATACTCACTATAGTGATTTCATTGATTTTATGACTCTATCTCAAATTATTAAATAGTTATGATTTTATTTTAACCATTTCAGAGTGGTTATTATATTTTTGCAGACTGCTTTATACAGCTTTAAGATAAGTATTTGAATAGAAATATCGAACAAAGACATTAACATTGTTATAATTAGTATAAGTGTTAACCAAACCCTCTAGGATGTTTTCAGAGTTAATCGTCACATAATCATCTCTGTCATATCTGGACTGTTCATGGTAGAAGCCAAGAGCATGAAGGAACTCATGTTCAACAATTGCAATGTAACCACAGCCTATTCCAATGGAGAGTTCCTGTCCACGGGATGCTTTCCCAATGTATGACCAACATCTGAAATTAAAGGCAGAACACTGATGAATATTTGTCCCATAACTGGTTATGTATTCTGTAATTTATTTAGTGTAATCTATAAAATCACAATTAAATAAATCAGAGAAGGAATAACAAAAACATAACCATTCATAAAAATTTCACAGTATTCATCTTGTTCTTTGGTTAGAACTATATATCCAGGGGTGCACATACAGTGGCTTGCAAAAGTATTTGGCCCCCTTGAAATTTTCCACATTTTGTCACATTACAGCCACAAACATGAATCAATTTTATTGGAATTCCACGTGAAAGACCAACACAAAGTGGTGTACACGTGAGAAGGGGAACGAAAATCATACATGATTCCAAACATTTTTTACAAATAAATAACTGCAAAGTGGGGTGTACGTAATTATTCAGCCCCCTGAGTCATCCATCCATCCATTCGCTTATCCTTTTCAGGGTCGCGGGGAGCGCTGGAGCCTATCCCAGCTATCATAGGGCGAGAGGCGGGGTACACCCTGGACAGGTCGCCAGTCTGTCGCAGGGCCAACACACAGGGACATACAATCATTCGCACTCACATTCACACCTAGTGACAATTTGGATTATCCAATTAACCTATCCCCACAAGTTGCATGTCTTTGGACGGTGGGAGGAAGCCGGAGTACCCGGAGAGAACCTACGCAAACACGGGGAGAACATGCAAACTCCACACAGAAAGACCCTGGCCTGATGGTGGAATTGAACTCAGGACCTTCTTGCTGTGCGGCAACAGTGCTAACCACCGTGCCACCGTGCTGTCCTTAGGATTAGTGAATACCCCCTGAGTCAATACTACAAAAAGATTTCCCAAGCCTTGAACATCCCACGGAGCACTGTTCAAGCAATCATTCAGAAATGGAAGAAGTCTGGCACAACTGTAAACCTACCAAGACAAGGCCGTCCACCTAAACTCACAGGCCGAACAAGGAGAGCGCTGATCAGAAATGCAGCCAAGAGGCCCATGGTGACTCTGGACGAGCTGCAGACATCTACAGTTCAGGTGGGGGAATCTGTCCATAGGACAACTATTAGTCGTGCACTGCACAAAGTTGGCCTTTATGGAAGAGTGGCAAGAAGAAAGCCATTGTTAACAGAAAACCATAAGAAGTCCTGTTTGCAGTTTGCCACAAGCCATGTGGGGGACACAGCAAACATGTGGAAGAAGGTGCTCTGGTCAGATGAGACCAAAATGGAACTTTTTGGCCAAAATGCAAAACGCTATGTGTGGCGGAAAACTAACACTGCACATCACTCTGAACACACTATCCCCACTGTCAAATATGGCGGTAGCAGCATCAAGCTCTGGGGGTGCTTCTCTTCAGCAGGGACAGGGAAGCTGGTCAGAGTTGATGGGAAGATGGATGGAGCCAAATACAGCGCAATCTTGGAAGAAAACCTCTTGGAGTCTGCAAAAGACTTGAGACTGGGGCGGAGGTTCACCTTCCAGCAGGACAATGACCCTAAACATAAAGCCAGGGCAACAATGGAATGGTTCAAAACAAAACATATCCATGTGTTCGAATGGCCCAGTCAAAGTCCAGATCTAAATCCAATCGAGAATCTGTGGCAAGATCTGAAAACTGCTGTTCACAAATGCTGTCCATCTAATCTGACTGAGCTGGAGCTGTTTTGCAAAGAAGAATGGGCAAAGATTTCAGTCTGTAGATGTGCAAAGCTGGTAGAGACATACCCTAAAAGACTGGCAGCTGTAATTGCAGCAAAAGGTGGTTCTACAAAGTATTGACTCAGGAGGCTGAATAATTACATACACCCCACTTTTCAGTTATTTATTTGTAGAAAATTTTTGGAATCATGTATGATTTTCGTTCCACTTCTCACGTGTGCACCACTTTGTATTGGTCTGTCACGTGGAATTCCATTAAAATTAATTCATGTTTGTGGCTTTAATGTGACAAAATGTGGAAAAAGTGGTTGCAGAAGGTGAGATGGCTTCAAACAAATGATGAATGCACAGAGATGTGGTGCAGAATATCCCATGAAAAACAGGTCCTTTTATATTATATAAAAGGCCCTGTTTTTGTCCGCTAGAGTGGAATCTACCGGCACCACTTTTCCGAGAATACACGCTTCTTTTGCGGTTCGGACTCTGTCTGATATTTCTTTGGAGGTGGAGGAACACCAAAGTAATTGCTTAGAGGAGCTTGCTTCGTCGACATCTTTAAGAGTTCTAAACAAATGTCTGTCCTCCTCCAGAAAATCTTATGCACGCAAACGTGCGTTGCACCTTCTTATCTGGTGTGCGTCTTTGATATTGACAGTGTATGCGCACCTGCGGACTTATGTGCACCCCTGTATATATCACAAATTAAACTAAAGGAACAAAAAGTCTAATTGAAAAATCAGCATAGTCATTTTTAGAATATTTATGCTAATTGCAGCTAAGTAGGAAATTTTATTTTTAAAAACAACAACAACAACAACAACAACAACAACAAAGAGCAGAAAAAAACATACCCATTTAACTGTTTGACAGAAATGTAATAGTCCTCAGAGTCCCTTGGTTTGAAATCAATGCATGATTTCAATCTGAACTGGTCAAAGGCTCTCAGAATGATTCCTTTAGAATCAATGTCTACCATTGTTGTGTTATAGAGATTAAAAGAAAAGAAGAAGATATTTTAGACAACCAATAAAGGTCCTTTGCCTTGCCCATGCATTTTGCTCTAAGGTGCTAAAGCATACAGTTATAAACATTTTTTCCGGTTTTAGCAAAGGCGCGGGTGGTTACTTTGCATAACTGGATGGTACAAAACTATTCCATTAAATTAGCTCTGTGCACTCGCACATGCTGCTGTTTTCTTTTTCATTATGTGGCTTCTATGTGTCAAAAGAGTCCAGCTGACATGGGGAAAAAAATGCATTTTCCGGTATGACATCACAAAGATGTGTTCCCATAGAAATAAAGAAATAAAGATTTATTTCAGGTGTATTTGTAAGAAAACACATATTTACCAAGGTCATTATTTAAGAGGTAGGGGACTGGAGATGTCCACAGGATGTTTTCATTAATAATGGTACTCCTCTGCTTGCCTATAGGCTAAAGTATAAGAAACATGTATATTGTGACATAATGCAGTAAGTTACTATGCACACAGATGTTTTTAGAATAAATAGATTTTTTATCTTCATAACAAAGACTCACCTCCAAAATATCATCATGTAAAAATTCTAAAATACAATTTAAAAAATTAGAAACAAGTCACTAATATTCAAGTACAGTTGCATGAAGCTAAAAGAACAAAAATATCCTTATAAAAAGGTTTAGTTATAAGTAGATGTTGAACTTTACCCTTGTTTATTTCAGGAATGTCCTTCACTTCACCAACATCTACAAAAACAGATGAGGCACTTTTGTATACTGTTTTTTTTAATATTTAAAAAAAAATGAATTTCATCAAAAAAAAAAGTGGAAAATTAAAAAAATAGAACTTACCCACTATTTCTAGTCCATTCTGTAAAAATATCAAAGTAGTATTAAACTAAATGTTCCATCATTTAACATACTTTATGTAGTACTATGAATAAATGTTTTTTATTTTATTTTATTTTTTTACATTTTAAGCTTTGATAGAAAACACACTCCATACTTGTTGGTCAACATGCAAAATTAAAACTTTTCTTTTTGAAAAAACAAAATCATTGTCAGTAGCTGATATTTAATATTCAATATTATTGTCAAACATCTTCATCACAAAACAAACCACACAAATAATTTAAAAAATCTCTAAGTTCTCTTTGCATATTGATATTCACAATTTCTGAAATATCACTATGCAACTAATCACTTACTGGGTTTAAGGAGAATGCTTCAGAAATTGCCATGATCACAAAAATAAAAACACATTCTTTCATCCTCATGGTGCGTCTTTGATGAAACCTAAATCAATAGAGATTCTACCAAGAATGAGGAAAAACAATCACAAAATAAAAAATATATAAATATTAAAGATTTATATATATCAAACTTTATGTTTGTTCTTATAGAAATATGAAACTTGTCTTTACCTTGTCCCATGCTTGTCTCTTCCTCATCTGCATGAGAAGTTGGACCTGTGACAGGAGTGTTAGAACCAGTTTTATACAACTAAAGCTACGTGCTTGACACATTAGGGAGTCACGCATATTCTATCTAGATTTGTTCCTGCTTTAGCCCACGTCATCATTTCCTGGTATCTGATGTCTGTGACATTAAAAAATCCCGAGTGTTTGCATTACTTAAAGACATTCCACTTCACACCTAATTTTTACCAGGAAAACATGAACAACAGTTGATAACAATAATAAACCGAACATTTGACTATGAACTTTTGTCTTTTACTCTTAGTGGAGAACTTTTTTTTTTCTGTGTGTAATCGATAGATGACCTAAGGTACTATATTATCTTTCCTCTGTCTCTGATGTGAAACAAATATTTTGTTGTGGGAGTTGGCTGTGGATATGGATCTCAGTCATCTACTTCATCAAATCTTCTGTTTTCTTTTATTTGTAAAAATGTTTGAAAAGAGGACTGATCAATGAAATCTCTCACCTTTGACTGTTTTCAGTTGTATAACAAGGCTTTGTCTGTCAGGCTTGGATGCTGCGATATTGTTCCATAATGGCCAACTCATTTCCCTGATGATGATACTTGAGTACAAAGTCTAAAAAGATCTTTTCAGCTCCAGTTTTTGCTGACTTGTTGGGTGAAATGATCCATAGCAACTACAATGTACTTATATCCTCCATTACAAACTTCCAGATACAGATCCAGTGATTCTCTGTTCGACTTGTTTGGAGGTTTCTGTTCCAGGCAGCTAATGATCACCTAATAATCCATATCTCTTTGCAAATGTGTTATTGATCACGCTGAGTGTCTGTTCTACTCTAAGATGACACTGTGGATTTTATGCGCTTGTGTTCTACATCCAGGGCTTCCAGAATATTACATCTCCTGGAAGTCACAATATTCAAAAATGGAAGTTAACGAAATTAATTATCAATATAATCCACAGTTGCTTGTTGTATTTAAAAGTTAAACTTTAAAGAGTTGATTGTGATCATGACTTACTGCTATGATAAAGACTATTTAACTTAGACTCTAGGACGTTATTTCAAGGATTGCTTACTATCATAATGTCACCCTCCATTAAATCCAGGCCTGAAGGAAGATGCAGTATTACAATTGTACAACAACAACAACAACAACAACAACAAACTCTTGCTCCCAACTCTCAGTCTGATGCTTGGTCAGGAATCCCCCCCCCCCCAAAAAAAAAAACAAAAACAAAAAAACAACAACAAAACAACAAAACCTGATCACTTTTTGGTTTAAAATACACAGTATGTGATGATAAAAATGTTTAAGCAGTAACAGACAAAACCAGCTCATTTTTCTGATTTGTAATCTACTTCAAGCATGGCAAATTAACAGGGTGTAAAAAGTAAACAGTAAACGTGAGAGCAATCAGCACACAAAATAACTTGTTAATTATAGTCTGACAAATATGAATAATACGAGAAGTTTCCTTGTATATTGTGATAAAAGGATAAAACCATTTGCCACACACTGAGTAAGGACATGTTCAGCCTGGACAGTTGTTCTGTGAGGAAGCATTCAGAAATCGGCTGCTTTATCACATTTATAAAATTGAAATGTGTCTAAAAGACAATCAAACACAAATTTTTTACTGCCAGATTCTGACTAATCTATTACTGGCAAGAATCTAAACCACAACCGGCTGTTGGCAAAAACAGAAAAACAGAAAAATTCAAGCAGTATTCTAACACTTTTCAGATTCAACAAATAACACGGCTAATAACAAGGCTTTTTTTTCTTCGAGAAGTTGTAAAAAAGATACAAGTCTGTGCCTACAAATGCCCTGCTGACTAATGTACTGTGACATGTTCTCTGTGCAGAAATGCAATGATAAACCAGAAATACTGGAAACCTCAACCTAAGGGGTACTTTTTTATTCTGCACTGAAAAAAAGGCCATGTTGGATTTACTTGATTCAATAGTGCACATTGGTTGCACACAAATGTTTTGCTTTGGCAGAAACTTAGACAAATGAGTTAATTCAACACAACTTATTCCTATTCAATAAACCTGTACATTTTGTGTTCAGAAAATGCGATTGAAACATGTTTAGATGAATTAAGTTGAGCTCTTGGAATATTTTAATCCTTCACAATTTTGTCATTTTATTTCAACACTATTCAATAACTTTTACCCCGGTACTACATGGTCACTTAAATACTACATGTTGTCTTCACATTACATAATGTTCAACAAAGTCTAGAGTCTGGTTACCATAAAAAGTGAATGGATCTGCAACAACTACAATCCTCCTATCTTTACCCTGGTTTCCAGGGCATAACCCTGAAGTGATAGGTCACCAGGGTACAGCCTGGCCAGCTCACCAGTCTATCAAGGGAGACAAACAACCATTCACACCAAATTGTGGATTTCAACCCAGGACCTTCTTACTGTAAGGAAACAGCACTAACCACCATGCCACCAATATAGGATCACCAAAAGTAGGAAAGCTATTATTTCAAGGTGTGATGCAGAATTTTCTTTACATTTTCAACCTTGACAGGTTAAACCACAATAAAAAGCAATAGCATACACGTGGTGTGTGTGTAGTTGTCTGCCTCTTATAACTTCAGTGTTTTGCTGTAGTTTGAAATCTCATGTGATCTTGTTAATTTCATGAGTTCAGCAACTAACCACTCTTACTAGATTGTGTCAGATCATCTCAACAAGAACAAATTAAGTTGTTAATTTTCATATAGATCCTACTTGATTTAATTATGTTCTACAATATAGAGTTACACTTAACTTTAATGCATGAGGCACTTGTATGAAATACACGCAAGATGCTTACATAAATCCAAGAGCTGGCCAATCCCTTTTTTTCAGTCTGTATGCCTCAAGCCTTTTGCTTTGTTAAATTATCGAGGACCCAAATGTGGTTCTAAACATTTGGAATCAGGACTCAAACATGTACTTAGAAGTAAAGTATACATAGCTCATAAAAAATGAACTTATATGTGACTGTGAATTTTCCCAAATACAAATAAAAATCCTTTGATTGTTTTTAATGAGATCTTTTGTTTAGTCTTTACAAGTGTTTCCTGCTGGATTAAGAAGACTAACATAATGGTATAGCTTGAAGACGTTTCACCTCTCATCTTCTTCTCAGCTTCTTCAGTTCTAAGGTCAAATACCATTTGACCTTAGAACTGAAGAAGCTTCTCGGATGAGAGGTGAAACATCTTCAAGTAACTTAAAGAAGTCCAGACGCTTTTCTTTGCAAGCTTCTTTGACTACGATGACCTGGATGACTGAGAACCTTCACAGACATAATGCACTCAGAATTCACAGTAGCAGCTGCCATGACACCGTATAATAACAAAAACCAATGATGCGTGTGACAGTGGTCTGTTCACCTTTCTGACACCTAAAGGAAATAATTTTATCTTGCTTTGAAACCAAGCTGTTCCACATTCTTTGAAGCAACATCCTCATTTTCACTTGTTTTGTTTTTTGCTTTTTTTGTTGTTTTTCTTCCCTTTTAGTTAAGGCATTGTATGGTAAATGGCCTGCATTTGTATAGTGCTTTTCTAGTCCCTAAGGACCCCAAAGCGCTTCACACTACATTCAGTCATTCACCCATTCACACACACATTCACACACTGGCGATGGCAGCTACATTGTAGGCACAGCTGCCCTGGGGCGCACTGACAGAGGCGAGGCTGTATGTCTGTCTGCTTTAGAGCCACATGATTTAGACTATCCCACATGTTAATAGAGTTTAACATAGGTGCAAGTGCCTATGCTTGCCCCCACTCCCCGAAAACAAACAGAATACAAGGACAGACCACTGGCTGTAAAAATGTGAAAGGAATGAGAGATGTGCATCAGAGATAAATAAAGGCTCATGTCCATATGTGGGTTCCTGGAAAGGGGGATAATGGTAAGTGTTAATGCTGGTAATTTGCACAAACATCTCTGATGTGGTGGATGATTGTCATTACCCAGAAAAACACTGTTGAAACACCCAGATAAAATTATTTCCCTTTGTTAGAGCAAAGATAGGCATTGTTCTAGAACAGAAAGAACCCATCTGCAAACATACAAAGAGGCGACCGACTTTATTGGTTAACACAGAATAGATCTAATAGGCAAGGCCTTATTCTGGCTTTTGGTATAATTTTGAATAATAGAAATTAGAGGTAATGTTGATATGGTGAACTACCATCATTGCAAGCATTGAAATAAGTTTTCTTTTTATTTGCTGCCATTTTATTTTGTCCGCACACATTCAGTTCCAATAAACTCTGCCTATTTTCTGTGCATTCAAAATGATGTTCAAAAGAAATTATTATTATCCACTGACAAAATGTTTTACTTTTTACTTTTTAATTAACATTACAGCTTTATTCTTTGTAAATTTGATAAATTTAACTGGTTGTACTTGTTATCATCTAACTTAGTACAGCAACATGTGTGTGCATCTTAACCTGACCTAACTGCAGTCCAGAAATTTGAACCACTAAAAACATTATTTTATTTACATTTTACAATAACAACAAATTTGTATAACATTTAGTAAATAATGGTTTATTTGCTCAATAAAATTATTAAAAGGATAAAATAAGCTTTTATTAATAATTATTAATGATCCAATAAAATAATGCTTCATATCAACATCATGTGCACTTATGGTGATGCGGCTTGACTCGGGCCTATTTTCCACTCTGAAGAATAAGGAAAAGATTTTTTTTGCAGTCAAACTACCAGCATTTACGCATTCTTTTGTTCAGCACAGTCCCCAACAGTGTTGCCAGCAAAGCACCCCCACAAATCATCACACCTCCTCCTCGATGCTTCACTGTGGGAACCATGCATGTAGACCATCCATTCACCTTTTCTGCATCCCACAAAGACATGGCGGGTGGAACTAAAGATCTCAAATTTGGACTGATCAGACCAAAGTGCACATTTCCACTGGTCTAATGTCCATTTCTTGAGTTTTTTGGCTCAAACAAATATCTTCTGCTTGTTGCTTTTCCTTAGTAGTGGTTTCCTATCAGCTGACCATAAATGCCTGATTCACACAGTCTCCTCTGATCAGTTGATATAGAGATGTGTCTGCTACTAGAACTCTGTGTGGCATTTATCTGGGCACTGCTAACTTGTGATATCTGACGCTGGTGACTCTGATGAATTTATCCTCAGCAGCAGAGGTGATTCCTGGTGTTCCTTTCCTTGGGTGGTCCTCATTGTGAGCCAGTTTCGTCGTAGTGCTGAATGAATCTTAGGACTGCACTTGGGGACACATTCAAAGTTTTAGCAATTTTCTGGACTGACTGACCTTCAGTTCTTAAAGTAATGATGGACTGTTGTTTCTTGTTACTTAGCTGATTGGTTCTTACCATAATATGAATTCTAACAGTTGTCAAATAGGGCTGTCAGCTGTGTACCAACCTGACTTCTGCAAAACACAATTGATGGTCCCAAACCCATTAAGAAGACAAGAAATTCCACAAATGAACCCTGACAAGGCTGAGCTGTAAAGTTGAAACCATTTCAGGTGACTACATCATAAAGCTCATTGAGAGAAAGCCAAGGGTTTGCAGCAATGCCAAAAAAGCAAAGGGTATCTACTTTGAGGAATCTAAAATATAAAACATATTTATATTTATTTATCAATTTTTTCTTTGGTACAATTCATATAATTGATGTCATCAGTATGTATCTACAGTGTAGAAAGCAGTGAAAATAAAGAAAAAACATTATATGAGAACGTGTGTCCAAACCTTACCACTCGATGGCAGTGTAACCTTGTTTTAGGACAGAAAACCTTCATGTTTACAGTGTCACGTGGGGCATTGTAGTTGCTTGGAAAAGCTGTTGTTGTTGTTTTTTTCTTTTAGAATTCACAAATTAACATGACCTAAAAAAGTAATATGTAACAATGTAACAAAAGTATTAGACTTCAAAGTTTTTTAAGGAAAATGACCAAGTATGAGGTACATCTGTATGTATTTGAGTATTATATCTGTAGGCTAAGCATTTAAGCCTGTAGGAGTAATTTTAACAAATAGAATGACAGTCATGTAGAAAAGTTGTACTATTGATATTCATACATATTCTGATTTTAATAGCAGAAAATGAATTATGAACAAACCATGAACAAATAAGATTTATTACCATACCATAACAGCTTTATTTATAAAGCACTTTAACATAAAACCAGGGTTCACAAACTGCTGTACATATACAAATAGCATAAACACAATAAAAGAAAAATAAGATAAAATACAATAAATAACTAAATGAATAAAATGAAATAAAACATGTTAAAACAAATTGAGCCACCCCCTTAAAGATAGCCAAAGGCTTCAGCAAATTAATATGTTTTAAGAAGATTTTTAAAGTCAGAAAGATAAGTTTTCACAAATTACCTGAGGGGAGTCAACACCAACAGTCTGTACAGCATGAAGGACCATGTCAATAGTTTTAAATAAGGCTTGAGGCTTACAGGAATTAGCCTGCATAATAGCAGCAAAATGTTTTCTCTTAACAGTTTTCTGATATGAATTCCAGTAATACTGTAATATTTGGTATGAAAGCTGAAGTTTATCCTTCTTCCATTTACGTTCAGCTCTCCTACACTTTCTTCTGACAGCACGGGTGGCTTCATTCAGACCTGAACCCTTCAGCTTAAAGGGGGCCACCGACTGAGTAAAACCATGAGCTGAGCTCTTCTGGATCATTACATATAGAATCAGGAAGGCTGCTGTTCTGATGAAAAACAACAGAGAACTGACCAGCAGTGGATGGGTTAAAAATACCACCGCTCTGAGCAACAGCAGGAGGATTAACTTGAGTACAAGGAAGGGAAACCTCAAACAAGACAGGCTTATGGTCCAGCCATACGCATCACAGACCTCTAAGTTAAAGACCGGTAAACCGCGAGTTAAAACAAAATCCCATATTTTTGTGTAGGCACAGACACAGGTTTTGCGAGTGTACACTAAAAGAGAGTAAACTCTAGCACACAAAAAATAGCCTAAATAGCACAAACAAACACAACAGGATCAGGGCTAGATGGCAAGCCAAACACACTGGTGCCATCTTGGGCACAGGACCAAGATACTTGATAGCCATCACGTGGGAACGGCAAAGCTAGACTGTGTACAAAGGGAGGAAATTCAAGATAGAAAGTGGGCCATACAATAAGACAACATCCTCTTGGAGCAAAGAAAACTAAAAGTCAGTGCTTTGAAATGTTCTGGTCAAAACCATGACCTGAAGGGTTCTGGACGAGCTGCCCATGTCAGGAAAACACCAGCATGGCAGAATCGAATGTGTTCCTCTAGGCTGGTGACTAGGACTGGTCAATATAAATGTTTAGTTGCATTTACTGCTTCACAAAGTGGTAAATCAAATATTTAAATAATTGATCATTGCCTCAATTATTTAAAAAAAAAAATCCACATTTAGTTAGTTTTGCTTAATATACTCTGAAAACTTGCAGAAAATGAAAAAGAAAACCCACAAAAACATATGAGGTTGTTTTATGATGTATTTATAGGGGACTCTGAAAACTTCCAGAGCTGTAACAAAACATTTCCAGCAGAGGTACAGTTGGAGGTTTAAACACTGGCATGGAAAATGTGAACATGATGATATGCTGCATACAACAGTTTTCTCATGGCAATTTCAAATGATTCTAAATTCCAAGTACTAGGTGAAATTGTTGTGTTACATTTTTCTTTCTTGTCAAGAACGTCTCTTCATAACAACCCTGCTCTAAAGCATGGCCATATTCATATGATTGAGAAACAAACGCCATGACCTGAGATCATTTCTAATGATCCAATGACATGCGATACTTATCTTATCACTGCTTGTCAAGCAGAGAAGAAAAGGTCTAGTAACAACCTGTTATCTACATCAAAACAAAATCAGATCGCCGTTTGCTTTCGTGGTGTGCAAGGCAAGATGTGTCTTGTTCGGGGGAAAAAAAGAAAAAAAGAACCTAGTGGACTGTGTTGTAGAGTTTAATGGGAGCAGATACCAGCAAAGGCTCCTTAACAATACCTTTTGGCCATTTGACTGATAAGAGAATCTGAATAGTCCTTTTTGCTTCCCACACAAGTGCTAATGAGGTATAAAGACAGGCTGAAACACAAACATTTGTAATCAGATTTGCATTTCAAAAGTCTCACAGAGCTTTTAGAGCAATTTGAGGAGCGTGTCTCTCATTGAATGCAATCCTTATCACTAACTGCATTTAGGGAAGAATGGATGCTAAGGATTTAGATTTATTTATGTAGGACAGACCTTTAGACATACAAGTAAATTACCCATTGAATCAGTCAAAAAAAAAAGCAGAGCAGTAGTAAATAATCAGGAAACAGATGTTTTGTGTGTGTTGTGTGTGCATGTGAATGCATTGTTATTGTTATTGGACTCTAACCCTCCACGTTGGATGCTGGCACTGTCAGTAGGGGCAAGATAAGAGGGATAAGACCAGGCGTTATACAGTTACAACAACAGGGGTGGGGGGGTTCAATAAATGCAAAATATGTCAAATTTCATGACAATGTAAAATCCTAAATTCTTTGAATCGAAGGGATTAACTTCTTAGTCTCTTGGATTACATTGGTCAGCTTTTTTTTTCAGTTTTGCTGTTGATATATGTAATGTGTAGTTTTAATGGCAAGCACTGAGAAGAACAAAAGTGCCTCTGGAAAAACTAGAAGCCGAAACTCTTGCAGAAGCCAGGACATGTTAAGACATTGGAGTCAAAATACTTTTTGCCTCCTGGGGGAAAAAAAGAAAGAAAGAAAAAGCAAACACATGCATGAACAGACACACACACACACACACACACACTACTGTTTCTTGTGACCCCGTGTGGTCCCTCCATCTATCTGTGCATCACTCAAACACATGGAAGAATTCACTGTTGTGTGCTTTCAGAACCACTTCTCATCATACTTTGTCATAGTTTGTGTTGAAACAAGATGTTTCGCGATGAGATTTCTTTCTAGAGTTTCACTTTATGTAAAAGAGAGAAGTCGATTCAAAAGTTAGCCAGATGAATAATTTCCAGATTTTTGTATTTATTTCAGATAACTTAGTGAAATTACAAAAGGGTCACAGTTTCAAACTTCACAACACAATAAAAATGGAATATTTACATTTTTGATAAGTGCAGGGATTTGTTTTAATATGTTTGCACTTATCCATAAATAATGCGGTGGAGGGTGGGGTGCAAACACAATATTGTTTACAGTACAAGACAGATATTCAATTATTGTATTTCTTCAAAACAGAGGTAGACCAGCAAGTCCGGTATCTTTGAAAATGATATAGTAGATGGAGGGTGACTTAGTTTGTGTTGACAAAGGACTGGTAGAGGGACATGAGTTGGGCCTGGAGGTCTTGGGCATAGGGGTCAAGCTTTTCCTTAAGGTCTTCTGCATAAGGGGCAACCATTTGTTTCACCAGGTGCGCTCTGTGAGTGAGCTCTACATGGACTTTTTCAGTCATAGGGGCAACACGTTTTTGGAAGTCCCGCAGGTGCTGGTCCACCTTCTGCTTCAGGTCATCTGTGTAGGGACCCAGTTGAGACTGCAGATCCTTTACACTCTGCTCCAAGCTGGTCTTTAGCTCCTCACTCTTCTGCATCAGGGTGGTCCTTAGGGCTTCAGAGTCCAGGGAATCTGCATAAGTAACCAACTCTTGCTTGAGCTGCTCCACTCTCTGATGAACCTGGGTCTGCATGTTCTCAGTGTAGGGCTGGAGCTTCTCCTTGACTGTGTTTAGTTCCTGCGTGACACGTTCTCTCAACACATCAGCCTCTGTGGTAACTTTGGTGATCAGGTCCTGGGCTGCAGGCTGAAGCTGTTCCTGGAGGGTGACTGCATACTTGCTGGCTAAGTCAGCGCTTTCTGTCAGCCGGGCACTAGAGGACAGATAGTGATTGCCAGATCATCAGTGGCTTGAATGACCCCATAACAGTCATGAGGCATATGCCCATCATAGGGCCAGTCATGCTAGTGCAGTGTGTCAAAGAACTTACTTGACTTCTTGTCCAATTGGAGAGTTTCTTATCATCTGGAGTGTATCATCAGCTGTCTGTGTGGCCTTGGCAATGTAATCCCAGAAAACATCGGTCAGCACTTCCAACTGTGGCTTGGGAGCATCAGCATAGAAAAGGTTGGCATGGCAGCCTGTTGGATGGAAACACGCGTGGTGTGAGAACAGTACAGATGTTCAGTTAATTATTGCCATTGCCATTAACGTTGAACTATAATCAGAAAGTCTTGATGCATGCTCAATCATCCAGGTAAGGAAATCACAAAAAGTTGATTCTGTTCATCTGGACGTAGCGTTTTCAGTGAGAAAAAGGTTTTGTCATTCATCCAAGTGACTTCTTTAGTCTCTGTGAGAGACTCATCCAACTGACTGACACTTGGATTCTTTCAGTGAAAATGCTACGTCCAGATCAACAGAATCACATTTTTGGGATATAATTAAGAAGCTTGGAAATTACCAGAGAGCGCTGCGACGACTAGTACCATAAACACCTTCATGACTGCAACTAGCTGAAAAACAATAACAGTCTGATTAAGTTTTAAGTAGTCTTAAAAAGGTCATAACTTTTAGATTTGCCTCTTAAAATATTGTTTAAAATGTAGTGAGATTCTCACCTGCTTTGGGCTTGTGTATCTCTTGAGGTTTAGTGTATGTGTGTTGGAACAGTGCTTCCGTGTATATATACTGATGTCAGATGACAGTAATAGTTAAGAGCACAAAGTCCAGAAGTCCTTGCCGTGTTGTAACACCACTCCCCCCCCCCCTGGTTACTATTGTGGTAGCACTTCTGGATTTTAGTATTCTCCTAATGTGAATACATTTATCACTCAACAATAAATCTTGTATTAGTTCTTCTCTCACCCCTCTCTATAAAGTCTTTAGGGTATCATCGGCTTATTAACTGCCCACATTGCTGTTCAGCAGTACCAGCCTCTAGATAACTTCAGATAACTTTGGTATGCTAAGATTAGTGGACTTTGTATGAGGGTCAGTGTGACTTAAGTAGTATGAGATGCTTAAATGGTTTCTTAAATTGAAAACTGTGGTTTAAAAAGACCTCAAAATAATCATGTATAATAAGATTTTCTTTCACTTCTACTGAACACTTCATAGGTACATTATTTTTTAGCTACTGACATAGTGGTACCTTATTCCTTTGATTGGCATAGATACTAGGGCATGTTAAGTTATTAAAAGAAACTGTTAGAAGAAAGAGTAAGTAAATGTTATTTCCAACTCTCTGGAATGACTTAAAATTTTCATCATAACGACAAGCAATCATTAAGGGTGGAAGCATATCTGACATATTTACATGAAGCACGCAAAAAGCAATTTTCTGTAAATAAGACCTGTCTATGAGATGTATGCATAATGTTGTACATCATGAATTGTGCAAAATGAATTGACCTGCAGGAGTATTGAAAAACAATAAGGTTTAAAAAGAGAAATGTACTGCTTTTAGTGTCAAAAACAGGTAGAAACGGTTTGATATTTGAATTCCCTAATGGAATATTAAGGTAGAGGTTAAAAATCTACATTCAGTTACAATACAATATGCCAAATGTCACTATCCATAGTAAAAATGTTTTATTTTCTATAGCTTAGAAAAGTAAGTGACACCTGTGAAAGTAACTATTCTCCCACAGGTAGTTTCAGTTGATGCTGATATTGTTTATATTGTTGGTAAGACCTGAGCCCTTTATATCAGGCAGGGACAGCTCAGTAGGTAGCGTGGTGGCCCATGATCAGAAGGTCAGTGGTTTGAATCCACTGAATGGCTAACCTGAGGTACCCCTGAGCAAGGTACCGTCCCTACACACTGCTCCCCGGGCGCCCAATGGCTGCCCACTGCTTCACAGCGTGAATGGGTTAAATGCAGAGAGGAATTTCTCCATTGGGATCAATAAAGTATACTTTCTTTCTATTACTATTATATGACTTCTCTGTGCAGACTTCTAGGTCTGCACAGATAAGACCTAGAAGACAATCACAATATACTGTTTAAGTAGCTGTTATACGTTCACCAGTAGTTTTATTGGTTACCCAATTTCTAGTACTAGATTGGATTCTATTGTACCTACAGAACTGTCTTAATTCCTCATGGCATATATTCAACTGCTGGAAACATTCCTCTGAGATTCTGGTCCATACTGACATGAAAGCATCACACAGTTTCTCCAGATTTGTTGGTTGTGCTTCCATGATGCAAATCTCATGTTTGACCATTTTCAAAAATTGATCTATTGGATTTTTGGACGGAAACGTTAATTTGTACTTTTGTCGGACAATTTTTTCAGCTTTATAAATAGTCAAACTGCACTCACAGTACTTTATAGAGGTACCATTTTCAAAAAAAAAATTCTGGTAAAATTGAGATTCAAGTTTCATACACATACACTTGAGAAAAAGAGAAGAACAACAGGGAAAAATGAAATAATTAATACTCGGGACTCCAAAGTGGTTTCTGGCAATTGGACTATGGCATGTCTGACGTGAAACAGCAGTTACTTTGGCCTTCACAAGCTGACAGTGCTCAAGTCTGCTAACCTTTGGTCAGACTTACACATAGGCCTGCTGAACACTGCCCTGACACAGAAGCAGTGTTGCTGGCAAAATGTAAAACTAAGAGAGACAATAAAATACCTACTGTACACGTAATCAAGTAGGACAACAAAGACATTAAAGCAATAGACTCTATCTGTCTTGGCAGAGAGTTATCACTGACTTGGAAAAAACCTATCAGCTAAGTGATTACAGACTAGCCTGTGTGGGTCGGTTGAGGTTAGACTTATGGATTTTGTATCACTCTAACAGTGGTCAATCATCAAAATACAGCATTCGAGTAGTTTTTAAATTTAAGACAATAGGTGTTCTTGTTTTTTTCTTGTTTTTTAATGGACAACTCACAAATGATGACTAATGTGTACTTGTGTATATTGGGGTATACGCTCAGTGTGTATTTGTGTCAAAGAGGCGTGCTGCATGGATTATCTGGCACAAGATGTCAGCAAAGATAGCTGAGTGAGGCAAGGTGACAGCAAAGCACTAATGTTTGGACTTTGTGATCATTGCTGTCTGCCTTGCTATATAAGCCTCAGTTCCTCACCAGTTTAATACAAGCACTACCAAGTGGACTTACAGATACACTAACAAACTCAGGTAAGATGGAGAGCTAAAAGAATCTTTCTTTGACTGTTAACTGTGTTGTTAACATGCTGTGGTAACTAACTGGTCTTTTCTTGTTACAGTGTCTAAGAACCATGAAGGTCCTTGCTGTGCTCGTCCTAGCTGTTTTCACTGGTGAGTATAAGAAAAATCATTATTCTACTATAAATTTTGGCTCATGAGAACATATATACATAATTAGCAACTATTCCGCTCAAGATAAAGAAAAACGTTGGTGATCAGTGAATATGACCTGTATAAATGTCAAATCCCAGTGAATATACAAAGCTGAAATATCTGCACTACTCTGAATTTATTCATGTCTCCATTAAACAGGCTGCAATGCCAACCTTTTTTATGCTGATGCACCCAAGCCACAGCTGGAGGTGGTGACTGATGCCTTCTGGGATTATGTTGCCAAAGCTACACAGACAGCTGAAGAAACCGTGAAGATGATTAGATCATCTCAGTTCGGACAGGATGTCAGGTAGATCATACAAAACTTGCTAATTATGTTAACAGACAACAAATTATAGTATTGCCTAAAATATTCAGGATAAGCTAGAAATATAACTGCGCTGCCTTGTATTCACTAGCTTTTTTTTTCTTCTTATTTTAATCTAGTGCCCGCCTGACAGAAAGTGTTGATGCTGCCAAAAAGTATGCCGTCACCCTCCAGGAGCAGCTTCCACCTACAGCCCAGGACCTGATCACCAAAGTCACAACAGAGGCTGATGTGTTGAGAGATCGTGTGATCCAAGAGCTGAGCACAGTCAGAGAGAGGCTCGAGCCTTACACTGACAACATTCAGACACAGGTCCAGCAGAAGGTTGAGCAGCTCAAACAGGAGGTGGCCACCTACACAGATTCCCTGGACACTGAGGCCCTGAGGACCACCCTGACGCAGAAGAGCGAAGAGCTAAAGACCAGCCTGGAGCAGAGCATGAAAGACCTGCAGACTCAGCTTGGTCCCTACACTGATGACCTGAAGCAGAAGGTGGACCAGCATCTGCAAGACTTCAAGGAAAAAGTGGCCCCCTTGACTGAGCGGGTGCAGAGTCAGATTGCACAGAGAGCCCAGCAGGTGAAAGAAATGGCCACCCCCTACGTTGATGAGCTGAGGGAAAGGCTGGACCCATATGCTCAGGACCTCCAGTCTCGTCTCACCTCCCTTTATGAATCCTTTGTTAAAGCCAATTAAGTTAACATCCACCTCACATGAAACAGAAAAAAGTGCATCTAAAGTGCATCTAAAGAATTCCAAATACCAAGGACATGTTCCTGGTATCTGGAATTTAAAAAAAAATCACATGTTGTTTGATATATTTACAGTTTTAAAAAAACAGTTGATACATACAAAAAATATGTGTTGGTCTGTGACCACAAACAGTTTTCATATGTTGTAGAAAATAAAGTGAAAGCAAAACTATAATTTCTGAGCCTGTTGTCTTATTTGAGTCAAGGTGATGTTAGATAAGTGTGGGTACCTGGAAAATATATTTCTTTAAACTTTAACACAAGAAGTAACTAGACAAAATTAAAAAAAAGATTTGTATCATGACCTAAGAGATTTGCGGTTTGTTCATGTTAGTTGGCTTTAAAAGCACTTTTTTCAGGACTGGTGATTTGATGACTCGTTAGTAGCTATTATAGAAAAGTTTTCATGCTATAAAGTACATAGATCTGTATGAGGTTTTACTTGTAGATTTGGGCAACTTGGACAGCTGGAAGGAAGCTTGTACATTGTCATTTAGCAAAAATCACTGGTTAAGCTTTCTTGTTTGTTCAGTAGCTGCTTGCAAAGGTTTGGCCCACCGGCACACCCCTGTTAGATAAAATTGTGGGTATTGGACAGGGCATGTTCAGGTTTGTTTCTGCAAGTCTGGAAGTTCATAAACATCTCCAGCTCCCACTTTGTTTTCGCTTTTGTGCCTCCATCCCCGCTGCCAGATTGCTCCCACGCTGCCTTACCCAGTGGCAAACAACATTCCTCTGCTCTGCCCCAAGCTGTCACAGACTCTCCACAATGTTACTCTCCAAGATCAGCTAAAGTTTACAATATTATTCTTACTATTATTAAAACATAATATCTTGGTTTAAGAAAAACTGTATGACAGTGGAAGAAAAAAATAGGAGAAAACAAAAAAATGTTTTGAGCTCCTGGCTCACTTTTAATTTTGTTCACTTTGACACAGAATTCGGTTGAAAAAAAATACAACATAGACAAAAAAAAGGCTGTGTCATTCTGAAAAGCACATGCTGGTACATTTCACATGAAGTGCTTTCAGAATTAAATATGAGGGGGGTTAACCCCTCTCTGAAGAACTGCACTGGCAAATTGTTCAAAAGTGCAAGAATGACCTTTCTCAGTGTAAAGCTCCAAGAATTACTTCAATAACTCATTTATTTAATCAGTAGAGGTAATTAGTGATTGGCAGCATGAAAGTATGAAAATGTAATTATCTTTCTAGTGATAAATAAACAAATAAATAAATAAACCTATTTCCCAATAATATCAACTGACTTTGTTGGTGACCAAGGATGAACATGTTGCTGTATGATCTCTGTTGCTGGATCCACATATGAGGCTTTATTAATTTAACCTGAAACACTGAATGCAATGTTGGCTTACACTTTCACTCTCAGAAGTCTGCAGTGTAACTTTTGGTTATGGAAATTCTGCTGTTGCAAGCATTTGATTCGAGTCAGCATGCTACAGTCATGCCACTCCCCCTATCAGGGATTCAAACCACAGATGTTGAGGTTGTGTGGGTTGTGTGGTTTTATAGCTTTTAACGTGAAAACAGGCATTAACTGCAGTAACCTCACTGACTCATCTAAACAGATGACTGCCTATTTAATGGAGTGAGATCATCCCAACCAAAAAGTCAAATTCCTTAAACTTTATTCAAGTGAACAACATCAGGGTTACTTTTGTTCAAACTGTCTGTTGCTGTGAAACAAAAAAGGAGAAGCCGTTACAGTAGGGATGAATGTGCCAGATGTTTTATTGTATTACCTCATAGTTCCTCTTGTTTCTCTCTCTTTCACTTCTCCGTCTGTCTTGTTGATCTTTGTCCTGATGGCATGGCAAAGTTAGGATGAGACTGAGTTCCTGCAGTCTGGCCACTTGTTACACGCATAGTCAAGATGGTCTATTTTTTTCTGCAAGAATAGTCACAAAGCCTCTTGTCTGTATTTGTAATCACCAAGATGAAAATAAGTCTTAGTAGCTAATGTTGGAGACTGTTGCATACAAACTGTTGAACATGCTCCTCATGGAAATAAGATCCCAAATGTTGCATGACAATGTTTTTGGTAGTAAGTTGTAATTACTTTGTGTTTGAACAAATGAACTGTAGTTGAACATACAGTATTTTAGCTTGTGACTCCTGCAGTGACATACACTATACCCGTTTTTGTCTTGGAATAAGGATCAAAAGGTCTTTACTTTAGCACAGCTGTACCTAAACCTTGACTTCATGACTTCTTTCTTCTCATTGTTCTCCCCTTTTAAGGAGAACAAAGGATTTTTCAAATACCTCTATACAGACTGACCTCTTTGGGTTATCATGTTGTAATGTTATCACGTAAACATGTTAATTACCTGACCAAACCCATTTGAACTTTGGCCCTAATTACAAAAGAGAAAAACCAAATGGGCTGACAACAAAAAAGACAAGGCCCGAAGGGCAAATGTCATTATACGTGGGCAAGAGTGAACTCATCCTGCAACTTGTTCGGCAGAAATATGTGAATTTTATCAAATGTAACAATAATAATTCACAGCCAATGCAACAACAAACCTTTAAAGCTTTTAAAGCAATGTAAATGCAGGAAAAATATGCACAATGTCCCATGACTGTTCTGTCCTGCTGCTAAACAAATATTTGGTGTTTAACAAGCAGGGGTAAGTAACTTCTTTCTACACCAAACTTCCTCTGACTTACACCAGTTTCAAAATCCTGGAAATTTTCAGAATACAATTGGTTGTGAAAGCCTTCAACATAAAACCCATGTTTTATTTTTTTCCTCTGTCACATCTGTATAATTTAGATCTTTTGCTCAATATGTTCACTTTGTTCATTGGATTTATTACCTGTAATCCTTCTTTTGTACAGCGGGCATGTTGAGGGTTACCTAATGTGTCCCCGAGTCTGAACATGCTCATCATGTTGGGGTAACGCCTTCTGGCACTTACTGGATATTTGTTTTATTTTATGTCTGCACGAAAAAAAAAAAAAAGATTTAGAAACTAGAAAGTGGAAAATACATGGAGGTGCATATGATATGCAAACAGTAAAACCACTCATACTATATTCAGTTGAATGTGAGAGCAGGATTGTCATGCAAATGTGCCATGTGTTTGGGGGTTGCATGTCTATATGGGGTGAAAAGGTGAGGTGTCAATACTGTCTGTGTATTTAGATTGAAATGCATCTGTGAAAGGCTGCTTTACATCCTGGAGCCGAAACATGAGGATTTGTATTCAGGGAGCACATGGTGATAACATCAAAGAAAACATGCAAAGTTGTGAACAGCCTCCTAAGTTATTCAAGCATCTGTAACAAACCTACAATGAGCACTAGAGGGGGGGGGGGGACTATTTGCCAAATGGCAATACTGCAATAAAAAGGTTAGAAAAAGGAAAAACATACAAGTGATTTGCGAAATAAACTCCGATGACGCTATCTAAAACTTGTGTTTCTGCATGCTCACAAACGGTTTAATTGTTTTGGCAACTGTTCAAAACAATTAAAAACGTATGAGTAGGCTACTTTAATAGATTGTGTAGGTTATGGCTTTATTTCTATTTCATTTTGCACTAATAATCTATACGTCAATAAGGGCATTAAATCTCTGACGGAGAAACTTTTACTCTAAAGTTTTTATTTTTTATTTCTTCAGATACTGCTTTTGCTAATAAATCTAAGAATAAAAACGTGAAAACTGAATAATGTGACGAATATTTGTCGTTGCGTTGAACGTGGAACTTTTACCCCGTTTGTTCTCGTGACAACCAGATTGCTCAATCCCCCCTCCAACAAAGCACACCGTTTAGGTTTCGGTGGCACGTTAGGCAGAAGAAAACATGATTATCTGCAGACAAATCAACATCATCATCACCATCGCGCGAGCGTGCCCGCGCGATCGCTCTCTGCGCAACACGCGCAGAGACAGCCTCCCAGGGCTATAAAAAACCCCAGTCACCAACTAAAGAGCACGGAGGAATCTCAACCTCACAGGTGAGTGAAAGACGATAGAAAGAACGGAGAAACACGCTGTCCTCTTTTCTTTGATGCCAAGTCTTAGAAATTATGAAGTTTCACTTTAGTTATTGGCTGAGTTTACTTTTGCACATATGTGTTAAACGTAAAACTCGCGTTGTTTTTTTTTTGTTTTTTTTAATTTCCAGTCCATATCGTAGTTTATAAAAACACAGTAAATAGTGTGGAAGATGCAAATGTAAATGTTATTGTATTGCTGATTTTCTGAGCGTTCCTTATGCTTTTCATAGGTGTATCTGACTGTCTAACAACCATGAAGGCTGTAGCCCTGATCCTTGCTCTGGCAGTCATCACTGGTAGGTGGATTTACTTGCTGGTTTAGTATTTATCAGTCACACTTTATTATATTTGAGTTACTTTATTTATCCATGCTTTCTATGTGTGCCTATTATAGGCTGCAATGGCCGTGCTGTTCGCCAGGCTGAAGCCACTAAAAATCCATGGGAGGAAAGTGTGGATCGCTTCTGGGAGTACATTGCCAAGCTGGGCCAAAATGCTGATGGAGTTGTGGAGAACCTCAAGGCCTCTCAGCTCAGCAGGGAGTTAGAGTAAGTGAAGCTGAGCAATTAATCAGTACTTTCCTTTGTTTTTTCTTGCACTGAACTTACATTGATTAGTGTTTCTTGTTCTTCTGCTTCTAGCACTCTGATCACTGACACCATGGCAGAGCTTGAAACATACAAAAATAACATTCAGACCAAGCTGGTTCCCTACACTGAGACCTCCACTGCCCAGCTTTCTCAAGACGTTCAGCTTCTGATCAACAGACTGCAGAAGGACATGCTGGATGCCAAAGAGCGCGGCACTGAGTATCACAGTGAGCTCCAGGCTGTGGTGGACCATAACACTGGTGATCTCGAAGGCCGCATGAACAACTTCATCCATAAACTGCAGAAGCGCCTCAATAAGGACATTGAGGAGATTCGCAAGTAAGTTGGGCAGAAACTTTTAGAATTCTCTCTTGCGTTTAGAAATATAAACTTTAATCGAACCATTCCTTTCTTATTTTAGCACTGTGGCCACCTACATAGGTGAGATCCAGTCCCGTGCCTCCCAGAACCTGGATACAGTGAAGGAGCATGTTGAGCCCTATGTCCAGCAGGCCAATGACAACACCAATAAGAAGCTGAGTGACATCACTGCTATGTTGCAGACACAGGCTGAGGGCCTGGGTCAGCAGCTGGAGACCCAGGCTGAGGGCATCAGGACCCAGCTGGAGGCCACTGCAGAGGAACTGCGCACCTCAGTTCAGGGGAAGATTGAAGAGATGACAGAATTGTTCTCCCCCTATGCCACCAAGATCCGTGAGCAGTTTGAGGAGATTGTAGACAAGATCAAGGAGTCAACCACTGCCTAAAGAGAGACTCTGAAAGTGGTAGATGGTTGGTGAAATGGCTACACTGCTGATTTCTTTACACCCAGGTAAAATGAGAAAAGGAGAAAGTTGCTGATGATCTTTACACTGAGTGTTCTAGTGTTCAGGATATGGGGGTTGAATAGAGAGACAAGGGAGGATAAGGTGCAGAACAGTCAGCAGGTGTGTTCTTCCTTCTGCACAGTCACCCTTTCTTATTTTCTCATTGACTCCCTTAATCAGTGAACACAAGCACCACAGTCAATAACAACCTTTCTTATGCAAAAAGACAACAATTATTTGTAATATC
Source organism: Copadichromis virginalis (assembly GCF_057382275.1). Lineage (NCBI taxonomy): Eukaryota > Metazoa > Chordata > Actinopteri > Cichliformes > Cichlidae > Copadichromis > Copadichromis virginalis. Next base: position 27,894,189 of record NC_140628.1, read on the forward strand.
CTTTGCTTTTCTACTTTGAATTAACTGTTATATCGGTCTATTCCCACAAGTTTTTGTATTCAATTTCTACATTTTGTTTGGTTATTACCGCAGAGTTTCAGCTTGAGCTTGAGATTTCATCCCGTTATCCTCCGATGCACATAACAACAATGTCTTTCATTTCAATAAATGCAGTGAACAACGATCTCGTTTCTTCTAGAAGTGATACCGAACCAACAAAAATGAGTCCTGTTTATTGTTGTTCCTGTGTTGCACTTCACAGAGAAATGGATCGTAAAATTACTTGATGCAAATAATCAGTGAGTAAAATGTAACACCTGTCTGTACTTCACAAGTGTGGTTAACATGTTGTATGCCCACCATGCTGCTCTCTGTAAGTGCACTTTCTTTAACTGCAGTGTGCTGAACAGTGCTGAGTAAATAAAGAACCTAGAAAAAATAGTTCCTTTCACTGTTTTTCTTATCAAACATTAATGAGCAATCTATTATTTAACTTTGGGTTCAGTTACACCTGATGAGTGGAAACAGCTGATGCTGTTGGTGACTATTTTAAATAATTACATTACTGCTTTATAATGTAGATGAGATGCAATTAATGCTTGGAAACTGGATTATTTTGCATAATGATGCTATGGCATTATAAAGTATAACATGTCTAAAATCATCTATAAAAGAATAGCGGTCTTGATGGCTTTTACTAGTAAGATTATCAAGCCATTTAAAAAACGTAGCGCCCCTGTGCTGCTGTCACATTGTTACATTTGGCAGTGGTTACATAAGACCATGTGAGTATTTATATAATGGCTTATATAAAGCAGGGGTTAGCACTGTTGCCTCATGTTAAAAAGGTTCTGGGTTCAAAGACCAGCTGGGTCATACTGTGTTGCTTTTCCTTGTGGTTAAGTTTCTTCTGGGTGCTTCAGTTTCCTCCCACAGTGGAAAAACATGCTTATTAGGTTACTTGACTAATCTAAATTGCTCATTGGTGGAACACATAAAACATGATGACTTATATGTCTCTACTTGTCCATTTTGTGATTGACAGGTGACTTCTTCCTGGTGTAAAAGTGTTAAAAGGGATGGGTTCAGTTCCAAATCCCCCCACCTACATCCTCCATAGCAATCATAATGGATAAGTGCAATAACAAGAACATTTGAAATTAAAGCCAGGCTCCCTGTCTGTTCCTCTACTCCACCATAAGCATCAGGATTCTTTTGGTTTGCCTTCCTTGTTCAGCCACCCCCTTACATCCCTTAGTTTACCCTTTTCTAGTCCAAACTTGTTAAAATCTCCCTTGAGATTCCTTTCTCTTGATCCCAGCAGGCATTTGGGAACATTCTGTGCCACAGATTAAATTACCATTGAGGTGATGGTTATCTTGCCTAAAATCTATTTTATAAGTAAACCACCACCAATATAGAATAAGAGACTTTGACATATATAGAAAACTGCTTATTTTTTCCCATCTTTCCCCGTATTTTGTCCAAAACCTTTTTCAACTAGCGGTTTTAGTAGTGTAAGAGGATTTTAAGAACAAAATTATGTTTTTTAACTTCAGTTCAAAGGCACCATTCACAGGAAAAAAGGTGGCTTTGGCTGTCATACGCTGGAAATGGTCCTTTAAATGAAAAAGGGTAAAAATGGCTGTTTAAACACAGCATGATTTTCTCTTTGAAGTTTGAGCCCGAGGCCAGTAGGGGACACCATTTGTCCCCTGTTCAGATTTTCTTCTCCACTTGAATCCAGGAAACACAAAGATGCAGCTGTGTTTTCTTTATTGGGAGAATAAGTAAACTATACGTGCCACATAAAGAAACATAAACGGTGCTTCGAGAGCACACATTTTTGAGGATTAAGTTTCTGCAGTCGCGACACAAAATGACTTTAGAAATTTCACATTATTTGATAAAAATACAAATTATTGTGAATACAACCTGAAATTAAAAGCAATACAAGAATAGTGAAACACAATAAAAGGATTCTTGATGAGAAGTATAAGACTTGTCCATGTTCCTGCCACACCAAACGTTGGATTCTAATGGAAAAACTTTGATAACACTCTACTTACTTTCCCTGACTTTCTACTTTACTTTTTTTTTTTCAAAATAATCATCAGGTCTCTCTGATACAGAAAGTTATATCTATTTTATTCTGTGTTTTTTTCCCTGAATTGACTAGATTTAATCAGTTTCTTTTCTCTTCAAAACATGTTTACCCTTTCTACCAGTGCTAAAGGGCATTGAAGAGTGACTAATGATATGACTACGTGTTTATCCTCGGTGAAATCACTTCTTTCAGGAACCAGGGTTTATTTGGAACAGACAAGTGAAACTCCTACAGTACACAGTCAACTGTGTTAAAGGATCAGTCATGGATGGTAAAAACAGGAAAACCACAAGCATCCTGCTACCTCAGCAATTCGGCTCTGTCTGCACTCTAAGTGCTAAGAATTAAAGGAAAAGAAGAAGGGAAAAAAAGCAGGTGCTATCTAGCCCATGACTGCTAGTAACCCCAAAAACATCCCTGCAGAGATTTTACCTCCTTTTAAAACCCCCACTCTTCTCACCATCCTTTTCACCTTCTTCAGAGCTGGCACACAACATCAGTCACCACAGGGGCCTTGGCCAAACACAAAAACAGCCCTCCTGTAAGCTTGTTATTCCAAATTGTGAGCACACAAGACATGCACTTTCACGCCCTATGCCTCCTACAATTATTCAAGAGGAGTTTCTGTGCACGCAAGCTCAAGCTCATAAATAAGCCCACCAGCCACTCCATTACAAAAGAGATGGAGATGCTGAGGCATGTTAAGTCGTATTTAAGTCAATTAGACCAGTCATCATAGCAGTAACACCTTATAGGCCAAGTCATCAGCAACAAATGGACATTGGCCTTTTGCATCAGACTGCTTGCTGTGAAAACAAAATGTTAAGCAATGAGGTCTTTGAATTGGTAGATGCAGACTTCCTGGCTCTAACTCGGCTCATAATAGGGATTACTGCAGTTCATTCAACTGTACTGTTTTTCCGGTGCAAACTGACAAATTGGAGCATGTATAGTTTTGTCCACTTACTCCTCTTTTTTTTTTTTTTTTTTTTTTCCTAAATGACATCAGAAACAGCAGTATGCGACATTACCCCCACTCCAAGGCCCTGCATGTGTGGGTGGTTGTGGAGGAGCGGGAAGAGGGAGGCAGCTGGAGATGGGGAGGGAAGGAAGGGAGGGGCAGGTAACCCCTCCCTGGGGCCAGCTCCCCCGCTGACCCCAGTAGGCACTCCCACCCTCCGCGACCCGCCAGGGAAGGGGGGCCCAGGCCCATCAGACCGGGGCCCAGTGCAGTAGCGCCCCCCGGCTCCACAGAGCCCTGGACAGTCCACCCAACCCCACCACAGAGAAAACTGCACCCACCCCACCAACCACACATCTTCCAGACTACATAAGACGGTAAACGCCCAGGCTGAGATCTTCCTCCACCTCTCCTGTATCTCCCCCTCCTGCAGAGAGTTCCTGAGAGAAGAAAGCTCCTGCAAGATGTGACCATCCCCCCCACCAGTTGAAGAGCCCCCCAGGCGGCTCGATGCACCGGCGGCACCCTGCTCCAGGGCCGGGCCCCCATGCACCCACCCGCCCACAACCCCGGCAACACACCAACCAGGACCCGAGCCCCCGAGGCCCGGCCCGGGCCCCAGCCCAGAGACGGAGCGCCCCCAAAACCTCACGCCCATCCCGGACCCACCCAGGGGCAGCCAGGTTGCCAGGTCAGTAACCCACGTCCGTCAGCACAGACCCTCCCCTAGCCCCGCTGCACGCAGCCGCGAGGAAACAGTCACCTGAGAGCCAACAGAGCCCTCAACCGGACGTGACCGCTACCCCGGGTTGAGCCCCCCAAGGAAGATGCCTCCGGGGAACCCCCTGACGCCCTAAGCCTGTCCCTACCCCGACACCAATCACAACACTTACTCCTCTTATAAGCAAGGGGAGGTTTGTATAAGACAGATATGAAAAGAAGAACTTTATCTGCTGCTTTTGACTTTCTAAAACCAAACAAATAACAAATGATGTCATGTTACATCAATGTTAATGTTCATTAGGGTTGAGCTATTATGACACTATCCGTAGGAGTAGAGGTGGAAAAAAAGTTGCTGAACAGTTATTTAATGATAGCAGTTAAGGTTTGCTCCAACCTCTAAAATATTATGTAATATGCAAGAAAAGAAAGAAAAAAGGACATTTCAGAGAAAGTTTGTGTTAAAAAACGTGCACCATGTATCAAAAGCAGGCAGATTTAACCAGTATTCATTGCAGTCTAGTCACCCCACATTAAAAAGTATTAAAGGCAAAGTGTTTGATACAATTAAACATTTAGCCAGAGCTTCAGGTCCAAAGGAGGTTCCAAATGGTCAGTTGGTGATGATTATATCACTATTGAACTATTGTTCTTCTACATCATATCTCACCTTATCTACTAAGCTGCTGTTTCTGCCATGAATGCACATATCTTCATATCCTTGTGATTTGATTTTTTCAAAAGTATATATACACATACTTATATTGTCTTTATGCTTTTCAATGTCTCTCATGCTTTTTTTCTGAGTACTACCTGTAAATAATAATTACACATAATACATCACTTCATGACTGTAATCTAGAGTCTCTCTCTCTCTCTCTTTCTCTCTCTCTTCCTCGCTCTCTCTCTTTTATCACCGTGGTGGATATCACACAATCTTGCTGCATAATAAATTTGAGCACGTCTCTATTACAATCAACATATCTTCATGTAACTCATGTGCTGGTCAATAAAAGGGGCAGAGACGACTCAAGGTCACCACTCGTACGTGTTGTCTGGTGTTTGCGTCACTCTCCTAAAACCAAGCGCTTATAAAGAGGGACGCACATAGGCTTTTAAAGGCACTTGATTTTTTTCACTTCTGAGACAAAAAACAGGTATGTATATTTTTTTAATTTATATATATATATATATATATATATATATATATATATATATATATATATATATATATACATATATATATATATATATATATATATATATATATATATATATATATATATATATATATAGTATTTTATAGGACTAAAAAAGAATCTTTTGAAAGTTTATTAAAGATTGCAGAGACATGCACTTTAGTAGACAAAGAGCATGAAATAATTCAAAACCTTTGTTTGTTTGTTTGTGTTTTGCGTGTGTGTGTCTGTGGTTCTTTTTGTTTTGTTTTGTTTTCTTTAATAAAAATATCATGACCAAATGTGCTTTATCAGTAAAATGGTCAGTTTTTTAAACTCAAAGTAGAGAAATAACGGACGAAAAGTAAAAGGAGCTGTCCAGTCACCTTGGTGCTGACATGCAGAGGCGCAATTTTTAAAGAAAGATAAACGTTAACTGTTTTCCACTTTCATTAGTGATCCTCAGCAAATGTGTGAAAAAAGACAAAAATCTGTCCCTTTTATATTCTCAGTCATTTACAGCAAAAATGAGACTGTACCTTGCAGTTGCCGTGCTGATGCTGGCTTTTGTGGCATACACAGGTAGGCTACTTGGCCTTAAACATATCCTGTTCCAGTCATACTGTTCTTATTTCACATGATGCAAATTTCCCTCTCTTTGAATATGCCTCCATCTACAGAGGCCCAAGACGATACCAGCTTTACGGACAAATTTGACAGGTTTGGTCAGAAATTGACTGAAATTGGCCAGTCCCTCGCTGAAAAAACTAAGACTGCCTTCGATGATATACACAACAGCGAATTTGGAACCAGAACCAGGTACTCTAACATACAGGGAGTAAGAAGATTTATTCATATAGGCACACACACAATTCAACGTCATCTAACTCGTGTTTATTTTGCCCAGGAACTGGTTCTCAGATGCCTTTGAGAAGATGAAAGCCAAATTCGGGGAAATGAGTCAGTAGAAAAGCAGACAGGAACCTGTCGCTAGCCAGCAACCAGCCTAAGATACTCACTCTGCTCGTGGGTGGCCGATATTTCACATGTCATGTTGCTCTACACAGACTAAATAATTATGTTACCTGTAAAGAGTGTAATCTTTTATTTTTTTTTTGAAAAGTGCAATAAATAAATTGCAAATATTTTAAAACATAAATTGTGGGTGATCCTCAATTTGTGGCCATGCAAAGCAAGAAAACATGACATGACGTGTGTGTGTGAGTGTGTGTGTGTGTATGTATTGTTGTATTCACTGATTAAAAGAGTTCTTGATTGTACTGTGGCATTATAGCAGTAGCATCTTGTAGGTCAAGTCAACAGCAACAAATGGACATTGGCCTTTTGCATCAGACGGCTTGCTGTGAAAACAAAATGTTGAGAAATTAGGTCTTTGACTTCCTGGCTCTAACTCAGGTCACAGTTACTATAGGTTATTGTTGTAGTTCATTCTCCTTTTTTCATTGCAACTATCTGACAAAATGGACCACATAAAGTTTTGCCCACTTACTCCTCTTTTAAATGAGGACAGGAATGTCTAAAAAAAAGTCTAAAGAAGGTAGGATGTGAAAAAAAGGGAAACAAGACAAAAAGGACAGTTTGAGCAAAGGAAACAAAAAAACATTCACGTCTGTTAGATAAACTGCTCAGCATTGTAGTAAGCACTCAGTTAATTTAAAAGCAATCATCTAACATGTAAGTAATGGCGATTGCATATTTCAGCAGAATGATTTTTTTCCCATTAAAGTTTTACTGTTGCTGATGCATAAAAATAAAACTTACTTTCCCCTTTTATTAAGTATGTGTGTGGTACAATGAGACTTTTAAGTTAAAAAAATTTTTTTATACAATTGCAAATGTTTTTAAGTCAGACTTCTCAATTCTTGAATCAATGAACAACAGAAGTTACAATAATGCAAACAAACAAACAAAAAAATATTTTCAGATACAGTCTGATCTTAACAATTTACATAATCTTTACAAAGACAAATTTTTATTCAGTATTCAGTGCAGTCTAGTCATTAATTATTCAAAAGCAGTAAATCACTTTTTCTTTTTACACAGTTTGAAATCTTGGCCACCACTCCAGATTTTAAGGAGCTCCCAAATAGCTTGCGTCAATTGTTAATAATTATATCACTACTGAAATATGTTATTTTACGTAATGAACTGATCCCTTAGGAAAGTACATATCTAAATATATTCAATATACAATTTAAATTTGATAAATATTTCTGTTTTTTTAATCAATGCATACATTAGAATACATTTCATTACAATTAATGTCGTTCAGAAAGTGCTGTAACTAAGTTCATAGATTTAATTCCTCCACTGTTGCCATGTGCCAACACAAGCTACGTAAACACTATTCCCAAAGACATTGATTATTTTATTAGTACAGTTACATCCTTGCTGCATATGACCCTGGATACTCTGGATACTCCTCTGAAAAAGAAAACCTAAAATCAGAAGTAAAATCAGAAGTAAAATCAGAAGTACTTGTCAGCCTTAAATGAGAACCCAAAGCTGAAGATGAAATTCTGTCTCATTAATGTAGAAGATCCTCACTTATCCTGGAAAAAGAGTTTGTTGCTCTATAAGTAAGCACCTGTAAAGCTAGACCATCTTTCTGCTTGTCACCGATTGAAGACAATAAGGACAACCTTGGGTTTTTTGTTGTTAGGCTGACAAAAAGTCATAGCTCTGTTTAGCTAATGATCAATAAAGCCAGTAGTTAATTCCTCTAATGACTTCACGAATTCCCACACAAATACAATCCTAAAACTATTAGAAACACGGATTTAAGATCTTAGTTTTGTTTGGCTTTTCTCTTTATTATTGTTGTGTTTACCTCACAAGATAAAATATCTACAGCCAACAACTGTTGAGATTTTTTGACATACTTGTGACTATCACTTGTAAATGATAATTAAACAAGTAGTGGTTTTTGAATTCTCATCTAAGAGTTATTTTTCAGCACACAGTCTTGCTGAATAAAATTGAGCTTGTCTCTATCCAGCATTCTGCATTTTGCATTCTTTGTCTAACATTTAGATTTGTGTGATGATCTGAAACATCTAAATGTGACAAACATAGAAAGAAATAGGACATCGGGAAGGGGCAAACACTTTTTCCACACTACTGTAACTACATCAGTGCTGACCACTAAAGTGGGCAGAGACGCCTCAAGGTCACCACTTGTCCATGTTGCATGGTGTTTGGGCCACCCTCCTGAAACGCAGCGTGCTTACAAAGTGAGATGCACATAGATTTTTTTAAAGACACTTCTAAGATTGAAAACAGGTATGTTTTTCATTTTTATGACTAATACTGATTTATTTTTATTAAAACTGATTTTGATTGATGATTGATTGGTTATTTATTTCAACATGTGAACAATTTACAGGTACATTTAGAAAATAAAATAAGAGAGAAAAAAAATACTATACAAAATACATACAAAAAAAATGTTCTGATTAATTTACATGTTGAAAGGGAGTGGGAAGAATCCCACCCCTTTGACATAAATTATAAAGCTGATTTTATTATTAAAGCTGAAAGCTTTTTAATTTATGTATTAGTTTATTAAAACTTTATATACTGGCATGGAGACTTGCAGGTCAATGATGAAGAGAATGAGCTTTTCTCAGGAAACTAATGTACTCAAAACATCAACTTTTGGTTTGTTTGTTTGTTTGCTTTACAATTATTCATATAGTAAACTTTGATATTTTAAAACTCAAAGTAAACATACACAGGTAAGCCACTCTTGGCTTTAAACATATCCTGTCTCAGGCGTTCCTGTCTTTGCACTCCTTGTAAATTTTCCTCTCTGTGATTATCAGATTATCACCTCCATCTGCAGAGGCTTTTCCAGTTAAAAGTTAAGAAATATCAATTTGGTTTGATTGAAAGTAGAAAAGATGACAAGATCCTATCACTAGCCTGCAGCTAGCCCTTCACCAACAAGATGCTCACTCTCACGCATGAAGGCTGATATTTCAGATAACATGTTGCTCTGCACACATAAGTCTGTAATCTTTGAAGATTTTTTTTTCAAGTTTTATTTTTTTAAGTTATCCTCAGTTTTTAACCATACAATAATAATAACAATGTATATTTTATTGATCCATGTGGGGAAATTCCTCTATGCATTTAACCCATTCACTCAGTGAAGCAGTGGGCAGCCATTGGGCACCCGGGGAGCAGTGTGTAGGACGGTACCTCAGGGTAGCCGATTAGTGCATTTGATCCACCGATCTTCCGATTATGGGACCACCACTCAACTGAGCTATCCTTGCCCTAGGAAATTCTGTAATAAATTTAAGCACTAATTAAATGCTTCCTGTCTATTACAGAAGACCATCCATATGCTTTGCACACCTTTGGATCCTAACTGGATTGAAGTTTTTAAACTCTCACTTGTTGCTTAAACTCCATGGAAAATCAATAACAACCTGAGAGGTGTGATTCATTTTAACAGATGAAATTATTATTTATTATTATTATTATTATTATTACATTTTTAAAAATTTATTAGCAATTAAAACTTAAATCAAATAGCAATTTGTACGTATGATTTACAAATTAAATTGATTTCAGAGTTGTGATTTATTGCTCAGATTTACATACAAGCGGCAGAAACGAGCTTTTTCCCAAGGTTGGCTGTCCCCTCCATTAGTGATTGGGTAAGGATCTCTACTTCATTAGGGAGTGGATTCCGAGCTGCTACTCCTCCACATTAAAAGGAGTTGGTTGGGGTGTTTCGGGCATCTGACAAGAATTCCCCTTGGGTGCCTCCTGGGTGAGGTGTTCTGGGCATGTCCCACCGGCAGGAGGCCCCGGAGCCGACCCAGGACACGCTGGAGATTGTATCTTTTGGCTGGTCTGGGAACTGAGAACATTGTTCCTTGGTACTCCCCTGGACAAGCAAGGGAAGAGGGAGGTCTGGGCTTCTCTGCTTAGGCTGCTGCCCCCGGATAAGGAGAAGAAAATGGATGGATGGATGGATGGATACATAGATGGATTATTGCTCACACTCTATTTATTTTCCATCCATCTATCCATTAACTTCCGCTTATCCTTTTCAGGGTCGCGGGGGGCGCTGGAACCTATCCCAGCTGGCGAGAGGCGGGGTACACCCTGGACAGTTCGCCAGTCTTTCACAGGGTAACACAGAGACAGACAACCAGCCACGCTCACATTCACTCCCGCATTCACACCTATGGGCAATTTGGATTAATCAATTAACCGAACCCCACAAACTGCATGTCTTTGGACGGTGGGAGGATGCCGGAGTACCCGGAGAGAACCCAAGCAAACACAGGGAGAACATGCAAACTCCACACAGAAAGACCCCGGCCTGAGGGTGGAATTGAACTCAGGACCTTCTTGCTGTGCAGCAACAGTGCTAACCACCGTGCCCTGTTTATCTAAAATATATCTCAATCAAGTGCCAGAGACTGTCAACTTGATTAAAATAAATAAATAGATAAATGGAAAAAAAAACTGGTTGGAGTATCAAGTGACTAAAGGCAATATTGTTTTGATACATCATTTCAAAGTGTCTGCTCAGATTATTTTTGTTTTTTATAGAAACACATAACTACGCTATTCCAATTTTGTCCATTCTAAAAACAACAAAAGGTCTGTGAACCACCTTTGAAGTACTTCCAGAATCCAGGCCTAAACACTGTTATATGAACTTCTTTAATTACCTACTATTAACATATGTGGAATGTCTAAGTAAATTTGGAGAATTATGTATTTGTCTACCAATGGCCACTAAAAATCTGACTAGTTTTTTCAAAGGCTACCAAGTAACATCTAATAGATATTAATCCATTTGTGTCAGTAATTTGAAGCAAAGGTCAAGTGCCAACATGGCTTTGTGCATTTCACAACACCTGGGATAAAGCCACTGTTTATGATGAGTTAATAATCAGCAAGTTGTTCCAGTTCATTGATTTCTGTTTCCCTGAAGAGAACAACCTGACAGGTCAGCTGCTGGTGCAGACATGGGCACGCAATTGATATCACCTGTTTGAAATTGTTGTGAAATTAGTTTCACTTTAAGGTAATGTCAGGTAAAGTTTCAAAGCTTTGATGTTCTTGAAGGTGAGATCTTTTGCAACGCTGTTTATACATCACTTTTATCTTGGTGTACCTTATGAACAGGCATTTTCTGCATTGTAATAGTTTTTCTTCTGTTTTTTTGCTAAGTTGCAGCCTTTTCAGGGACACACATACACAATGTTTTCTTTGTACTGTCCAGATGTTTAACATAAAGCAGTTTAAAGACAAGGGCAACAGAATTTTGAGCCAGCATATTTAGACAGCTGCAAGACCAGGTTTGTGAGTACAGTGCTCTTATGAAACATAATCTGAACATTAGTGCTGAGCTGTTTCCATATGGAAGAGCAGACTCTGAGGACTGCGACACAAAATCAATTTTATGGTGGACTCTGCCCACAGAAATGCTTCGCTTAGCTGAAAATGTTTGTCTATCGGAACCTTTTGCTCCAGATTTTTACTTAAAATCTGTGGTGCTGTAAGACAGACTTTGACTTCTCTGTAAATACAGCGCATATCAACGTCTGCCAAAAATAGAGATACCTAAACCAAAGTGTATTTGCTCAGTGGTGGAACTCAGCTTTGGTTGATTAGTAAAAGATCCCAAGAGTTTGGGACTTTATTTTAAAAAATTAGATTTTACTAACATTCATATTGTAACACAGTGATACTTAACATGAAAGACAAATCATAACACATTGTAAATGGTAGATCTGTGTTAAATGGATTAAACCAATTTTTCCTAAACAAGTAAAAGTTCCATCTTTCAAAAAGGTATAAAACTAACTACCTCAACTAAAACTTAACTCAAATGTCTTTGAATGCCCTGTCAGATGTGAGTGTTTTTTTTTAGCTAAGACAACAAAACTTTTCAAAGTCAAATTAGGGAGAAAATAAAACCATAATAAGACTTGTTGATTTGCTACCGGTGAATCAAAGAAAAAAAAAAAACCTGATGAATGATCATCCGATCAGGACCAATGTTCACATTGCCAAGGTTACCAAATACAAATAAAGTGGCTAGATAACATTTGGTTCATTTAACTCCTGCTGACCAGAGCCAGAGAAAATGGTAAAATATATTCTTTTGATCATGGTAGTTTTAATGACAATGCACAAACTGACAAATTTTATTTTGAAATCTGTGTTTTTCTTGTAGCTGTCAAAGACAAAGAACCAGTATGTTTTGATATAATCTGCTGAGAACTTTGTTGTTTTTGCATCCAATGTGAACTGCATATGGACTGTGCGGACAAAGAGTTCTGTTATATTAATAACAATATCATGAAGTGTTATGATGTATGTTTTTTTTTTAATTCTCCATGACAGCCCCATACGAAAGCACTTCTTTTCAGTCTTTTCTTACTAATGCAAGGTATGACTTTATACTATCTTCAGTATTGATTCTGTCATTTCTGATCACGTTTTGTTTTGTTCTAATTGACTGACAAGCATCTTTCTTTGCAGCATGTGGGCCACTTCTGGCCCAAATAGAGCCCACAAAAGAACCTGACTCACCAGGACTGCTGCAGAAGCTGGCAGAGAGGGTCAGGTATTTCAGAAAAAAAAACCCTGTTGACCACTGAATGCAGTTCATTCATAAGTTCAGACTAGAACTCTTTGTAAATGATCAGTAAATTATCAGAATTGTTAAAATATTTAGTTTGATTTCACTTATTGTGTCAAAATGTTTGCACAATAACATATTTATTTGTGTATTATATGTACTTTGCTGCTTTTATCTCACAGGGCAGCCAAAAATAAAATCCTGGCGCTTGGGGCACTAACACAAGGCTTTGCTGGTGCTTATTATGAAGACCACATTCAACCGGTGACTGACAGCTATGTTGAATGGGCCTCTGGTGTCAAAAGCTCAGTGTGGGAGAGGATTCAGACTACCATCGGCCACTACACACCGTTTAACACAACTCAAGTTGATTAACTCACTCAACTGAGTAAATCATTATTCTTACTAAACGTCATGGCTTTACTGCTGAAGTGATCATAATTTAATGTTTATCATTAGGCTTGTACTAATGTATGATGCATAAAAAAATCAAATGAGTTGTTAATAAATATCCGTACAACATATCTGTTTGCCTCTGCTGCAGGTTTTAGAGTTTTTGTATTTGTTTGGTTGTTATTAAACAAAGAGCACACCAACTGAATCCGATTAACCAACATTTTGGTTTTGGTTTTAATCGAAGCTGAAAAGCTTGTCTTCTTGATTACGTGAGTACAAGTCACACACAGGTGCATTAATCGACAAGTAAAACAAATCTCAAGCATTAAATGGATGCATGTGGATATGTGAAAAATAAGGTTAAAAAGAAAAAGAAAACAGTGAGATGAAGATATACAGAGGAGAAACCTTTTTAAAACACTATTGAAAAGAGAACTGATCACATTGCTGGCAGGGTATTAGGGTGAAAGGTGAGGGCAGAATGCCCAGCAGCCATTGCTCAGTACAATGCGTTGGGGCAGGTTCTGAATGTTTGACCTGTTGACCATTTGACACCAATATCTGAGTACACACTATAAAATCTGCTGTTAAAAAAGTGCTGATTATCAAGAGCCGATACAGTTAACATTATCTTTTGTCATAACAGATACAGACACACGAGCTGCTTTAGTTTTTTCTATAAAATGAGGTGTAATTGTTATGACATTCTGCAAACATGCAACTTCCACAGTGCCACAGTGCATCCTGCCATATGGATAAGGATAAACGTACATTTCAGAAAGATTACATAACAACTAAGCCATATTTCCACATTCTGTATTTAAAGAATGTCACATACACTGGACTTTGTGTAGGTGTATGTGTGTGTGTGTTTGCGTGCATGTGCATGCAAGCATGTGTGTGTATGCTCATCAGATGACGTTTGTTTGCAGTCCCCCCCTATATCTTCCTGTCCAGATGTGCGCTCTGAGTTACAGACAACTCGGTTTGAGAGAAGACTGTCACTTCTCGGATCTGTGCATCCAACGCAACAGCAGGTAATCCCTTTTTCTTCCTGCAGCTGCCCTTGCAGCTTCTCTTCTGCAACTACAGAGTAGATTTCACTAAAACAGCTTTTCGTGAAATATTTAGGAAATGCAGTTTTGCTTTAAATGTTAGCAATTTAATCACCTTGTTCATGATCTTAAGTTGATAAAATATGAAAACAATTCAATAAGTTGAAATGTGAATTTCATTTGCTTTTTCTTCTTTTGTCTTTCAGAAATGAATGCAAAATATGTTTTTGCACTGATCTTGGTGCTGCAGGGTAAGTCACCCTGTAAACCTTAAATGTTCTGTAACAGTTAAGTTAAATTGAGTTTGATGTGACTGTTTTTAATGATGTTTGATTGGCCCAGTCTAACATGCTTTTATTGCACTCAGGGATTTAATGAACACTGCGCCATGGATGAATATTGCATGTATTTATATGTAGCTGACATGCAACACAAGTGCTTAATTTTATAATATAGTGAGCTGCTGTAGCAGAAAAATTTCAAATGTAAATACTGACCAAGGAACTCTGATACTGAGAGTGAGGTGCCAAGATATGTGGGACAGTTTTTATTTGGCTTTTAAATAAAAATTTACACACTAACCCCCAAACAGTTTAGTGAAATTTCCCAGCGCAACAATTAATCTTTTTTGTTGTCTCTTTTTAACATGTGTATACACCAGTAATTATTGAATTTACTTGCAACTGTTTTAATAGTACTAGTTCTCATCTCTCTCTCTAAAAATCTCAACTCTGTTGCCTTCCAGTCTCTATGAGCCTGTGTGCACTTCCCGAACCATCGCCAGAAATGGTTGAGTTATATAACACCCACAAAGCCACATTCATGAAGAGACTGATGAATTTTTACAACAAGGTGCACGCTGCTGCCACTCCCGTTGTGGAGGGCTTACGTGACAATGAGCGTTCACAGGATGTCAGGGAATTTGCTGAAAATCTGCAGAGCAAGCCTGAGTACCAAGCCTTTGTGAAAGTTGCCTCGTAAGTTTTCACCTATAACTATCCTAGTAACGCTTAATGTTTCACAGGCGGCTCCAAAAGAAAATAAACCTTTGTAAGCTGCTAATGTCATTACTTGAAACATAATTTGCTATTAGATGCTACTTAATTAACGTTTAGATTTCACAATTTCAGCACAAACACATACAGACAGTTTTTATGGTTTTGTTGATTTATTTGGTAAATTCTTTAATCATGGATACTTTTAAAATCATCCATTTTTCCTCTTTTCATCAGTGCTATCGGTCAGGAAGCAATTCCCTTAGTGGACAAGGCTCGTACAGCAGCACTGGGTGTCTATGAACACTACCTGCGCCCCCACTTTGGCATCACCCTGGGCAGGGGCATTGACCACGCTAAATCAATCCTGGACGAAGTCCTGCCCGCTGAGTAAAGAAGACCAACTGGAGCAAACTGCCTCTCAGCAGCCCTTGTTAGATGATAGGTCATAGTAACTACACCGGAGAAGAAGAATACAAATACTATTCTTTGCCTCTTTTAAATCAAAATACTTGTCCAATCATGCAGAGTTAAAACCATGAAAAACATGTCAACACCACATATGCAAATTATGCATGTACAGTATTTTATGTTTGAAACACTAACCAGAGTTTGTGTGTGACTGTGTATGTAATGTGGGCGTGTTCAATAAAATGAAGTGAAAACTCTGTGAAATATGTTTCTTCATATACACTCAGATCCTCTCCTGTTATGATACAAGGAAAAAGTTCTAGGCTTTGATAATTCTGTTATTTCATAATCTTCTAATGTATCTTTTAAAGTATGTATAGAGTTTTTTCATACATTTCATACTTTTAATTATGAAGAAAACACATTATTTATTACAACATAAATTTAAAAAGAAAACTCAATTAAACACCATGGGTTTATTTTTTACTCACTGTGGTTTTGCAGTGAGCTGTCCCCTTGATAAAACTGGAAATATAATGAAAAGCTGGTGCTTTAAACACAAGCTAATAATATCATTAATACCCTGAAATAAGTCAAACTCGGTCCCCTGAGTAGTGAATTTGTATAATCCCATATGAAAACTTTTTTTAGTGCCAGAAATACTGAAAACACATTATTAATGTGTCTTTTGTATCTTTACATAAATTGATTGTTAACCTAAAATTACTAAAGAGAACTGTACAATAATCTCAGACGTTTTTATTTGAATTAACTTTCCATAATTTGAATATTGATACAGGTTTCCTGTTGAATAGCACTTTGCAAGAACATGTGGAATATCTGCCTTATTCTACTCATATGAGCAGCAAACAAATACTCTTCCTGCGTTCACGGCATGATAGCAGAAATCACTGATTGAATTTATAATGCAATGATACACCAACGTTATTTTCAGCTACAGCAATAACCATGCCGAGATGAGCCATCACAGCGTTTATTCAGTTGGATTGAATCAAAAGTGCAAATTCTCAAACAGTTTGAACCCCACTGCTGCCCACAGCTGCACTCAACTGACCTGAGTTCTTGGGGTCGCACACAACATGACATGTGAGACTGGAACACATGATTGGATTGAATGTTTACTTAGGCCTCCATCAACATGTAGACATCGCAGGAGAAAGCTCTTAACTCAGTTTTTTTTTGTCACATTAACAATTATTCCCAGCACAAACTGAAATGTTTTTAAACCTGTCCCCTCGTGAATTCTGGCAAATTCTGTCTTCTCCAAAAAGAGATCTAAACATCTCACAAATATTTCCGTAGGTCAGAATTTTATTTGAAATTGTTTCCTCATAAAATTGTTTTTACTCTGGCTAAAAAAAAAAAAAAAAAAAAAAGAAGCATGTGACTGATATTGACAAAGCTGTCTGGACTCTGAATTCTGTTCACCAAATGTTCACCGATGGCAAGCAAGAAACTGTCACTTATTACCCAGAGCCACAATATTTACTTTAATATATAACCACAGCCTCAAGGCTAAAAAGACAGATTTTGTCTCAAGAATGAATATTATAATTATGTTATAATTATTAGGGAAAATAGGAAATAAAGAGCACATGAGAACAAAACAACATAACATGAACAGCCGGCTTTAGACTTGTATTTTCATTTCAAATTGAGAAGAATCAAGACGGGGATTCAATGTTTTCCGCATGTAACTGTGACCAAACTTCTCCTTTCCTGAAGGTTTTTGAAGAGACGAGTGGAAAGAGATTGTTTTTTGTTCTAAAAAAAACCTAAAATAAATAAATTCTTAAGAGTTTTCAATGCAACACCATATATTCATTAATGCGGCCTAACTGTTTCATAACCAGAATCAGTGTGGGTGACGTGTTCAGCACACTTTAGACTTTGGACCATTTTAAAAGGACTTGGGACTGTTGCAGTGTGTCATGAATGACTGAGTCTTGTTATACAAATCTAAAGTGCCTCCTTATGTAGACTGTGAACAGCGCAAGGAGTAACAGTCTGCTGATACTGACCTTATCAATGGAAAAGAATTGACTGGGCCACATTTATTTGTCAGTATTCTTCTACAATGCTGTTTTCAGTCTATACTATGAAAGTCACTCCTAACCACAGCTGTGCTACCACTGTTATAAGTACCTTGTCATGCTTTATTCACTATCCTTGTATTTGCATTATCCCAATATCTGCTTTATCAAGACACAATGATGAACCACTCCAAAAAAACGCACAGCTGACAGCAGTCCAGGTTTATCTCCCACAGAGTGCACTTTGGCTCTGAGAGCAACAAGTCACCACTTTTACACTCCTATATAAACAAGCTGGGCCGGCACTACCTCTTACTTTTTTTCTTTTCACAGTCACTTCTGAAGAGGAATAGAGTGAGTACCAACACTTTTGATTCATTTACTGAGCAGTTTTAAAATAGACGCATGCTGTTTCACTGTATATGAGAAAAAGCCAAAAGATGACCTAACCGTTTGGGAGATTTGGGGAGATCTTCTGTGTTTTAATGTTAGAAGTGGACTAAAACAACATATATGCACAGTTAATGTAACAAACACATCGGCTGGATGAGTGGGTAAATCTTGGACAATGTCTCACCCTAGTGGATGGAAAGAAGGAAGCTTCAAATGTTTTTTTTCCTCACAGATCCAAGGACCATGAATAAGCTGCTGGTCATCACTGTGCTTGTTGCACTTTTTGCACTCAGTAAGTTTGTCCTCAGAGAGTAAAACCAACAACACAAATATATAATATACCAGGAGGTTTTTATGAATCAGTGATAATAAAACTTTAAGCTTTTCAATCCTAACCTGTTTGTAACATAAGCGAGATCTCTACAGAGTAATAATGAGCACATTCAGTTCAAGAAAATGGATACAAACCAGATGACTAAATGATATGTTTTTGTTTTTCATTTTGGTTAAAACTGAAATTCACATCACATATTCTGATATAGAAAAGCTATTGAATGCATTGACATACCATCTTTAGCAGGAAATGAAGTTTTGTTTTAAGTGAAGACATTAGGGTGAAAGACTTTTCTTCTTCTCTGTCTTTTTTGCCTCTCGTGTCTTTAACCCTCTAACTAATGTGGCCTGTTTTTGCATAGGTGCTGAAAGCTTCCGTGTGCCGAGGCAGGTTGATGAGGAAGAGCAAGGGACCATCACAAAAATAACAGATACTGTCAAGTCCTATTATGCAGGTGCGGTCAACACTGCCAGTGATTACCTGGAACAGATCAAAGGCCTGAAGCTGGAGGAGAAGGCAAAGTAAGACATTTTGATATTAAGATGAATTCAAAAAAACTTTCATTTTAATCTATAACTGCTCTCATTCTGTGTTTTTACCACAGGAATCTTTACACTGAAACTTCCAACATTATGAGCACCTATCTTGGCATTGCACAGGACCAGCTTTACCATATTTTTCACCATTAATAGTGAAAAAAAAGTTATCCAATGACCTCCACAACGTTACATGGTTGTGTAAGGACTTTCAACCTACACAAGAAAGGTTCAGAATTCATTTTACATTCTGTCCTTGGCGATACTCTCCCCACACGCAAGTGTCAAACTCTCTAACACAATGGACGAGGTGCATTTTGTAGCACTTTCTCAATCCACTGCATTGGAGGTAAATAATGATAACCACCCAATGGGGACTTTAGCCCTTTGAAAAACAACTAAGAGCTTGGAATGAGAAAATGGACATGAGAATTTGGCAAGCACAAGAAAGGGAGCATTTTAAGATCTGCTACCACCTGCTGATATGCTGATATTTCCTCACAGTACCATGGCATCTCTGAATAAATTTCAGTTTGTTATATCTTGAAATAAAATATTTATACTGAAAAAAACATAAACAGGTGTCTGTGGTTGGTACATGGTATTTTTGTGAAGTGTTTGATGTAGTAAATTCAGCCCATTTTGCCCCCATCTGTTTGTGTAAGATCGGTGTCATCTTTCAACTCAGTGATGCAAAAGGTCGTGATTTTGTCTGAACGAATCTGCAGTGAGACACGAGACTTTTATCGGCTCAGGCAGCACAAGAACAGAGGCTTCTGTTGTAATTAATAATGGATGAAAAGAAACAACATGCAAAATGTGAGCGGCGGGAAATTGACAGAGATGAATAAACAACAAAGACTCTGAAGTTTGTTTTATGGATACTGACAATCAGTGATGCAAGAGCAAGTGATTTTTAATTAATGGACAAATCTACAACATGCGGCTTCTTCTGAAGCTATTACCAACAGAAACAAACCAAGCAAAAAAAAATCTGCTTTAAAGAATCTTGTCTTGTGTAGTCGTTGCAAAGGATCTAAACTGCATCAGAGAAGCACAGAACAAATTACACATTTGTGTGGGTTTTAAGGACTACAGTGATCCAACACTACCACTCCTGGTTCATCTACAATGACTATAATCACTGGAACAAAAAGAATAGACAAATATTAATATTAAAATAATGGTTTCAGATCCTTGAGTTGCAACTGAACATGCATACAGATCTGTCCAGAGTGGATGAGCTTGAAAGGAGCTGCATTCTGCAGTGTTTTCTCCTCTATCCATTAGTTTTCTTAACCTTCTTGTCCAATTGAGGCTCACATAATGGGAGCAGCCTATCATAGGTGACATAAGGTGAAGGCAGGTGACAGTCTGGACAGGTTGCCAGTCAATTGCAGGGTTATTAACACATAGAAACGAGCAGTGATTCCCAGCAGAATTTACAATCTCCAATTAGCCTAACACACATGTCTCTGGACTGTGCAAGGAAGCTGAAGTACTCAATGAGAATTCATGCAGGCACAGGCAGAACATGCAAACTCCTCACAGAAAGGCCCCGGCTGGCTGGTGGCTTCAAATGCAGGAACTTCAATTCCAGCTTTTATTTGGAAAAAATCTGTTTCCACTTGCTTTAAACATGTATTGATAATTAAAATGCATATCAAATGTTTGTATGTCAAACAAAAAAAAAAGTCAACTGTACCTATTAATTAAACATCAGACAGCTGAATAACACTGACCATATTGAATACCTCTAAAGCTGTTTTATAATGTCTGCAAAACATACATTCACATTTCATCAGTCAGTGATTTGCTTGCCTGGAATGTTGATTTTTTTCCACAAAACAAAGTTCATGAAACATTAACAAGCTGTGTGAGATCTCCATCTTTTAGATTTTTATAAATATCTACACATGATCATGTTATTAACTGATAAAACAAATCTGATATCTTTTTATAGACTTAAAGGACAAAATAAAATTATAAACACATTTTGTTTTCCCAAGAGGCCATGCAGTATTTTAAGGGTTTTGAAATGATATGATAAATATTCCATTTATAAACAGAAGCGGGAATCCAGTCGTATTGTCTTTTTTTTTTTTTTTTTTACTTTTTCTTTTTTTATTACTTCTTGTACTATTGCAAAAGCTTTTCCCATTTATCTATGACACCACTGACCGCTATAGAGTCCACTTAGCATGGCCTAACCTTAAAAAATGGCTTTAATATTGCCCACTGAGCCAAAAGAGCCTGTCCTGCAGGTCTTGTATGTTATAAAAGATATTAACTTGACCAAAGAACACAAAAACTGTAACTAGAATCTGTTACATCTGAATAAAAAATGTGATAAACCACAGGCAAGAGTCTTTTTATGGTTTTCAGGAAAGCAACAAATTGGCACAGGAAGGAAAGTATATCACCCTAAATGAACTGATAACATTGTTACAAAGGTTACAGCTGAGCAGGAAGTGGTGCTGGAAAGTGATAAAGCAGTCTGTTCCTCCAACTGAACCCTAAAAAGCTTGCAGATATATAAAAAAATAAAATAAGGACTGATCAAAGTGCCTTTACAGACTATACAGGAGAAAACTGCAAAGAATATGTATAGCATGAATCTTCCCTTGTGGTCATTATATCCATATATTCAGGCTCACAGGTAGATATTTCCAATTTTGTGTCTATAATAAAGGGAATAAATATTATAAAGGACATTTCTATTTTCTCTTTGATCTTTTTGACGGGTTACAGAAGCTCCCCTGAGGGACAGCAAGATGTCCCAGCCTCTGTCTAGACCCTGCCATGTCTATTGATCTGACAAATATCCTGCATAGTAACCTTGGGTGATTGTGAAGCCACATATTTATTAGTGAATGATTTTGCCAAATAAAACCTTAAAATTAAAAAGATAATTTTTGGTTTATTGGTCGGATTTGTTAAGAAATTATCGTCACTAATCGAAGTCATTCAAAACCAATGTGGAAATGGCAGTGAATGAATTCAGCGGCATTTCACCAAACAATTATATTTGATGAAATGGGAAAGTAATTTTAAGAGGACGTGTAATCTGTCTGTGTCAGATGAGTCAATCAGTCATTGTATTCAGCTTTGTCATTTTGGTTTTACGTAGTCAGTGTTAGAAAGCCTCAATAATGCTGACAGAACTGCTGCAAATCCCAATTGGGATTTTGCTTAATTAAATCACATTCATCAGCCTGCTGTTCATGTCTGATTAAAGCTCACTGTTCTTCAGTCACAGGCCTATTCCTGCCAGTGGCCTAAGAAGTCTGCCTGAGCATAATAAATTGGATTTTCTCTTCTGTCCTTTGCACATCCTACCAAACCGCTGCATGTCTTGGGGAACATGACAAAGGCACAGAGCAGAACATTTATGTTACTTTGGGATCATTCACAGTCCCTACCATTCAACTCTCCAGAGTCTAAGTTGTTGTACATCTGGCTGAACCTGCCTATTTGCAGCCTATTTCTCTGACCTGTTGCTTGCCTGGGGAGACTTGCCATGGCAGTGGTTAGGGCTCCACTATCGCAAATCAGTGTAAGTGGATTTAAAAGTGATACTGTTGCTTTTATCCCTCATTAAGAATTTAGCATAGCTGCAGATAAGCTGTTTTTTCCCCTTTTAATCTGGTCCTCAAATATGCTTTTTAGCTAAATGTCCCAGGAGTTTCCTTTTTTTAAACAATTTGGGAAATGAGCTTCTATATACTTTTTTACTGAGAGTGAGATAAGAACTCTTGATTAGGTAAACAAGACATATTAACTAATTGGTGTTTCTTTCTGTAATCAGACTATGAAGGGAAGCCAGCTGCTAGACCCCACTGGTCTATTCAGTGTCCAAATCTGACTCATATATATGGAACATGATCCTGATCTGTGAATGAATTAACAGTGTCAGTACTTTGTTTCAATCCAGCCTCCTCATACAATCGATGTGCAACAGTTTAATCCTCTCTGTAGCTGTATATTATGTTACATAGGGTTTCAGTTGGTTCAAAAGTAAACAGTACTCATTTTAGGCCCATGGCTTGTTACCATAAACTGTAGTGAAGAAAAACTGCCATAAACAGACACAGCAAGATATGAGACTGAGGAGCTCTCAGCCGCTGGTGTCTTTGATTTCAGACAAACAGGAAAATATTTGGGGAAATGTATTTTTTACCTTCTTGAAAAGATATACAGTAAAAGACTCTTAAGCTCCTAAGCGTGTCCACTTAGTATAAAGCAACAGCCAGCTTACATCAGCTTAGCATCAAATAAAGAAATAGCTTCTGTCTGAAGGTCACAAAAACCACCTACTGACACACTTAAAGCTTCCTAATCATCATGTGATTTCTTATCTGTCTATTTCATGCAAAAAGCTGAATTTTTTAAAAATGACGTATGCTTTTACAAGTGTAGAGCAAGTGATGTCCCTGTAACTTGTAACTCAGTGATTCTCTGAACTCTTTACTTTCTATTCTACTTGAGCTTTGTAAACCTGTCTTCAAAATAAGTACACCAGAGAACAAGCAGTACCTTCAGAGCAGAAAGCACAAAATTTGGGCTTAATCTGGAGAGATATACAATTCAGTGGGTATATTTTGGGGGAATGTTGGGTTCATCAGCAGGTGGGAATGTATGTGTTATGAAGCTCATTATTATTCTGGTCATCGCTGCTTTAACAAGGCATGAACATTCTATTTTAATCATGGCTTTCTTTAATCAGGGGAGTTTATAATTGCCTGCCAAAATGCCCAGTCAGTGATCAGGACTAATTAAAAGAGGTAGACCTTGAAAATAGTATTTACTCAAGGTTTAGACCTCATGCTTTTGTGAGAGAAGTGGCAATGCATAAAAATAGGAAGCAATCCGTAGACGTTCTGAATAAAATGAAGGAAGTTTTTGTCAAAAAATAGGTTGTTTGATAAGAGATGGCATAGATTATACCACAAATACTGCATTGTTATTGTTCACCCTGGTAGAAATCCAGGGTGTCCCTCTGAAACAGATGAGCCCACTCACCACATGAGGAGCATAACTGTACCTGTTGTGGATGATCAGACTTGCATGGACACTTTGCCTGAGTTTGTATACTGGGGCCCATTCATGGTCACAGATAACTGCTGGGTGAGCATGGCCAGAACCTCAGGAAGCTGCCACTCACACTATGTTCATTCCCTTGACTTCTGTTGCACCACTTACTCTAATTTGTCATTTGTCTCTTGCAGTATCAGATAATTTGGATTTCATTTTAATTAAATTATTTGCATCTGTTTCCTGTAAAAAGCCCCAATAGAGAGTTGTGTTCTCTCCCCAGAAGAAAATGGGCAGTGTGATGGTGTGTGACCACCAGCTGCAGAGTGTGCAAAGCTGCAGCAACCCGGTTGACCCCACTGTCAACTGGGTTGACACCAAGCTGTGCATGTACACTGTTTGGAACAAGCGTGTGATGGATGGCTACACATCACCTCTGCCAACTGAAACCACTCCAGGGATGATGGCATGAATGGGGAAGCAGAGCGACACATTTATCTGCAGATAAAAGCACTATTATAAATACAACTCCTGCTCTTAGGGATTGGATCAGTGACTGATCCAGTCCAGAAGCTCCCATTCCAGTCATTTCATATATATGTATTTGGTACAAATGATCACATATATTTCCTCAGCAACTTTTCCACAGCTAAGTGTTGTTCACCAGCATAAATCCACCTCTGTTGTTATGTAATAGCAGCAGTAAACTGGACCTGTGATTTATACAAATGACAGTGCGAGTTTGTTTTGGTCCATGAGGAGAACATTACCCTAAAATGAAAGTTATGTTGATGCTGTGAAAAACAAAAAACAGATTCAATATCATAAACTTAAAGCTGTGCTCGTCAATACTTATATCAATAATAGATCAAAGTAAATGACAGTTCTAATTCTGTAATGTGTAATATGAAAGATGGTGCCCATAGTGAAGCATCCAAAGAGAATTATAACCCAGTTCCGCTCCCTCGGATCAACATTTTTTTTTATTTATGTTTTTTACAGTCCATAGCATTTGATTCACTTTCCCATTGCTGTAGTTTTAAACTGAAGCACACAGCTTTTTTGATCTGATAAATTCACACTGCACTACCTTTCTTGTGCTAAACTGCAGGCAGACAAACCGACTGGTGATTATAGTGGAACATTTAGCAGCTAAAGAGCCATATATTTTTCTTACGGAGTTAAAAGAGGAGCAAATGTTAAAATTACATTTGTCAGGTGGTTGGGGACATGATTATACATGCATTATAATGTTCTTCCATTTGCTGGCTCTGTAACTGTACATATTGCACTGTTAGTCATAATAATGATACTCCATCCCACTGTTATATCTCACTGCTGGAGCTGTGGTGCCACAACTGACCAACAAACGTAATTTCATGCAATTGTACCAATTTAACACTTAATAATTTCCAACTATTAAGTAAACATAATGTCATTAAGAGCAAGCAGACATTTATGTTTTTGACTGAAATGTACTTTGTACTTTGAAAACAAACTGTACAGTTACATGTTAAAAACTCTGCAATTACATTTATGACACTAAAATCCAATTAAGTGAACCTTACTTTGCCTGATAATGAGGTGTGCAGCTCATTATGCAACTGATCCAAAGGCAGTAACATGAAGCACCACTAGATGGGGGTAAAGCCCAGTAATAAAGAAGCACACACAGCGAGAGAGAGAGAGAGAGAGAGAGAGAGAGAGAGAGAGAGAGAGAGAGAGCTTGTCAAAGTGTGGACAGGTGACCTGAATCTTACATTCCTTGCAATGTTTTGCCTGAACTCTGATCTGGCATTTGAGCTCTGTCAAGACACCAATATCTCAGAAATATGTACAGCCATAAACACGCAGCTGCAATGCAACATTACCAAGACACACTGAGAACAAAGAAACTGGAGAACACATGGGGGAGTTACAGGCACACACACATACACACAAAATACACTCACAAAGACACAAGTACTGACACAAAATCAAACCCACACACGCACGCACACTTACATGTGAAGTGACTGACAGCTGTGTCCATAATCACCCAGGCAGTTGAACATAGGGGCCACTCTGCCATCTGTTCTTAAAATTTCCCTCCCGTTGCTCATCCCCCCCTTCCTTCTCTTTTCCCACCTCAGTGGGACACAGAAAGCAAACTGGGGGGCTGACTTTGGTAGCTGAGATGTCACTTTAGAAAGCAGTGTGATATTAATTGCATGGGGATTTGAAGCTGCTGTTTGTGTTTGCTTCTTTCTTTCAATTTGGATAGCCATTGTTCGTAATGTTGGGGGATTTGACTGAAACCAAATTGATGTAATAGCTGCTATGTCACTAATTGCCTTTGTAATTGATACAATAGAAACTTCACTTATTCCCTCAGGCTGGATACTCAATATAGCAAACCTCAAGCCCCATGGGATTTCACACCAAATATATTTTAGGTGGTTTTCTACACAGAATGCTAAATAACATGCAGTCTGTAGGCTTGGAGTCTACCTACCCCCAAACAAGGCGTGGTTTCTGGTGTGTTTTGAAGATCTGAAGCACCAAGCATCAATAATGATGCTACCTGAACTCTCTGTCAACTGAAACAGATTATCATATGTGCTTTTGCAAACACCCTGCGCCTTCTTTGTAAACTCCAGTTTCAACCTTCAATTTTCTCTTCAAATAAAGAGAATCAAGGTCTTTCAGTAAGATTTAACGGGCATATATACAGAGGGTTTACGTCATTAAAAGCAAACATTAGGCTTGGCTCGGTAAACTCATGCAACAGAAAAGATAATACAACATTTTTCATGAGCGTCTACTAACAAAACCTTTTGCATTAGAATATTTTCAGCTAATGACTACTTCACTGCACCCTAAATGTGGCAGGTCAAAAGTTAAAAAGTTAAAAGTGTGGGGTTTTTTTTAAAAAAAACATGTTGAGATATTACAAGGTCCATCCATCCATCCATTCGCTTCCGCTTATCCTTTTCAGGGGCGCTGGAGCCTATCCCAGCTGTCATAGGGCGAGAGGCGGGGTACACCCTGGACAGGTCGCCAGTCTGTCGCAGGGCCAACACACAGGGACAGACAACCATTCGCACTCACATTCACTCGCACATTCACACAATGGCAATTTGGATTTTCCAATTAACCTATCCCCTCAAGCTGCATGTCTTTGGACGGTGGGAGGAAGCCGGAGTACCCGGAGGGAACCCACGCAAACACGGGGAGAACATGCAAACTCCACACAGAAAGCCCCCGGCCTGATGTTGGAATTGAACTCAGGACCTTCTTGCTGTGCGGCAACAGTGCTAACCACCGTGCCGCCATATATATATGGCATATATTACAAGGTCAACCAGCTAAAAACAACATCAACCTTAACGTGACACAGATTTACTGTTAATGGGTCAAATAGCCTCAGGAAATGTACTTCCTTTAAACCACTTGCATATAAATCTCTAGTAGAGCAGGAATGCCTGAAATATTATGCTGGATAAGAGCCAAATGCATCTTTTAAGGTACAAATATCCATATTCTATCCAGAATTTAACAGTGCAGAGAATCCACAGCAATGCTAGCGACTATGGTAAGGGACAGGGACTATGGTAATTTATGCTAACTGCTAATGTAATTATGCTAACATCTTCACAGTCACAAAGCTAATGTTGTGATGTTTAGCATCCATCTATTCATTTTCTTCCGCTTATCCAGTTCAAGGACCATATTTACCATTTATGTTTAGGTTTAGCATTATTTTCATTAGTGAGTCGATGTGAATGCAGGTACCTGGTCAGAAACTAAAGGAAAAATTCAAATTTGGATCCAGCGAGGCAAAATAAAAAGTTGATGAATATCTGTAATTATGACATCGTTTCATTCCAGAGAGAATGCCTGTAAACTAAGCAGCCACTTGTCATCTATGTAGCTCTCAGTTTTGTTTGTATCACAATCACTGGGATTTGCAAAATCACACAAACAAACACACATACATAAATAAAACTGCATAACCAATTCCTACCATGGCATAATGCAACTAACTTTAAAAGTAGCAAAGTTGTTTGCTGTACAGAAACATACTTGAGATCTTGGAGTTTCCTGGCCTGAAGAGGTCAAATGCACCTTCCTGTTCTCCCACTTAGAATTTAATAGGCCAACACAATCAGAAGTTGTGCAGGTAACATAAATATCACTGACTGATTAACAGACTGTGGAATTGTTTCTCTAAGCCCAGTTAGCTCTAATATGCATACCTTTATTAATAGTTAACCATTACACTTGTCTTTCCTGCTATACTCCCTGCTACATTCTATAAATTATTTCCCAATTTCAAAAGGTCCTCCTTACCTCCTACTCTCTCTCGGGGCTTTCATAACTCATGCATGCAAGGCTGGCCCACATTGAAAACAAATATCATCTTCAACTGCCCAAACACTGTGGTATAAACTGATCAATGAGGGAATTAAAATGAACAATGATTCATATGGGGGAATCTTTTTCCTGGGGTGTGACAGAGTTTATCAGTGGTGGGTACAATATCTGTAGAGTAAAGGAAGACTTCTCTCTCCCTTGCACTGTTTCTCTGGCAAACTGTCACCATCACTCATCGCCAGCTTACATTCTCTGCATTCCCCTGTGGCACCTGGCTCCTGAGAAGCAAAAAGTGGCAAACATGCACTGAACTGCACATTCACAAACTGAGAGAAAGTGCACACTGCACACACACCTTCACACTCACATCCCTCCATCATGTAATTACGCTTCCTTACAACTGACAGGTCTTTTTCCCAGAGATGTAAATGAATATGGTAAGCTGACATGGAGTGCATTAGCACAAGCCTGTGTGTGTACATGTGTGTGTGTGTGTGTTTGTTTCCTTGCACTAGACTAATGGCTCATTGAGAAAAGCATAGGCCAAGTCAATCATGCTGGATCTCTCCCTGTCGCCCCATTGAGACCTTCGGCTCATCGGGGGAGATAATTAGTCTGAAGAGCTTTAATGATGCAGGCCTAATAGCTACAACGGCACACTAAGCGGCAGCAGTGTGTCTGTGTGTTCACATCCATGTGTGGGCTGTGGTGTGGGCAAAGGTGTGGGACGTGTCTCCAAGAGTGGATGAGTAAGCGAATAAGTGATTAAAATCATGTTTTGTTAATGCATATGTTTGTGTGTGTGAATGGTGCTACTAAGGGAGCTGATGGGATAATGAATGTTGTGGCTATCAGTCTCCAACCTGCTACACACACGCATACACAACATCCCTCACTCAGCTTTTCTCCCACTCCCTGCATCATTGTTAGCATGACAGTGAAGCAGGGAGTTCGCTTATAGCCTCTGAAAAACACAACCCTTACACACAAAACCACCACCCTGGTGTGTGTGTGCGTGTGTATGTGGGTGTGTGTGTGTGTGTGTGTGTGTGTGTGTGTGTGGGTGTCCATGTGAGAGAGGCAGACAGACAGAAAGATACATAAACATTTATACTGGAATTTATTGTGAATTTAAATGAGCATGTGCACATGAGCAGTTTAGTAAATGCTGCTGCAAAGTGCTCTGCAAATAAATGAATGAATACATAAAAGCAGAGACTCAATATTCAGGCTAGAGTGCTAAAAGAATACTACTAAACACAAGACCTGACAATCTGACTGTTCCTAATAATCATTTTTTAAATCTGTGTGCACCCTAATAACTTTAATCATTGTTTTTAAACAGTTTTATAGAAGGTAAAACCAATGCAGTAGGACCCAAAAACAGCAAATACACAACTCCTGACTAAACCCAGTTTAATGCTAAGTTTTAAGAATTCAGTAAAAGCTACAACATAGGCAAACAAAAACAGTAAAATATACTTCCATCTCAAAGCCACTGTTTCTCTAAAATGATAGACAATGATATTTATTATTCACACTGTTATCGATTTGTTTTCCCCTAGAAAAGCAATAAAGTGCGACCAAATCTTGCCTCAAATAATCCAATTTAAGCTGCAGGGAAAACCTATTTAAAATTCTAAGATGGAGGGTATGACAAATCATTTAGCCAATGCTCCAGTGAAGAGGTTTCAGATGTATTCAAATAATAAAGTTTCTTTGCAAGCCGATATAAAACTGTTTCTAAGGAAAAACAATATCTCCATGTGTTGGATATGCTCAGCATGGGTTCAAGTTGCAATATTACATCACTGCTTTGGCAAAAAATTCAAAAACAATTCCTGCACTAAAAATTTACTTATTATTTTCACATTTGTTTATCAGAGCACAAGAGCACAAACAAAAGCCTCAATGTGGTTTTGTGTTATAAAAACCAACTTTTCTTCAGATGAAAAGAATAAAGCGAGCAATAACTGATCATATTTGTTTTTGTGCATGAGGCTGCAACTGCACATATGAAGTAATGGAAGTGCATCTAGTGATCACGTATTGTCTTAAACTGGGACGTGGAAGAAAGAGATCAAACAGTGATCACTCTGCTAATGCATTAGTACACCTATATAGGCCCACACATTCAGTGATATGACAGACATGGATTTCAGTAATTGCTTTTCTCAAAAAAGGAAGCACTGCATACAAAAAGGCAAACCCCGCAGGGACTGCATTTGAGTTCACTTGTAATCATCACACACTTCTGTAAAAAAAAACACAAAAAAACACATTGCACTAGACTGGTGCCGTTGCCATGGATACACAGCAATGCATTCAGCCTTTTTACGATCTTATACAGTGGGGCAAAAAAGTATTTAGTCAGCCACCGATTGTGCAAGTTCCCCCACCTAAAATGATGACAGAGGTCAGTAATTTGCACCAGAGGTACACTTCAACTGTGAGAGACAGAATGTGAAAAAAAATCCATGAATCCACATGGTAGGATTTGTAAAGAATTTATTCGTAAATCAGGGTGGAAAATAAGTATTTGGTCAATAACAAAAATACAACTCAATACTTTGTAACATAACCTTTGTTGGCAATAACAGAGGTCAAACGTTTACTATAGGTCTTTACCAGGTTTGCACACACAGTAGCTGGTATTTTGGCCCATTCCTCCATGCAGATCTTCTCGAGAGCAGTGATGTTTTGGGGCTGTCGCCGAGCAACACGGACTTTCAACTCCCGCCACAGATTTTCTATGGGGTTGAGGTCTGGAGACTGGCTAGGCCACTCCAGGACTTTCAAATGCTTCTTACGGAGCCACTCCTTTGTTGCCCGGGCGGTGTGTTTTGGATCATTGTCATGTTGGAAGACCCAGCCTCGTTTCATCTTCAAAGTTCTCACTGATGGAAGGAGGTTTTGGCTCAAAATCTCACGATACATGGCCCCATTCATTCTGTCCTTAACACGGATCAGTCGTTCTGTCCCCTTGGCAGAAAAACAGCCCCATAGCATGATGTTTCCACCCCCATGCTTCACAGTAGGTATGGTGTTCTTGGGATGCAACTCAGTATTCTTCTTCCTCCAAACACGACGAGTTGAGTTTATACCAAAAAGTTCTACTTTGGTTTCATCTGACCACATGACATTCTCCCAATCCTCTGCTGTATCATCCATGTGCTCTCTGGCAAACTTCAGACGGGCCTGGACATGCACTGGCTTCAGCAGCGGAACACGTCTGGCACTGCGGGATTTGATTCCCTGCCGTTGTAGTGTGTTACTGATGGTGACCTTTGTTACTTTGGTCCCAGCTCTCTGCAGGTCATTCACCAGGTCCCCCCGTGTGGTTCTGGGATCTTTGCTCACCGTTCTCATGATCATTTTGACCCCACGGGATGAGATCTTGCGTGGAGCCCCAGATCGTGGGAGATTATCAGTGGTCTTGTATGTCTTCCATTTTCTGATGATTGCTCCCACAGTTGATTTTTTCACACCAAGCTGCTTGCCTATTGTAGATGCACTCTTCCCAGTCTGGTGCAGGTCTACAATACTTTTCCTGGTGTCCTTCGAAAGCTCTTTGATCTTGGCCATGGCGGAGTTTGGAGTCTGACTGTTTGAGGCTGTGGACAGGTGTCTTTTATACAGATGATGAGTTCAAACAGGTGCCATTCATACAGGTAACGAATGGGGGACAGAAAAGCTTCTTACAGAAGACGTTACAGGTCTGTGAGAGCCAGAGATTTTCCTTGTTTGAGGTGACCAAATACTTATTTTCCACCCTGATTTACGAATAAATTCTTTACAAATCCTACCATGTGAATTCATGGATTTTTTTTTCACATTCTGTCTCTCACAGTTGAAGTGTACCAAATTACTGAGCTCTGTCATCATTTTAAGTGGGGGAACTTGCACAATCGGTGGCTGACTAAATACTTTTTTGCCCCACTGTATTTCTAATGCAACATTCTTTCTCTGGTAGGTTTGTTAACACTTCTGTAGAAAACCAGAACGTGTTGTTTCATGTTTGTAAGTGTGTCCCGAAGGGAAGAAAATGTACATGTGCCTTTGAAATACAGGGAAAAAAGCTTTACCTGAAGGCACGCTTTACATCAACAAGGCAGAAAATACATCCATCAACAAATATGCAACATGTTATTGTATGAGCTGCTGAATACCACAGCAATTAGGTAATTTCATACCTTCCACATACACAGACACACAAACTGTGTCACACGCACAGCACCACATACATAATGGTCCGATGGTTAACACCAGGTAAGCCCGACAAACTCCCCTGAGCTATGCTGCGGCTCTCTGAAAGGTCTGTCACAAAGAAGTCGACTCATATATCACCGCAAATCTGGAAAGTCCCGACCTGCAGAAAAAAAGACATCC
Source organism: Copadichromis virginalis (assembly GCF_057382275.1). Lineage (NCBI taxonomy): Eukaryota > Metazoa > Chordata > Actinopteri > Cichliformes > Cichlidae > Copadichromis > Copadichromis virginalis. The sequence goes on from NC_140628.1 coordinate 27,926,747, forward strand.
ACGGAGGACTGGAACTGCCACAAATTGTGTTCATTTTTGAAAGTTAACAAAAGACATGTTCGACAAATGATTGTTACTCGTGATTTCAGGAGTTTTTGAGGGGGGTTAATATCGGTGGTCCTGCTGTAAACAACATTAAGTTGACAGTTTGTTGGAGAAAGACACAGTTTCTGTAGTAAAATCCACAATGGGTTTTAAATCAAACACTCAATATGTAATTGAACACTTTGAGTTTTTATCCAATGGGTTTTTACAAAAAACCTCTAACTACTTAGGAATTATAACCACTGTTAAAAATAGTCTGCCATTCTCAGAGACTCATAAAAATGGATCTATTAACTGACAAGTTCCATGGCTTGGTGAGGCCTTTTCCCCAGTTATATGTGCTATATATTACTATTCATTCAGATGTCTTAATGTGCCATAATCCAGTCTGTAGCAGTTGATTTAAACAAATAACCAATAGGTGTAGACTATAAAAAGAATAAGAAAAGATGCCAATGTAAGAATAAATATAGTAAATCCTTTCCCAAATTATACAAGTTTACCAACTGCAAAACATCTCTCACAAAATGTAAAACAGCACGTTCCACAACATTTAAAATGAATTATCTGAGTGTGCATTCGGATTACATTTTTGCTGTTTTGATTTCTGATTAAAAAACAACAACAACAACAAAACAGGCATCTTGTGACAGCCAGATAAAAGATGAACATGCTGAATGAGATATTGTTGATTTGGGTTCTTTTTGCTGATAGGAAAAGATAGAAATTTACTCAGTTGGGCTGTTATTGTAGGCCAGTTCAAGCAAATTTCCTGTCACAGAATAACAATCACATCAGCATTATTTGTGTTTCACATCTATAATGCAGCATATTTGCAGCAGACTGCGTTTTCCTGTGATTTTATTGTACAACTGTTATCACCGATAACAGCCGACTTCTATTTATTTTATATAAACTGCTACTGCTGTTGCCACAAGGGTAAATTGCACCCTTTCCTGTGCAACAATAGCTTTCCATTTGGAAAAGTCTGTTCCCCTGGGGGCTAAAACAGCAAATATAAAATCTTTCATGAGCTGGGCATAGATTGAATCAATAATGTGCCACATCTTTTGCCAGCAGAGCAAATGTTGCAAAGAATATACAGATTTATAGACACAGTGCCACATTCATGATGGGACAAACATCCAGGGATATGACCCTGACCTTTTTCATTACCGCAGCCAAAGGTCGGATGCTTTGTTGGCAATTTTCTAAATTATTTTGCACAATGAAGCATAAAGAAAAAACACGCATGCACACTCTGAGAGGAGGGTGGGGTGTTGGGCAAACACAATTAGCAAGGAATGTTAGACCCCACCCGGCAAGTGGTTAGAAAAATAGCTGACACTCATACAGTTTACAAAATTTAAGAAGAGACAGCTTCACAGAGCACAAAGGCTGTGACTAATATGTGTAGGAAGAAATATATACAGTGCATTTATATTCTGTGGCATGAGAAATGAGATGGCAAAGCAGTGCAAGGAGCAGGTAGGAGAAACTGTGGAATGCAAAGTTAAATAAATGACTCTAACTCACGCTTCTTATAATATTTGAGAATCTGCAAAATATCTCCCAAATCAAAAAAGAAGAAAAAACCCTCAGTCTTGCATTTATATACATTGCCTTTTCCCCCCTCTATATGTGAGCTTATGCAGAGCTGTGCCCTGTGATCCAGCATCAAATAAAGTAGAACGGTCTAGTAAGCTGATAAGGATGTAGCTGGGAGAAATACCAGTGACCTCACAGTGCACTTACATACAAACTGGAGATGGCGAGAAAAGAAACCTTAACAGTGGTAACACACTGACACAGGAGCTGCAAGTGATAAACACTCCTGTCTTTTCCATTGCTGGCAGAGACCCTCTGGCTCTGTAATAATAAGGGCTCTCTCTTCACTAGGAAGTGAGTATTTTTTTTTCTTTTCCATTGAGGTAAAGGTAGTGGGAAGGGTCACAGCTGTGAAAGAACATAAAACAGGCTGAGACTGAAAATGGAAAATAGGGTATAAATAATCCTATCCTCGTCTCGCTCAACACCGTTGCCCTTGCTTAAAAAAAAGTGACACACACACTAAATCCTTTTTTTGAATATGGTAGCAAGATACACAAGACAGAATACACGAGTGTAAGAAAAGGAGAACATGCTTGGATACGATTGCAAAGCTTCATCGGTAAGTCAGCAGAGCATATAGTAATTATAAGGTGTAAGTTACTCTGATTGTCACTGCTATTATTGTTTTACACACAAGAGCAGCAAGCAGTTTTCAGTGTGAGTGTGTGCATGTACATGTGTAATGGAAATGGAAAGAGGAGATATAGGAGAGTGATGGAGTGATATAAGCTGGCATTCTGCTGCTGGGTGATGCAAAAGCAATCACTTTTACTGCGTGTTTGGCCTCAGGAAAGTGTGTGTTTGTGTGTGTTCTATATGTATCTGCAGTGAGTGTTGAGCAACAAGGTCAAATGGGAGTCTTTCATTATGCTATACAGGTCCACCTCCCTCCAGGTGTGTATGCCATATCAGAAGCTCTGGTTTAGCACACACAAGTACAGTTTCTGTGTGCACTGATGTGTTTTTAAGTGCAGACGATCACTGAAAACACAAGTGTGCAAGCGCGCGCGCGTGTGTGTGCGTTACTCTCCAGACAGCTGCCGTGCTGTAATGTTAGCCGATGGGAGGAGCCTGTAGAATGTAAAGAAGTTCTCAGAGGAGAAACTCTCAACAGCTGCTCTTCAGTTCCTTCGGGCTGTTCTCCCTCTTTTGAACAGCAACTTTCTTCTCTGATCCTCTCTCTCGCTTTCTTTCTCTCACTCCCTCCTACTTTCTCTCTTTCTCTTGACTCTTTCCCAGGGGATTTTTTTTTTGCTCTCAGCAGTTCTTTAACCCCAGCAAGTATGTGTAAGAATATACTAACAGAGCTGCCTTTTAAGTATTTTAAAACATTACTCAGTATTTCAGTGTGTTGGAAAACTAGTCTTAGTGCAGTTTATTATGAGTTTTTACTCTAAAGATAATCTGTTTTATAGGTTTTAAAATGGAGGCTAACTGTGGGTTACTGGTGTGATGATAAAGATGTAATTATTAGGTCAACGAATATATACATATGCCAAAAAGATTAACCAAGTAATAGCCTTGTTTTAACAAAAAGTAAGTCTGGATGATTCATTCATGTTCTGCTTATCCAAATCCAAGACAGGACATGGTGGTAGGTGGGTAAGCAGGGTACTCCTGACATCCCTCTCCCCAGGTACATGTTTGCAGTTCATTCTGATGCATCCCAGGGTGCTTGCAAGCCAAGTGAAATATATCACCTCTCCATTGACTTGTAGGCCTAGCCTCAGATCTCCTTCCAGTTGGATGTGTCCAGAGATCCTCTGAAGCAGAGCTATCAAACAGAAGGCTCCCGGGCCAGAAACAGCCCAGCAAAGACTCCAATCTGGTCCATTGGATGGAAAATGTGAATGAAGGCATACATTATGGACTTTTAACTTTATTTTTATACATTTAACAACTTTTCCTGCTGATAAAGGCCTCCTCCTTGTGCATTTTGACAAGCTTTTGCTTCTTTGTTTGTTAATCAATCAGCTACAACTTTTATTTCTTACAATTTAAGCCCAAAGAGTCATGCTAACAGATTTTTCGTTTATTACAGCAGCATTTTTAATCATGGAGGAAAAACTGAGACACAAAGTTGAAATTGTACTTTTTCTTATATTAAGATGTCTTAAACATTAAATATACAGTTCAGCTTCTTTACGCTGACAGCGATGGAAGTTTCGCTGGTGTGGCCCAATAAGATCAGAGTGGGATGTATGTGGCCCTGATGTAAAATGAATTTGACTTCCATGCTCTAAAGGGGGGATGATGCCCAAACGACCCCACCTGCTTCTTTTGACACAAACAAGCAGTGGCCCTTTTATGAGCTCACTTCCAGATACCAAGCTCCTAAGGCTGGGCCCAAGCACTCAACAGAGGAAACTCCTTTTGCCATCTTGTTTTTGTGTCCTTATTCTTTGGGTCACTACCAAAATCTCATGAATGTAGGGTGGGAACTAAGATTGACTGATAAATCGCCTTCCGGCTCAGCTCTCCCTTCACTACAAAGGTCTGGCCTACATTACTGTTAACACTGCGTCAATGCAGCACTCCACCCCACACTCCATCCTACCATCAGATCCTGAGATATCTGAACTTCTTTGCTTTTGGAATCCTCCCTCCTCCAACAGAGAGGGAGCAATACACCAGGTTAATCATTCATCTCACTAGTTGGCTAATACCAAGCCAAAATATGTGTAATAACAATAATAAGCAAGAATAGCAATAACACTAAGCTAAATACTAATACACCAAGTACTTAAATATGAGGTGACAACCAAAGTGATCAGAGAAAAAAAACAGTGCAGTATGTATGATTTAAAAAGTAATATCATATTAATGGGGTCAGAACCTTATAATAATGAGATAACATGAGCACATGATTTTTCCTATTATGTGCAGCCTAATACCTCTATAAAGCACATACAAATCATCTGAGGTAAAAATGGGTTATTATCATATCATAGTAATGAGTTGTGTGCTCCTAACATTTGCTTTTATTTAAAGGTAATAATATAAAATTATGCTTAATGGTTCAAGTTGTTAAACTGAAAAATTGAGTGAAAAATGTGAATTGGGGCTGCAAAATGCATCCCAGACCCCAGGCTTTTAGACTCTAATGCTTATAGATTCAAAATATTTTTTTCCGAAGGAGGAAGAGTACATGACTATCTATCGCAGACCGCCATTAGTTATTTCACATGAGGGATTTGTGTTGTCTCAGGGCGCTCCCTCTCGCTCCATTTTGGACCAATAGTTTAAGCAGTTCTGCTTAAAAATAGTCCTGACCTTCTGTCTAAATACTTGCACTAAATCGTGAAGTTGACTTAGGCTGTCATGGAAAAATGTAAGTGAACTTTGACCCTTATGGATTGATTCATGGAGCACAACATTCCATTAAAATAGATAAACATAGAGAAAGTGAAATTTTCAAAATAGACCTTTGTTTAAACACATCGATTCTACATATTTATTGTTTTCAGCTCATAAACTCAGCTGGAAATTCATCTCCGTCTATTGTACTTGTCCTTCATTCCCTCACACTAAACACAAAATTGCCAAACCAATTAAAATTAAAATACAACCAGCTGTGCCTTAATAACTAAACATCCCACAGGTGGTCCGGCTCTGCTGAGTGACACGTACTCACACGCTTGCTGAAACTCAAGCAGCGGGGGATCTGCCGCTATTTGGCTTAATAGCACGCTCGCTGATACAATCAATGAAACAAATCTTTCTCTTGGTGAGATGCGTATCAGAAATACAACAAATAAATGCAAACTCACACAAGTATATGCACACACACGAACTTAATACACAGGTACCAGCTCTACGTTCTGTGACTCATCATTGCGTCGAGACAGTAAACAGAGTCAGGCCACACAGGATATTAAACCTTAGGACTGTGAGAGATACACATTTAACACAAGCGCTTTCATTTTTATCATGCTTTTTCTCCTTTCCTCCTCCTATCCCCCTTATTCCTTTAAAGCCCATATTTGTTTAAAGCCTGGAGCCAATGTAGATTTATGACCTCTTTACAAGGCATCCTGTTTTGTCCTTCATCACCAATCACTACTTTCATTTCCTCTCATCCTAGCAGTAACTGCCTACTACACCATCTCCTCCCTTCAATTCACTCTCCACCCCATCCTGCCTTTAAATCTATTTTCAGCTCACTACATCTACCTTTCTCCCCCCCTTTGTCCTCTTTGCTTTTTGAAGTCTCGCTATCAATTATCTTCTTCCCTTGGTGCAAGCAGTCCCCTATTAATCTCTACATACATGCTGATCTTATTCTTGTTTCATTGCTCTGGGGGGGTCATGTGTGCTGCTGATTATGCAGGATGATGGAGCACATATCGCCGGTGAGGTTGCCACTGGAGTCTTGTTCATCCTGGATTCATCTCAACAGTGCTGAATAACGCAGTGTATGTCTGTTTATGTCTTTGTATACCGTAACGGTATGGAGGACGAAACCTGCCAAAAAAAAGAAAGATTATGGCTATGCTGGTTCCATCTAGAACTGTCCAGTTTCTCAGCTGAACTATGACATATTTTGAATGGGTTACTGGTTATACAATAAATCAGAAAAGGGACTTTGTGGGGAAAGAAATGGGGGAAATAATGCAGGAGTTTTGCATAGATAAATAAAAATGAACATTAAACTGTAAATTTTACGGGAAGGTAAATAAATAAGGGAATTAATACAAAGGTAAATACAGGTAAAAAGAAAACACTGCAAGTTTACACTGTCTTTTTATGTCAATTTATTTTAAAAAATGAAGCCAATATGTAGAAAAATAGTACAATCTTACTGGACCCATAGGAATTAACAAAATAAATACCAGCAAATCAACTATACTTAATGAACTGATGATCAGCAAGTGTGAGCACCTCAGGAAATGCAGACGTTTTGGATGGAGGACTGCAGTATTTAGATGGGTCTTATCATAATACCAAGCAGGAAAGATGTCAGCAAGCACTCTAGAGAAGCTGCTGTTGTTGCCCATTAATCTGGGAAGGGTTATTTGGCCATTTATAGATAATCTGAAGTCCACCATTCTACAGTGAGAAAGATCATTCATAAGTTGAAAACATTCAAGACAGTCACCAATCTTCCCAGGACTGAACACCACAGCAAATACACTTCAAGATCAGGCTGTGCAAGGCTCAGAGAAACTGCAGAAATAAGTCAATAAATAAATAAAAATGAAACATAAAAAAGACCCAAAAATTATGGCTTGTTTGGAAAGGTTGTCAGGAGAAATTATTTCTTCTTTAAAAAGCACATAGCAGCACTGAGGCTAGGGTTTGCAAATATGCATCTGAACAAACCACAAGATAAGCCAAAGTGGAGATGTTTGACCACATTTGCACAAACACGATTTACCAACTTGATTTATGTGTTGTTGCTTTTTTTTTTTTTTTTTTTTTTTTACATCAGCCACAGGAACTGGGAAACTTGTGTCGACCATAAACCCCTATGTATACCAAAGTACTGGAGAGTCAAATCTAGGCCATTTGTTTGGCAGCTAAAGTTTGGCCCAAATGACACCATGCAACAGGACAATGATCACAAGGACAATGATCACAATGATCACAAGCACAGCATCAAATCTACAACAGAATGGCTGTTGTAGACCAAGTGCTCAACAGAAGTCCAGACCTCAACCCAAGTTTTTCCTGTTTACACACACATACACACACATATATATATATTAGGGGTGCAACGATATTCGTATCGATATTGAACCGTTCGATACAGTGCTTTCGGTTCGGTACGCATATGTATCGAACAATACAACATTTGTAATTTATTTTATCAACTTTCCTTCTGATGATGCTGTCTGTGTTGAGCGCTCAGTGAATCTGCGTTCGACTACTCCGCCTAGGCTGCACTGTCGAGCGCAGATCCACTGAGCGCTCAACACAGACAGCATCGTTAGAAGGAAGAGCGCAGGGCAAGCTAGCAAGACAGAAGTTAAGCTCTCCTTGCAACATGGACCTCCCCCACCCTCATTCAGATCTGGCGTTTGGAATTATTTTGGTTTTCATGTGACGTATGACCCTGAAGGTAAGCGAGTCATGGACTAAAGTAAAACAGTATGTTGGATGTGCCGTGCAATGCTCAATTACATGGGTGGGAACTAGTGTGTTAGCGCAGTTAGCTCGTTAACGTGTTGGCCGTCTAGCCCTATGCACGGGGCGATCGGCGGAAGCTCGTTAACGGAGATTTGCCGTGTTGTGGCGTTAAGGTCATTTCAACGAGATTAACCTGAAAGCACTAGTGGGAACACAACGAATATGACTGCACATTTACGCCGACATCATCCTAGTGCAAAGACAAAAACAACAAGCATGCTACTAACTTTAGCCGAGTCATTTAGACAGCTGTTAGCACATGATTCTCCTTATGCTGCTGAGAATATAGCCCAGAAGAAGCGGATAGTATAGCTTTTATTTTGGAAAGAGACATTTCTCTGTAATAAACTCTCTTTTCCAAAGATGAGTGATTCCTCAATCAGATACAGGGCTCGCAAAATCGCTAGCCCGACGTCCCGGGGCTAGCGATTTTTCCAGTTGGGGTACCAAAATCTATCTCTGCCCTGCCCGTCGGGCTATTGTAGGAAAAATATATGTCAATGCTTCTGCATTCTTTCAGAAATGTAGCTGGGTAATTATGTCATTGGCATCAGTGAGCCACTGTCAATATGTGACATATTGAAATCGCGTTTGAATTTGCGCTTGTTTTTTTGCTTTCACTTTGCAATCGTGCAAACTGTGTATAGAGAGCGACAGCACTGATCTGTGAGTGATGATAATTTGTGCACCAATTCCTCTGACATCGTCTTATTAATCGTTAGCTTACTATGCAAACATGACAAGTGAAATCTCCCGCAGCAAGCTTAAACATGTGAGAGGTTGATCGCGCAGAGAATCGCTGAGCTTATGTGAGTGCATGTGTAAAACCAGCAGCATATATATTTTAGTTCTGCTGAGCCAAATAAGACAGGTCAGGGAGAAGAAGTGACAGCCAAAGAAAAGCTTACCACAAAACGGAGAAGTTATGACAAATGAGACTATAAGGCAAAAAGAAAGTGCAGCTTTATGGTTTCATGGACAAAATAATTTCTGTGGCTGCAATGTGACGAGCTAAATAACCAGGGCTGCACATAAGTGGTCCGCAGGTGCGCATTCGCTGTCAAAATAAAAAACACGCACAAGGGTTAGGGTTAAATTTAAAAACTGTACTTTTGAGTTAAAATATATATTTATAATTTTAATAAATGACAAATTAAAAAGGCATGAACATTTTTTTGTATCGAAAAAATATCGAACCGTGACACCAAAGTATCGAACCGAACCGAACCGTGAATTTTGTGTATCGTTGCACCCCTAATATATATATATATATATATATATATACATATATATATATATATATATATTAGGGGTGCAACGATACACAAAATCGTTGCACGGTTCGATATTTTTTCGATACAAAAAAAATGTTCATGCCTTTTTAATTTGTCATTTATTAAAATTATAAATATATATTTTAACTCAAAAGTACAGTTTTTAAATTTAACCCTAACCCTTGTGCGTGTTTTTTATTTTGACAGCGAATGCGCACCTGCGGACCACTTATGTGCAGCCCTGGTTATTTAGCTCGTCATATTGCAGCCACAGAAATTCTTTTGTCCATGAAACCATAGAGCTGCACTTTCTTTTTGCCTTATAGTCTGATTTGTCATAACTTCTCAGTTTTGTGGTAAGCTTTTCTTTGGCTGTCACTTCTTCACCCTGAATGTCTTATTTGGCTCAGCAGAACTAAAATATATATCTGTCTGTGAAGGTCATCGTAGTCAAATATAAATCCTGCTGCTTTTACACACGCACTCACATAAGCTCAGCGATTCTCTGCGCGATCAACCTCTCACATGTTTAAGCTTGCTGCGGGAGATTTCACTTGTCATGTTTGCATAGTAAGCTAACGATTAATAAGACGATGTCAGAGGAATTGGTGCACAAATTATCATCACTCACAGATCAGTGCTGTCATTGCAAAGTGAAAGCAAAAAAACAAGCGCAAATTCAAACGCGATTTCAATATGTCACATATTGACAGTGGCTCACCGATGCCAATGACATAATTACCCAGCTACATTTCTGAAAGAATGCAAAAGCATTGACATATATTTTTCCTTCCTACAATAGCCCGACGGGCAGGGCAGAGATAGATTTTGGTAGCCCGACTGAAAAGATCGCTAGCCCCGGGACGTCGGGCTAGCGATATTGCGAGCCCTGTATCTGATTGAGGAATCACTCATCTTTGGAAAAAGAGAGTTTATTACAGAGAAATGTCTCTTTCCAAAATAAAAGCTATACTATCCGCTTCTTCTGGGCTATATTCTCAGCAGCATATTAAACATATAAGGAGAATCATGTGCTAACAGCTGTCTAAATGACTCGGCTAAAGTTAGTAGCATGCTTGCTTGTTTTTTTTCTGCTTCCACTTGTCTTTGCACTAGGATGATGTCGGCGTAAATGTGCAGTCATATTCGTTGTGTTCCCACTAGTGCTTTCAGGTTAATCTCGTTGAAATGACCTTAACGCCACAACACGGCAAATCTCCGTTAACGAGCTACCGCCGATCGCCCCGTGCATGGGGCTAGACGGCCAACACGTTAACGAGCTAACTGCGCTAACACACTAGTTCACACCCATGTAATTGAGCATTGCATGGCACATCCAACATACTGTTTTACTTTAGTGCATGACTCGCTTACCTTCAGGGTCATACGTCACATGAAAACCAAAATAATTCCAAACGCCAGATCTGAATGAGGGTGCGGGAGGTCCATGTTGTAAGGAGAGCTTAACTTCTGTCTCGCTAGCTTGCCCTGCGCTCTTCCTTCTGATGATGCTGTCTGTGTTGAGCGCTCAGTGAATCTGCATTCGACTACTCCGCCTAGGCTCGACAGTGCAGCCTAGGCGGAGTAGTCGAACGCAGATTCACTGAGCGCTCAACACAGACAGCATCGTCAGAAGGAAAGTTGATAAAATAAATTACAAATGTTGTATTGTTCGATACATATGCGTACCGAACCGAAAGCACTGTATCGAACGGTTCAATATCGATACGAATATCGTTGCACCCCTAATATATATATATATGTATGTGTGTGTATATATATATATATATACAATATATATCAACACGTACGCCCTGCCCGTGATCAGGTACCCTGCTGGGGTAATAGGCTGGCCAAATGAGGAGATATAAGCCACTGACATAAAGACAAGAAAGCTCCTTACCATGCATGGAGGGTTTCACCCCAAGTCCAGCACCCTGAGGCTGTACGCTAAGCGGAAGGAAGGGGGCCGGGGACTGGTGAGTGTCAGCACCACAGTCCAGGATGAGACAAGGAATATGGCCCCAACTGACCGAGTGCTCAGTGAATACCTCAGGCAGCAGAAACCCAAGAAAGAAGGGGGAGACGAGGAACCATCATGGAAGGACAGGCCCCTGCACGGTATGTACCACCGGCAGATAGAGGAGGTGGCTGATATCCAGAAATCCTACCAGTGGCTGGACAAAGCTGGACTGAAAGACAGCACAGAGGCACTAATCATGGCAGCACAAGAACAAGCTCTGAGTACAAGATCCATAGAGGCTGGGGTCTATCACACCAGGCAAGACCCCAGTTGCAGGCTGTGTAAAGATGCCCCAGAGACAATCCAGCACATAACAGCAGGGTGCAAGATGCTAGCAGGCAAGGCATACATGGAACGCCATAACCAAGTGTACAGGAACATCTGTGCCGAGTATAACCTGGAAGTCCCGAGGTCAAAATGGGAGATGCCCCCAAGGGTGGTGGAGAATGACTGAGCTAAGATCCTGTGGGACTTCCAGATACAGACGGACAAAATGGTGGTGGCTAACCAACCGGACATAGTGGTGGTAGACAAACAGAAGAAGACGGCCGTAGTGATCGATGTAGCGGTTCCGAATGACAGCAATATCAGGAAGAAGGAACACGAGAAGCTGGAGAAATACCAAGGGCTCAGAGAAGAGCTCGAGAGGATGTGGAGGGTGAAGGTAATGGTGGTCCCCGTGGTAATCGGAGCACTAGGTGCGGTGACTCCCAAGCTAGGCGAGTGGCTCCAGCAGATCCCGGGAATAACATCGGAGATCTCTGTCCAGAAGAGCGCAGTCCTGGGAACAGCTAAGATACTGCGCAGGACCCTCAAGCTCCCAGGCCTCTGGTAGAGGACCCGAGCTTGAAGGATAAACCGCCCGCAGGGGCGTGCTGGGTTTTTTTTTTTTATATATATGTATATATATATATACATGTATATGTCATTAAAAGTGAAAGTAGATATACGTTTTTGACTGAAAATACAGAAGCAACTTATAAAACAAAATATTTATGGAAGTAATGTAACAGCAGTGAATTATTTCCATAGTTTAAGTCCTCCAAAGTGCTAAGACCAACCCAATGCTACCGAGTGGCCATCAGATCCAGGCTGAGCAAGCAGAAGGGACAGACAGTGACTGTCATCCCTCAATAGGCCAACACTAAATTACTAAATCAGTTTAAAGCTACTGTAACCAAACCCAGTGAAGGGAGCATGAAGACTCTCAGCAGGCAGAGCAAGAGATAAGGGAAAAGGGAAAGGACACTGGGTGGAGTGACCGTAATCCCCCCTCATTGTTAGCAAGACTGAAAAGCACTGATCCACTTGTTCTTTGTAAAATAAAGCACAAGAAGATCTCAAAGTGCACACACAAACAGCACGGTAGAAAAATGTGCATTATGTCAATACTGTCAATCCATATCGGACCTTTAGAGCTTGTGATTACATCAGCACAAACTGACACTGACATCTTTACTTGCATTTTCTAATTCTCTCCTGTCGACCTGTGCTCTTATCCTGCTGGTCTCCATCTTCGCTACTTTGTATTCAAAGCACAGATGGATTTCAGCGGGTCACATTGATGGGAGACTTTTAATTTCCTAATGGAACACGAGTGGTGTAGTGGGTGTGTGTCAGAACAATGGCGCTAATAGGCCCACAAGCACAGAGGCTGTGTAGATGCACGGTGTTGGGCTAAACTGTCAAAAGGTAATACAAGGTTAGCATACACTATTACAAAAGCTAAGAGATGAGATTTTTAATGAAGAGAATGAACCAGCATTTTTTTTCCCCTCCTCACTCTTGATTAATGGTTGGTTTTGATATATCATTATAGCCGCTATTGATAAGAATCATCCTACTAAGTGCTACTGATCTATAAACAAAGCTGCACCGCAATTGGTTGATGATTGATGGATTCATTTAAACTGGTTCCCAAGTATAAAAGTGAGTCGACAGAATGCTGCATCATGAAGTCGGCAGCAAGCTCATCCATAAAGCAGTTATTGATGCAAAACATGGGCTTCCTCGATTTGTCTGCTCTGTCACAACAAATCATGGAATCAATCAATGTGGGGGAAATTTACATAATGCCGGTTATATCAAAGAGATTAAAATTGGGTGCAAGCTAGGAATCAATTTAGATGTCATCTTCTAGGAAGTGCAAGAAAAAACACACGGATGAATTACATCAAGAGCAATTAGATTTCTGGTGTGTGAATATTTTAGAGATGGTGTTCAATGCTGTGCAAGGATTTTAGCTGGCACGTTATATGGCCAGACCTGCGTCCTTCAAACATTTTCTTAGTTATTAGAACATATATACGTTGTTTTTTTTTTTAAAAAACAATTTTTATCTACTTTTGTCATAAAAGGTGATGAATCCAAATTCCAAAAATACCAGTGACCACCAGTGCTAGCCCTTAGCCTCCGTATAGACCAGGGGTGCACAATCCCGGTCCTCGAGAGCTACCGTCCTGCAGCTTTTAGATGCATCCTTGTTCCCACACACCCGAATCAAATGAATGGCTTGTTATCAGGCCTTTGCCAAACACGATGGCATGCTGAAGAGGTAATCAAACCATTTGATTCAGCTGTGTTGGAGTAGGGATGCATCTAAAAGCTGCAGGATAGTAGCTCTCAAGGACTGGGATTGGGCAGCCCTGGTATAGACACTACTGTATCAATTTCAAACTCCTATAGTTATTCCATCCCAGTTTTTCAGAAAACCTTTTTCAGACTTTTGAACCGATGATGCACCTCGCATTCACACACTTAGGTATTCACACTGCCCACCTGTCCAGCTGATGGCATACCCCATCAGCCTTTTACAGCTGAGGGGTAAAAGGGACTGGAAGACCTGGAAACATGTTGCAATGACAGGAATAACAACACAGGGAGGAGCCGTGCTGCTCTCTGGCAGGAAGCACCATGCCCTCCTGTGTTTTAAATGCACTGTAAAACAGCATGCAGCAACACTACATATGAGCGGGTGGAGGAAGGTTTGGGGTCTTCATTCACCCTGTTCTGTTAACCGTCAGGGGTGGGATGCGGGGCCTCCTTGCTACTGCAGATAAGGAGGCGGACTGCTTTCCTCCACCCCAGAGAGAAGGGTTACATCTCCTGGATCCGGGTATGGTTTGCCCCTCTGGGGGCGGGGGTACCCAGACCTGGGATATAGAGTATGTTTGGGGAGTGTGAATGTGTGTACAGTGCCTATCTGTGTTTGTCTCCATGTCAGATGAGTGCCGAGTATTTGTTTGTGTACATGGGGGTGGGAATGCACATTTGTGTCTCCGTGCGCCTGTTCGTCTGTGTCAGCTTGGGTCTTAGACTACACCTCTCTGGGAACATCTCAGGCTCTCCAAGGTATGGAGGCCTTTCTCCCCTCACCACACTCCCTGCCAGTGGCTGATGCCGTCAGACGTTGGTGTGTTGGTGGTTCTTGGTGTCTGGGGCTGGGCGCTCATGTATGTCCCAACTCACCCCTGGTGGCCGATTGGCGGGGCCTGGCGCCTGTGGCCTGGCTGGGCCCCTTCCGGGGGGTGGGGTGCCCTCAGGCCTCTGGGCCTGAGGCCCGGTCCTCTCTGGCACAGCTGGCTGCTGGCAGATCCCTCGGGCACGTCACTGCAACCCCCTCTGGCCTCTGCTCCGTGGCTGCTGGGTGACCTCTCGTTTGGGGCTCTCCTCAGCTCTTCCTAGGAAGGTGGCACGGTTGCCCCTGTGGTGGTCCACCTTGGGCCCTCGTACGCTGGGGCCTTTGGATGTCTGGGGCCTGGATCTCCTCCATACCTGCTTCATGCCCTGGGGGACGGGGCTATAGCGTCCACACTCCCTAGCAGATCGTTACATGGAGAAACCTTTTGAATACAAGCGTGCTGATCCACACAGGTGTGCAAACGGGTGTACACACGGGTGTTCACTGACACAAACTACACCCTTCCTGCCTGCTACCACGAAGCACATTGTGCGCTGTCGATCTTGCGTGCTGCACAATAACATGTAATATTTAGTATCTACTGTTATCTACTTTTGGCTAGTTTATTGTGATGGTGTTGTATTTATTATGTTGCTTTTTTATGTTTGTTTTCTCTTCTGTTTTTTTTTTTTATCTCCATACAGGTGATCCACGTGTTTTGTTTGTTTTTCTTTTTTTTCTTCACCCTTTCTCACCATCTCTTCTCCCCTCTATTTTTCTTTCTCTCCCTCTCTTTTTTCATTCTCTCTCCCAGTCCTATCCCCCAGTCATGTCTGTCCCGTCTGTAACAACCGAAAATCAAATAAATACATAATTATAATAAAGGTCAATCAAATGGACCAATATGGCAAGGCCATGATGATCCACTTGGTAAAGTAAATCCTCTGGGCATCTTTCTTGGCCTTCAGACAACAATTCTGATGGCTAAAGATCCAAACAGGACAGGCAAAAAAAAAAAAAAGAAAAAGGAATAACAACACAGAGAATATTTGGGTGAATGGGGTAATTTTTCTTTTTTTTTCTTTTTTTTCATTATAACCTCTACATGGCTGGAGCAAAATAAAAAGATACATCAACACGTCACAACAATGTACCACAAAATATACAGTATACAGTAAAGAGAGAAGAGTAAACCATTTAAATGGAATCTAAAAAAAAAAAAAATTCTCTTCTCTCAGCGAGTGGAAACACATTGGAAAGAAACATCAGTAGTTCAAATATTGACAATCCCCTTTCTAAACAACTTTTATACTGTACCATATTATTTTGATATAAAACAAGTGGGAAAAAAAGAAATCAACTATCTATCTTCACCTGCCCCCACAGGGTTGCTAACACTCAACATGTTTTGGTAAGATCAGCAGACAGACAGTGAAAACACAATGAGCTTTGTGGGCACAGAGAGTGGTTTGAGGTGACCTTTTTAAAAAAAATATAAATCAAGGCCAATACTTCCAGTGTAAAACAAAGTAAAAGGGCATGTACCCCTTTATCAAAGCTTTTGTTTTCCTTTTTTTGCCTGCCGACAGTGTAGGGGATAAACAAAAACATCGTACCTAAACACAGACACACCTGCTGTGACACTGAAAAGCTTTCATTTGGTAAAAAATAAAAGGTAGATACCCCAAGAACATCCCCAGTCTCTCCCACACCTCCCTCCCCTGCCTGTTTCAAACTAGAGTGAGCCTGTGCAAGTGATTACTCCCAACAGGTGAATCTGCGACTAGTGCACCGCAGCTGCTCAAAGTCCCAGTTTGTTGTCATGGGAAAACAACAGCACAGCGGGCTACTGTTTGAGATTGTCAACCATTTCACCAAATTACACCAATTTCTGGTGAAAACTGGGCTTTCTGAGCAAAACCACTGTGTGCTGTGCTGTTCCTCAGTTTTCACTTCACTGGCCCCAGCTTTCATCCTGAAGTAGGGGACCAAAACGCTGTGAAACACTGAGAAATAAATAGTAGCCATTACTGCTGGCAACTCAGTAACCACAAACACCTTGGACTCCACATCATGCACAGTACTCCTCCTGCTTGATAGGCAGAGTGAGCATTATTTGAATTTACAGAGGAAAACACAAGCACATAGGAAAACAAGTGAACAGTTGGTATACTGACATAATATACAAGTGCGCTGCAAATGGCAGGAACAAATTTGTACAACCTAATAGCTTGCTTGTTTGGTTGCTTTTCAGCTAGATTAAAAAAAGGCAAGCAATTTTAGAGACAGAATTGGTGTTATTAAAAGCCTGGATTGTTTCTACTGAAAGCTAATTAGAGATACTGAAAGACATACATATATAAATATATATATATATGTATAAACAGTCACAGGTGGCAAAACTGCAATTAAACAACACTAATGCAAACACAGAGATTCTTTGAACAAAAACTCGACAGTTACGAGTGCCAAACAGTGTGCTCGGGGATTAAATGTGAGCGTAAATCATAGCTTGTTAGGGAGGTGAATCAAACAGAGTAACAGCCGGGTGTATTTTTGCCTAATGTTACCAGCAGAAAGGAAAGATATTTTAACTGCAGACTCCAAAACAGAAAAGCTGTTCGGTGTTATGCTTAAATGCAGACTAACACTAGAAGAAAATGAATTTGAGGTTTCCTTTGGGGCGAAAAAGAAGATTCTGTCACTGTGTTTAAGCATGTGCCAATCATACTTCTTAGTACAGCTCTTCTCTGCAGAGGAGTGAAAGACATGATTGGTAAATTAATGAATTATCCAGTGTTGTCAGAATATGATTTCGCACATGTATCGTTTTAAACCTGCGGCAGCACAAGTTGGATAGAGGTCTAAGAACTCTATCTTTAAAAAAAGGCAAAGTAAAAAAAAAAAAAAACTCCACCCAACTTGGCTATTGCAGGTTGTAAAACAAGAATAGCCAATGCTGAACATGCTGAGCAGCCACACCGCTCAACCTACACCCATGTCCCTGCTCCACCTCTCATTGCCCCCACAACTTTAATATCACCAGTCTAGTAAAAAAAAAAAAATTAGCCCTGTTGTCTTCATATCCTGTTGTCCTCTTCGCTTCATCCTTCTGGGAGCCTTTTTCATCATCTGGTTTTATCACTGTCAGAGAGAAATGACAAAACTTAATAAATATGACCAATATGCAAAAACAACATGAAACAAACACGCCTATTTTTTTGACAACTTCCAGAAAATATGCATTTATTGTCCACATCAAATGCAATTAAATGGAAAAATAATCCATATTTTCCTAAATTCTTCATACATATTCTTTTTTTCTTCTTATTCAACAGTTAATTGCTGGTAAATTAATTCATTTAGATCACGGCACAACAACGACAATAGCGTAAAATCATTTGAATGTCGAATAAACGTTGTATCAGAAATATCTACAGCTAGGTGCCCAAAAGATCCAGCAGCTTTCCTGGTTTGTGGATGAAATCTAAATCTAAAGCATAAACCAAACCCATGGTTTTACAACACTCATTAAATTTGCTTCTGCATGGCATTGAATAGTGCTGTTCTGTCAGCAGAGATGCACACAAAGTATTCAATAGGAGGTTGGAGGGTTTGAAAGGATACTTCAGATTTCACCTGCTTTTACTTTTTGATTAAGTTTAGGTTAAAGATTGGGACTTGGGCTGAGGTCTGCAAATTAACAAGTTATTTTTACAAAGTGTACATGTGAGGCACTGGGAGTGAAACCTCTGGTGCCACTGCCAAAACCACAGTCACAGCACTGGTGCCAAATAGACACCTTATGTTGTAATGTTTTCTTTTCATATCTTGCAGTATTTTCAGAGAACTTTATTACTTGGAGTTGACAGATAAATATAAGATACACAACATTTTATCACAAAATACCACTTTTTATGGACGAGATATCACTGTTGTGTTATTAAACTTTTACAGACTTGTGTTACTTTACTTGGCATTGTAAGAAAATCCTTTGTCAAATGTAGAAGTCGAGATTTACTTTCAGAATCCAGTGAAGTGCATCTGTGGCACGAAGGCTCTTTTCATATTTTAATAGCATCTCAGTAAAGAAATATTAACTTGATTATGTATGGAGAGACAGACTTTTACATCTTTCTTCTCTTCTTGTTATATCCATTTCAAAAGCAAAGGTAAATGTCCCTGATATCTCCTTGCAGTTATGAAATGTCATCCAGTTTGCTGTCAGCAGTTTCAAAAGTGACATAAAACAAGACTTTGAAATTCAAGTCACACATGCCACTACAGTAAATTTAAAGATGAAATGTTCTATATTTGTGATGACATTTCTAGATGACTCCCCGCAGCTTTCACACCACATCACGATGGAGGAACCACTTTTCCAAGCCAGCTTCCCTTGAACTAAAACTGACTTTAGACACTCAATCAGAATGACGGAGCTGTGTGAAGAGATTTCTGGTGACTGTATCGCTCATGGTCATGTCAACCAGGTATCAAGGATTCTTTTAGGTTAGTAAATGTCTGCAGGACTGTGCTCATCCTTGGTGATGCTAAAAATACAAAGAGGAATACTGGCACTACCCCGTTTAAATTACTATAAGAGGCTTTTACATCACTAACATTTCTTGATGTTTCCAGCAAAAAGTGAGGCCTGACCACAGACACTGGCTGAAAATAACCTTTATTTCTATGCAAACAGTCTCTCAAAATATGCAAAGGCTTTGTTTTTATCCACTGTGCTGAATTGTCCTTGACTTGCTCCTGCCCACTATTGTTCTGTTGTGTGACTCACACTCATGAATGCAGAATCAGACAAAGTCACCTAAATTCTTAGAAAAGATAAAATGTAGAGGTCAAGTGTTTACTTGCTCAGCCATTATAACTGTCAGCTGTACCATTCTCAATTCACATTCATGGCTCTATAGGCCTAACCTGTTCTGTTGCATTTTTTTTGTTTAAGAGACCATCCTCTTCATTGAGCTTGTCTGTCTTCAGCTCCACCACAACGCTACTGTTCGTCATTCCAGAGTTCCTAGAAATAGAAATGGCATAGAGAAAAAACAGTGAAAACAAAAGAAAAAATCGGGGAGTTAAGTGTTTGTTGGGGCGAATATTTGCTTAGTTTTACAAATGCATGTAGACAAGAACGATTCAGTCTGACAACTTGTTTGCAAAATAAACCTGTGCAGTATTAATGCAGTTCTCCCAGTGGACCTGAAATGTATGTATCCTGTAACTCTATTCTGCAAACTTAACATTTACAAATCGTACTTTATTGTGTCAAATCTCCAAGCAAATAAAGAAAAAGAAACCCTGCTCTTGCTGCTAATCAGGATATTCTGATTATTTAAAAGAAAATTTATTCTTGCAGGACAGATGGCACATTTGCAATTAAAAAGGATTATGAAAACAAGCTTAGGAAAGTTGGTATTCTATATTGTAAAAACTTCAGATGTATTTTGCAATCAGCAACATCGTCAGTGCATACAAATAGATATCTATAGTCTTTTTAACAAATATTCTGGCATGAGCAAACCAAACACTTTTGTTTTTTTGTTACAGATTTTCCAACTTGTTAAGCACTTTGACTTTTAGTGTTTTTTGATTCATGTGATTATTAATCCCCCCTCCCATCCCTTTTGTCCCTGATCTCTACTCACACTTCCTTCGGGTCCTTCTTGCTGCAAGACAGCTTGTTGTTCTTGCTTAGGCAGTAGAGGAGGCCAACCAGCAACAGGAGGAGCAGAACACACACCACCACAGCTATCACCACCGCACTGGAGCCTCCCTGTCCAGCTACAGTGCCGCAATGGAAGTACATATGGGAGGAGGGATGGGGGGAGGGTCGGGGGGCAGGTGGGAGGTTTGCGAGGTGGAGGGTTGGTGGGAAAGTTTGGGGAAATTTGATTGGAGGGCAGATGTTTAGGGGAATCATGGAAGGATTGATCATGGTGGAGGAGGTGTGAGGATGGAATGGAGAGTTTTCGATTTTCAAAAAATCAGTGGTAGGGAGAGAGGCATCGTTTGGGGTGGTTGATTGGTGAGAGAAAGAGGAAGGAAATTGATTTGATTTGGTGTTATCATGGGAGGGAGAGAATGGGAAGATAGAGAGCGAGAGAATGAGATTTGATGGAGTCCAGGTGAAGACAGTTGATGGATGGGTAGTTGGAAAGGTGGAGGGCAGAGGATAAGGGGCGGGGATTGGGATGTGGGGTTAGTCTATCTTTTGAATGCAATGACTGAAATGTGATGCGACCCAAAAACAGGGCCTATGTCTACGCAGATAATACTAGACAGCTAATGAGAGCAATGAAACAACACTGAACATACTCACCCAACCACCTACACTTGTATTACTGTACTTGTGAAGACATGATGCTATAATAAGTTTTCTCAAGCTAACATTACTAACCCTACAAAGATTACTGAAGCCTATTAAGATCCAGTCATAATCGAAAACTATATTTGTTTCTGCTCCTGTCACTGTCCAAGGGATAAAAAAATCTGCCCACCTGCAACACATCATTAGCAAGTAAAATGTGAATTATTCATTGGTTTTACAGAGGGGCATTTGAAATGTTATTGTGTATTGGTTCTGAGTATTGATTTTCTGATATCCCCAGGAAAATGTTGGCAGGAGTACTTTTAGTACTTTTCTAACTTAAACTGCAGTGCTACAGTGTGAGCCTGATATTACAGTCTGTGGTGTCCTTACAGACAAGGTCAAAGATGCTTCCTTTCCTGTGTATGCTAAAAAAGGAAACCTGGAACATTTCCACCAAAATGTTGAAAATGAGTAGGATGCATGAAGTCTTCTCTGAATCCCGAAGTTATAAAATTCAATTGATGTTCCCAAAGAATACATTTTTTAACTAATTTGAATATTTTCATGACTATTTTGTTAAATTATCACTTTTTTAATTATTATTTTTACTCGCTTTTTCATAATGTGGGGGTTTGGGGCCTGTTTATTAGACAATGGCATTTGGATATGCTCGATAACATTTTGGCAGGCAGCTTTTTTAGTTTTTAACATTAAATTATTTAGGAAATAAGCAGGCTGATCAAAAAGGAAAATATTCATGATTGGTCTTTGAATTGTGTGATACTTCATACAGGACCTATCCATTCTCACTTCTCTAGAAGCATATCTTCTCAGCTACAGTAATACAAGTACAGATACACAAAAACTCTTGTAAACACAGATACATAAAACCTTTGTGTGTGTAAACAGCCATCAATACA
Organism: Copadichromis virginalis; assembly: GCF_057382275.1. NCBI lineage: Eukaryota > Metazoa > Chordata > Actinopteri > Cichliformes > Cichlidae > Copadichromis > Copadichromis virginalis. Next base: position 27,948,474 of record NC_140628.1, read on the forward strand.
CACACAGCAACTTACATTTGTAGACGAACACCATACACATGTCAATAGGGTTAGCGATACAGACCTGACGTTAGCACAGGGTTTCCAGAAAGCAGCACTTTAAGAGAAAAAGAGTTTCTCAGTCCCATAGCATAGCAAAGCAACAACCACAACACACACAATGCACACCACTAAAAAGATACTTAGCTAAAGTTACTTAATCTACACACAGCACCGGATGAGCGGAGAAAAGCAGAAAAAGCAAGGAATAAGAAGGCAGCTGGAAAGAAGAGGTGACCAAATAGACACAGTAAAGAGACGAAGAGAAGAGTGGAAGGAACAGAATAGAATAGAATCCTTTATTGTCCCCAAGGGGCCACAAAAGCTTTTGGTACCATCCACAAAATATAGGACAGACATTATACAAAGGTGACAAGAGAAGAAGAATAACAATGTACAATATCCACAGTGTTCGGTAGTTAAGAGGGCAAATATACAAGGTTACAGTACAGCAGAGGAGAGTGTGTGTGTGCGTGCGTGTGTGTGTGTGTGCGCGTGTGCGTGTGTGTGTGTGTGTGTGTGTGTGTGTGTGTGTGTGTGTGTGTGTGTGTGACATGGAAGGGCTGGGGCAATAGGAAGCGGATGGAGGGGAGTTTCTAAATTACAGGGTCTGTACAACAAAGAGTCCTGAGAGAAGAAGGGAGGAGAGGAAGAGGAGGAGGGAGAAGGTTCTACCTTCAGCTGAGCTGCCAACTGCAAAAAGAGAGGAGGAGAAAAAAAAACAAGAAAAGCGAGATCACGAAGATGTAAAACAGCAATTCAGGCACCAGCTACAGCTTTATTATCAATAACTTTAGTGAGAGCCCATTTTAAAAAGCAAACCATGAAAGAAGCAAGCTATAAAGGTGTAGATGCAGTTTACAAAAGGTGAAAGAAGATCAGACTGTAGTTGATGTTATTAGCAGGCTAAGAAGTTACTGGCATGGCATTAAGACACACTGTGTTACCTTAGAGACTTGTAATCATGAAATTATAAAAAAAGAAATTTGTCAGTTTAGATCATTATGTGTTATAATGTATTTTACAAGTTTTTCTTCACTCATAACTACTTGTGTTAGATCTTAAATGTTACTCCTAGACACTTCTATAGCAATGAAGATGACATACAAATGAGTTTTAGTGTTGTGGCTGCACGGATCGTTGCAATTTCTGGGCGTTATTCTGTGTGTTCCCTTTGTGTACACACACAATAAGACTAACCATTTGGTCACGTACACAAAATATATGTCATATCCACAACTGGCTAACTGTAAAAACATTTGTTTTTTTTGCCATAACTTTCATTTCAATAGTGAACAGCTTTTACAGAATTGAAGATGATATCCAGTTTTCCTCACTGCATCCATGTAAGTATTTATAAGAAGAACTAATGAGCAGTGCATTCCATTTTAATTTGGTAATATGCCAATCTCCAAACACTTATTTTTTAATTACTGAATATGTGATTATGCTATGCAACTTTTTTTTTTGTTGGTAAGTTTTAAAATATAATTTGACTAAAAACAGCGAACGCTGGTTTCATCTGTTCTGCATGTCCAACGCAACTTTTTAACTGAATCACATTTTCAGGTTAATGAGGAAAACCCAGTGGAGAAAGAGAGCTTGTTACACTGACCTTGTTCGAGAGAAAGTGGGAAGACCGTGATATCTTTTCCATGCTCATTTTCGACCTCGCAGGTCACCCCGCCATTTATCATATCAGCAGTGGTTTTCAGGGTCAAAGTGCTCACCCACTTGTTACCTTTCACTGTTATCGACTGGAGGGGAAGATAAAAAGGAAGGAAGAGAGATAAAGGAAAAAGGCCAAAGTAAATTAGTGTCGTTTGTCAAAATCCTTCTTTGCCTTTTGCCTATATGAGTTTGCAGTATAATTCTTCTTTTATTATTACTATCCACTTGTCTTATGAGTCCCATTCCTATTATTTTAAACAAACTTCTCATATGTGATATTTCTCTCTACCTCTCACTTACAAACAAAAAATCTGCTCGTGAAAATTATTAGTTGTGCTCTCATTTTTAATCTTCCAAACATCCCTACTAGTTTCTGACATTATCACATTTTTCAAAAAGATGATTAACGTTTTATCTTATTTTATCAGTTTATGTAATATTTAATAATGAAGGCGTACTCCCTCTACAAGTTTCTTAAAAGCTGTTTTCGCTTTTTTTTCCCCTTTAGTAGAGCTTTTGAAGTTTTACACAGTACTCTACCAAGAGTGATCTTAATACGTTATGAAACATAACACTTTAATCTTCTCATATTGACTCTAATGGAAACACAAATAGTAGCAGGGCGCTTTTCATTTGAAATAAGCCTTACTATTATTTCCAAATGAGTTCCAATACATTCATTTTACTGATTCCTGTAAACTGTAAAGACTCATTTTTCTCTCAGCTTGACTCAGATGTCTACCTGTTCTCCTCCTGAGGGCTGCCAGGTGAAGTTAGGGGTAGGCACACCGTATGCTACGCACATAAGGGTCACCTTGTCTCCTTCCTTCCCCACCTTCACAGGAGCAGGAGGGTCAATCACTGGCTTTCCTGGACAGGGAATGAGAATGTCATGGGTAAACAAAGTGAACAATGCTGCATAACCTTAAACACATACAGTTATACCTCAGTTCTCCTTTCAACTTCTACTTCCAAGCTGCTCCCAATTCCTTCCTCTAACCAAAACAATACGCTGCACACTCTGGCACTGACCACTGTTATTATACTTTGTGTATTGGTATAGCGGTAGCAGTTCAGTGTGTAGTACATAGCAAGAGTTCATGAGTTAGTGAGCTATATCAAGCATAAAGTCAGAGTTTTCTGTCATTCTAAAGGCTCTATTTTCACCTCACTGAATCATCGTGGCAACTTTTGCTGAAGACATAACGTGGTTAGTACCAGAGTGTTCACAAATGTTTTTATTTACAGCATGCTTTACATACAATTCCCTGCTGGGGGAATGCGCTTAATATGTGCAAGCTGTTAAGCTGTACCTTAGATCAAGAAAGATGCCCAGTTGTAAAGTTACAGCAGTGAAAACATCTGTGTCACACTGTCACTAGAATGTAGATGTACTCAGAAAAGCCATACATGTATTTTTTGCCTACTGCTATGTCTCTTTTACACTGTTCAATTAACAAACTTTATTTCACTTTGATCTTCTGACAGACTGGTCTCCTTTTATGAGCTGTGAGACTCTAATCGGCACATCTAATTTGGCTGTTACATTAGCAATAAACATCAGCACCAAGAGCACACTTGGCATAAAATAATTAACTTGAATTAAAATGTTTGTTTTACTGCAGTGTGCAATAAATTCCAAGATTTAGCATTAATTTCTTGTCTTATGTGCGGAAGTATTACATTTTATTGTAATATTTTTTGCATTATTTATAGATTTTTATCACCGTTTTATCGTCATCATCTGATATTGGCTCTGACTTGAGTAGGTGGCACACATGCAGATCATTTTTTTAGGGAAAAAGAGTCATGTGACATGTGAAACACCCCGTTTCTCTGAGTGTGCAGAGAGAAGGAAACAGAGAAAGTTGATATATGACCATCTCGATACTACTCATTTTACCTGGAGTTTTTGGTTTTGTCAAGCCAAAGAGCTCAAAGAATGCCTGGCCTTGCTGAACATCCTTTATAGTATATAAACTCTTCTTACAATGAAGTTGGAATTCCACTTTTGTTTCCAAATAGTAGGCTCTAGAATGCTTACAGTTACCTTAACGGATTTAGCAGTGGAGAAACATGACAGCCTCTACAGCATGGCTTAAATTCTTCTATTTACTCTGAGATAAAGTTTTATAGTGTTCCTGTGAGTGTGGGTGTACTTGTTTCGTGCATGCACTTTTACCTTTGACTGTGAGGTTGACGCTAGCCTGGGACATCAGTCCTGGCACAGATGGAACAGCTCCAACACAAACATATTCTCCAGCATTTTGATAGGAAACATTTTGTATTGACAGAGTCCCGTTCTGAGACAGCACCTCAGAGCCCTGCAGAAACACAAGCACACTGAAGAAGAACTGGACTCATAATATTATGCTTCTGCTCTTTTTTTTTGTGAGTAGAACAGCGCTGTCAATATCTAATTTGATGGCACACCACTGTGATGGGAAAGCAGAAAAGGAATCTTCACACACACTGTTTGAAAGCGCAGTGATAACAAATCAAAGTCAGTCCTCCATGATGAACCTGTCTCTTGCAATTCTTCTCAACTTCTTCTCATAGGAATTCATCTTTCTAAGAACAAACACATTCTCTGCCCAGAAAACCAGCTGCCTGCGAGTTTCCATCACACCCAAGAGACACAACAATAGATACATAGGTTACAACAACAGACCTAACACTGGAGGAGCACTCTGCACATCACAAGTGGAGAAACAGGAATGAAGACTAAACACACCAAAGGTATATTTATGTGCAGTTTTACAGTATTAAATGTACCCAGATCCTTGAAATAGACAATCGAGAACAAATAATCTGTAAATAAAAAAATGTTTTTAAACATATTAAAGACAGAAAAGACGCTGTGCATGCTGTAGCTATCACTATGAATTTCTGTGTCAAGGAAGACAAGGTTTTTTTGCTACCGTAAAACTGAAAATATCCACAACAGAGTGAAACTGCATATGTAGTAGCAGTGTACTGCAGGCATAAGATTATGACCACTCAGATGTGACGCAGATAACACTGATTATCTCTCTGTCATAGCACCAGTGGGATATATTAGGGAGCATGTGAACATTTGGCACTCCTCTGACATCAACAAGGCATTTTCAGCCAAAGGACTGCCGCTGACTGGATATTTTTGTGAAAAAATCAGTATATCACCAGTTTCTGAAACACTTGAACCACCTTCCTTCCTTGTTCAGATGCTCAGTTTAAACTTCAGAAGGTAGTCTTAACCATGTCTACCTGTCTACATGCACTAATTTAAAGGAGTGCGATGGGCTAATTGGACACTTGCATTAACTGGTGTGTCTAATACAGTGGTCGGTGCATTGAGCCAAAATAAGGAATGAATTCTTGTTGACTTGGTGAATGTTGTTACTGTATGACACTGACAAGTTTTCATTTTAAAAACTGAGCATGCTTAGAAAGAACTTATTGGAAATGTGAGGATTTTATTTATTTATTGATTTCTTTTGTCCTAATGTTGACTCTGTACCTGTATCAAGCTTCAAGTCAGCTAAACAATCAATCATAGTGCCAGGCTGGTTGGTGTTTCTGATTTTATGTGAAAAACAGAAAGAATGCACACAAATACCACAACTCTTTTAAAGGGGGGGGGATGGCACACTTATTTACAACAAAAAAGAAAGAAAAATTGAGAAAATGATGAAACACACCTTTTTCCACTGAACTGTATGATTACGAGAAGCCTTGATCCTACACTGCCATGCTGCTTTGTCTCCAAGCATGACAACTTTAGATACAGCTGGTGTCACTTTTACTGGGTCAATGTCTGACAGAGAGAAAACAGAGAGCAATTAAAGATAAGATGGGGGGGGGGGAGTCGACTGAAAACTATAGACCTTCTACACATTCTGAGGTGTTAAATAAGTGCCAATTCAAATTAAACAACAGTACAAAGCTAATGCACTTATTCTGAAGTCAAGCCCATTTTGAGCCCAAGTTAAGCCTATTCCATACACTTTCGAGGTTATCACTGCTTAATGTGTGTGATAAGATCAGATTAAACAGTGTGCTTGGGATAACATTAAAGTAACAGATGAAGTGTGAAAAATTGAATTGGATATCAGCCGGCTGACTGAACTTCATTAGAGCCTATTCCATGGAAACCTTTTAATTCTATGATTTACTGATGAAAAGAAAGGCTTCCTACATGGGAAGAACCACACAAACCGGAGATGCATTGTTCTTTCTGTGTGTTAACCCTCTTTAATTCAGCAATGTGTGTGTCTTTATGTGTATTTGGCTTACTCACAGTCGACAGTGAGGGCAATCGTCTTTTCCAAGGTAAAGTCAATCTCGAAATCTAATGCTGTGCACTTGTACTGTGCAGCATCAGAGCGCTTGACAGATTTCAGTATGAGAAGACCATCTTTACCTTGGGCCTCTTCTCCCTGAATATTAAAAAACAGGAATTACGAGTAAAAACCAAGCAAGAGGGTGACAGAGGTTGCAGTAGAGAAACAAATTTGCAACTAAATGTTGCCTTTTCTTTATCAAATGTGTGCATGAAATGATCTCATACATTTTTAGTGAACTCAAATGGAGGCTGGGGGTTCCCATCAGTCTCACATTTCATGGTTACAGTATCACCCTCTTTGACTGGTTGACTTGTGTTAAACAGCGAAAAGTAGATTTTGTCAGAAGGATCTAGACAGAGAAGAACAGACATGGAACAGATGAAAATTCCTTCAGTGGTTACATTTCACTGTTACACTATACATCATCAATCATAAATGAGTAATGCATTCCAGAAGAAATGCTTTCCCAGTGCCTCCTCCTGAGCCAACTGAGTCTTTTTCCTAAATGGGGTTTCTATCATATAATTCTCATCACCTTGATGTAGGTATAAGGACAGAAGTGAATATTTCTATATCTTTTGACTTTCTAACAGGGCATGTGGTGGATCGATTGATGCACAATAAAGATATATACAGAATCTAACATAATTAAATAAGAAATTGCAGAAACAATGTACTATTGACCTTCCTACACAAGAAGAATTATGAATTAATTTGTGTGTGAAGAAAATAAAAATTTATATGTGGTTAAAATATCTGATTTAAAATGTTCTTGCTAACTGGAATAAATTAATATGTCACCAAAGTTCATAAACCAAATGCAATTCCTCCCAACTACAAGAGGGAAGGGAAAGACCTCTGACTGGATACCCTCCCAAACGGCCTGCGCCCACCACTCACAGTTTAGGTTGATCTTGATGCGGTTAGAATCCATCGTTTCGATCTTGTTCCCCGGCATGCTGTACTCTACAGTACAGTAAAACTCCGAATCCTTGTCCTCTTTCATGGGCTGCATGTACAGGCTGCTCGTTACAGTGATGAGACCCGAAGTCTCCTTCACTTGTTTGGCAACCATGTATGTTTCTGACGGACAGGAAGGAAGGAAAAAGGGAAAACAGTTCTAAAATTAAAGGAATGTAGCAGATCAGGTTACAAATGAACGCAAACGGTGAAGATATATACATATCTATATATATCTATATATATATAAAGAACACATACTCTCTTGTTTGTCTTTGACCTCAGGAAGGGGTTTGGCATCTCTGAACCAGACAATTCTTGGAAGAGGAAACCCATTCTTCGTTTCACAGGTGCCGACCTGAAAAAACGACAATGGAAAAGCTATCAGAGAGTATGTATTTTTGGTCAGAATCGATAAATGTGCAAACAACGCATACAGACCTCTGAGCTAGAAGGAATTCCTGCAGTGATGGCCTGAGATGTTGTCAGTTTTGGGTGTTCGGGCGCAGCTGAGACAGAAAAAAGGACAACACAAGTTACAATTACAACACTATGATTCCCTTAATGAAAATCATTTTACAAACAGTATGTGCGCATAAACGCTCAACTTCCATGTTTGTAATCCATCTCTCCTGACTTTCTGTAATTAAATTACACAGCAAACAGCCTTCTTCACATGATTTCATTTTGGCTTCCTTTGTGTTGGTTGAAGCGGGGTCAAATCACACATAAACACACACACATATACAGTAGGTTATGCTACACTATTTTGTCTGAGATAATATCGATATAACATTTTCCATTATATAATATAAGCGGAGATATATGCGGGGGCAAGTTTGGGCATGTCTAAGAGCAAGAGCTGTGTGTCAGCCTCCAGTGACGATGTAGTACCTGAAAAGGGAGCTGCTTTAACAGACTCCTGTGACGCATGATCCCTTGCAAAATACAAGAAAACTGTTCCCTCTGAAGGAGTGAACTACAAACTAGTTGCATCCCTACAGGCAAACACACACTGTCACATACAAGTAACTGAGTTACTTCAGTTAAATAAAGTAAGAAGGCATTGTTTTGTAGTTTTACTTAAAAATAAAAAAGACTATCTCTGTTACTTCTATGCTTACATTTGACTCCTGCTCCGTCACTACTCTTGCAATATAACGCTGCTGCTAATGGTTCTTGTTTTAGTACATTCACACTACAAATTAAGCAGTTTGTGGCTAACACTTGCTGATGTAAGCGTCAAACATCAACCAAACATCAACCAAATGTTGATGTTGGACACACACTGGTGCACACACGCAACCACAGGTGTGAGTATTCACTTACGTCAAGGTCAGCTTATCACTGCTTGCAACTGTTATCCACTTATATTAATAAACAGTAGATTTCTTTCTGTGTCTAAGTCATTACTCAGTATTTTTAAACTCTGGTCATTCCCACATGCCAGATGCACAGAAATGAATTTAGATCCACATTGACGACTTGATTCATTGTGTGGGAGCAACTCTGCCAATAAAAAATGTTTAGCTTGTAAGTTTCCTGAGAGAAAGACCCCAGGCTATTGCAGCTTAACCCACTGGAGACCTCATAACTCAGTCCCATTAAGTTAAGCCAGGGCAGCCACACTATAACTCAACCCCAATGAGTCAAATGGTCAAATGGGAACAAAGAATAATTGCTATTCTATAAGACAGCCTGTTTTCTTAGTACTGTGGGCCTTAAGTACACCTCAAAGTCCTTTGTCAAATAACACTCTATTGAGGTATTGTTGAACACTGGTGTTCTCACAATTAATAGCTTATTTTATGAGATTTTTTTAAACTTTGGTGCCTCTGAGTGCATAAATGTTAATGGATAACCTGAAAGCTTCAAGCGGACTGATCACTAAACAAAAGGCTATTCTGTCACTCTCACAATGCATATTCTCCCCTTTTCTCCCTTTAATCCAGATACCAGTGAATCCTACTCATTTTGGTGCTTTGGAGGGGCAAAGACAGAGTAGTCTGCACCATGATTAGCTGGCGGCATGTTAGTGATAAATCTGGACTCTTAAAAAGGAGAGATATATTAGAAATGACACGTGTGATTGAACTATTCATCAGTAGTGTCAAGAGTGATTAGGTTGTGGTTAATTGAACTCTGGAGATCTTATCAAAAGGAAATGGTAATCTCAAGTATTGGAGAAAGCTCCAAAGAACTACATGCAGTGAAAGAAATAAGATATTCTTCAAGGACAATTTTGGTAAATTATACTATATGATAAAACTTTTCTAAAGATATATAGAATGGGCGTAATGTAAATATTTACAAATTCAAATCAGCAACATGCATGAGATACAATTAAGCTACCTCGTAATCAAAGTATGCATTAATGCAGATCTCATATATTAAAGTCATAAACATTAGTGGCAATGACAATTAAATGAAAACTTAACTTCAGGGAGTAACCTTGAGGTCAAGTAAAGGGCTAAAGGGCACTGGCAAACTTACAAAAGACCTTCAGAGAAGTGGTACCATCTGGAGACCCAGCAGGGTCAGTGACTTGACAGGTGAAGTTTAGCTCATCAGAGGGTTTAACAGAGGAAATGGTCAAAGTGAAGTCTTCTCCAATCTTGATCCGATCTGTCAGAGGGGTGCCAGGGTCAACCTTTTTCTCCTTACCCTGACAGAAAGCTATACGTGTTCTAGTTCCCAAATCCTGAATGGATGGTTCCAAGGAAGAACATAAGAAGATAGAAGTCAGATGAAACAAGAACAAGAAAATTGTATTTTTTCACAGAGCATTACTTTTAAACTTTGGGTGCAAAATAGCTCTAATGTCACTTTTTTTTCTTTTTGTTTTGTTTTTTGCTATTTAGAAATGTTAAAACTGTGGAAGAAAATGAACATCTAGAAATTACTTACAATGTACCATTCAACAATTGTGCCAGTTGTTAATGGGGTGACTGTGCAGGGCAGTGAGGCATTCTCTTCCTTTAACACCTCCACTTTAGGCTTCACAACCACATTCACGTTTCCACTGCTTACGACTGAAAAGAACACACAAAAAAGAAAAAAGAACAAGGATCACTGCAAAATGCAACATGTAGCAGAATTTTACAAAATATATGGAGAGACACAATGTGATATTACGGCAATAATATTGTTGTATGATTGAAGAAAAAATCATTTTTTTGCATATAAATATTTCTTGTAATTTCTGCTGCCCTCTTGGTGAGGTCTGGTAATCCTCAAATACATATCAGTTACAGTAATTATTTATCCCTTGGACTGCTACACTACTGCACAGCAGTCATCTCAAAGATAGGCAACTATAAAACCACTATATGTTATTAGATTGAAGGCTTCTGTGTTTGTTTAAAACCCTCAGGGCTTCTGATTGTTCAAATTCTGTGTTACAAGAAACAGGCTCAGACGTGTAATGTCCGTGAGGGACACAGCACTAGAACAGACCTTTTCATGAAGCACCTTGGGCTTTTTGCACTCGTCAGCACTCACATAAACATCAGCAACAAAAAGCTGTAGTCTATGATTACCACATGCCTAGTGGAAACACATAATGTAGCCACGAACAATTCCCTCATGCATTGATCCCCCTCTGCAGACAATATTATAAAGAGTTACACATAGTTGAATCCCTTCAGAGATGACAACTGACACCAAGAATTACACAATCTGCTACAGCAAAATATTATTATCTTAAGCGTATACGCTATGTAAAACTGACATTAAAAGAAGTATTTAACTGATATCTCTTAACCACTTCCAATGTGTAAGCTTTAGGTGTATATCTCAACATCATTAAATCCGGACTACAGTAGCTAATGAATGCAGGACTTGCAAGCTACAAGTATCAGTCCTCCCATATAGGTGTATCAGCAGGAGTGGAAGCTGTTAAGGGACCAAGGGGGAAGCTATAAATCCCTGGTGACTGGCACTGTCAGTGTTCTACATTCAGTAGAGACATTAGGATACACACAGTGTCCCAGATTTTTATGCGAGAATATGCAGCTGGGAACAGAAGGACCCTGACTGGTTCCTGTGGGGATAAGGAATAGTACAGCTCTTTAAACTCTCTTCACATCCAGCTATGGACAAACAATGTGACAACTAGAACACATTCCTCAGAGGAGAGGCTAGAAAAAAGCACGGATATTAATGGAGAGCTGGAGAGGAAAGGAAAGGAAAGGAAAGGTAAGGGAAGGAAAGGAAAGAACGAGAAAGGAAAGGAAAGGAGCTCAATTTCTGCTAATGAAGTCAGTGCAGCAAATACTTTATTATAAATCATATAGCGGTCGTCATACACATGCCAGCAGACTGCTGTGATTGTGAAGCTTTAATGCATTGAAACAAATGACAATGTCACTTGGGTGACACTCGGTGATTCATATCATATAAAAATATTTTGCCAAGAATAGTTATACGGATGACATTCCAAAAATCTAAATGTCTAGACTTTATCTGTTTAGCTACACTTCCTAAGAAACATTCCCATTTTTTTCTCACAGTACTGATGCTACAGATCTAGAGTCAAATTAATATTAAAATTGGAGGAATATATATGGCTAATGAACAACCAACCCCAATATTTTTTATGATATCATAAATTAATTATTGCATCCATTTCTGGACCAAAAAATCTACAGCTGAATAATTCATTTGTTGTGAGAAAGCACCAAGAGTGCAGAGTATGGACTGCTGGGGGATCAGAGCTGTTTGACAGCCTAGTTTTAATAACAGCGTGGAGAAATGCAGATGGAGAAGATGAAAGAGTGTTTGCTCAAAATGTCTGAAGAGAGATGAGAGCAGCTGAGCGATGGTCACCTTGTTAGGAGTCTACTGTGAGGAGAGAGGGGAAAGGATGCAAGGAAAGACGGAGAGCACATATAGATAAACATAGTGGTGGAGTAAGTACTCAGACACAGAGTGTTTGCTCTTTGTTTTGCATGTCTGTTAGTGGGACACATTCCACTGGGGTCAAATACCGTGATTCACCACATGGGTCAAAGGTCAGTTACGTGCTGACATTTTGATGAAATGACTCACTTCCTCTGCATTTCCTCTTTCACTTGCCTTAGATCTATTTTTATCCCCATGCTTGTTTTCATGTATATTTATCCTTTTTTTTCCTCTACAGTCCCATACAGCATCCCTCTCTCTCACTAAATATTTTGGTTGGTCAACTCAGCAGCTCTCAGATGAACCAACATTAGTTTTACAAACCAAGTCTCATGTTCTGAGCTTGTAAGAGGGATGTGGCCCAGAGAAATCCACTGTTTCTGCGCCAACACAAACAGCGAGGCAGACTAGCAAATGTACGAGAATGCGTGAGTAAATGAAGTGCAGCACTTTCAGACAGCACTCAGGATTTAAGAGTCCCGCCGAGTGGCGCATGGGAAAAACACACACTCAAACACACCACATTAAATCAAGTGACTTTCTGGCAGATCCACAGAGAGCCCAGGTCTTTAGCTGGTTGGACGATTTGGTTGGCTAATATCCACGTTAGTCTCATGGCTCAAAGGATGGTAACACTCATTGGCCTGGCCACCACTTTGGCGCAGACTGCAGTATCCCCGAAAATGTTTAAGTAAATTGTGATCTGGTGTGACCTGGTGTAAGGCAGCCTGTCCCTGTTGTCCAGCTTGGACTGACTAACTGCAACTAACTGCCATCTAATTTATAAATGCAGACTTGCCAACACTCTGCAAACAAGCTGAGTTCGTTTGTGTCAGCGAGCACAACTCATGTGTGACGTGCCTTCTCACAACAAGAGACTCAACTCAACTGTTTGCCATTTGGTTGTATTCTGGTTATAATGACAACTAACTGTCATCTTAGCAGTTATAGACTTAGTCCCAGTCTCTAATGTAACCATTTTAAAGGCAGAGAAACTGCAAGTTTATTGCCCACAGTTTCAATAATTTTGGTTGTGTCATGGTCTCAAACTGCTGTTTTCCTTAATGTGATTGTAACATTACTGTGGACAATTTTATAGCACTATCATAAATTTGCTAGGCACAATGAAATAACCACTACTGAAGTCTTACTTCAAGTACTGTTAAAAGCCCTATTTGTTTATTTTATGCGACTATAATAGTCAGCTACTATCTGTCGAAACAGCCTGTGTAAAAGCGTTAGCATAAAGCCCAGAACAAAAAAGTCCAGCCAGGATTACTGGAAGAGAAGAAGGAATATTATAGCTTAAAAGAGGTCATCGGTACCCTGCCCCTCTCCCTATGCCAACCTCTTTTTTTGCCTCCAACTATTTGTCACTTTACTCTCGGTCATGCTCTCTTTCAAATGCATCCTTTGGTGTCATTCACAGTATGTTTGAGTCCAGAGGGAGGTCTCCTGCTCTGTGTTTTACACATGAGGCAGCTGGACAGACAGAGATAGGCAATTAAAGCATAATTAGAGAGTCCTCTGTCCAATCTGAGCCTAGAGCAGCATCTGTGTGCGCGCAAGAGTGTTTGTGTTTTTAGAAACATAGGCAGTTGGCTGTCACTGTATGTGTGAGTGAGTGTGAGAGAGAGAAAGAGAGTGGTGGGGGCTGTCTGAGGGAGTACTAGCTGCATGGGGGTCTCGTTAACTGATGCGGGCTAGATAATCGGATTTAGCCAAAGAGAAGGAAAGTGTGTGTGTGAGGTGGTGTGCGATGGGGTGCATGACCGGATAGAAAGACAGATGGGAACAAGACGGTCAGACTGTGACCTGTACACACACTCTCACATGCACACACACACACAGTTACTCTTACAGTATATCTATAATGCATGTGATATGTATGAGCAACTGAACCGCCCCAAAAGCTACAGTTGAGCACATTGTGTGTAGAAAAAAAAAGAAATCAAGTCTGCAGTCAAAGTATCATGGTGGAGTGCAGCATATCCAGAGAGTCCCACATCTACTGAAAAGTTAATGTGAAACGCTATGTGTCTGCCTCGTTTTGCCCTTTTCTTCAACTTGTTTTTCTGCCTACTTCTTGTCTATACACTTGTTATTAACACACTGGCACACACACAAACACACACAAGTGGGTGCCCCTCATTATGAAAAGAACCAGCTGGATCCTCTTTCTCCTGTCCTCGTTTTCTCTGTTGTTTTTGCTTCACCTACTGCCGCATTCTGGACATCAAACCAGGAGCCTCTTTCTCTATTCGACACTCCTCTGCTTATCCCTCATTCTCAAAGAGCATTCTTTAATACCCAATGCACAATCTTGCCTATGTGTCTTTTCTGTGCATGAGAGCAAAAAGAATAGAAGAAAGAAAATAATGACAGGAGAAGAAAGGGAGAGTGGAGAAAAAGAAAGTGGAAGAAGAGACAGTATATGCTCAAAACTAGCCTAATCTACAGGGGAATCACTGGAATTTACTAACTAGCCTTACTATTTGATGACACTATACCCCTGTTGTTACTAGTAGCACCTGCTTGCCTACCTTTCTACTTGGGTAAGGACTGATGGATGATGCCAGTATTACATTTCACTTAACATGTGTCAGAGACATTAACTCTGGTGCCAACACTGTGATAAAATGTGCAGGAAGATCATCAGGAATCAAGTATAAAGTTGGAACAGGGGGAAAAAGGTGTGTGTGTTTGTGAAAATGTGTGTGGTCCAAAACATCCTTGGCCTCTAACAGGATTAGTGTGTTTGACTGTTGGCAAAGCAAACAGCATGCAGCAGGAGACACTGCCATCAATGTCATAAGAACAGAGTCACCTACAGCACAAGGTTACTAAAAAAAACCCACATCTATAATTCTTCACTTTCCACTGAACAGCAGCTTTTACAATAGAAAGCAATATTTCTCCATCTCTTTACACTTTTCTTCTATTTTTTGTACAAACTGCAGCTGATTCTCTTCTTGTTCATATTCATGTACATAGAATGTACAGTACTGTAGCTACCAAGGAGACATGCATTTTTCATTAGCTAAGCTGTAGGCTACACAGTGGCTTGTGTTGTTGGGTCTTTGTGTATTTAGAGACTATTAATGTTCAACTGAACCTTCAGTCAAGAGTCTCATTTTCTATCACAAAGCGAAATAAGGAATGAAAGCAAAAAAATTACAACTTAAGACTGCACTTCTTTGTATCAGTGATGGAAATTAATTGTATTAAAAGAGGTAAAAAAAAATTGCTGCCAACACATAGTAGAATTGGACACTATCACCAGAAATACTGTGTGAGCAGCACACAGGCCAGAGTGTGTGGCAGGGTTCCCTCAGCTCAGTGATACTGATATTGGCTGTTAATGTTGCAGACTGGATCGTACTCAAATTGTGTGTTTACAGCGCCCTTCATGTTCGCTCACTTCTCACATTCATCTGCTACCAGGGAACAGTCGGCCCTGCTCTGGAAATTCACTTTGTTCGGTGAGTTTCATTTTGGTGGACAAATTCAATCCATGTCAGAAACTTACCCATGAGGGCCAGATATAAAAAAGCTAAAGTGAATACAAAGAGTTTAAATGTATTGTGACATGGGTACACAATATATATGTGTGTGGTAAGTGTTGGTGTGCGTGTCTGTTAGGGGTCTGGCTGGGTCACGCTGCCAGAGTCGGGGTGGGTCCTTGTATGGCCTGGAGTCGTCAACGCCTGACTGATGAGAGAAGAACAGGTGCAGCACGGGAGCAGCAGCTGCTGCAAAACACACACAGCAGACACACATCCCACACAGACGTCCCACACACCAACCATAAATGCCCCATAGACAGGGCAGGGAGAGAAAGGGGAAGTCTGCCAATCAAAAAAAAAGAAAAAAGCAACCCAAGGTTTGTGGAAGTAAAACTTTTAGCTACCAAGGTGATGAAAAATAGAAACTATTTTTTGTCAAACAGACAGAAACACAGCACAGATTCTCAGTCTGTCTCCTTGGTAACTGCTACTGATAAGTGTATCTATACTAGATCTGACTGAGTGCTGCAATGTATGTGGGATTTCTGTTAAGTGTTGACCTTTGAGAAAGACTTTCAGATATGAATCTGATGGTGATTAGATTCCCACTGTGGTTTACTTTATTAATGAGGGAGAAGAAAAGAATGAATACAATAGAGTGAAGAAAAAATGTGAAGTCAGAGTCAATACTGGGGTCAAAGGACAGTTATTATATGAGCGATATGGCCATAAATGTTGCTGGTGTTTTTTTTTCTCTCTCCAAGTGCTTTACATCCTATAACGCTAAAAAGTAAACATGTCTTGTTACTTTCCCTGCTCTCACCACAATATATGTAAATCAGTTTGGCAAAACATCTCATACTCTGATGTACTAACACAGATATTTTGCAGTGCATGCAGAGCAAGTAGCTCTTTTTGTGCTACTTGTGTTCGCCACTGTGTTGATACATACCACGAGAAAGACGTTTCCCCAAGTGGGAATGAAAGCATTTCAAGTGTCTTAACAGAAGATTCATGAGAGTCCCAGAAGAACTTGATGTTCTAAACAAATTCCTTTATGCCTGATTAATTTGCAACTGCAATTTGTAACTGTGCTTCGAAATTAAAATAGATGGTCTGTTAGTGAATATGCACCAAAGAATTGATAGAAATTCTTCAGCAGCTCCTAATAAAAAAGGAAGAAGAAAGAAAGAAAACACAAAAAGCCAGGGATTGACTGTAATGAACTTCACAAGAATTCCCAGGCAAAAAACTCTTCTTTGAGGATTGTTTCAAGCCAATGTTACACAGACAGCAGCACTCAAGTACCAATTACAGCAACCAGAGATTTACCTTCAGTCTTGTAAATCTCATCTCACCGTTCACAACCCAGTTTAAAGCCTCCTTAGTCATAACTCTGGGTCGATAGCAGAGGTCTATTGTACCTCGAAGATGATATCTGATCTAATTGGTGTCAAACACAATAATATGTTTAGTGCTCATATTTCATTGCTTGGTGCATCTGGGTGCTCGTGTTTTTTATCGATTGTTGTATCTGTACGGGTTTTCAAGTGGGTCTTGATTAAAAGGAAGATAGATGGATCCAGGATATTCAGATGCCATATATTAACATCCGGACATGCGGGATAGGAAGATGCCTTGCTGTCTTCCTGTCTGGGCTTGTACTGATGTACCACCTAAGAAGAAGTACAATTCACACCTGGGACCCTGCAGCAAAACATAACCCCCACACCCTCCCACACCCCAAGCACACACACACACACACACACACACACACACACACACACACACACACACACACACACACACACACACATTCAGGTTGCTACAACTTTTTTATGAGAGGGGAGGCAAAGGAGAGCCTGTAAAGGGAAGACAGATTTTAGATGTCAAATAAGATTTCTGTGACCTGTTATTAACTTTTTTCTTGCATTAGCTTAATTTGTTTCCTCTCTTGGGCTGCAGCATCAGCCTTCTTGCTTAAAATCTGTTTTATCTTTGGCGTCTGAAGTCCAAGGCATGCTCTCAATGACGCTGAAGTGATTAGCACTTAAAACACGTTTCACTTGATGTGGATTCAGAGGTCGAGCTTCATTTGAAATGAGTAAGGGAGACAGAGGACAGAGTAAGGAGGGAACATGGAAATTAGTTTAGGTCTGATCTTCCCGGGGACTTGATGTTGACGTAATGCAGCTGAGCCAAATACAAGGCTTATAGCAGTTAGCCTTGTTTGCATCATGGGTGCATCCAACTTAGTGCTGCAACATGCAGAGCCCCCAGTCATCACAAAGTCTGATTACTCTACATTCCAAGCTGCCTGTGTGTAGGAGAGGGTTGGAGTGGAGGGCAAAAAGGTAGCATCACAGTGGGTGCCGTTACGACAGATAAATCAAAGCTTTACTAGTGTGTGCGTCGTGTCATCTTGCGGCAGTTTAGGGGTTCAATACAAACAGTGTGAAGAGGGCTACAAGGTCGGCCCCTCACTCTCTCTTTTGTGTGCTGGAAGATTCCCTTTTGTCGGTCTTGCTGCTCCGGCAACGGGGTGAGAAGTCAGCCCCTTTCAAACACAGGAGTTTGGAGCTATGTGGTCAATAAGAGCATGTTTGTATGTGTGTGAGGTGGTGTGATTGTCCTCTTCGACATGAGCCTGTGAGTCAGAAGGAGAAAATCAGGATGAGGATAGAAGGTACAAGCCATGTTATATATATATAAAAAAAATTACAAAAGACAGGGCATGAGCAGAATATGAATGTGCCGAGCTGACACTGCGGTCCTACGCCTCTTTCTGCAGAGGCAATTGTAAAAAAAAATATAAGAAAAAAATTAGAACAAAGCCAGTAAATCTTACAAAGAAATTATAAATAGAGCTATTATGCATGAGTCTTGTGAGTTTAAGCGCTGTGTAAGGGCTTCTGCAAAAGTAGGTTTGATACATCACCTCACTGATAAACCAAAGGATTCTCTGAGTGTCCTTCCCCATTAGAGTTAGCTGGGTAAAACCAAACTCATCTCTCATACAGACTAATTCTTTTATAAGGCTAATGTCTTTTAGCTGACACAATCTTGTACCATTATATCTGACTCCATTAAGAGTGAGTTAGCACAACAATGGCCAGTGTCTTGCTCCTAGCAGAATTCGCATTAGGGGTTTAATATCGGGGAAAAAAGCAATACGTGCAAGATTGGATAAAAATATCAAGTAGATTTCATTACTTTTTGAATCAAAGGGCACAAAACAGAGAGGGTCGCCAATTACAGCAGTATGTCTCCTCCTTGCTGCCTTTCATTTTCAGTGGGAACTCAATTTGGTGAAAGGGGTAAGGCAAGAGAGGGTGGGTGTGTATGTGTGTCCCGATCGACTCTGAGAGAACCCAATCAGTGGATGTCACTAAAAGGGCAAAGATGAGAAAAGGTGTTAATATTTAATGTTTCAGGGGCCTCCGAATCTGGGCATCCTTTCCATCTTCTCCCTCTTCCATCCATCCTGCCTCAGGCGTTCCAATTAACATACCCTGTCCCCCACCCACCACCCCCATCCCAACACCGTCTCCCAGTCTTTCCCGCTATTCCTGTCCTTTCTTGAAACACAGCCCGTGGCAAAAATAAAATGTATAAATAGGATGAGAGAGGAGGCAGGAATGGTGAGATATGCAGAAAAAAATGAGAAGAGGAGCTTGACTGCAGTGTGGTGCAAAGTTTGAATGAGAAGTTGAGAAAGCTAGAGGGTCTCGAGGAAGAGGGAAAGCAGGAGACGCAGGAGAAAAAGGAGGAGTTAAAAATGAAGTGCAGGAGAGGGAGAAAGACAAAGTGAGGGAAGGAGAAGCTCTCTTGTGTGTTTCCAATTCCACTCTGCCTCTACCTATTTATTAAGGTAAATGACTTGCTTTAATGGGCCAAAATGATATGCAGTGTTTGGCAGAAGCAATCTGCTTGCATATGTTGTCAGTAATGTTGCTGGCGTCCATAATAGGCTATCCTAATGAGGTGCATTCAGTGATGAGAGAGGCAGTAAAGATTATAAATTGCTCACAGGATCCCATAAAGGATGGGGCAGCCCTGGAAAGATGATGGATGAATGACAAGCGACTGACAATCATGAGGGGCAAACTGGAGTATTATAAATGTTCTGTTTGTGTATGTGCTTTTACAGATTTCAGCAAAAGCAGAGTGATGTACGGCTCTTATAGTGATTTAAGTGGGTGACTCACAGCAGGCTGATTTTATCCTGTGTCCTGAGTTTTAGTCTCTAGCAAGAGTCAAGCTCCAGCCCACATTTCCTCTGATGTAACCACTAGAATCTTTTATTAAATCTCAGTGCCTAATGCCTGCTTTGCCTCAGTTCCATAACAGAGAGCAGAGCTTTATCCGGAGCAAAAACATAACTGTTTGTACAAACTATGACTGGCCAACTATATATTTTTTTGTACAGTCACATGGCCATGAGTTGCAATGTGGTCTAAAATGATAAGTTCACATCTAAATGTGACACATTTACATATTTCAGAGAAAAGCCTCAACAAAAGGGGAGGTGCCACAACATTGTGTGCAGAACTACAGTTTAATACCATACTCTTAGAAGTAAGCTTTGTTTAAAACTACTCATGGTTTATCAGGTTTCCATTGTTCAGCATTTTGCAAATGTATTTTACAATTTATTCCTCCGTTTTCGTGAACAGTGCTGCCTTGGTAATCAAGGCTTTAAGTGAAAACCAAGGCTTCATTTTGTTCTTAAAGGGGACTTGTGGCCCATCATTTTCAGTGTTCCACTGAAAAAAATAATAAAATAACAGGTTAAAGGAAAACTCTTCCCAGGATTCGCCGTCCGTCCTTTTTTCTTTATTAAAGCCAAAACACACATGGATCCACACTGTTTGGAGCTAGCAGAAACAAAATGGTTGGATTATGTTAAGTTAAGCTACATCCTACATATGAACTATACCAATGGCACTAGGGGGAGCAATGGCTGAGGTTAACGACTGTGACACAGAGACATCGAGACTTCTGTCTGCAGCCCAGAAATGCACTTTAAGTTATAAGGTAGAGCTTTAAATATTGAATATGCTTTTCTAGGCCAACCTGAAGGGGCTAAGTGGTTAGGTTCCATACCACAAGCAGGTGCAACCCCCTACCTACCCACCCACCCAAAGTAGCTGAGACCCCAGCCAGGTAAGCTCTTACAGCATGTAGCTTCCCTCTTTCCCCACATTTTCTGTCCATATCTATGTCTAATAATATCTGTTTCTTCTAAACCTGGTTTCTTCATTACTTGTGTATAAATGTAGGATACACAAAGTAGAATAAGAACACACTCATGTCACACAACATGTCATACTCCAGATAAAGGAGCTGTTTCTCCAAAATGAAAACTTGCTGGCACCTCTGCCTTTTGCACTCAGGCCACATTGTGAGACAGAGGAGAGACGGAGGGCGGAGAGGCTGACTCAGTATAAATAAGGGGAGAGACATTAAGACTACAGTTAATCTCACTAAAAGGGTTAGGACAAAGTGCTGCTGCTTCTGCTGTCTCTCCCGTTTCCCCTCTCTCTCAATCCTTTAATCAATTCATTCTGCAAGTCATTTCCTAACATACTCTGCAGATAAATACTCTGCATAAAGTGGCTCTTATGCTCATTTACTGTAAGAAAAACCCCACCTGAACATTGCCATTACAGTGTTTATATATATATGTGTGGGTCCTTGAAAATACAATGGCTTACAGTTTGACTAAGGTTAAAAAAAACAAGAAAAAAGATACCAGAAGCCTGTGGTCGAGAGGGGAAGCAAGATAAGCTGTACGGTGAGGAAAAGGTGAAAGCCAACATGTCTCTTTGTGGGTCTTTCTCTTGTTGACCCTATTAACTAACACGCACACACACACACACACACACACACACACACACACACACACACACACACACACACACACACACACACACACACAGTAAAGACTAAAACAGGTTGTCCTGAAAGCCCATGTGTATATAATTACTTCTGAGCGCGGAGACGAATGTCTCACGGTCTATTTACAGAAGCCTATTTACGGTATCATACTGTAACATTCACAAACAGCGAAACAGACCCACATAAACACACCTGCCTGCCCTTCACATCTCAACAACTGACTTCCACAAACACTGCCTCCCTCCGTCACCTTTTTTTTCCACCTATCATTTCTTTCTGAATTGTAGTACCCAGGTGTTTTGTTGGTCTGACAAAGGCTCTGTTCCTGGGTGGATGGGTTATGCACACACTGCACAAGCTGAAGTCAACAAATAACACGGTGGGTATATAACAGCAAGACGCTAGAGCTCGCGTAGCAATCTTCTTTGTGAGCTTTCCTAACCTGAAAGCTGTTTTGGCAGTAATGTGAAGATGACAACACTCCTCTCTGATAATAAATTTTAACATCAGTTGAGGCTCCAGTGATTAATAAATATGTGCAACGTAATACGAGACAAACTAACGCTGCAAACAATGTGTTACTGCACAATGGGAACAACCATATTGTCTAAACGTAAACTCCAAATGACCTCACCAGTGGATAACAGAGGTTTTAAAATCATAGACTTAAACTGTCAGATTAAATGTCCAACTTGCTTACTAGGAGGAGTTTGCATGTTCTCCAGGTGTTTGCTTGGGTTCTCCCCAGGTACCCCTTAGATTCATTGGTAATTCTAAATTGCCCATAAGCATGAATGTGAGTTCTCTGTGAATTGTTGTCTGTCTCTCTGTGTTGGATTAGCGACTTGTCCAGTCTGTACCCCTCACACCCTATGGTAGTTGGGATATGCTTGAGCCCCCCTGTGACCCTGGATTGGATAAGCAGGAGAGGATGGATGATGGATGGATGGATGGATGGATGGATGGATGGATGGATGGATGGATGGATGATGGATGGATGGATGGATGGATGGATGGATGATGGATGATGGATGGATGGATGGATGGATGGATGGATGGATGTGTGAACAGAAAACACCAGAGAGGAGTTTTCATTTTCACATGAAACTGGCATCTTGCAGTTAGCCTGTTTAGCACGATTTCTCCACATTTGCTTTTACTGATTAAATTCAGGGGGTGTTCATTTACCTTTTCTGCTCCACTTTAGGAGAACTGTCTAAGTCTTTCACATCTTTCACAGTCTTCTTCCCCAATCTCGCTCTGTCTGTCTGTAGGAGTGCTGAATAGCACTATATCCATTTCATTTTAGACACAGCCCTCCCTTCACTTCTAATGAGCCTTCATTTTGGCAGAAGAGATAGAAAAGCAAGAGAGAGGCACACCATTTCCACTACTTTAGCTGACAGCAGTTCCCTCTTGAATTCCTCTCCTAATACCCACATGGGACCAGACGAGAGGGCTGGAATAGGGAGAAAATGGTGGAACAAATGGATATCCACTCTCTCTATTAGCTTCCATTATCTGCAAGCATGATTTCATAACTGCCGACTAAAAGGCTGCTCTATGTGCCTGTGTTGTACGTTTGAATGTGTTCCTTGGCTAAGTCAGGATGCACAAATCTGGTGTGGACGGCTCAAAAACCAGAGAGAATTGCCCGTCTTTGTGTCCAAGCTGAAATACGAGTGCGCTTGCTGAATAAAGAGGGTCTTATAAGGGGGGTGAGAGTCTTCCTTAGGGGGTCAGTCAGTCGGGCATGACAAGAAAGGTACCGCTGTAATGAGATAACAGGCCGCTGGAGTACGCCTCGATTCATTCCTCTTTTCTTTTCTTTCTCTGCGTCCCTTATCCTTTTGCTGTTTTCTTATCCAGTCATTGCTCCGTGTTTTAAAAACAGGCCATCGTGCTCAGCAGGCTGGTTAAGTCTGCGTGTAAGGAGCAGATAGAGGGATAGAGAGGAATGGGTAAACCCACTGGAAGGCAGATAGGGTGAAGGTGAAAGAAAAGAGCCAAAAGTGTGGTAATGACAGCTTTAAAAGGCATATGCCTCTTTGTGCCTGGAAGCTGACTAAAGTGCACGATAACAGCTTGGAAATCTTAATTTCTAGAAGAACCACAAAAAAAATGAAAATGAGGAAATGCAGAAAGGCAGTGGTCAAGAGATAGTGAGAAACAGTATATAGAGAATGGACCACTGCTCAGAGACAGGCTGGGTAAAGCTTAACTCCACTCCTCAGCCATCACAAAATTACCCTTCACCTGCCCTTCAGCTCTTCCCTCTTCTTAGGTCTTCATGGTCTGGACAAACAGACTAATACAATGTTGACAGTGAAAACACTCGGTGTTTAAGAGGTACTGCGAGTCTCGGCTAAAGGTGAGCTCATTCAATTCGTGCTCGGAATATATGACTCTCGACTCGGCACACTATATGTTTTGTTGTTTCCTTAAGAACGGCAAAATTCACTGCCACTGCTGACCTCCATGCAGTATATCAGCAAAACCACTAGACTCTGACTTGTCTTCCTCACCTCTACTTACTAGATCAATTAGTCACTTGAGAAAAAAAAACAATTTTTTTTAGCATGTTTGGAGGGATTTATAGCTTTGATTTAGGGCAGCCAAAGTCATGATTTTATCTGAATGACGTGCTGTTTTCCTGACTGGCTTATCAACACTTGCTGTCCCAACAGCACATAAACCTGGGATTTAAACAATGTGTCTAGCCCTGAATCTGCACTCTCCTGACTGACATACCTCACACATAGCAGACTGTTATGCATACACAGAGACAAAGAAACACACATTCACTATGTTTTAATGCCCTGCACCCACCCTCAACCCTACCTACCATGACCCCCACTTTCTGTTTTTTTGCCTATTATGGCGGATTAACTTATAATGCTTGGATGAACTTCAGTAAGTGTGGGGTACAAAGTCACACATCAATACACACACCAGCACTGGCTGGCTGGGTGGCTGGTAGATATGGTCACAAGCCCACTGGCACAGACACATGAAGCCTTCTGGACTACACCACGACACATGCGGGCATGCACACAGAAAATGTGTGCACACACAAACACGCATTTGCATACAGGAACCAGACTCCCATGGTGCAACAGAGGGAAAGGTGCAGAATCCAAACCAAAGCCTCGATTAATCCCCCTGATCCCTCAAAGATAGAATAATTCAGAGTTAATTACTATTCTCCATCATTTTCCTCCTCCTTCTTCTCCCTGATTTCTAAATCCACTAAATTCCCTCTTTTCCTTCATAAGGCAATCATTTGAATGTGCTGTCTACTGTAGATCCTTCTTTGTTTCTACTCCCACATTTCCATTTGTTCTTCCACTGGTCCTCCTGTGCCTTGGCACATTCTTCTACTACATCTTGACTAAGTAAAAAGAGAAGCAAATGTGCTTATAACACCACTCTTCCCTCTCCATTTTTCTCATTCTGACACACCCGTACATGCACGGGTTTTGGCAGCAGCTGACACAAAGTTTGGCATAGAGGTTGTGTCTTTGGAACCACGGTGAGTTTAATTAGAGTGGAGAGGGACCACATGGCTGACTGACTGGCTAGTGTTAGGCTGGCTGAGAGGCTGGGAACTGGAAAAACCCACTAACAACCACACTGTAAGACGTTAGGTGGTAGGAGAAAATATACACGGCCATGTGCACACATAGCTAACTGCAACATATTTATGGATGGAGACACAGTAGCTGCACACTCATTCGTATGCAGGCTGCTTTTCCAAATAGAATTCTGAGTCAAACTGATGCCAACAGTTTTCTCATGCAGATAACTCATTATAAAAATGAAAAAAGGCCTTACTGATAGTTAAAAGCATTCCACATCACTGTTCACATCCCACTGCATTACTTTTTTTTTCTTGCACGGTATTTTGCTGCATGTGAAGGACATATTTCAAACAAGGAAAGGAAAAAAGAATGAATTCCCACTAAGTAGTTTCTATTTTCTGCACCAACACTCCAAGACAGGCAAGCAGATAAGCTGGAGACTAGAAGATAGCGAGGTCCTAGCACTCAGCCACACATGGGTAGGGCAAGGAGACGGAAGAAAGATGTGGTATGCACACGCACACACATACATTTACACACCCAGTGAGCATATTTCAAATATCATTCAGCATATGGACAGGGCAAGCATACATATCATGACAAGCATTCAGATCATGTATTATACACACACACACACTGATTTTAATGCAATTCCAGAGGAATATGAGCTCGCACACAAATGCACATCTGAGTTAGGCAGACTGTTTTAACCTTCTAGCATTCTTTGCTAATCTGCAGTATAATGGCACACCTGTCTTCTCCCACTCTCTATTAGCTCTTCAGAAATACAGTGGGGGTTCAACAGAGGGAGAAAGAGTTGGGGTGGGTGGGGGTGGGAATATGGTGGGCTCGGCAAATATATTCATGAACAAGCAGCTGTTCATCTCTTGATTAGATTTTTTTCACTTTCTTTATGCTTCCCCGTGTCCATTCTTACTCTTCCAGACTTGATCTGTTTTCATTAGGAACAGACTATTTTTTAAACAAGAGAAGCAGGGGGTCGCTTTTGCTTTACAGGGCTGTATGTTACCACAGTAACAGACACATAGGTTATTGTCATAGCTAGACAGGCATTATTGGTAAAAGCAGTATTGGGAATATGGGGTTTCTTCAGGGGCAGGGGCAGCTCAGAGATTGGAACCGTGCAGCCAGTGGGGTGAATAACTTGAGCAGTGGGTAGTCAAGAGTAGATAGGTAGGTCACATTATTATTGATTGCCTGACATTATGTGGACAACAGGGGAATCCACAGAGACAGACGAATAAATTGTGGCTTGACATCAAAGTCGAGCTGCTGACACTGAGCCTATAGGGGACAGAAACTGCCCAAGGCTGGATTAGAGGTGGATATATACACGGTGGCATGCACAGGGACAGAAATAAACACACAATGAGAACACTGTCGGCCAGTTACCTGATAAAACCAAGGTTGTAACGACAGAGCCTGAAAATTAAAATGGCAGAATGAAACACGAGGAAATGTCAACCATGAATAATTTCAATTTCAAGCTCTGATTTTTTTATGAAGCCACTTCTCATAAATTGGACATTTTTCTGACTTAGGCACCACTGATGTCTTACTCATTTACACATCAAGGCTCGCCAGAGACTTTCAGAAGGTGCATTATTCCGGTCCTCATAAAATTCCAATCTGCTACCCCGTACATTTTTCACTTTCATTAATGCTTCATTAAATTATTATTCATAGCTTGGATGATGATGTGATTAGAAAAGAAATGGGAGACAACAGATGAAATAATTAGGCAAATGAAGCAAAGATTTAAATAATAATCATTCATTTTAATTTGAACGGATCTCGGGGACACTTTTCTGGTGAGTCTGCGAGATAAATCGGAAAGTAACCACAACAGGAGAGCAAAGTTATTTGAAATGATAACTAGACGACTGTCCAACATGACAAGGCCACCCCTTCGGCAGGCCTTTCATCTGGAGTCATCAGGCTTGACTCAGAGGGCGCAATCTATCATTGTCTGTCAAATGATTGACCGCCTTTCCTTAGATAAGCTAACTGGAGCCTGGAGATAATATCTGGAATGTGTGAAACCCGAGAGAGACAAAACAACACGTGTCTCAACGTGCGCAGACCTGCAGGTCCAGGAGATGGAAAACAAAGATACTGCGGGGCTAATGTGTGGACAGGGGGAGGGGGAGGTACAGGTGAGGGCTCTCGAGTTTGCTGGAAGAGTCAAAGAAAGAACAAATCAGCGGGGTGTTGTCATGGAAAGAGAATGCGACAGATGAATGTTGGTTGGTCAATGGGAAGTGAGTAGAGGCTGAGAGGGGAGAAGGTTAGACGGAATAATGTCAATGAAAAATGTCTAACCCAAACTCTGCTCCCCTACCATGCTTTTGAACCACAAAGCATTCGCAGTCCCTTTTTATAACCCAGACAACACAAAAACAGATTGGACCTATTCTATGCCAGTTCTCCGTGATAACACGGTGCCTGTGGCCTGCTTTTCGCAGAATAAAACACAGGACCATTAATCCTTTTCGTCTTTTTAATGGTGTACATATTCAAGGTCAAATGCTGATGTGTGATGTGTTTGGCTTCCCATGAGATCTTCACACCAGATGGATCTCTGACCCTTTGAGTTGTGCTTCTTTTCACAAAAACACAGCAAACACACACTACAAATCATCCTAACATGAATACACAATACATATAAATGTACAATTATGCAAGGCCTTTGTTTGCCACAGACATTTCATCAGTATAGTGGTCTTTAGTATGCTTTCTCTTTTGATAGAAAATGGCGTGCATGAGAGCAACATTAGCACATGAGTCATCATCTAAAATTAGGCTCATTTTTGAAAGGTTGAAACTAACTGGGGGGGAGGGGATTCGTTTAATGTTAAAAGCTTAAGTGTGTTTGACTATTTTCAGATAATTAAAAATAAATCATTAGATTTTTGATCATTTTGATCATTTTTAGCTTTTTATCATGTCAGGATTTGTTACTTTTCTGTAATTTGTAGCAGTACAGACAACACATATCTTTGGGTCACGAAGCACAGGAAATAAAGACGTGCAAACATGTGACAGCCATGCGACACTGTGTGACAGTAAATGATCGTTACCAACTATTCTTTCTTTCCATTTTGTTATCAGATGCAAACAAACATCCCATCTCTTCTTGCAACATCCACGTTTGTCTCAAATTCTCATGCAAGATACCATATCAAGGAAAACAAAACATTTATGAAGTTAGAATGACTCGAGTGATTTCATGAAGAGATTACAGAGATTACAGAGATGACAGACGCTGACAGGAAGGAAAAAAACACTAAAGTAAATACACCAGACTGGCCTGGAGATGTGAAGCTAATTTTCAGAGATACAAAGATCAAAGGAAAAATGAAGCATATGAAAGGAGTGTGTCAGGGTGTCCTTGTATCACTTTAATCATGGCTGCAGCATACCACAGAGGCTGACTGTGTGGAGAGTGATTTGTTCCTCTTCTTTAATTAAAGTGTGGAGAAAAGTCATATTAATGAACACTAACTTTCAGTGATTAAATATTGGTCTGAGAATCCTCAACAACACCAGAAAATATATTCTTGACTATCGTTGTTTTCCTTGAAAACACATTCTCTGTTAAATTACAATATAAAGCTCTTAGCCTGAAAGAAAATCCTGCTTTCTGACCCAGTAGGCTTGCTTTGGGTTTTTTACAGAAGCAGATGGTCCGTGTGGGCATCGTAAGTGCTGGTTGTTTAGCATAATGGAGGAAATAAAACATCATATGTTTGTAAGCCAAGGATTGCTGTGCACATCCAAGAGAAGGAGGTTTCTGTAAGTTTTCAGGGGTGTTGAAGAACAACTATCGACACCTCTACAACCCTGGCACCATCCATCCCCTCTAAGAATCAGGTGATGTAGTGACATGAACACATGTGATGCTAGAAGAAGGAAGATAGCATTGATGAATGGTTAAAGAACAAGGAGAAGAAAAGGGAGTCAAACAAAGGGTAAAGGACTGGAGATAACAACCACGATCAAGATGGAAAAAGATAAAAGTGCTTTTATGTTTTGCTAATTTTGAAAGTGCGCCCCAGGGTGGCTGTGGCTACAATGTAGCTTGCCATCACCAGTGTGTGAATGTGTGCGTGAATGGGTGGATGACTGGATATGTAAAGCGCTTTGGGGTCCTTAGGGACTAGTAAAGCGCTATATAAATACAGGCCATTTACCATTTTACCATTCATTACGGGAATGGGGGTGGGGGAGGTGGAGAGCAGAGGGGAAAGCAGACGTAACGCAACTGAACTCATTTTAATAAAACAAACTCAAACGCTGCCTTACCGGATCTCGACTCGTCATCATCCATACTTTACTGATAAAACTGCTTTCAAGATCACGAGGGAGCTATTCAATTTACATTTTCAGAATTGTTTTCATGATTATATTTTGAGTTAACAGTGTTGGGAGGTTTTCTGAAAGAATGTATCTTGAGTCCGTATGTCAGAAAAAAACACAGAACTGCATGCTGTTGTAAAACCTATAATTAGATACATTCTGCAGTTATGTTGGGGGCTCTTGGGCAAATCTTGACATTTATGATGGGGTGTTTGAGAGAGGTTTTCACTGGCAAGTAAAAGCTTGTCCATACAGGTATAAGGCAGGGGTAGAATGAGGAGGAAAGAGGGGGGTATCTGTCAAATCCTTGAAGAAGCAAGTAATACTAACCAGGTGTGACCTAAGGAATGTGAAAGAGAGGTGAGCTAAGTTGATGGACAGGAGACGTGGAAGCTGTCTGTCATTAGACCTCCAGAATTTTCCATGACTTCAGCGATCCATCTCTAAGCAGAAATGCAGCTGGAAGGGAAGCGGGGCCAACCATGTGTCTCAATAATGAGCTGTGAGATACAGGCTGAGGTAGCAGGGAGACACATGGAGGTAACACTTTAGTTTAAGTTTTAGCCATGCACAAGTGAAGGCAGATGGCTCGAAAGATTGGGGACAGTGTGTTCCTAAGATTAAAGAGGTTTTATACTCAGAGTATACATTCAGCATACTAGCACCCAGATGCTCACCACCCTTTCCTGTCATGAATCACACCAACTGGTTGCTTCACCTCTAACATTTCACAAATACCAGGAAACATATGGAAGCTGAACAGAATATAGTTTATATACACGAATTAGAGCTGCAACGAATAGTCAATTAACAGAAAATTAAGGGACAGCTACTTGAAAAAGAGTTTATAGCAATTTGGGGAAACCTTTCTATTTAGTAAAGATGGAGGAGGTAAACATTTGCTGGACTCATTGGTGGCTAAATATGCCCTTATTAACTACTGAAAAAAAACCAGACTTCTTTCAGCTGCTCTCTTTAGGGGTCACCACAGCAGATCATCTTCCTCCATCTCACGCTTTCCCTACCATCCATCCCCTCATGTCACACAAGCCCACTGCATGTCCTCCTTCACTACATCCACAAAATCTCTTCTGTGTTCTCTGTCTTCCTCTTTCTTCCTTCCTGGCCATTACTGTAATTACTTTACATGAATTTCGCATAGTAAACTCTACCTCTCAGTAATACGCATTATAACTGCATGTAAAAGCAATCGATCACAGTTTCTATATTCATCTGATAATTTATTCCATTTTGGATTGTGCTACACCAGAAGCCAGTTGCAGCAAACAAAGAAAAACACTACAGTGTATCAGTGTTACAGCATAATGTGGTCTATGGGCAGACCTGTGGACCAAGCCTGGCTCAGCCTGATATGGCAGCTTGTTTCCATGGTCCAGAGCCAAGCAGCCAATCATTTGGATATTGTCTCATGTTTGTACTGGAGGCTTTAGCTGCCCTTTGTGAGTCAACTGACTGATAATCCACTGCAGGGGCTCTGACCACATAGTCGAGTGGGAATAGATGACGAGAAACAGCAGAAGAAGGCCCTGACACTGGGATGTGGTGTAAAAAGTCAAATGAGCGAAACAAAATTGAAGGACTACCAATGATGATAGCAGTAGCAAGAAAAGATATGAGGACATAAAAGTAGCTGAATGAAGGTGAAACAGGCAAAAAGGCCTGGGTGGCTAATAGGAGAGATAAAAAAAAGAGATAATGTGAAAGCGTAAGATACAGCCGGTGCAATTAAAATCTTAAGTCTATGACTGTACGGTTCTTTCTGCTTCACCTGTACCCACTGCCAGTTTCCTCCTTCCTGCTAAACTAGCTAACTGTGCATTGGGAGAAAGCCAAGAAAGAGTGGAAAACAGGAAGAAGTGGGTAGAAGGGGAGGATTATTCAGTGAAGGACAGTCAGTACTGCTTTGATACTTGGATATAACCAAGGCGGGAGAAGAGAGAGCAGGCTGATAGCAGCAGGAAGACAAGCATGACATTGTTTGGCTGGTAGCATCATAACCATAAGGTCTGGATCTCCTCAAACTGCTCCTAGCATGAAGCACCTCCAAGTGTATATAAGCAGAGAGTTAGCATTAGCTTTGCTTATTCCAGCACCCTGAGCCTTAACTATCTTTCCCCTGTCATGCCGATAGTGGGCCGGGCTTTGGTGCTCTTGTGAACCGTTACACCAACTGCCCCTTTATCTGTGCCAAATAGGCACACATACACACAAACACAAACAGATGGGGCGAGGTGGAGAGTTTGTATGTGGGTGAGGGGCTACAGAAAAGGGTGTATGTGATAGATGGTAGATTTTTGGCTAGCTTTAACCTGCTAACTTCCTTGCCAAGGAGAACAGGCTTTTTCTCTGACAGGCTGGATCATATACCACCAGCTGGTAAACTAGGAGCCACAACCATTGCAGCGTCGTATGATACACTGTAAATCAAAAAAAGACAGAGTCTAATAAAAGAAACTATCACTGATCAAAAAGAGAGAAGTTAAGCTAGCATCCTTAAGAGAGAAAAAAAGATTAAAGAAATTTTTTCCTTATGTTGAAGCAAATGGGGGGAAAGCCAGTAAGAGTTAAGAATGAAAATGAAAGAGAAAAGAAAAAGTGGGATTGTTCAAGCCGTTGAGGACCCTTTCTGCATTCTCGTGTGGGCTTGCCTACAAACTCACCACTGTCCCATCACAAGCTGGTACTGCCATTGACATGGGATTGAACACACACACACACCTATTTATAACTTCTGTTAAGTCCGGATTCTAAGTTATGTTGGGGTTGCAGTAATGTTCACATGCTTCTAACAGCTTTAGCTGCTTCAAGTGACGAGTGCCCACACACAGAGCAACGTCTGGCCCCACACCCAGCGCGAACTCTCCCCTTTGTGACATGTACACACATCTACTAGTTCTGTTAATGTGGTTTGCATTCTAGACATGAACTCCCACATAGTTACAACTATACTTCAGTAAGTACCATACTTCACTGGGCAACCCTGCTGCCTTCCTCTGCTCCCTTTACTCGGCACCTCCTCTCTTCGACATGCCTCCTTTCTTTCCTTGACTCTCTCCCTGTCTTTCTTTCTCTCTCTGCTATGTGTGTAATCTGCCCAGTATTAATACCTGCATTCCAACAGCCTACAGGAATGCCTTAACAATGTAGCACTGTTCAGGTGCAGAGAGTCCTCCTTGTAAAATACATAACACAGTGAAGCTCTGAGGAGTCCCAAAGCTACAGCATGTGTGAACGGTTGAGTGGAATACACTTGTATCTTACCCTGCCTCATAGCTTCTGTCTCTGCTATTACTCTACTACTATCTACTACTACTGCCTAAAAACCTCTCATGTCACATAACCTCTAATCAGGACAATGTATGAAAAAAAGATGATTAAGTACACTTGTTCACATACAGAGGTCTACAAATCCAGGGTGTAGGAGAGATCACATAAAAAGCTGAGATATGCAGCTTCATTTGTATTCACTAGTATAATTATCATTCAAGTGATGATAAATTATGTCATCTTTTATGCACAGATCCAAATTAGAGATGCAATCATAACTTTTTTTTGTCTTTCTTCAATATTGCTATAGTTAAAATAGCAATTAAATGATTACAGCATCAATTCGTAGTTGCACTCCTAGTTTAAATCAATAATTCCAAGCAAAATAAGCCCTTATATGCTTAGCTCTGTGTATGCAGTCTGCTTTTGTTACGTGATTGATCATATTGTGATGAAGTTCAATGTGGGAGCATATTTTAGTTATCATAATATTGATTTCTAGCTGTAAGAAGAAGGGAGCGATGAAAATGAAAAGCACTGACATACCGAATGCTCCATCATCCTCCCATCCTCCCTCTATCCCTCCCTCTGCCTGTCCCTCTTTGTCAGGCCTTATTATTGAACATGTGTCCTCTCTGCCCCTGCCATTAACCAATCCCACCCTCACACACAGCTTTCAATGCACAGGCACACGCATACACACAAAGAGCAGTGCACACGCCTAGACTGCTAATCAACATGAAGAGTTGGCATATCTTTCATCATTCTCCGCGGAGACATATCTCAAAGAGTATGAGTGTGTGAGGATGGTGTGAGTGGGAAATGGGATCAAAGCAGGTCCACCAAACTCCTATCCTAGACCTCTCAGCCTCTCTCAAAGACCAAATACCCAGTCTCATGATTCACAAGTGCTCCATCAAATTACTGCATCAGTGCATAGAACGCTTAGGTCCCAACCGCTTGATAATAATTCAGTAAGAATAATGGTTAAGTAAATGTAGTCTTAATGCTGCACTATGCCTGCTGGGGCAGAATGCGAGATGCTTTTGCGGCAAACTACTAGGAATATAATTACTTTAGTCCTTAATAACAAGAGACTAAATCAATTAGGCACTATGTTAGTCTGCCATTATACCCACAATAACTATCCATCATATCATGATTGTTGTTCCGAAGAATTCACAGACATGCAATTGGGGAGTCATTTAGCCGATGGAGTCATAACCCAATTGAACGCTATTGATTTTGGATGTAATATTCATATGGGCCAGGAACACATTTGGACATTTTTCTGTTAGACTAAATAAAAAATGAAAACATGAAAGTTGACTCCTCTTGTATTACCCAAATATGGAGGCAACCGGGGAACAAACCTACACGGTTCAGTTTCGGCGCTGCCAACAAAGACGGGAATGAATGCTCTCTGCTACTGCACCAAACTGATGCAACTTTACAAATACTGTTACAAAATCAGAAAGTTGCTGCTCAGCGAGTCAAACCCCTTCTGGTTTGAATATTGTCATTAGCTGAAATGTCAGTTATAGAAAAAATGACTCCTTTTCCTCACTGCACCGAAAACCCACGGATTTGAGAGATGCTGCTTCTATTGGCGCATTCTGCTTGAGCTGTGGTGATGTTTCGACAACACATGCTCAGGAGGATAAAGGATGCATGTATTAGGCCCTGATGGGGTTGATAGACAGATAATGGATGAAATATTAAAAAAAGAGGTTACTGGATCAGAAACACTAATGAGTTTGAGAGACGTAGAGAAGTTAAAGTCGAGAGCAGCAAAGAGACTGACAACCAAATTCCAGAGAGAAATGCAACAGAGCAAAAGAGACTTCCACAAGATGGGACTTGCGGAGAACATTAACAGTCAGGACATTGAAACGTTACTCCTCCACTCTTCTCTTTCAAACTCAAGTTCACACAGGCAGAGAGGAGCAAAGAAAACTTAAGTGTTATGGTCGATGCTTCAGCTTCGCTCTAGTAAAGTAAAGCCTCCATAAAACAAAGGCCAACTATGTCCTCAGGTGAATTCTTTAACTCAAAGCCTCTGAAACTGACACTGGAGCTGTTCAGTGACTATATTATGGACTTGCTCTCAGGTAACATGCTCTCACACATAAAGGCATGAAGTCATAGAAAACATCCAATTCAAAGAACCAAACACCCACAAAGGTGTTTGCTAGAGGTGTAACACAAACACCGCCTCTGAGCCTAACCCACAGATGCCTCCACAAGCCCCCTCCCCCTCCTCCGCATTCTGCTTTACCTCTTCCTTCCCATTGCAAAGGATTAATGTTCACTACTCCAGTCTCCCAGGTCCCCATGGCCTAGTTAAAGCAATAAGATCTCATTGTCAAACAGTGACCAATCATACTGGAGAGGTTAACCACTGGTGTTTAACCATTAACTAGATTAAACTCAAGGGGCACAAGAATGTTCTGACAGATGCAACAGGGTGATAGGGCATGAAATGTGGCTTAAAAGACAGATTACTCATTGAGGTTTGGGAAAACCACCGGAGAAGTTTGAGTAAATAGAAAAAACTCAGTTACCTACTGAACTTCAAGTCACCCTCATCTCCTTCTTATCATTATGTGATACAGATAAAAGAAGTAAAAATCCCTCGAGGCTCCACTATAGTGCAGCCCCACCCTCGAAACAATTCCTGGGAGAGGGGTCCATTCAGGTCTCTGTCCACATTTAGAAAACTATACTTTAGTGGCACATGAAGTGTGTAAAATTTCACCCTCATTTTTCAGTAGCCTTTATTAAAATGTTTGATAAATACACAATGAACCACAGACCAACCAAGTTTAGTTCCGAGTGCATTCACAGCACCAGTTCTACAATTTTACTCTCGCCTTTCGCCATACCAGACAAAGCCAGTGGTATGGAAAGACACAAGGTGGTAATGGACCCCAAGTGTTAGTGTGTGAAGGAAGGGGGGTGACAGGGCTTTTTTGGAGGGGTTGCATTCAACAACTGCTGCTGAGGCAACTGTTGATGTCTGAAAAGCAACAGCTTGCGGGGCTCCCTGAGGACCTTCTGCCAGCCAACAGTCAGATGGAGGCTTTAAGGTTGGAGGGGCACAGGGGTTAGGATTTCTTCTCCACTGCCAAGAAAATGATCTTCTTGGCCACAGATGCAGGCTTTCTCCGTGACATTCCCCGTTCCTAATTGGCATTCGTCAATCCAGACACACTCAGCCTGACTGATCTTACTCCCGCTATCTCTGCCTTTATCACTTTTGTCAGTTTTATCTGTCTCTTGGCTGCTATTTGATTGCCGAAAACTACTGCACAGGACAGGATTTGCGAATCCATGTTGTGTGGCAGAAACAAATGACTGTAGCTCGTTTTTGTTTTATGGCACAGATTAAAACACTGGATATATAAAAGAGCTCAAGCCATTGCTCCTATTTTGTACCTTCCTCCCCCAAACACAGTGAGACATAACGGTTTTTATCTGCATGTTGCTCCGGCACTCTCGTGCTAAATGGACTGGTAGCACTTAACCTCGTCTCTTGAAAAAGCTTTGTGTGAATTTTCAATTTTGCTGCAACCCTGAATTGCAACCGCCAGCCCCAATTTGCCACCACATATACACATTTTGAGGCAAGGACGCACAATTAAGGAAGTGCTTCTTTTCAAGGTTGTATTTGAAATTACCCACTGCTGTCAACTTCCTCCCCTGGGGTAAGAAGAACAAGACTACACAGTGGCAAGACAATAGTGAGCTGTAATCATCTCTCATCCCATCCCTTGATCTGTCTCCATCCTACCCTTCCTCTCCGCTTCCTTCCTTCGTTCTTTACACATCCACTAATGGCAAGCCTTAAAACAAACAGGCCAAACCATATGATTACATTGGTTACTGCTTAATATTTGTGGCATTATTATAAAGTAGTAGCTTTAATATTTTTCTACTAAAACAAATCGAAATAAATATTCAAATGCAAACTGTGACAGAGACAGACATGATTACTGAAATGAGTGCACTGGAAAGTGCAAAACAAGGACGTGTCTAGTGGCCAAAAATCTGTCATATAACAGCTCTAGAGATGGGTGTAAAAGCAACCAAAAGCCTCACCAACAAAATAAAGAAAAAAGAAACATTAAATCTTTATAAGTCATAATGCAGGGACTTAGATATATAAAGATCAAGATATAAAGACCAACCAGACCAAGACAGCATGTAAAGCAGACAGAGGAATACAAAGATGAGACAAGTAATAAGAAACATGATTATAGAGTGAGAGAGATGGGAACATAGACAAAGCAAATCTGGAGAAACAGACCTTTTGTTTGTTTGTTTGCGTGTGTGTGTGTGTGTGTGTGTGTGTGTGTGTGTGTGTGTGTGTGTGTGTGTGTGTGTGTGTGTGTGTGTGTGTGTAATCACAGTTTTGCCTTGCCATTCTGACACTCTTGTTATATATGAGAGTGACAAAAAACTTTTCCATTACATTTGCGAGCCACATCCTTCTCTCGTTCTTACTGACTGATTTTTCCAAGATTAACCACACAGTCTACCATCTGTAGATTCCCAGTAGACTATCAGGGCTGAGTGCCAGCTCACGAGCTAACATTAGCGCCCTATCGAACTGCTGCAAAGGGCTTTAACGTTTTACTCACTGCGAATTATAAACACTAGCGGGCATGCTAAAATTCCCTTCTCTAAACCCAGTGATTACTAAATGGACTTCCAACCACAAGTCAAACCTGAATGTGCCCTTTACTTTTACTGAATAATGTTCAATTTGTGGCCAGAGGTTGTTCGACTGAGTCAAATCCATTTAAAGCACAAGAATGCAACCTGGGAGTGAAGAGTCTCCAGCTTTTCACCTATAAAACTGTCTCGAGATGGTGAGGTGAAAAGCGCATTTTAACTGTTTGTTTATATGTGGATTACTGCCTGTGAATTGTGGTCAGAGGGGGCTTTAAAGTGAGAAAGGAAGTCCTCCATAGAATTTGAGGTGAAGACAAACAAACACACACATCGCAGGGCAAGCTATGACGCGTCCACAGGTATGCCTCTCATTCCATCAGTGATTTATTTCGTTACTGTTGCACAGACACATATATTCCCAAACATCATAATTACAGCCTTCCAACTCCAAACCCACCACCCCTAGAGGCTTAAATAACACTGAGATACGTATGTTGCTTCTTCCCAGTATTGAACATCAGACTCCAGTGCAGTGCACATTAACTAGGTATCTATGTTTTTGGGTTCTTTCAGTGCAAACATATCCATTGTAGGATTCACAAATTTAAGAATGGATACAAGCGTGTGGTTCCTCAAAATTCTAACCAAGTGACCCAGGACAGCCGTGAAAAAGGTCTTCTAGATTCTACCTCCTTGCGGCTAAATGGCTCTTTTTCTGACCTAATACCATAATAATTACACATCACTGCAGGGGGTGCACTTTTGAAGCTGGTCTGGCAGGGGGCACAGAAATTAAACGTGAGGAAATGACTGTGGGAATTAGGGTGGTGTTAGACAAAGAGGCTGACCGTACATGTTAAGGGATAACACCTTGAACTCAGCTGATGCTTGTCACAATGATTCTCTTCACTTGTTCGTAACCATCTTGACTATCTTTAGTAGTTTTTACCATAATCCCACAGTACTTTTCATTAGGATAAAAAAAAACCCTTTACAGTCACTTTAATGTGTGTGTTTTACAACACAAACAACACAAAAACACTGACAACAGAACTTTAAGAAACTTTTTCTCCAAAAAAGGAAGCACAGCATGAGAAAGGATGAAAAGAGTATGGGCACCACGACCACATGTTCCTTTAAATTACCACTGGCTGATCATAGCTATGGTGTTAACACAACTTATGCAAATACCCACTAACAAATTTTGATAAACTTATTTTTGACATATACAAAACAACTAAGAAGCCACTGTTGACTATAAATATACTGTATTACAGGGCACTTTTTGAGGCGTGAAGGGTCCAATTGGAAATAAAATATCCATTAAAGTAAGTGAACTTAAGAAAACACAAGGTAAAAAGCTTAATGTTTGGTTAAAAATGACAGATTCTGATTTTTTTTTTTTAATTCATGAAAACTGCATTTGTTTCTATTAGGGATGCCAGAGAAAGACATTGCAGGAAGCATAGTGTGAGAAAGTCAACCACCATCTTTCTAACACCAACACCACAGGCTCTTTCTAACACCACAGGTTGGTCACAGATAAAAAGTTGAGACAAACATTTACAGTAAATTCCCACAAAAAATACTCTTATCATTTTTGTCATACACACAACCACAAAGAACGCACTGTTGACTTAAACTCTGCTTTTCTTTACTCTGCATCACAGAGTGTGTCTTCTAGAGGTATTGGGGGGTGTGGGAGGCTATAACCTGTAAGTATACTTAAAACAGCCTTAAACTTCAGCAACTTTACTGTTTATATTTTACAAAAGCAATAACACAAAACACTAACTTCACCAATTAAATTTTTTCTAATTGCTTTTTTTTGTCTCAGCTGTAAATATTGTGTTGCTAATTTCCAACAGACTTACAAATTTTTTCAATGCTGATTCCTACAGGAGGAATGTGTGAGTGAACGGGTCAGTGGGTCAGTATGACTCAGGGCGTCAGCATGCTGAGCACCTAAGGGTGATCCAGGCTGCCATAGTACACATACACATGTGTCACTTAAATAATTACTGGCATGCCCATACATACGGCCTTTTTCCTTTTGAGTAAACTAAGAGCATGTGCATCCAACACATCCAATGCAGAGGTGCCCGTTGGCTCCAGTACACATAGATGGTAAGACCTAAAATAAATAAATAAATAAATCCTAAGCCTCTATAAACTGTATCCGTCTTTAGCACTCAGACTGTGATAGAAAAAAAGTAGAAATAAATATCATTACCAAAAGAATAATTTTACTGTCCTTTTACATTTTAACCTCAGAAATAATTATGATATCTTTTAATAGTCCAACTTTTCCAGCGACTGTAATCCTCTCTGACCTTCTTCGTTGCACACTTTGAAGTTCTGTAACTCCTCACTTCCTTCACTGTTCCTGTCAAAATGTTTACAGTCAGTAGAGGGTGCTGTCATGGTATCTGTGGCTATCATGAGTGGTTGTACCATTTGTAGATAACTTTTTTTCCCATGCCCGAACAGTCTCAAACAAACTATAAAATATGACTACCGGGTGGTTTATATTTGTGCATCTGTTCTATTTAGCTCAGGTCCATGTTCACCACTGACACAGTTGGAGCTTGCACTGCTTGCATGTAGAAAATGGAAATGCAAGTGGAAGTGAAATGCCCTGACTGGCATTAAAGTTTAACTTCTCCTATGTGCACAATCTCTACTTAAGAGACAGCAGACTTGAGAATGTAGGTCTGTATGAAACAATCCCAAGATAACAAGATGGTATTATTAGACAAAGCCAAGCCAAAAGAAAGACAAAGAAAAAGAGAACTTCGACAAACTTTACCTCCAAGGAAAAAAGGAAAGGAAAGATTTATCCTCAGACTTAAGCAGACCTTCCAGCAGCAACTCTAGGGCGTGGCACAGAGGGAACGGGGAAGGCGGGTAGGGGGGAGCACAGCACCTGGAGCCAAGCCTTTAAATCAATGCGGCACAGCTGCCTGATGCGTGATGCACTACTTACTTCATTAATTACAGGGCACTTTTTTTGTAGGTACCTGTTTAAAGCTCAATAAAGGGCAAACAGACAGCAAAGCACAACTGTTGTGATGTGATGCAGGAAACAGAGTGTAAGAAAAGACAAAAAGATAACCATCATCCTTCAGGTCATCTTAAGTGCTGAACCCACAATGTCTATTATTGCCATAGACAACCAAAAAGCTACCACTCTTGACTACACCTCTACCTTTCTCATGCATGTGGAAAATGCCAAAAAAAAATCATGATGTAGTCGATGTTTTAAGGAAATTAAGCAATGAAATATTACAGTGATATTATGAGGAGAGATCGCCTCAGCCACACTTAGAACAGCTATAAACCTGATGCAGCTCCACATCATCTCTCTGAAATATGGGCTTTGATCACAATCCTAAACTTTTCTCTGACAAAGAACATGCAAGGCTAAAATCAAGTTGCATTTAAACTGGCTTAGTTTCCCTGGCAGCACCTAGGGGTGCTTAGGGTAAGGCTCACTGCCAACACAGGAGACAGAAAATCCCGCAGATCAGACATCAAAGCGCTGGAAACTGCACCGCAGCAGCCAGACGTGAATGAGACAGAATAAGAGAGGAGCAACATGGTCTTCACAATAAAAGCTTATGACTTTCACTCCAGGGTAAGAGATTCACTGAAGTGATCAGAGGATTTAAAGCTTTTTGTAGATTCTCTTCCAGCTACAGGCTACTTTATCTGAACTTGGACATCTTTTTTTCTTGTTGGGGGGCGTTTTGTTTGTTTGTTTGTGTGTTGTTGTTGCTGTTGTCGGGTTTCGGGGTTTTTTTGGGGGGGGGGGGGGGGGGGGGTAGCACATCAAACTAACGTACCGCAGTCAAAAAGTGCATTTAGCTGCAGAAATGCAACTCCCGCACATCCACACAAAGCCAAAGGTGCAACACGCAACATCCCGTTAGTGAACAACTCATCGAGACTGCGCGACCTGTGTCTGGTGCAAAGCTGAACCGGGAATAAATCCGGTTTCCACTAGATTCGGTTTGTCCTGCTTCACTCATTTGTAAATACGTCGGTTACGGTTTCTCAGGAAAAAACAATAAATTACAGACACGGCAAACTTAATGAAATAGCTCAGAACTTAATAAGCCGCTGCGGCACGCAGCCGACAGACAGGTTTGTGGCTTAAGC
This sequence comes from Copadichromis virginalis, assembly GCF_057382275.1. Lineage (NCBI taxonomy): Eukaryota > Metazoa > Chordata > Actinopteri > Cichliformes > Cichlidae > Copadichromis > Copadichromis virginalis. The sequence continues at coordinate 27,989,865 of NC_140628.1, forward strand.
GGCGGACATCTCAAAGTCGGACTCCCCTACTAAAAAAAAGAAAGTATACATTTTCAGCCCGAAGGCATAGAAATCCTGTCAGCACGCTGTCATCAGCATGGGAAAGTTAATCAGGAGTGAGTCCGTTTAAAATATAACGGAAAGTACTAAAGACACTTACCTTGAAATACCCAGAGGAGCAAGGTGCACAAGAGCAGCGTGCGTCCGTATGTTATCCCGTCCATGGCCGCGTTTCCAACTTTTTCGGGAAAATGTATTTACGGTGTCTTTTAAGGGTGAACAGAGTGGAAATGTTGCACAGCAGCAAGTCGTTTCTTCTTTAAACGCTCCAAAGCTTTCTGAACCTCTCTCACTCTCTGTCGCTCGCTCACTCTGGAAAATGAGTCCAGCGCACTCTTCGTGTCTCTCTCTCTCACACACACACACGGAAATTTGATGCTGGTGGCAGTCTACTTGGCTGATATATTTGCACAAAAGGTGACCCCCTCTCCGCTCAAAACAACCCCCTCCTTCCTCTCTCTCTCTCTCTCTCTCTCTCTCTCTCTCCCTCTCTCTCTCTCTCTCTCTCTCCCTTGAAATGAAAAGACTTGCCTGACTAATCGTGGGCCTATATGTCCATGGGGGCCCGCAGGATCTCTTAAAGGGAAGTTAAAAGTGATTTTATCATGAGCCTCACTGACTCTCAGCTCAAAAAGAGTACCCCTTACGTAAAAATCTAACTAAGCTTATAAGGAACACGCTATGAAATGCATAAGGTTGAATCACAGTCATAATTAATAGTTTGGTTTGTCTAGGAACCTTTGAATTCAATCTAGATATGGGCCAAAGCTCAAAGTATGTGTTTGACCAGGACACTGAGAAGGTAATGACTTAGCTAAATAAATAAATAAATGGCCTTAATAAAATAGGCTTTAGAACAACCCATGCCCATCCATAATATTCTTCTTAAATTTCCTGCCCTGCTTAGACCCTTAACGTGGAACATCCCCAACTTGCATATATTGCAAATAATGTTTTTCATTTTCAAAGCAACTGGAGGCCATTTCTTGGAGCAAGATAAGCTGTCTGTCATTGACAGACATACCATTCATTCTTAGACATGAAATCTCTTCAGAATCTCTTTGGGTTTTTAAAGGGTGTGCCACAGCCTATTTTGGTATTTACTGCTCACATAAACAATTATCATGAGGATCTAAGTGGCTTATCCACAGTATAGTCATACAAGTCTTTGTGCTGGGAGTGGATCTTGCCTGACCGATGAAACCGATTGATGTCAAATCCCATAAGCTTGGAACTGAAAAACAAAAACCACCATGGGTTTACGATCTGAAGACAACATAAACATCTACCCAGCTGCAGTTTCTTTCTAGCGGGGGACTTGATGACCATGAGCAGCTCTAAACAATCGACACTCCCTGCAGGTAATAATAGCCCCCTTGTGGAGCAGTTGCACTCAAAGACACGCATTCCAAACATAGTTGGCTCAAAAGTGCTCGTTAATATTTTTTCAGTCCTGTTCAAAGAGGAAAGGCGATAGGATCCTTGCAAACTTGCTCTACTTTAACATAGACTTATTTATAGATCTACACTAGCCATGGATGTGATTTGTTGATGGGGTTGGCTGGATCCCAAACAGCTCTCTCTACACTTGACAGGGTTCCTGGGAAGTAGCTAAGACTAAGGCAGCTTGTGCACACTTAGACACTTTGATTCTTCTAAACTCTCTTTTCTTCACTGTGTTTCTGGCTATGAAGGAGGGAGGGAAGAAATTCTTCCCATCAGCTATCTAACATCAATACAGCCACTCGTCCCTGATATCGACCCAGCCATAATCATCTCTCCATGCTGTAGAGATTTACTAACAAGACGTCTGTCATATGGTGGAAGAAGTAATCAGTCTTGCACCAACTTAAATACGACTTATCATCCTGCATAGCTGTGGATTATGTTGACTTATCCAAGAATAGGGCATTTTTACAAAAGGCTTTTAGTCATAGATACAGTAGCTGTATTGACTCATTACCTAATGGAGCTGCAGCTGAAGGGAGAAGTGATTTGGATGAAAGAGGACAAAGTATGAGACTGAAGTGGATTATACAAGTCCGTGCAATTGAGGAATGAAGGAAACAAAGTAATAAGCAGGTGGCAACGAGAGAGGTAAGTACTGTAGAGGTGAGGAATATGCAGGAAGAAAATAGTGGAAGTGGATGTACCCAGTCCATTAATACATAAAGTGATTAGTGTGGTTACTATTTGCTGAAGCCAGCAGAATGGTCGATTTGTTCCAGGTGACACAAAAGTGAAACATATTAAAAATGAAACCAGTTTTTGTTAAAACCGCGTAAGATGAGTGGTTCAATGAAATGAATGTACTTGTGCTTGTTTAAACAATTACTATTTCATCCACTGTAAGCCAACTAATTACAGAATTGTATATTCAAATGTTACTCAAGAATTACAGCTGTCATAATTAGTATAAATATAAACATGTGTTCAAAAGCCAAGCCCCGTGAAAATATAAATGATCGTGCTGGTGCTGGTCTCAGCATAGCATTGAAATGACCCAATATAACACCAACAGCCCACACTTTTTGAGAAGGCCATTGCTTCATTTGCAGCCTTTAATCAAGACGATTTCTGCTTGCCTCTAAATATTGCCATTATGCTGATTTGTGTCTTAATAGCTGACTTAAAAAAATTAAATGCACTCCATTAACCCATTTATTGCAGCTCCCTGGGACCTATTTCATAACTAGCGCAGAGCAAGAAAGGTAACCCATATGCCTGCTGTCTTCCAGCTTCATACAAGATCCTTGGTATGTTTCCAATCTAGGTGGGATTAAACATCCACAGAATCCCTCCAAAAGGACATCCATTAATAAATTAATAATGCCACAATGCAACTCGGTCCATCTAAAGAGTCTTACTCCAAGCACTGGATGTCCAGGCACCTTGCTCTGCAAAGGAAACGTATGCTAGCTGCATGAGTCAGCTAACTGTTTTGGTCACTATCCAAAGTTCATACACTTAGACTAGGACTGGAATGCAGTTTGGCCAATAATTTAAAAGCACTGTTTTCAGACTCAAGTGTCTCTTTAACATCACATCCTGGGTAGATTTTATCTCTCCTGATTCCATCACTAACAAATATCAGAGAGTGCTGAATAGGACACTTCCTAATCCTAGTCTGCACTGAGATTCATTTCATAAACAAAAGAACAGGTGCCCAGGTACAAGTTTTCAGTGACGACAGACAGTAGATGGGGATGCTGGATGGTGCTCTTTGGTTATACAACCAGTTTTCTTGTATCAACAGCCTTGTCGCACATCTCGTACTCCCACCCCCAGCTCGTGACAAGAAACAGACACATCAGCCATCTTCGAGTTCAGGGAACAAAGACTGGTTGAAGTAGCCTCCGGTGTCTTTGCAAGAAAACAAAGACGGTCGACCAAGATGACTGGAAAAGTGGAAAGTATGTTTACTGACCCATTGTTCACCATATTCAGATCATATGATAACATTTGCCAAGCGCAAAACGTTCATTCTCTTAACTGCACCAGTAAAGTGGCCAGTTTTTAATTTTGATTTTCCTTTTGTATTTTTTTCATTAGCATGCAAAAGGATTTTTAAACAAGTATCTTTAAAACAACTTGCAAAATTTGTATTATTGTCACAACTTGTAGGAATTCTGCAAGCACCAACACTTGTCAGCATTTTTAGACACTCATTGAACTTCCGTATAAGACACTGACACACCTTCAAAAACTAAATCCGACAGACTACTTTATAGTCCCTTGTTTTATGTGATTTCCCACCCTTACCCCATGTCAAAAATTAAGCTACCTGACAGAGAGAATATTTGACACATCAGCCTAAAGCAAAGGGATAAAGAGGAACTGAGACACAGAGACACTACAAAGGAAACAGAGATGTGTAATGAAAGAATAATGAAGGGAACAGATTAGAAGTGGAAGAGGAGGGAAGAACTGTAATTCCAAAGTCAAGGGATGGGTAACATATAGCCCTGGGGAATTATAGCAAAGTATAGGCAGAGAAAAAAAGAGGGGAAAAGATAAAAAGTGAAGGTAGCTGTAATCTTACATTAATTCTCATGCCTCCACAATGCAGGAAAGAAAGAATGATGTGCTGTAGCGCCATCTTTCACATCCCACCATGATTCTTTGATCTATCCTTTTGTCTCACTCTTGGCCTCTCTTTCCATATGTGCCTTCCATCTCTGTCCACTCCAGTGTCTCTATGTGTCTCTATTACCCCCTTTCAACCGTTCTTCTTTTGGCCTCTTTCTTCTTGGCTGAGCAATAGATGATCACATAGCTATTTTCCAAGCAATCATACATAGTGGCGTGTGAGTCACAGTGCAGGATTTGCACAGTGATGAAGCATTTCTGAGTGAAATGGAAACTCGGGATGCTGCAGTCTCATATCACTCACATTTCTTCCAAGTGGCTCTGTTGATCAATAGAGCACCATCACCATGATTCACCTGGCATCATTTCTGTTTTCTGTTCCAGTCATTTACCTAAATGAGCCCAACAAAAGTACTTTGTTACAAAACATCTCCGGGTGGTGTGAATACAGTGTTGGTTAAAACCAGACAAAGTGAAATCCAGCACTTTGTTAATTTTCCCTAATGGGTGTCATTGGGACAACCCCTTTCAGTATATGTTTCTGGCTTTCACAGTGGATTCTGCCTGACTCGGAGCCAGGCACCATACATAATACTAAACACTCTGACAGTAACTCTGTGGGAGGGAAATCTGTTATGCTCACTTTAAACAGGGCCAAGTTCCAGGAAATGATGCCGAAGAATATAGTGGTCACATACCCGCCTCTGTGCCTACTGAGCAGGAAACTGCATCATAAAGTTCATCTCTGTGGTCAACTGCTGGCAGCGTCTTTGACAATAAATTGGTCACACAAGAACAAGGAGCAAGGGACAAGGAACAAATGTCCTTTATGATAGCATTCTACAGTACCGTTTTAATGCACAAGGTTGGAATTATACCGCCTACTGCAGCAGCAGAGAGTGATGACGTAATGTACAGTCAAATGTTGGAGCCACTCCATATACAGTCCATCAATTTTCTTCCACTTTTCCCAAGTTGGGCCTGGCGGTATCAGGCTAAAAACTGTAATCCAAGCAGCTTTCTGCCCAGCAATGTTTTCCACTCCTCCCCCTTTCCTTGTCATGGCATGGATTAAACAAGGTGCAGGAAAAATCTCTCGGAGATTTTGGTACATATAGCATCACAGTTATTGCAGCTTTGTCAGCCGCACAATCATGAGCCAAATCTCCAGTTCTACCACATCCCAAATGTGCTCTATTAGAGGTTGTGGAGGCTATTTTCACTGTAATGTTTAAGAAATCAGTTTGAGATGATCTGAGCTTTGTCACGTCAGAAGATGTCTACACTGTGGTTATAAATGGATGAGCAACAATAGTCAAGTATTCTGTGGTGTTTGAATACTGCTCAGTTGCTACTTAGGGGGCTAAAGTATCCCAATAAAAATATCCCCCACTCCATTACACCAACACCACCAACAACAACCTGAGCCATTGATACAAAGCAGGATGCATGCTGTCATATTGTTTACACCAAATTGTCAAAACAACAACTAAAAAAAACTATAATTAAGACACAAACATCTGTTTTTCAGCTTTCACAGTTATTTTCAACAGAACAATGATAAACATAATGCAATGTATTTAATTCTATACATAATATCATATGAAATTAAACCAATACCATTTGATCTCCCTGTTATAGCACACTAATTAGTGTGAATGCTTGAAAAGCATTCACAGTATTGTTATTCGAATCTTTATTATTAGTGTGAATGCTTGAAAAGCATTCACAGTATTGTTCTTCTAATCTTTATTAGTGTGAATGCTTGAAAAGCATTCACAGTATTGTTCTTCTAATCTTTATTATTATTATATTTTATTATTTTTCCGTACGTTTTTTGAAAGCCTACTCCTTCAAAACCGTTCAACTTAGAAAAACCATTCAAACACCGTTAGATTCCTATTATTTTGGACAACATTGCTTCTATTTTTCTCATTTTTAACATTTATATTTTTAATTTTATTCAACTTTATTCAACAAAAATTTCCCATGTATTTCAATGGGGAGACCCTTCAAATTCTCATTCAACTTACTCATTTTTAAACTCTTACTACTTCAACATACGTTCACATAGAGCCACCATTCAAACTTTAAAACGAAGACAAGACATTCAACTATTCAACTTGTATTTATCTTTTCAATATCTATTATACTTTTTCTTCAGTTCCAGTTTAAGTTTCATGATGTTTTTTCACCCGTTTCAGAGTTTATAATGGGTGTGTATGGGACGGAATGTTGGGGCTAGAGTGAGGCAGCTCAACTGCTAGAGTGAGAGGAGCAAAAAAATTAATCTTAAAATATTTTTTAAAACTGCTGCTGTGTCCGCAGCGTTTGCTCTACAGGTATGATTTTACCCTCAAAACGTAGCCATGGCTGTCCTCTTTCATCCAATGTGTTTACTATTGTCCTAGGTGTTACGGTTCTTTCATAAATGTCACCAATGCACAGCCTCCTCCTTCCAACTCTTCCATAGACTCTAATGTTAAAATGGCTCAGAAGGTTCGTTTGAAAATCAGAAGAGCATGGTGTCTTTCCACTGTCACCACGTCCATATAATAAGCTCCACAGGCATGAAAACTGAGAATTAGGTAGACTAGACATTGCTGTCGCTCACGGTGAAAGAATTTCGTCAATACGACTTTTACTTTTCATTTGGGAACGATTTGTTTCGGCCTGACTTTTCTGTTCATTTTAAGCAGCAAAAGTGAGGCGCATGTCTGTGTATGTGTGTATGGAGCCATTGGGTGCGGTCACTATAGCAACCAGGCTCACACCTGCCTGCTTAAGGAGCTCTGCCTGCCACTGTGCCAAGATTCATCTTAAGCACTTCTCTTTCAACTGCTGCTGTGTCCACAGTGTTACAGCCATCATTTTACCCTCAAATTGTCGCCATTATTGTTCTCTTTCCAACACCGTATCTTTCAAAGCTCAGGCATTTAAACTTTTTAAACTGTGTGGATCAAAGTGGAGGGATCACATTTGAGTCATTCAGTGATTCAAAGAATATGACCTTTTAATATTCATTCAGATGTTTTCTGACTCTAAATGTTCTTTTCTCATTTCTTAGGGTTTTCTAATTTACATTTAAAACATTTTCAGTTTTTTTCCAACTCCTTCTTCTGTGTAACCTTCAGCTTTTAGCAGTTCAGCACCTTTGTTTTCAGGTTAAATTAGTTTTTTTTTTTGTTGTTGTTTGTTAATCTCATTCAATATTTTTAACTCAAAATTCAGCAATTAATTCATTTCAGTGCATACATTCAGATTCAAGCATTCACACTGCAGTTTCTTCAGAAAATGCACTTTCTAGTTCTATTTTATTCTGTATTCCGTACGTTTTTTGTACTCCTACTCCTTCAAAACCGTTCAACTTAGAAAAACCATTCAAACACCATTAGATTCCTCTTCTTTTGGACATGACTGCTTCTATTTTTCTCATTTTTAACATTTATATTTTTAATTTTATTCAACTTTATTCAACAAAAATTTCCCAAAATTTCCCATGTATTTCAATGGGGAGACCCTTCAAATCCTCATTCAACTTACTCATTTTTAAACTCTTACTACTTCCACATACATTGACATAGAGCCACCATTCAAACTTTAAAACGAAGACAAGACATTCAACTATTCAACTTGTATTTATCTTTTCAATATCTATTATACTTTTTCTTCAGTTCCAGTTTAAGTTTCATGATGTTTTTTCAGCCGTTTCAGAGTTTATAATGGGTGTGTATGGGACGGAATGTTGGGGCTAGAGTGAGGCAGCTCAACTGCTAGAGTGAGAGGAGCAAAAAAATTAATCTTAAAATCTTTTTTAAAACTGCTGCTGTGTCCGCAGCGTTTGCTCTACAGGTATGATTTTACCCTCAAAACGTAGCCATCGCTGTCCTCTTTCATCCAATGTGTTTACTATTGTCCTAGGTGTTATGGTTCTTTCGTAAATGTCACCAATGCACAGCCTCCTCCCTCCAACTCTTCCATAGACTCTAATGTTAAAATGGCTCAGAAGGTTCGTTTGAAAATCAGAAGAGCATGGTGTCTTTCCACTGTCACCACGTCCATATAATAAACTCCACAGGCATGAAAACTGAGAATTCAGTAGACTAGAAGCTGCTGTCGCTCACGGTGAAAGAATTTTGTCAATACGACTTTTACTTTTCATTTGGGAGCGATTTGTTTCGGCCTGACTTTTCTGTTCATTTTAAGCAGCAAAAGTGAGGCGCATGTCTGTGTACGTGTGTATGGAGCCATTGGGTGCGGTCACTATAGCAACCAGGCTCACACCTGCCTGCTTAACGAGCTCTGCCTGCCACTGTACCAAGATTCATCTTAAGCACTTCTCTTTCAACTGCTGCTGTGTCCACAGTGTTACAGCCATCATTTTACCCTCAAATTGTCGCCATCGTTGTTCTTTTTCCAACATCTTGTCTTTCAAAGCTCAGAGATGTAAACTTTTTAAACTGTGTGGGTCCAAGTGGAGGGATCACATTTTAGTCATTCAGTGATTCAAAGAATATGACCTTTTAATATTCATTCAGATGTTTTCTGACTCTAAATGTTCTTTTCTCATTTCTTAGGTTTTTCTAATTTACAATTAAAACATTTTCAGCTTTTTTCCAACTTCTTCTTCTGTGTAACCTTCAGCTTTTAGCAGTTCAGCACTGTTGTTTTCAGGTTAAATTCAGGTTGTTTTTTTTTTTTTTTTATCTCATTCAAAATTTTTAACTCAAAATTCAGCAATTAATTCATTTCAGTCCATACATTCAGATTCAAGCATTCACACTGCAGTTTCTTCAGAAAATGCACTTTCTAGTTATTATTATTATTATTATATATTCCGTACGTTTTTTGGCATCTCACTCCTTCAAAACCGTTCAACTTAGAAAATCCATTCAAACACCATTAGATTCCTATTCTTTAGGACATGAATGCTTCTATTTTTCTCATTTTTAACATTTATATTTTTAATTTTATTCAAATTTATTCAACAAAAATTTATAATGTATTTCAATGGGGAGACCCTTCAAATTCTCATTCAACTTACTCATTTTTAAACTCTTACTACTTCCACATACGTTGACATAGAGCCACCATTCAAACTTTAAAACGAAGACAAGACATTCAACTATTCAACTTGTATTTATCTTTTCAATATCTATTATACTTTTTCTTCAGTTCCAGTTTAAGTTTCATGATGTTTTTTCACCCGTTTCAGAGTTTATAATGGGTGTGTATGGGACGGAATGTTGGGGCTAGAGTGAGACAGCTCAACTGCTAGAGTGAGAGGAGCGAAAAAATTAATCTTAAAATCTTTTTTAAAACTGCTGCTGTGTCCACAGCGTTTGCTCTACAGGTATGATTTTACCCTCAAAACGTAGCCATGGCTGTCCTCTTTCATCCAATGTGTTTACTATTGTACTAGGTGTTATGGTTCTTTCATAAATGTCACCAATGCACAGCCTCCTCCCTCCAACTCTTCCATAGACTCTAATGTTAAAATGGCTCAGAAGGTTCTTTTGAAAATCAGAAGAGCATGGTGTCTTTCCACTGTCACCACGTCCATATAATAAGCTCCACAGGCATGAAAACTGAGAATTAGGTAGACTAGACATTGCTGTCGCTCACGGTGAAAGAATTTTGTCAATACGACTTTTACTTTTCATTTGGGAGCGATTTGTTTCGGCCTGACTTTTCTGTTCATTTTAAGCAGCAAAAGTGAGGTGCATGTCTGTGTACGTGTGTATGGAGCCCTTGGGTGCAGTCACTATAGCAACCAGGCTCACACCTGCCTGCTTAACGAGCTCTCTCTCTCACTCTGCCAAGATTCATCTGAAGCACTTCTCTTTCAACTGCTGCTGTCTCCACAGTGTTACAGCCATCATTTTACCCTCAAAACGTCGCCATCGTTGTTCTCTTTCCAACATCTTGTCTTTCAAAGCTCAGAGATGTAAACTTTTTAAACTGTGTGGATCCAAGTGGAGGGATCACATTTTAGTCATTCAGTGATTCAAAGAATATGACCTTTTAATATTCTTTCAGATGTTTTCTGACTCTAAATGTTCTTTTCTCATTTCTTAGGTTTTTCTAATTTACAATTAAAACATTTTCAGCTTTTTTCCAACTTCTTCTTCTGTGTAACCTTCAGCTTTTAGCAGTTCAGCACTTTTGTTTTCAGGTTAAATTTGGGGGTTTTTTTGGGTTTTTTTTATCTCATTAAAAAAGTTTTAACTCAAAATTCAGCAATTAATTCATTTCAGTGCATACATTCAGATTCAAGCATTCACACTGCAGTTTCTTCAGAAAATGCACTTTCTAGTTAATGCACTGTATTTCTGCTCATCACAAAAAGGTTATAAAGCAATAAATAGAAGCTCATGGTTTTGAAAAGAAATTAAGTCTGGGTGCAGAAAGGATGAACAACAGAATGAACCGAAAGGGTTTTACAAGCAAGACCATATAAATGTGGCTCTGCAAAATAATATATTTTTAGGCTTTTCATGCAGCTTAATCTTTTATACTCTTGAACGCCGTCTTTTTCTGCAATGCATGTAAATGTAGCTTTCAGAGGGAAATTAATTAGGAATCAGCTTTTATGCCTTCAAAGTCTCTGCATTGCACTTTAAGTTGCTTACAAATACACACTCATAATCCTCCATGCCTGCTGGGCAGCGTGGACTTTATCATGCCTATCCAACTCTACGTTGGCGTTGTCTCTGCATTCAAACCCTGAAGCTTTGAACATGAATACATAAACCATTTTGAAGAATATTAATCATCCACTCAATGAATTGTGGGCAATTGCAATTTCTCTGTGTCCTCCCCGGGGTTACAACAGCAGTATGAAAGCCTTAGCATCCCTGTCAAGCCTAAATGGTGTATTTATGAAGACACTTTATTTGCATCTTTAGCTGTTTTGGTGGTTTTTCCTGATAGGACCCAAAGCATTGTTATCTTGCAATTTAAATGCTATTTTGCTGTGTACATTCCCAAATGAACACACAAGTGTTTGTGCAAACATGCTGTGCTTTGAGCTCAATTCTAGGAGGTATCGCTATCCGAAGTAAGATGCTCAACACTGGAAAAATTCCACCCTGACAGAAGTTGATGTTCTATCCATTATGTTATAACTGCCTCTACAGATAATATAAATTATATATATTTCAGCTGTGTTCTATAATTCAGCTGCTTATAAATTCTAAATCACCAAAAGAAGATGTTTGATCAGGGCAAGTTTTCTGATTTAGTATTTGGGGGTTTAGTAGGAAGTAGGTGGAATATTGATGCTTTTAACTCCAGAACTTTTGTGTTTACATGGCCTTTTAATTGCAATCTGATGACGAGCTTATGATTTGAGATAAACTATATCTGACTCCATGTTTCTCTTGTGCTCCTTGATTTTTTTTCTTCCACCTACATGTCCATGTGTTTGTTTTCTGTGTTTAAAGGGAGTGGCCCATCCATGTGTGTCCAACGAAGCTTAAGATATTGCATCTCTACTAATGTCACTCTTCACAACAGGGGTGGGACTGTCCCCTGAGACACACCAGCTCCAAGACTGTGTCCATTGTGATTTATCTATTGACCACCATATTAATCCCCAAACGTCTTTCACTGTTTTTCTCACTATTTCTGACACACTCCAGCATTTTCACCCTCACTCATCCCTCCGTTCAGCCGATCTGTACCCCCACCTCCATCTCTCATCACATCGAACCCCCCGTCTCTCCCTGTATCTTTCGCTTTTAACATACCTCTCTCTCAATCTCTGTTGCCCGTAATGGGGGGTAATTATGGCATTACTGCCACAAAGACTGTGCAGTGGGGTTGGAGAACCATGACACACGCTCACAGACTGTGGCCAAGTGTTGTCTTCAATACAGACTTCTGTGGCTCCACAGGAGGGCATTAAGGGAGAGGAGAGGTAGGCTAGAAAGGAAAGGAAGGGAAATGATGGTTTGTGGAGAGGTGTTGTAAAGAATTAATTAGTGCAAGGGAACAGGAAAGATGAAGGCAAAAAGAAGTGCGGGAGCAGGTTAGTTAGATCTTTTTAAGGGCAGAGATAGTGTGAAAAAAGAGAGAAGATTCAAGACAGCCTGGATCATAAGATATCGACTGAATGAAGGGAAACAGTAGGGGAGAGTTATGTGCTTCAGACTGCATTAAATCAACTTGGGGCAGAAGATGTAGAGAGTGGAAAAGAAGAACAAGAATAGCTGAAAGAGGCTTCTGTCAATAAAAGAAACAGTGAGTGCTTTGCAGGCTGGTAGGTCCCCACTGATCAGCAGTGCAGTTTGTCTAACCTGACTTGCTGTGCTGGGCAGACCGTTTGGCATGATGAGATTTAATACAACTCTGTTGCGGGTTGCCAACAGGAATGAGGCTAGTAGCAAGGCTGTATATTACACTGCTGTGACAGAACAAGAGGAGGCAGAATGTATGTGTGTGTGTGTCTGTGTGTGTCAGGGTGTGGGGGTTACTTTCCATTCCATTAATTTCTATTTGAATGATGTGCACAGAGAAACAGCATGTCTTTTACATTTTTCTGAATTTAGGAAGTTTTTTTTTTCAGAGATCTTGTAATTCAAGAATATTCAATATGACAATAAAGATTTAATAGCTATATTAAGTTGTCAGTATGTTTTGTCATACCTCATTGCCTTCTTATAACAAAATTACTTCTGCTGCTGAGGCTGCCTGTTCAAATCAATATTTGTTATTTTAATCAACTGACAGCAGATGGTTTTTTACCATAAGTGGGATTCAACTGACATCTGAGTGGCCCTCTGTAAAGCAATTGAGCAGAGTGCATTAGGGGCCCTGTTCCTCAACAATAAGATCTATGAGTGTTTATGTGTTTGTATCTGAGCCCTCTACAGTGGGCGATGATGGAAGATCATATGACAGCCAAAAAGTTCTCTGTGTGCAGTCAGCCAAAAACAATACTGCACATTCATCATTAATAACTTCACCAACATGACTCGTGTTGTTCTTCTGTTAATTAACCAAAGTCTGATGTCATGGACATGGTCCCGCTTGTTAAGACTCATTCTTAGCGGTGACCTAGTGGTCTTGTGTCATCATTGCCGGGATGTGAGGGATGGTGACACAGCACTCAACTATGCATAGAGATGAGCAAAATTCTCTGATCATGAGGTGTCATATGGTCATGAGGTGTCTATGGTCATAAGGCAGGGGGCATGAAAGTGTATCTTTGTGTTTGGTTTATTGAGTTTTGTGATGTAGTGTGTGAATCAGCTTTGTGTAAATTCTGTAAGAAATCAATTATTCAAAAGAAATCAGTTTGAAGGTTTCTATTCTTGCAGTCTTTCCAGTTACAAAGAACACAGGGAATAATTTAGATTTTCTAAGTCTTAGCTAAAGTAGCAGATCCATAATTAACACAAGGCCATATGGAAACTGTTTTGTTTTTTTTCCAATAAAACACAAGCCCAGAGACCAACATGTTATTCAAATTTCAAGGTGCACTTTTCTCTTACCTTAAAATATACACCTCTGAATGGTGAATCCTCATTGCTGTTCTCAAAGTAAAAAGACAATCACCTTTTTTTTGTTGTTTTTTTTTTTTGATGGGCTTCACTATTTTGCTTTTTACATTTGATTTTATTCTAACCTAGAGTTTGATGGATGGACTTGATTTTCCTGTCACTTTGTTGTGTTGTTCTTATTTGGAGATGCTGTGACCTGCAAAAACATGTCATCTTCCTCTGTGCATTTCTCTAAGGCTGAATGACAATGAGTTTGAATTGAACGATTTCCCCCCCATCAGTAACTGTTGCTTTTCTTTATGACTGAATCTTCTAACTTCAGTTGTCCCTCTCTCTCTCTTTATCCACCCCTCCTCCCCCTCATCTCCTGCCCATCTTGTGTCTGAATATACTTTCTGGAAAAAGTCAACTCTTACTCATCTGCATGCAGAGTGCCTTGGTTCCAGCTGTGAACGGAGGATTGAAATGGAAATGGGAATGAGAGAAAAAGCAGATTACGCTCCTCAAATGCATGCACAGCCTCCTGGCTGGCCCACCAGCTGAGTAGAGTTAAACAGCAACAAAGTGAAGGGTGAGGAAATGTCGGGAGAAAGGTGAAAGAGCAAATAAAGATGTTTTGGGGAAATGTAGAAAATTGAAATGGCAGACCTAAAATTGTGTAAAACTCAATCAAGACTATCTCAAAGACACCAAATGTTCCCACACAGACAGGAAAGTGCCCCCACACACAAACTCTAATAGGCGAGACAAGGTTCATGTGAATAAACTCAGACTGGCCTCAGAGATGACCAGACCTTGAACCTTAGAAGCTGATTTGAAAAATGCAGACAGAGGCAGAAAGGGATGATCAGCTGTGTGTGTGAATGCATGTAAAACGATACACTGTGTTGCAAAGAGAAAAGACGCACGTCTTTCTCTTCTGATAAATATGCAACAACCAGGTTTGTCTAAATGACACACAAAATAAAAAGATGATTTAACTTTCATTTCCCAGATTGGAAAAGGCCAAAAATAAAAGAGAAGCATTCATTGGCAGACACTTTAACTTGCAATCAAAATCTTGAAATGATCTTTAGTTTAACACACACTTTTTAAATGTCAGGGTGCCTGTCAGTTTGATACATTGCTATTCATGAGATTTCCATGTGCCCTGTGTTACAGGACCTTCAGCTGGAACAGTCAGATGGGGGAAAGGGAGAGCAGCAGAGACCAGGAGGGTGAGAAAAACTGCATAATGGAGAGTGAAAAAATATGAAATAATGAGAAGAGAAATTGAGACAGAGAGAAACCAGGAGAACAGTTTCTCTATCAGGGCCCAGAGAAGCGTGACCCTGCCTGCCCATTTTGGGCAGGCCCAGAGGCTAGTGCACGATGTTAACTGAATGTTCTAGCAAACGTCTGCCACAGCAGGACCCGGCTGTCAAATTAAATTCTCTCTCAGAAGATGGGTCCCCGTGGTGTGCCTGAATTTCCACGGAGGAAGAGTACTATTTCGATGATTGTTGTGAGTAGTCTAATGCAGCTTTTGGTATCCGCTTCTTTCTCACCCCGTAATCATGAATCCAACGGGTCCCAAACGGCACCCAATCTCGTCTCACAAACTAGCAGCTGCAAAAGACCAGAGTCATTATGTGCTTTTGGAGAAGAATTCAATTTTGTGGAAATGTGCAGAAATATGCCCAATCTGCATCCGCAGCTAGTTTCAAAAGAGTAAATGAAGTGCAGAGCCGAGGAGTTTCTCAGGAACTGTTTTAAAGAATTAACGAGAGGGGCAGCTCGGTAGTTAATAAGATTTCTGCTAACACAATCGCATGTCTGTCTGTCAGTTTTTGCATGCACACATTTACGCAGGCAGTGTCCACAGATTTTCACTCACACGGGACCTGCCTAGCCTCTCTTTGACATGCACTTGCACGCGCACAAGAGTCGGCAACACAATCACAACACATATTTTACATATTTGTTTGTCTGGCCTGAGTTGCAAAAGCAGCCAGAATCAGGTAAGAAAAACCAACACAAAAAAATATGACTGCAAACTCTATATTAGGGCACAAGTGCTTGATGGAAAACAATAATATTCGCAGAAAACAGTTTGGAACAGATACAGGTATGAGGGGAAAAATGTGGGCATGTTGGGATTTGCACAAAGGGAGGCAGAGGACACTGAGACAAGGAGGTCACTGTGTGAAATAGACACACTGGGCATGCAGCAGTGTAACAAAAGTCTGAAACTACAGTTCTCTAACCTCTGCAACCCTCCCTGCACAATATATATTCTCCACTCACATGTGCCCACATAAAGCACACACACAGCACACTGTGTTGGGCGTTGTGAATACATCTGGCAAATGTGTCCATGGACAGTAAGTAAAGTCAGTCCTGGTTAAGGTATTGGAAAACTGGTAAAAATTTTAGAACTGTAGATCTACTTCCCTCACTAACATCACTGCATCATTATTTTCACATTTGAAAATAATGTAAAAGTAAAAGTGTTTCTTAAACAATAGTTTATAGATCTATATACTTGATAAACCACAAGTTTCATAGTAGGAAACACAGTTTTGATGTCCAATAATGTATGTTATTACCACATTTCATTGAACTTTAAACCATATAAAGTGATTTTTTAAAACATATATATAAATGAATATTATACAACTAAACAAGGCAGTGGTGGAGGAATTATTTAAAACTTAGCTCTAACTAAAAATACTCTGTTACAAGTCAAACTCTTACAGTATTATGAGAAAAAATGACTCGAAAATAGGAGAAGTAGAACCATGCAACTGGCACCACTAAAAATAAAAACAAAAAACATAGCAACAACATAAAACAATGAAAGTACATTTAACAGCTAAAGCAATTTCATTCGCCACTTTCATGAATTCCCTTCTGAGAAACTGCAATTCAGTTTCAAGTTATGTACTGAAAATTATTTTTCATGATTATTTATTCATTTCTTTTGAAGAGGTGAAGAGACTTTTAGCAAACCTTTTTTTTAAGAAGAGGTAAAGCACGGCACAATGTCAAATCATAAAGCTGGTGAGCTTTCAGTCCTGATAGGGAAGGGGGAACACCGGGGGAAGGGCTAATGGGGTGCTAATGGCACTGAGGGATAAAAGGGAGAAGAGGAAAGAGGATAGCAGAAGGGGAAAACAGCCAAACAATATAAAAAAAAAAAAGTGGAAGATCATTAGAGCAATGAAGAGGTAGCTGGAAGGATTTGTTAAGACTTTAGAGGGAGTAGGAGAAAGGGTGATGATTAAGAGAGAAAAAAGGAAGGAATGAAGGCGAGAAGCCAGAAATGGACTTTGATAAAGTCTCAACTCTTAAATTATTTTAAGAGCTGTGTTTACAACTGATAATTTTTATTTCTTTTATATAATTTGGATATTTAATACCCATTTATAATCTTTAACAGTTTGCCACAGCTGGGATGTTTCTCCCCATAATTTTCATTGGAAAACTCAGACTGTTTTTCAGTCTAGTGTTCATGTTCACAGTAAACCAGCATGAAGTAAGATGTGGCAAAAAAAAAAAAAAAAAAAAGTACAGTGGGAGCTCAGCCAATCAGGAGGATCTCAGATATCATCTTATGCATGTCAAAATTCTAATAAACATTTCCACACAGACATATTTTTCAAAAGATATTAATAAATATCTTACAGAGCTGTGTGTGAGAGAGCTGTGGAGTTTTAGATACTGGCCCTGAGAAGCTAGTGGAAGCCGCAGTGTTGGTTGGGTTCTTACATGGTTTGGTCACTTTTGACACCTCTGCTTGGCATTTCTTTGGAGATTTTTCCCTCCCTGCTACACTTAGAAAGATAGTGAGGGAGATAGAGGGATGATGAAGCACAGGACTCCAAACACACACACACACTTCGTCCTATCTCAGTCTGTCACTGTGTCAACTATCTCCACAGCCGTTCAGTGTCACACTGGTGTCTAGCTGTCTCCCTCTGTCAGTCTTTTGTTCTGTGCTGAAGAAAGCGCAGGGCCGCAGCATCAAAGTATGAATGACTTGAAAGCTCTGATCTCAATGTGAGCACACACAAGCATGGGCACAGCTTAGAAAATAATATGGTCTGCATACACACATGTACAGAGAGCACACTGTGCAATTCAGTCGGTTCGGCTGGCTTTGTAGACAGCATCTGTTCTGCACCCCGTCATCTTCCCTTTGCACCCCACCCTCTGTGACAGGTGGAAGGGATTCAGACTCAAAAGCTGAGGAGACACACACTAAACTCCACTGACACATGGTTAGTGTTTCGCCTACACACACACACTCATATATACACACCTGCTGTGGTGCAGAGCTACAGTGCCCCATGGTGCCAGGCAGGCTGAGCAGTGCGTCGCGTGTTTATACCACCTGCTCTTAGGCCAAACAGAGGATGAGGGATTAGACCTGACAGCCCACAGAAGAACAGCAACATACAGTAGACAGATGTAGGTCTATATACCACCCTTAAACTACCCAGGAAGTCAACCAGGTCAAACTAATTCTTTCTTCCATACGCACACACAACAAAACAGCAGGGCCATCCATCAATCAGCCGCTCATGCCCACTGGGAGATAAGTTTGTAAACCAGTCTTCTTATAGCTCAGGAGTTTTCTTACTCACGGATTTGTAACACACAGGGCAGCAGCTCATCTCTTCACCAAAACAACACTAACCTTTTGGCCTCAGACTAATTTCTATAAACAAGCTCTTGCAGACGAGGCCTGACCCTCACCACAGCACATGAACACACTCTGCACCCAACCTGCTGTGCTTCTTTAACCAGTGGAATTTATAGTAAGATATAAATAAATCAATAACACAGCATTAAAACATCAAGATGTAAGCAACGAGAATGAAAGAATATCTCAGCTCCCAGAAAATAAATAAATGAAAGTGAAACAACCTCAAACACGCATATAAAGCCTGCATGACACTGTGAATTTTAACTCCATAACAACTAATAAATCTGTGTGGTTTATGAGATAAATGGAAAAAAGTTGTTATCTTAACCAATCCAGTAGCATCTGGGTCAACTTTCCCAAGAAAACTATTATGGAGGAGATAGGAATGCTGGGAAAAATTCAGAGGAATGTCTTGTCTTCTGGGGAAAACATGCCACAGGGCATAGAGCTGTGCACTGACAATGTGTGTGTACATGTGTATGTGCAGGAGCTCTCCTGATAGCTGTTCTATTTTGGAAAGACTTGTGCAGAGGATTCATTTCTTAGTTATCGGCTGTTTCCAACCCCGCAGAGGTGAGAGGCAGGTCTGCATCCATTCTCAGTGTGATCAAGCCGAGCTGCCAAAGAATTGGGAGCGCAAGTAGGTGCAGCCACCTCCACACAAACACACACACAAGGCTCAAAAATCCACTTGGTTGTGCATTTGTTAAAGTGGTAATTGTTCCACAGCAGTAATTGCCATAGTGAAGCCTGCTGATAATGACACTGCACACAATGAAAAATTGTTGCACAAACAAGTTGACTGACGGCAGCTGAAATTGTTTGGGGAGAGAGGCACACATCACCAAATGTGGTTGCAGGAACTACACATACATGAACAAGCACGCACACACAGGAACAGTAACAAGTGAACAAACATAAGATGTCCTCGGATAGATTCCATACATTTCTCTCTACCACTCAAGGACATGTTGAGCCTCTCCCATCTTCTAAATTGCAGGGTAGAACAAAAAGCAGGATCATGAAAAGGGGAGGAAGGGATGATGGGTTCAGGTGTTCAGGAACAGCTGGTCGTCAAATAAAAACAGGAAGGAGGGGGCGGACAGGGGACAGGGAGATGGAGGGGATGGCAGAGACAGTGGGATAGGTGTATGAAATGATTAATATTTCTCAAGAAAAGCACTGAGTAATTGATGGAGACTGCTTATTATGAATGGCATTATGAAAAGATGAGAAAAACACACAGTCAGTTGGATGGAGCGACACACAATGCTTTGTGTGTGCTGCACAGTGTGGACAGTACACACAGATACAGTGGATGATAGACTGGCAAACACAGCAGGCTTACTGTCCATGGATCAACAACATGCTATCTTTCAAACACAGGGCCATCTATAAGCTCACTCAAACACACACAGCAGGCTGTGTACATGAGCTCGGCTGTGCGAGCACACAAAGCCTGCAGTATTTTTTTCCTCCTTTAAATACAGACATAATTGACATGAAATAAATCTATATTCTCAAAAAAAGGACATAGATGTGTACTGCGCTGCACCGTGACTAACGACCCACGCACTCTTCATTTGGTTGTGCTTGTAATTTTTTGTTGCCCCAAGCCTTGTGGAGACATGAAATGAGATTAAAGCATGAAAATTAAAATGCAGATGCGATGATTTTCAGTTACTTGCCTGAATATTACATCCTGAAGCTGTTGTAATAAACATTTGAGAAGTTTTGTATAATGTTCTAGTTTAATTACTTTGGGGAAATTCGTGGCTGCAGAAAATAACGAACACTAAAAACTAATAAACCAATTTCACATTTAATAGGATACTGAAATGTAACTATATTACTGCACCTCTGGATGTGAATGAGGCTGTTTTTGTATTTATTTGAAAATAACTAATGCTTAACACTTAACACTTATAAAAATCACCTCATGGCCTATTAATTCAAACTATATGTATAGACAGATTCTATTGACTTTGGCACCCTCTGCAGGATTTTAGTGTCACTGACAAATTACGCATGTGACCCAGGATGCTGCTGGTCTGCCTTCATTTTTATGCAACGGAACATTCAACTGCAGATGTATTTTGAATACCACATTTTTCATATATACACACACTTACATAACTGCTTTAGATGGGGATTGAGACAATATGCCTTTTAAAACATCAAGTTAAGCATACATGAATTTGTTTACTTAAAATACAGATCACGCATCCTTCATGGAAATACCTCATGGTTAGTTTTCCCAAGTTTTGCGTCTGGGGTGGAAGTCATATGAAAAACATGTCCGATATTTTCCCCATTCTGCTGAAATTGTCAAGCATTCCTATTAAATTTGGTTTTAATCTGTAGATGGCACTGTGGCCCTGAATGAGGCTGTTAAACCATGACATCATTCTTTACAACTGAAATGTTAACTAGGTTCCTTATGGAAATGTAATCATCTGCCTTTGTTAAGTGAACCATTTCCAGCGGTTGTCATGATATCAGCGATCAATTTGTACAAAGCACATCTGATAGATGAACAAAGTGGCAAAAACAAAAGATTAATATGGATGGGAAAAGGGGCAATGTGACAGCAGTGTCTGGCCAGTGATGAGAAGCTGCATTGGCTTAGTGATGGATCAGCTCCCCGGAAGCCTTTTCAAACTGCCCGATGAAACAGTTCCCAGTCATCAAGCTTTTAGTAGCAAGAGGATATGAGGATGTGAACAGAGCCCACGACCAATGGTCATTCACTGCCCTTTAGACAAAATGACATTTAGACCAGAGTGCCAGACATCAGCTAGGGATGAATTACTACAAAGACTTCCCTTCTTTTAGAAAGCGTGGTTCATAATATTCAGGGAAACGGGCTTATCAGCAGTTCATCTATAAAACTCATTCCAGTTCATTAGCTTGAAGACACTGATTGAATGGGTTCAAACTAATTGTTCATGCAAGTCAAAAATCACAAGACACAATTTGACTTTTCCAAAAAAGATTTATTAAACAGATTTCTTGTTTGCAGCTGCAACCTGTGGAGAAAAGAGAGAGAAAACATTATGAGATATAGCCAGTGAGTGACATCCTGCATCAAATGAAAATCTCACACCTTTAAAAACATCCCTTCAATTCAGAATAAAATTACCAGCAGTGTTAGTGGGGGGGTATTTAATCAATTCATTAGGCTGCCATGGATGAAGAAGATGATCTCAACTATTTAAACTAATTTTATTCTAAAGCAATCAAATGAAAACACACATTTAATTCATTTATTTTTAAATGTCACTCCACTGCGTTAATAGTCAGTCCACAACTTGAGGGAGCAAGATGCTATCAAAAATGTAATTTCACAGGGACTTGAGAGCAAACACAGTCTGGAAGAGAAACTGTTACTGCTGCTGCCAAAACCCACCATGAATAGTCTGATAATACATGGCAGAAACCTCACTTGCCAGGGAAAAGCCTCTCACATAAAAAGTCATCAGAAAGTACAACACACACAAGAGATTCTAGAGGTGGTAAGGGAGCCACACCAACAAGCTTCCTGCCAGTTTTTGTGCAGCAGGCAGGGCCCAGCCCAGGTCTGCTCATCTGCATACTGCTCATTAGCATGGATAAACAAGGAGAAAACTGGTGCCATACGGCGGACTTGCCAAGCATGAAATTCCCTCCTCATGTTTACCCCTTTTACCCTTGGATTATCACAACATTGCTGACTCTCTCTTGATTTTTGACAAGGCCCAAGTGTGATTTGTTTTTTAGCGAAGGCTAACAAACAATTCCAGGAGTGTGCCACACAAGAAACATAACTCAACTGGCTGGCAGAGGGAAAAAATTTGCCCAAGGACAAGTGCTTTAAAAAAAAAACAAAAAAAACCTTGCATGCCAAAGTGATGGGGGCAATGTACTCCCACAACAGACAAGGTGTCGCATCAAAGCAGAGGATGATATTTCTGTGGTGATCACACAAGGCACCACCTGTCAGAACGTCACATAAAATGACAGAGAGCATCATACAAAATCAGTCACAGGAAACAACCTTTTGCCTGGCCAGTATGACATTTAACAGCTGGGGAGCCTGATAGTGGTCCGCTTCTTTTCTACCAATTCCATCAGGCTGGAACTAGAGCTGGCTGACATATAGCGTAGCATGTTAGATTCCATGTGATTTTAAGCATAGGCTTAATATTGAAGCTTGGTACATAACACAGGTTACTATCAAAATGTGTTTTGTGACAAACATTTTACATCCGATTTCAGTACCTACAGATCACTTTCAGATTATACTTCAGTGGCTGCAGCTTTTTACATTTGCAGCTGAGACTCATTCCCTACAAGAGACACCAAAGTTGTCTCAAAGGGGTATGCTCACTAGGAACGCCATTTTCAGACTTGCACGCGGTTGACATCTTTCATTATAAAATACACGGTTAAGTGAAATTCTTCTCAACAGTGCAGAATCTTACTTCTATAAATAGCTGCACCTTTGTTTACAAGTGGTCACCCATAGGTACCTTCGCATAGTCGATTTGGATTTCCTTCCTGCCATACTGCTAAAGCCCAATAGCATGGGCCTCAAAATGGATAATCCTCTGAGTAAGGCAAGTGCTGACTGGTTGAGAGTTGGACCAGAAAACGGAAAAGCCATACCACAAATATATATATGTGAAAAATCAAAAAAGGAGGATAACAGCAGAAGGTGACTATGAAAGTGGACACTGGTTCTTGACTCAGTTTCATTTTAACTCTTTATACGTTACAACTGCCCTTCTCTACGGTTTGCTGCCGAACCAACAGCAGCACAAGAGAGTTGCCCAAAGACCCATGGGTTGTGACACTGCCCCCAGGTGACAGAAAACAGCTACAACAAAACAGCCTGCAAAGCTGTAGCTTCTGCACAAAAGTGTGGACATACAAAAAACAAAAAGCCATCAGGAGTTCAGCAGGATCTTCTTAAACTGAAAACATCAAGTCGAATACCTATAATAACTGCAGCATTTTAGCAATACTCTCACTAGCTGCTGCCACTTAATGTTGCAGAGCACCTGAATATATTTAGTAAATGATTTCATCCAGCTGGAAGACGACAATTTGATACACATTCAAGCCAAAAAACACTACATGTATCGTAAAAAAAAAAATTAAATAAATAAAAACAATTGAATGCCTGATACAACGCATACAACTGAGTTGAACAGTTTAACAAAACAGCAAAAAGGTAGCAGAGAAAGGGAGACATGGTCATGGTGTTTAACAGCAGACAGGTTGTCATGTTAAAACATCAAACACAATAATTGGTGTACTGACTAGTGACAGATACAGTGCAAATTATATCATCTGAGATCATTAAGGACCATTAGTCCATCTCCCAATCTATGTGTATGGTCTTAATTTATTGAGGGGAAATGCTGCACTGGACATTGTAACCAAGAGCATTAATATTACTTAACATTAGCAAATTAATTTGTCCATTTTAGATACTTAATTGTCCTCAGAATATTTAGCTACAACCCATTTATGCCACTCTCTAGGTTTTGTGCAGACCTAATGATTTTCAGTTTGCATAGGTTTTAGACCCCTTGAATATGTCAAGCCTCCACTGTACCGTATAAGAAGGTAAAGACCACGACGCCATCTCTGAATAAAGTTTTATTAGGATCATTTAATCAGTTGAGTTATTGTTAAGTGTATGCAAACTTCTTAGCATTTAGACAGTTTGGTGTGTTTTTAAAAAATAAAATAAAATAAAAAAAAATCACCAAATGAGTTTCTCACCTGGCCAGCAATTCTGTCCAGATCTCTGGTTCCCTGGGAAGTCAGTCTGCGACCACTGATTTTAAAAAAGCAAGAAAAAGCAGAAATTAGCTGATACAACAGAATACCATTCACCGCTAGAAAAATGCTTAACACTACAATAATGAGTTTATGCCACACTAACCACAGCATTACAGTGAAGAAGCCACTGAACAATTTTTCTCCACAGAACTTAATTTTCTTGCTCACTTCTATCCCAAGCCAATCAATTAGCCCTGTTGTTACAGAGTGATTAAATCTTTACTGCAGTCTCAAAAAAATGATTTCTACCTTATGCATTTACAGATTTCAGTTATCCACATCACATAAGCTGGCCCATTTCACATCAGCAAATGCAATAAACAGAAAGCTGAGACACTGTTACTAAGTTCTGCAAGAATGAGTAACAGCATGCGTAGAGGCATTGGCGTAGGTGTGTACCACTGTGCCCATGTTTCCCATAAAATAAAACAAGAAAAAAAATCAATTCAAAACAATATTGTGGCATTTTCTTGAGCTCACCAAGTATCAAAATATCAACTGTCAGTTAGCTGGCATCTCCATGTTTTATCAGCAATAGAAAGCTGTGCAAAAGTATGCTACTTGGGGGATTTAAGCTTCATACTCCAATGCTGCATCCAATTGCTTACTGTGTGTGCACTGAGGTTTTGTGTGGAGAGCCATGACTCATCTGGTAGCGTTGGTCATCTGACTCCTCTAGCCATGTGCCAAAGTATACTTAGGCAAACTACTGAGCCCCGAGTTATCCTCAAAGGCATCCATCGCAGTGTGCAAGTATCCGCGATGGTTACAAAGCAAATAAATAAAAAGTCTGTATGATTGTGTGAATGAGTGCTACGAATAATCAATTAAAGGTGGCGTACAGCTTTGTAAGTCCATTTACCAAGATGTCCACTAATATTGGTATGCAGAGTTACAAATTAATATCTTTTTAATATCCCCAACTAAAGACCAAGTTTTTAGTGGAAATACACATTATGAAACTGTACTGTGGAGTTCAAGTAATGTACTGTGACTAAAAACAAGAAACAATTGTAGAGAATTTAAAAATGTTTAATGACCAAATTAGCCGGAAAAGGGTGGAGTGCCCACTCCGGGTCGGGGATGAGTTCCTGCCCCAAGTGGAGGAGTTCAAGTATCTCGGGGTCTTGTTCGCGAGTGATGGGAGAAGGGAGCCGGAGATCGACAGACGGATTGGGGCTGCAGCTGCAGTAATGCGGACGCTGCACCGGTCCGTCGTGGTGAAGAGGGAGCTGAGTGTAAAAGCAAAGCTCTCAATTTACCGGTCGATCTACGTCCCTACCCTCACCTATGGCCACGAGCTGTGGGTAGTGACCGAAAGAACGAGATCGCGGATACAAGCGGCAGAAATGAGCTTCCTCCGAAGGGTGGCTGGCCTCTCCCTTAGAGATAGGGTGAGAAGTTCGGCCATCCGGGAGGGGCTCAGAGTAGAGCAGCTGCTGCTGCTCCACATCGAAAGGAGCCAGCTGAGGTGGTTCGGGCATCCGACAAGGATGCCTCCTGGGTGAGATGTTCCAGGCATGTCCCACCGGGAGGAGGCCCCGGGGCAGACCCAGGACACACTGGAGAGATTATATCTCTCGGCTGGCCTGGGAACGCCTTGGTGTTCCCCCGGATAAGCTGGAGGAGGAGGTGGCTGGGGAGAGGGAGGTCTGGGCCTCTTTGCTTAGGCTGCTGCCCCCGCGACGCGGTCTCGGATAAAGCGGATGAAGATGGATGGATGGATGGACCAAATTAAGTTAATACCGAGTCAACATTTTCAATATTTGAACAGATGTAGTGTAATACTGGATAATGGTGCTGGGGTGGGAGTTATCAACTAAAGCAGTTCACTCAAGGTTGGTCAGCATGCTCCATTCCAACCAAACCTTACTGCACAGCATTAAGGGGACACGCTTCATCAATAGCATTGCAGAACTTAACACTTAGGCTACCAAGCAACTCCAAGTAAACATACGTATAATGGACAACTAGAGACGCATGCATTTTAAAGCTTTGACAGTTCAAGCTACACTTACACTCTAACTGAATGTGAGTGCTCTTGAAACCCCTTCTGGACACAACAGAAAAAAGATGACTGACACGGGCACTGTTAGCCTTACGACTCGATATCTATAGCTGATTACAATTTGCAAATAAAATCAGATGTATAAAATATAAAAACTATTCCTCAGTGAGTCAATTATTTCACCCATCTCTAAGCATCATGCACATGCCAACTTATACATGCAATCAGCTTTCTTGACTGCCTCTAAACGTTAGGTGATTTCCACACATGAAGGAAGAGATGCCCCATACCATGCTTTCTTGGTAGGGCAACCAGGAGGCAGGCCATATTATGGTGACTTGCTCACCAAAGGATTCCTTGTGTCACATATATTCAGACATCACACGTACGGGTAAGTCTATCAGACAGCGTTTTTGCATTCACAGCTTTCTGTGTCTAATATTTAAAAAGGTCTGGGGCTGAAGTGTATGAAGAAAAAAAAAACAAAAAACAAAAAACAAAAAAAACGCTTTTAAGTTCCAACCAATAAAAACAGTAAGAACCGGCACTTACCCATTGGGATCCTTCTCAATCATCTTGAGCAACTCAAGAGCCTGCAGCACCTTGCGAGCCACATTCTTTGATCCAACACTGTAGTGGGCAGGGCACACGCCGTTCCTCTTGCGACTGCCATAGATCTTGGTCATGGAGCCAACACCTGCACCACCACGGAGGTAAAGGTGGCGAACAGTGGATGCTGCGGAAGCATGAGAGATGACAGTGTTGTCATATAATATTTAGAACCTGAAACACTAAGCATTGTACAATGTGAATATTAAGTTTTTGATAAAGTGGGCTTACTGTGTCAATGGTTATAAATTTGGAAAGAATTTAAAATGATCAGTATGTGTAGTCTGTTGCATTCAAAAACCTTTTACTAATTAAAAGCACATTTGCATGTAAAATTGTCCCATCTCAAAGCACCATTTAAACATGTAAATGGAAATGTCTTGTGGTAATACAAGCCTGAAGCTGTAATAAGTCTCAGGAGAACTTCTGAAAACCTTAGTAATTAAAAACAAAAAAAAAAACAAAAAACTTGCAAGACTTACCAGCTCTGATGTAGAACCAGTTCTCATCACTGGGGGCCAGCTCCTTGTGCTTACCCAGCTTGACAAGGTCCACCCAGTCAGGCACCTTCAGTTTTCCTGACCTGGTAACAGAAAAGGTACATCAGTATGAAGTACATCAGAGGACTATATCAATAATTTATTCGAGTGGGCCATTAGCATCTGTTAAGTTAAACAGCGTCACAAAATTTGATTAAAAATATGTTCAATGAAAAGTAAAGCTGCTCAGTGGAGCATACTATATAAAATATATTAACAAGCTTTGAATATGTAGAGGAGAAAATAAAACTCACTTCTTCAGGAAGGCCGCCAGGGCACGGACAAACTCCTGCTGGTTAACGTCTTTCACTGTGACACCTGGCATCTGAATGCGATTAAAATATGAATAAATACACACAAACTAACGTTTATCTACCAAAAAAAGCAACACACCAGACAAGCATCTCTCATAATTGCTCTAAGATTTCGCTGCTCACCGCCTCAAACCAGGAGAACTCTTAAACATCAATCCCAATTAGCTTCAAAGAATACGGAGCTTAGGTTAATTATTAAAATGCATCAAGAAAACAAATACTAAATAATGCTATGCAGCAAGACAAATTGGACAGGATACATGTGTACGACTCTTGGCGAAATTGCACGTTTCACCCGGTGTTTTAGCTTCATGTGCGCTAACTGACCATACACTCAACCACACTTCGTTTTCAATTGTTATCCTTACGACCTAAAAATCGACAAATAAAGAAATATCTGCCCAACCGATACACGATATCACTTCTCGTAATATGAATATTCATATATTATAGCACAGAACACAAAATGAAATCAGTACAACTAGCCAGTTGAGCAGGCCTCAACGAGGTAGCATGGGGGCAGCCATTACTAGCAGATATGATATGAGCGCAACATTCAAACAAAATTCTCGCAAAAACTTATTAATACGTCAAAATACCTCGTGTAAAGCCTAACCACTGTAATTATCTGTACTTTATACTTTAACAGACCACGTTTGAAGAACAATTGTTTGAATTTTGAATACATTTATTGCTAAATAAGCGAGGAGTGAAAAATGCGGCGTTACCTTGCTTATGGACAGCCAAGGGAAGAGGGTGGAACGGGGTTTCCAACCCATGATAGAACGGGCACATCTCGTTTTTTAACGCGAGACCAGCGCGTTGTTTTTTCCAGCGATGCCGCTCATCACAAGTGTCGACCGTCCCAATCTAATCTATCTATCCGTTTTCGACTCTCTTTTGTTCGTCATTTGGGCTATTTTATTATCATCTACATAAATAGATTAGGGTTAGGGAAATTGCATACTAGTGCTACAAGTTGTACTTTACATAGTATTTAATCGGTTTTTGGTCATTTATTTTCATCTGTTTCTATCAAAAAAAAATCCGCTTGTTTTCATTCTTCTCTCATGGAGATCTCCACTTTCACATTTAACTATGGCTGCATTTAAAATGGCAGCAGCCAATAGTTAGTACGTTTACATCAGTTATTGATTTGTCAGTAACTGTGCTCTTCCCGTAATGCTTGGCCCTTTTGAGGCAGACAGTTGGAGGATAAGGACCTAAATGTCAATCTTACAGTTTGATTTCTTGTATTTTGCTTGTTTGTTTGTTTCTAATTATATATATATAGGGGCAAGAGAGACTTTCTTAAAGGTGTATATAGACATCAATACACTTCTGCCTGCATATTTGTTTTCGTGTCTATAGATAGTGTAAACTGCTACATCAGAACAGCAAGCTGTTAAGAATTGCATAGTGTTTTACTCTTTATTTTAAAAAAATCTAGAGAAAACTACATATATAACATAATAAATGTATATATGTGTGTGTGTGGGGGGGGGGGGGTGTACCTTATTTACATAGTTCCCTGGCTGGAAGAGAATGTGTTGCCCTTTGCACAAATCAGATGGAAAGGGCAGCCATGCTCCAACATTGACACAATTGATATGTTTGCAGAGACAAGGGAGAGATAGAAGGCAGGTTGATAAGCAGAGGTTTATGAATCAGGTTTATGCTGTCAGTGGGGGCAGACAGTTAGACTGAGAGGTGAGAGGGAGAGATAGAGATCCTTGAGCGGAATAAAAAAGCAAGCCAAGTCATAACCAACGATAGGTTAGAGCTCATCATCGCAGGGGCTTCACAACAGGTAACTGTACCTTTTTAATCTAATTCACCTCTTTGGCACCCACTGATTTCTCAACTCTGTCAAATTGACTGTTGCCATGATGAAAAGTTTGGCCCTATGTACTTTCAAAGAGCTTAATTGATTAATTAAGGCAATTCATTACGCTGGGAGTGTCCAGCTACCAATTTGAATTGAAAACTCACACAAGGTGGATTTGAACTACATTAATTACTTCAGTAAATCAATTTTGCTGAGCCCCTTCAAGTAGTAAGACAGGAGACAACTGTGTAAAGTGATTATGAAGTGTTATAAAGAGGTTATTTTATGGAATTGATGATGATTATTATGGAAGTGAGGACTAACACCAAATGTTTCAGAAAGGTCAAACTAATTACATGGAATGGACAGGTGGCACATTGAGGCAGCAAATCTGCTATTTCAATATTCATTTACTCTGCTTTCTGGGAGACTATTGTTTGAAAACGCACTAAAATTAGCTGTCAATCATGTCTGAATACATTTGCTGAAAATTACTCATCAGGCACTGGCACTGCACACTTGTGTAACTGAGTGTTGCTGTCCATTTATTTACGCATAAATGTCTAGCACTGTTTGTGCTTCAAGAAGTATGTGTCTGTGAATGAAATATGGTGGGCCAGAGGGAGAAAAGAGGTGCATTAAACATTGGAACAAGGTATGAGAAAACATAGCGTGTAACTCTATGTTGCCACCCAGCTTGGTGCTTGTTGTCATGTGTTTGCATGGTGCTCACATCCTACATGGAGAAGTTCTGTCAAGTCTGGTCTGGTCTGACCTTTTCACTCTCCAGACACGTTTACAGCTCTCCAATACCTATCAAAATATCTACTCCCTTTCTGCCTGCTTCTCTGCCCCTAGCACAAACTTGCATCACATTCTAAATCCTTCTACAACTGTACTTTTCTCCCTCTGCTGAGTGTTTTTTGTATTCTGACCCACAATCCACTGCTTAACCTTACAATTTCCTCCATCCGTTGTCACTCCTTTCTCATTTATTTTCCCTCTATTCTTTGTCTTTCTCTGTGTGTTTGACCATCGCTTTTACAATTCAAGTCAAAGCGATGCTCCAGGAGCCGTCTTGGCTCCAATAACCACATGGGAACACAGGGCAGAGGTGACAGGTAGAGTAGGAGGTTTTATTTGCATAGAAAGCATCAATATGTATTTTCTTGAATTTATGTTTGCCCACATCATTATCATCAGTGTTTTGTTTTGTTTTGTTTTCAAAATTGTAAAAACACAAATTTTTGTTTCTTTGTCTTCTTAAAACTTGTCCTCAGACATGGAGTTCACGTGGCTGTATTCCCTATGCCAGTGCATGTTATCTTTATCTATAATTGTGGTGAGCGTGCGGCTTTGCATGGCAGTCACCAGCAAGGGCACGATGGCTGATGTCCAAGACGGATCCCAGATTGCCAGGCCCCAGCCTGGGAGTGTTTCATGCTGTCTTCGACTGTGTCTGGGTTGCGTCGGAGCCATAGGAGGTGCAGCAGGACTCCCTCTGAACGTGTTACTCAACCTGCGAAGCTCCCAGTGTTTGTACACCTGCATAACCCTTGTGTGTTGCCCTATGATGGTCAGGCAGTTTACAATGTTCCTGTTGGTACTGCTTACCCTGAACACCCACCTATACCATCGTTTGGCAGACAGGTGAGCGTAACAGTTTGATCAGTAGAGGAAAAAGGACACAAGTTTTCAATTTCAGTTTCAAAGTTTAAGCAGACACACACACACACACACGCACACACACACACAACAAAAAATACACAAAAGCAGACATTTCTTATATAAGACTCATTTTCAAAGTAAAATAAAACTTCAAAAATGAAAAGAGTGGTTTAATACATTTTTGTATATGTGTGGGAAAGGGTGAATATGTGGGTGGCAAGAGTCAACCAAGATTTGTAAGCATGCTTTTAGCAAAAATGAGAGAAAGAAATCAATATAAGTGCAAAAGGGGGAAAAAAAAGTCAAGGCACACCTTTGTATGTAGTAAAACAACCTGTTTGTTCAGTGCTCATAAAGATGTTCTTATTGCGAACTGCTTGTGATGCGATGTGAGTGATGGTGAGTAAATATCAATTGGCTCCAAGGCTCTTAGATGTTTGATTGACAGTGACCCACAAATTCGGACTTGAATGGAAAATCAGAAATTCATTTTAGACTGAAAATACTTTCTTCAAAGATGTACGGCGTGCCATTTTGTATTTTTGGAGTTGGTGGTAGACAGGAGTCAGTTAGGAACAATCATCTTGGTGATGTCCTAATTTCTTATCAAGTACTATTGAGTCTCAGTATTAACTCCACGCTAATATGTTGTTGTTGTTTTTCATGTCTTTGGATGCCAGATACTCCACAGTGGTCACTCGTCAGCGAACTCTGGGTGTAGTTCTGTTGTGCTGGGTGGCCTCTGTTCTCTCCTCCTTTGCTCAGTTCATCGGCACAGATGTCCTCAACGCCAGCACGAGCAGTACGGACCCAGGCACAGTGGGTCTTGAGTTGGATGGTAACTGGACAACTTCTTCACCCCATCTTACCTCTTCCCCACCCCCTAAGTATGACGTCAAAGTCATTGGGAAGTACCTTCCATACGGAGGCTTCTTGTCAAAATTTTATGTGGAGGACATGAGCAACTTTACCTATGCTGAGATTCACAGCAGCCACTGGACACTCTGTGCTCCTGACACTATTCTCAGTCCCCAATTCTTGGTCTATGTTCACGGGATGACGGCATTTATCCTCCCCTTGCTTTGGCTCCTGGCCATTTACATTGACCTGCTATGCATGAAGCAGAGGAAGACTCCTTTTAGTCATGCAGATCCCCCAAAACATGACTCCTGTTTGGCCCGCTCCCTGGCCCTCTCCCTCTCCCTTTTAGTTCTGCTGTGCCTGCCACTCCACATTATCCACGCTCTCCTGCTTTTTACCCCGAGTACTTATGTTCCTCACTGGGTTCGTATATTTGCCTTGTTCCTCTTCCAGCTCTACAGTCTTGTGCCCCAGATCCTTTTCACTCCTCCTAGGAAACACATGGGGGGAGAACAGGCATCATTCCCTCTAACTGTTACCAACCTTCCACCTGCAGTAGCCCAGTCCAGAGGGAAATCTGTACGTATAGCACTGTGTGAGGCGATGCAGGCAGCTCCATGGTCTTCAGCCAAACACTCCCTTAAAGCCAAAGTGTGCCCAGAGGTCTAAATTCTTGGAAGATCTGGGCTATTGTTCACAGCAGATAGAGCAACATTCCCTCCATGTTTCGTGTGCGTAAAAAATAGTTAGTATTGGAAACAAATGACCTGTGGACTGAAGAAATGTGGCATATTTCTGTTTGTTGCTGGCTTTTAAGCAATCTGCAACCTTGTATACACACATAATGCATAACTAGCAAATGATCAGGCCAGTTAATTATCAGGTCCCACACCAAATGTCAGTGAGAAAATTAAGTCTCTAGGTGATAACTACTATCCTGATCACAGATGTCTGTTTTCTTTGACTGCTCTTCCTATGGGTCTTATTCTAAGCCTGCTTTAAATCTCTACTAAGCCAACCACCAGTAATGTAGATATATGAGTGACAGCATTTAATTAAACCTTCAGTAGTGGTCTAGAGAGAAGGTGGGATTGTAAGGAAAACATAATTAACCTGGTTATGACACAATTTTCATGGCTGCTTTGATTAAACTTGTAAATACAATACGATTCTCTCTTGTAATAAAAAGGTCCTTATTCACACTAATTGGATTGTTCATCTTGAAGCATGTTAGTATTAAGAAATCAGTGATGGAGAAAACAGTAGCAATCCATCTCCCTCTGCATAGGACATATGTATGACAGTGAACATGCCATTTACATTAGGGTGACCAACTGTCCTCTTTTTTGCACTTGTTGACTTGTAAAAACCTATATGACATTTTTTTATTTCACCATTCATTATTGAAGTTCTTCTTGGCTGGGCCAAGTGTTCTCTTTTTTGGAAATCAAAATATGGTCACCCTAATTTACATTTCCCCCCTGTTTCTCATGATCATAGACCTGCTCTGTCTCTCCAGCTTTCTATAGACCTTGTGCCTATTTTTTATTCATTTTCTCACTTTTCAAATCCTTCAGCACTTTCAGTTTTATCTTAATGTATTCAGAAAATACACAGACTGGTATGCTTCATGTCATTGCAAAAAAAAAAAAAAAAAACCTTTCCCTGGAACACATTATTGACAAAGAAATGTAGTAAAGTCTGGGGTAAAAAAATATCACTCAGTGAAGAATTAAATTTCTCCAGCTTCCCTGGCACAGGTGCATATTCAATTGTTTTGCCTGCTTGGAAGCTCCCTACTTCCTGATTATACACAGCTTGGAAACTTCAGTAACCTGCGCTTCAAGCTACTCTGTCACCTCTTTGCCATGCTA
The DNA here is from genome assembly GCF_057382275.1 of Copadichromis virginalis. Lineage (NCBI taxonomy): Eukaryota > Metazoa > Chordata > Actinopteri > Cichliformes > Cichlidae > Copadichromis > Copadichromis virginalis. The sequence continues at coordinate 28,023,743 of NC_140628.1, forward strand.
GGGTCGCTGGTGAAACCAAAGAGAAAGGACTGATACAATCATGCATGTTGGCAGTAAAATAAAATTACTTTTTTTCCTTTTGAACTGAAGTCAAATATTAGCTGCAAATTGTAAAAATGAAATATGACTCTCACAAATGGGAAATTCTCTGATGTGAACCCGTTCCAGGGGATTAATTTGTGAAACCAACGTCAGAGAAAAGCTATATGAGTTATTCATACTTTTTCCTGTCATATTATTAGCCATATTTTGGTACATTCACTGCGTGCCATAAATAGAAGTGGATTAAGAACTGATGGCTTGTTACTTTCCACTTTTTCGATTTTTATGTTTTTCGATTTGATAATCACCCTCCACGATCACAGTGGTGGTCGTATTGCTTTCAGAAATACCATATGAATTGTGTTATAAGTATGTCCAGCCTAGTTTCCCAGAAAGCCTACCCAGCCAACAGTCAATGCTGTGAATTTCCGTGTGATTATGAGGACTCTATAGGGGAACACAAACACAACTGTGAACTAAAAAGTTTACTTTTTGTAGAGTTTTATTTTTTCTTTCTCCCCTCTGTGAGGACGAGCAGAAATATCAGCATCAAACAACCAACAAAGACAACCAGACTGAGTGCTGTGTATCCCACAGGAAAACAAACAGATGAAACCTTTGTTTGAAGGACACACACTTCTGTTTTTTAAGACATAAAAAAGGGGCAATATTCTCAGTTTTATTACTCATCGACCACAGTGAGTTTGATAGCAAGCGCTTCCAGTGGTACTGTTGCGTCATCATAAACTCAAGATATGTCTAGTTTCGACTGAATTGTTTGCTGGCCAGAGTGTCAACTCATGCTGGTAGCGCCTGGCAAGTCCATTACTTTGATTGCCGTTTGACAATCTGTCTTTATGACAGGCGACCAAGGAGCTTTGCCATCGATAGAAGAAAACACATCGATCTATCACCCTGCGACCTCCAGCAGCTTTCAAATCTAGCCCTGCACACAGATGGACATGTTGAGTGCTTCCCGACAGAATCGGGTATTGATTGCGTGAAAGTTAATGGCAGAGTCTGAATCAACCCTCCTGTCACCTTTTCTTGCCTGCTATCTGCTCTCATGATTCATTAGCACTGCCACACAAGCATCTGTTTTGTTTATTCTGAAAGAGCTGCCAGTTTTAACCGGCTCCGCTGCCTTCATCTTTATCTTCCCACCTATAACGCCACTATTCCCCATTGATCTAATCATATGCTACATCTCCTGTTCTGCATTCACAGGATTTCAAAATCAGTACCAGCTAATTATGCAGTAAACACCCTTCGCCCCCAGCCTCTCCCAAAAAGAAAAAAAAAAAACAGTCTGATACCCGAGGTTATTTTTGGATTCTTTTTTTATTTTGTCGTGCTTTGTATCTTTCCCCTATAAAGAAATAGTTAGCTATATATCAACAATGACACATGGACGGTAAAATCAACAAGAGTGAAAGACAGGAGAAGAGACAACTAGGCACAGGAGACAAAGAGAGAGAAAGACTGGGAAAGAGAGGAAAGATAAGAGGAAAAGAGTGAAAAATGACAGCAATTTCTCTACAGTAGAACCAAAACAAACCATGGGAAGTGTACATTTCTTTAACATTTACAAGTATAATAATAACAACGGCAATAATAATAACAGTAACAACAATCATAATTGTTCAAATAATAATAATAATTAATAGAAAATCAATAAGACCTCTGGTTTCTCATAAAGACAAATGTTTTTTTTTTATTCTTTTCTTCATTTTCTTTAAAGATCACTGGACAGTAGTTTGTTCGGCTTTGCACCTCTATAGGCTAGTATTCTGTGTTAGTATAGTTGCTCATAATGCGTTTCAGTAGTAAACTGTTTTCTTATTTCTTAAAAGTTTAATTTAATTTATGTCGAAGTTCTTTTTTATACAAACAAGGAATTCAGAGATATGTATACTGTCAACGTGTTTTACTGTACGTATGAATGTGTGCATGTATCTGCATATGTGTTTGAGCATTCAGGGAAAAAAGCCTTCTATTTTACTCTCTCGTTCAGTCCTTTCACTCTGATTCTTCTTGGCCCTCTTATTAAGAGTTTTAAACCTTTTTATCCTCTTAATGACATTCTAAAATAATTATACTTTTCTTTAATGCCTTAGCAAGTCATATTCCTTTCTTCTTTCTCAGGAACGCAGCCCAATACTAATCCTTTCATTATTAGGAGCCAACAAAGAAGAAGTGATAGAGGGAGAGACATACAGAGACAACGAGAGATATACGAGTAAGGGGAGAGGATTGTAACAGGTGAACGCAAAGCAAATTAAAAGAGGACCACATTTCCTCCACTGTCGCAGTGAGAGGGGAAAAATAACACTAAAAGATGCTTCTTTTTTTTTTCTTTTTACAAATTGGCAGGCCACCCAACAAGGATAGCAAAACAGGACAGTTAGTTTGTTCATAAAGTATGGATACTTCCTGGGACTCAGTTTAGTTTTGTTAGGGAATTATATATTAGCTAAGCTGTGTAGCCAAGATGGTTTGGCAATTAAAAAAAAAAAAATCCATTTTCAAGCATCAAGCACTCAGAAGCTCCTGGTCAACTCTCTCTCTCTCCCCTTTGTCCTCTCTCCCTTCTCACACAGTGCTCCCACTGTCTCCGTCAGTTAAAAAATTGAGCTTTGTGAAATGGATTCTTCTATTCTCCAGGCGGGGAATTATAGCAGTCATCTGCCTCTAATTCCCTTTCCACTTTGGCGGCTGCACAGGCAGAGTGCCGGTTTTCTTTGTGCTCCCCGTTTCCCTCTCAATCAAAATAATTATGGCATCATTTCGCTTTTGTCTACATTCACCTAACTCTGTGGCCTCACCCTCTCTCCCTTTCTCACTCCCTATATTTTCCCCAGTTTCTCCAGCTTACAGTATATGGCACAGTCGTTAATGGCTGGTGGGTCTAGAGGCTCTCTTTTCTCAGTCTGTCTCCTAGTTTATGTCTGTTTACAGGATGTATATGGAGTGGACTGGAACAGGATGGATTGGCTGTGTGCGGTATCTGTATACAGTCGTTTTCAGAAGGCTGCCTCTTATGGCGCATTGTATTTTGTGTTTGTGTGTGTGTGCGTGCGTGTGTGTGTATACTGTATATAAGGTGGGACACAAGGACAGGAAGGGGGAAAGGGTATGAGGTCAGAAGAAAAGGGAATAGGGAAGGAGAAGGGCTACAGTAGGTACTCCTTCTTGCCCTGGCTGGCGTCGTTCCCATTGAGGAAGGCCTCTTGCACTTCACCATGTTCATCCAACCCACTGGCCTCATGGGTAAGATAGGAACCTGAGTGAACAGAAAGAGAGCAGGGGACAGAGAGAGAGAGGACAAGAGGGAGATTGTAGGGGGAAGGTTAGGCGGCAAAGCGTCATGATCATTGTAGTGCCATGCAGCAAAATCAAACCAGTCAGTGCTAATATTACTCCGTAGCATACCTTTGACTGATTAATTCATTAGTTAACTGATTGTTAGGTCAATACCAGGCAAGAATTGGCTCTCGTGTACGGTATGAGCCTACCAGCAGAAATCAGAGTTGGCGAATGGATGCGTGAATAGAAGAGTCACAAGGAGAGGAGGTAATAGAGGGAGGATAATAGAAGATAATAGAGAATAAAAGACAGGGAGGGAAGAGAGATTGGCAGAAAAGGGTGGAGGGAAAGTTAGGTGCAAGAGAACAATGGCACGTTTGCGTCACTCAGAAAACCCATTAAACTCATTTTACCACCCCTCAGGTCTGTATGATTAATGAATCTGTGTAGTACAACTTGTAGAGAGCAAGAACCACTCAAGTCATCTTCATGCTGGAGTGTCCCTTCACTCCACGGGTGACTGACATCCTTATTCGTTGCACCACAGAGGTTGACTGGCATGTTGACAGTCACAAGGGACCAAGACAAAGCCCTAATACCCTGTCTCAACACTGATTGGTTGTAATGGTCCTGTCTTCATGCTGATTGGCGGTCAAGCCATACTGACTGTTGACTGACGGTGTGTCTAGCCATAGGGTAAGTTACCCTGGTCGCAGCCTGCTGCACTATTCCTAGATCATTTCTTGGCAGCTTTAGTGCATAGTACGTGGCTGCCAACAGAGGGCACTTAAAAAGATAGGGAACGCGGCGACTCTGCTTTAATAGATGAGCCTTGATACACTAACATGTAGTCATAAAACACTGGGGACCACACCTACATTTCCCACCCAACCTTTTCTCTTCCAAGGTTGTTTATCACAGACAGTGCCTGGCTGGAGAGGAGCATCCTGTCCTGCATGCTTTCTGCTGACAATTTTACACAGAGTTTCACAGACTCTGAGTGTAACTAGAATCCAATAATATTTTCACAGCGCGTTAAGTCAGAAAGTTGAGAAATGAGAAAACATGCCTGTGGAAATTTGATAAAATACCCCGATTCCCAAAAATGGGAGGTATGCTTGTGAGAGTAACTTTTGTGTCACCTGATATGTGAATTTGAGTGTGTCTGTGGATTACCTTTCTGTCGGACAGAGCACCAGATGGTGACAATGAGGACACAGATGACAGTGAAAACCAGCAGCGCCAGAACACCACCTATCACTGCATAGGGTACTGCACTGTGAGTCTCCACCACTGCACCAGGATCTGAGGAAGAGCAAGAAAGACAAATAGTGTGTGTGGGTAGACTGCATAAAGGGAAATGTTGAGAAAAAGGAAAAGAAAAGTGCTGGCAAAGAAACTGAGGGGAAAAAAAGAGAGAAATGGATCAAAAATGAAAGCAGGCGAGATAAAAGAGAAAGAAAGGCAGCACATTCCATCAGCTTGGAAGAGGGAGCAAGACACGAGAAAAGCGAAGTCGATATCTTCAGCCGAACTTGCATTATCACCTTTCATAACCCCCCCACTCACTCCACAGAATGCCAGACAGTCAAAATGAGTGAGAAAAGGGTGAAGAAATGAGGAGGCTGAATAAAGGAATAAGTAGCCTATGTCAGCCACTGCAAAACCACTCCATTCAGGAACCTGTCAAGAGTACAATGCATTTTGAATGAGGGAAACTGTGTTTACACCTCAAGCAGTGCAGTCGTCAGAAATGAAACCAAACATTTCACCGCAAAATCAGTTAAGTGAGCTCAAAACCTGGAAAAAGACAAATTATGTGAAAATTTGCAGTATAAAGTTGCAGTTGTGGTAAGAAATAATGACGGCTAAAATGAGAAATGATGAAAGAAGTGCATGTTAGTATTGAAAAGATTTGTCATTTGATATCTGATCGGTCAATCAATCAAACAGTCAAATGACAGAAAATGAAAATAGAAGAATTTGTTAAGTCACACACACTCTCTCTCTCTCTCACACACACACACACACACGATTAGTGCTCTGAGATGTCATGCTCCCCTTTAAGCATCCATCCATTCGCTTCCGCTTATCCTTTTCAGGGTCGCCTATCCCAGCTGTCATAGGGCGAGAGGCGGGGTACACCCTGGACAGGTCGCCAGTCTGTCGCAAGGCTAACACACAGGGACAAACAACCATTCGCACTCACATTCATTTGCACATTCACACCTAGTGACAATTTGGGTTATCCAATTAACCTATCCCCACAAGCTGCATGTCTTTGGACGGTGGGAGGAAGCCGGAGTACCCGGAGGGAACCCACGCAGACACGGGGAGAACATGCAAACTCCACACAGAAAGACCCCGGCCTGATCTTGGAATTGAACTCAGGAACTTCTTGCTGTGCGGCAACAGTGCTAACCACCGTGCCACCGTGCTGCCCTTTAAGCAGTTTGTCAAAATTAAGATTACTCAAAAGTCAAAAGCTTTATTGTTAGTTGCACCTGTTGCAGATCATTTAGCTAAACCCAAAGGAAATGATTGTGTTTATGTGTGTCTTTATACAATTTCAGTAGTACATCCTGGCAAAACAACAACAAAAAAAGACACTCAGGTATTTACATGCACAGATGCAGAGATAGAGAGAATTAAGATAATTGGAATCAGCCTTGTTTCTCCTGAATTTACAGGACAGCTCTAATTATCCACCAGAGAGCTAACTTTAAATGTGTGCTTCTTGCAAGGATGTGAATTGTTCTTCACTGGATGGAGAAAAGGCCCCCTGACTCCCACATTGGCACAAAGAAACATTTTTTAGTTTTGAGCACTAATGAACCTATGTGCTGTTGCATTTTTACAGAACATAATAAAGCAAAATAAGCTAGGAGTGTGTTAGGTTTTGTATTGTTGATTGTCATTTATGCTTAGAAATATTTAACCATATATGCTTAGAGGTGTATAATCAATTGTGTAGTGATAGGATGTGTGATCTTTAGCAGGCTGCAAAGGCTTGGTGTGCATTGGAATGCACACCTACATCCTGGGAGCATGGGAAGAGGTCGTACCTTGTTTTATTGTTTTATGGTAGGATAAACGTGGCTATATCTGTTTTAGGCTAAGTGCCTTTTGTTTAGATGAACTGTTGGACTTCCAGACCAGCAGGTTTAGGGAAGTCATTAATGGGGTCACACTCTGACCCCCCCCCCCCCCACACACACACACACACACACACACAGGCAAGGTACTTTTTGTTTGTATGTAGATGTCATATGTTAAGGAACCTATGCATATTCATGTCAAAGTTAATAACCACTTACTCTTTCATTTTTCCATTTTTAGTACATACATTGATACACCCAACACTTTGTTAGGTACACCTTGCTAGTACTTGGTTGAATTGGTTTTCTTTAAGAACTGTCTTTAATTCTTATGGCATAGATTCAACTGGGTGCTAAAAACGTTCCATAGATATTTTGGGTTATGATCTATTGGATTAAGATCCCGTGACTGGGCAGGCCGTTTGAGTACAGTGGACTTAGGGAGATGATTTGAGCTTTGTGACATGGTATGGTGTACTGCTGGATGCATCAGAAACATCAGAAGGTGGTGACACAGTGGTCATAAAGGGATGGAGTTGGTCAGCAACAATACTCAGATAGGCTTTGGTGTTTAAACATGTTCATTTGGTACTACTGGGCCCAAGTTGTTTTAAAGAAATATTCCACACTCCATTAAACCACTACACCAGGAGACTGAGCCACTGATACGAGACAGGTTGGATCCATGCTTACACCACATTCTGTCGCAGCAGAAATCGAGACTCATCAGACATGCCAAATTGTAGCTGGTAGGAATTACACCCAGTGGGAACCACTTCTTCTGCTTTAGCCCATCTGCTTAAAGGTTGTATGTGTTGTGCATTCAGAGACGCTCTTCTGCACACCTTCGTTGTAACAGGTAGTTATTTGGGTTACTATTGAGTTCCTGTCCTCTTGATGCACTCTGGCCATTCTCCTTTGACCTCTGGCACCAATAAGGCATTTTCTCAGAAAGATATTTTCTCTTTTTTGGATGATTCTCTGTGAACCCTAGAGATGATTGTGTGTGAAAATCCCAGTCGGTGGTTTCTGAAATACTCAGACCAGCCTATTTGGCACCACCAACCATGATCAAAGTCACTCAAATCACCTTTCTTCTCCATTTTCATGCTCTCTTTCATTCAGCAGGTTGTCTAGATCATGTCTAGAATGCCTAAATTAATTGTGCTACTGCTGTGTGATTGTCTGATTAGATGCTAAAACAAGGAGTTGGACAGGTGTACCTAACAAAATCACCAGTGAATGTATGGATTTATGTCTATGATGAATATCCTCTCATGGGTATACTCTATTTAGTGGTATAAGACTTTTTTAGTTCATAAATATGTACTTGTGTCATATTACCACAACATACCATTACACCATCCACTGGACTCCAAATGCAACTTCTTTTAATCCTGTTGATGCTTTTAGTGGCATATTGCAAATGAATCACAGAAATAGTTTTTGTCTGCTCTTTGACATGGTATTACTAGCATGTATAAAATATAACTCATAAGTGTTGCAGATGAAGCCCATGCATCTCTGTCTTGCTTTGTCTGTGTTGTCTCGTTCTTTGTTGTTGTGAAAAAATTAATAAAACATATGTCTTTGAGTCTGGACTTGTGTCTGAGTTGCGGGCGATAACAAAAGCCTTTTGATGGGCTGAGTCAGTGTAAGAGCTGGTAAAGCCAATAGAATGCAAGGACACAGAGTTATTGATGCAGCTCTTGAACCTTGATAGAGCGGAATTAAAACATGAATCATTAATACAGTGCTAACAGATAGATATCAGCAGAAGAAGAGAGACTTGTGGGAGAGGTGAAAGAAAAGAAGAGAAAGGAGAAAACTGAGGATCAATGACTTAAAAAAAATCCTTTCTCTACATGCATCTCTTGGACAAATGTCTTACTGAGCAACTTGCATCACTTTTCTGGTTTTGTGGATGACAAAAGACTTGCATCTATATTTATTACTTAAATGAATATTAGTTATTTGAGGACACACAGTGAGAATAAGGAATATTTCTTAGGAGCCAAAGAAAAGCAAAACAAAAGAAAAAACAGGTATACTCAAGAGATCTGTCTTTATCTCCAAAAATATGTTGTTAATCCTCAGTGGCCCAAAGCACCACAGGAAATGACTGACTAAAAAAAATAGTTGTTTCCCTAAGGAGTCCTTATGATACACCACATTGAATAAACATCCACAAAACTGTCCAAATAGAAACTTTCTTAAGACCCTTTATGACATCTCCACACATGCCCAGCAGGTGAACAACCTCTACCTGTCACGGATAGTGACAGAGGCAACAGCAGAACAAGAAGAATGCTCCTGTTCTCTTTGCTTCATCTTTCCTTTTAAAAAAAAACAGAGAGCAGACAGAGAGGAGCTGAAGGTGTGGAAAGCAGGACGAAAACAGTGAGCATGTGCTTTTGTGAGTGAATGAGATAATTAGATTCTGTAGACGAAAAAAGATACGGCGTACTGAATGAGAGTGTGCAGTTATAAATATGCACACAGCAACCATGCTTATAGCTGCAGCGTAACACTCATCTGAGCAAATATGATTACAAACACCTGGATCCCTGATCTTTTCTACTTTCATGCTCTCCTTCTCTCTTTTGATGTACATTTGTGAGTCTGTGTGTGTATAAGCAGATAAAGGTTTGTGTAGCACCTTCTGATCCTGCCATAGGCTAACATTAGTCAGCTTAAAACTAGGTGTGTTGCTAACTGTTAATGCAGATTCATTAACGGTAAAAAAAACAGCACCATGGAATCCTGCTTAGGCCACACACACACACACACACACACACACACACACACACACACACACACACACACACACACACACACACACACACACACACACACACACACACACACACACACGTGTAAAAATGCTGACTGGGCAATGAGCGCGTGTCAGGGGGAGCATCAAAGAGCTAGTGATGAGAGAAGAGAGAATAGATGGTTGCGCATGGTGCATACCCAAGCGTCTGCAGGCGGGTCGCTCATGTGGATGCAGGGCAAAGGAAGGTTGCAGCAGTACAGTGTGTGCGACTGCATGTGTGAGTGGAGGGAGGTGGAGTATAGGTAGGGCGGTGGAGGACACCATTGGAGAGAAGGAAATGACAGGGCGAGAGATGCAGCGACTATGACCTGCAAGAGCTGGGTCACAAGAACGACTAGGGAGAAACCCAAGAGAGATTAGGCACTCTGTCTTCTATCTACATTTGTGAATACATTTTATATATATTTATAATGTGTGTGTGTGTGTGTATATATATATATATATATATATATATTTTTTTTTTTTTTTTTTTTTTTGGCAGTTTAGCTTAAATTATGGGACAAAAAGAATGGTAACCCGTAACTGTGAAAAGTCTTCAGTGTAATCCATGTAGCACTGCATCACAGTGCTATGGGAAATGTGGAGGGACAATGAATAGGGCTGAAATCCTGCAATTAAATGACAATCCACTTGAACACCTTAGTAATGGCCACAATGAAAGAGATAGAATGTATAGAAAGCATGAGGCTTTCAGTGGCAACAACAAGTACTGCTACTTTGATGTGGACAACTGCTCAAAGGGATTATAGTCTACTAATTATACTGTTCTTTGGCTCCATGTTTAAAAATACAAAAAATTTTCTGTAGTAAATCCATAATAAATTTTAAAAGGTAAGCTAGAAAAAAAACCCCTAAACTTAAGTATAGTCATTTTGGAGAAAAGAATTAGGCTAACCCAGATGTGATCTCTTCCTTGCAGGTCATAGTTATCTGTTTTCCCATTGGGGTGCAGCAAAGCCAGAAAAGAAAGATATGCATGTGTGTTACCTTCTGGATCCAGGGCCAAGGTGGGTGGTAGGAGGGTTGGGGTGGTAGAATGGGAGGTGATTGGTGGGGTGGTAGGAGTAGGAGTGGAAGGGACCATGGTAGTGACAGACACATTATCTACAGGCAGACAGGGAATGGGATAAACACAGACATACAAATACAACACAGAGGGACATTTTAAAAGGTGTTTTGTAGTAAAGTTAGTACTGGATGTAAAACATGACACATGCTTCTTTCGTTTCTGTGGCTGCAGTTGTTTCAAACACTAAAATATCAACATTAGTAATCATTTTCCCCCAAAATGTATGCAGATTTCAAGAAGAAATATATTCTGACCCATGAAAAGTGATAAACAAACACATTACCAATGTTCTTTGGCAGGTTATATACCAGCTAAGGAGGTTAAAGATGCTCACGATGTGAAAAACATGCTTTAAAGTGGCAGCTGATGAGAATTACACCTGGCAGACTGGCATTCATCTGTGAAGCAATTGGAATATATAGGAACACATTCTCTATCACTGACACATTTTCTATGGTACAATGGCAGGAGAGACAGAGACATTGTCTGTGACAGATGCATTCCCAATAGAACAGTGCCATGCAGGGACTGTCTCATTCAATGCTGAACAATAGCTTGGATCTTGACACATTCTCCAAATCAATGGCTAAGACACAATGGTAGGTAGAGAGGTAGAAAAAGACAAGTTCACTGCTGTTAAAGATAAAAATAATGGCTGACAAGAACTAAAAGGGAGATGGTGGCGTGAGTGTGTGTGCATCAGCACTTTCAGAATGAATAATACGCCACTTCATCAGACAATTTATATAAAACTGCAACATGCAAGGAAGTCTATGTGCTCAGTGTAGGGCACACACACACACACACACACACACACACACACACACACACACACACACACACACACACACACACACACACTGAAGTTATTTTGTAATAGAGGAAAATGCACTTGTGCATGAAAACACGCATACTCAGTGTACATGTCCTTATACACAAATGCCTAATTGCACACACACATGCACACACGCTGCCCTTTCTGTTCAGGAGTAATTTATTGGTAAGTATTCCTCTGTCTCTTCTCTCTTTCTCCCACCGGCCCTGAGATCATCAATCTCTTTTTGCACTCCTCTTATGTCAGCACAATACCTCCCCCACTACTGCCTTTTTTCCCTTTCTTCAAGACTAGCCTTGGTGTTCTCTTGTGTTCGTGACTTACATGATGCATAATGTATTTTGTGCAAAAGATGAAGAGTTATCTGCGGGAAAAATAAAGTAAAATGGAGAGTGGAACAAATCGAATTTGATAGAAAATAGAATTTACTTAAATCTCTCTTTAGTGTATGAGTTGCTGTATGTTATATGCTTTTGTATGTGTGTGTGTGGATGCATGTAGATTTCATTTGAGCCTAAGAGCGGAAGATTAATTGCTGAGGTCACTGCACCAATTAACTGGTCGCTGATTAATTTCTTTTGACTATCATGAAAAAATAAATGTTCCCCGCTCACTATTTTAAACTTTTTTCTTATTTTTTTCAGTCTCACTCATCTTTTCTTCTTTCTTTATCAACAAAACTCTTTTTTTCCCTCACCCTCGCTCCCCAACCCATTTTGTCCACTTCTCCACTTCCCTTCATTTGGCTGCCTCAGCTGGCTCTCTGGTTTCATTCCTCTGTGACTGCGTTCCCTCACTGCCTCTCTTCAACTTAATTAAGGAGAATGCCATACAGCTGTCGTTCTCTTGGCTGATAGCGTCCTTTTTCCCCCACATCATATTGTTATTCATTAACACTATACGCCTGCCAATCAGGCACACAGCCCATGTTATTTCGAGGGATGGATGAGGCGGCACTTGCGATAATGACGTTTCTCCTCGTATCTCATTCTCACAGTAGTGCGCCTGAGGATACGGTACCACCATTTTGGATGAGCCCTGTTATTCTTTCATGTTCAGTGTTCTTTATTTTAAGGGCTTAGCCCAAAGCACTGCTTGTCTAGCCAGTTATCTTTTAGCGCACTGAGTGCTTAGACATTGGTCAAAGGTCCACTACTGTGACCATAAAGGTCGACACTGATTACCTGAAAACTCATAGAAAATTTACTTGGATGTCAGGTGCATTGTCACAAGTGAAAGAAAATAGCACTGAAGCTTTTCTTTTTTAAAACTAAAACGACTCGGCTTTATCTCAGTCTAGCTTCTTCGGCCCCCTGCCTCTAACCTTTTTACACTTTCCTTCTCATTCTATTTTTTTTGAAAGTCTCTCTTCATTAAGTGGAGGTCTGTTTTTTTTTTTCATTCCAATTACCCTGACGGCTCATTACAACAGTCGAGGAGACAGACTAATCCCTGGTCACCTAATATCCTTCTCTATCTCACCGTGTACCCACCCTTTCATCTTTTTGTCCCTTGCTTTGCTTTCCATGCAACTTTCTGTAAATCAGTTTCCAGTTTGCATTCTTCCCACTGTTCGCTTCTTTCTGTATTTCACAGAAACGAGCACCCTCACATGCATACACGTGCATGCACATGTGTTAAGTATATGAAAACTATAATACTTATTTCCCCAAGATGGAGAGAGACATTTCTCTCTCTCTCCATCTTGCACACTCTCTCATGCAATTCAATTCTAATAGGTTTTATTGGCTTGGCGATTCATCTGAGTGCAGCAACTAAGTTCAATTACATAAGGAAGCCCTTTGGGCTTTCACCAGACAATCAACAACATTCTCCTCCCCGTCACAGGCACTCGCATGCTCATGCATCTTTGCGCATACACATAAAAAAAAAAAATCCAATTTCTACTTAACAATGGTGGCACAGAGATGAAACACCCAACAGAGGCCACATCCTTTTAGGATTTTACAGATACTCGCTCCGAGACTGTGTGTTTGTGTGCGTGTGCCTTTGCTTTCTCATTCTTTCGAAATTTCTCACATTTACATCTATCCGGTTGTTCAGTGATGACGCGACGAATCCTACTTCCGGGTCTAAAGTAGTCTGCGTTTAATATGGCTTTTGTGTTGTTAACATGTTTAATGTTATGTATTTTCTTCTATTTGATCTCAAAAAGCTCCTAAAACAGTCGGTGATCCCTGTTGACCTCCCTCGGCTTTTATTACCACTAATCATTTATTTAAGCTCAGTTTTTAAAACCTTAGGATGTAACTACAGCCCAGCCCATGCAGCAGTATATGAATGACTAACCTCGTATTGTGGATGGATTATCTCAGTTGTTCTCCTGGCTGAAGTTTGGTCCTTTTACAGCATCCTGCCATGCGATTACATTTGTTCCTGACCACCGACAACACTCACGGTAACTTTTATCGAGTGGAAAAAAAGTTAGCTTGTTTATATTATGCTAACATAGCTGTGTCGCTAGCAGTCACGTAGCACATCATTATATACCAGCTAGCCAAACTTCAGTAACCCTGCAAACGTCACTGCTGTTTAGTTTTCTGTCTTCATTTATGCTGGAAGTGATAACAGAGCTGTACGTTTTAATTTGTTTCCAAAACCCCGCAGTCAGGACATGCTATATTGTATTTAGATAGAAGCTAGCGAGCTAACTTCCTGCTAACTTCTAACTCCGTTAAATGTCATAAATTCCGTTTTCATGGATGCCTGGATGTTAAACTCAATTTTTACACCTGATAGAGCAGAACGCTGATCATTTTATTAAAGATGAAAGACTTTAGACAGTTTTTCAACTCTCAGTAATGCCATAGTGATCGTTTGATATATGGACCTGCAGCGGAGTTTAGACCCAGACACGGCTAGTGACGTCAGACTGAACAACCGGATAGTGGCCTCCTGAATGCTGCAGAAAGTTAATTTCATTGTTTTAATTTGTTCACACACCTACATGCACAGCAACAGGAAATATCTCACTCTCTCTAAATCAAGGCTTCTTAAAGTGTGTCAATTAAGGAAATCAGCATGAATTAAGAGCCATAACAGAAAAATGCAGACATCACACACGGGTAGTTAACGTTTTAATGTGTCTGTTTAGAGGATAGTGGTTTATGTTGGTGATTAATTTCTTCATTTAATTTCAGTAAATCGTTTTTGTGCTGGTTTCTAGCTTTCAAACCAGCACCCTCTGTCCTATTAGGAAGACAGAAACGTGTTTGTGTGTTATGAACACTAGAATAAAAGAGTTAAAAGCACCCACAAGCAACATTAGCTCTAATACTTGAAATACTCAGTTTGTCTTGGGTAAGGTGCTTCCTTGATCACTGTGGACTCACATGAACTGTGATTTAGTACATCTGTGCTCACACCTATTTTGGGTAATATCTATATAAGGTCAGAGATGAAGACCATGTGTGAAAATAGCCATAAACTGTGGAGGAATGAATGTGCAGCCCATATAATGCTACCTAGCCCTCTGATTGGTCCCCGGGCACTCTGAGAAACCTCGCTCTTAAATCATAAACATGCATGTATACAGGAATAAAAATTCAATAACACACACACAGAGTAATATGCGGTAGGAATGTGTGACTCGTCCAATAAAACTCAGCTTCAATGCATCATGTCTTTGCACAACCAAGGCCCTTGGAGAGTTTCCCACCTCTCACTCACGATTCTCCTTGGCTAGCATTAAACCTGCCTCTCTTTGTAAAGTGACAGCACTTAAAGCACCTGCGACAAATCTGAAGCCCCTTTTGCCTGAGTTTGAGCTCAGGCTGCAGACCCTGATGGCAGGTAATTCTCGCAGAGGGACGGTTGACACAAAATGAGACATAGAGATGAACAAGTTTCTTTGCACCTGTAACAGAATGGTTTCATTTCTGCTGACTCATACCTTATAACACACATCTTCCATCATCCCCTCTTTGCCTGCACTTCCTCCTCCAGTGCACCCAGGGATTCCCTGTGGGAAGGCTGGGAGCCAGCTAAACTGACATTTCGTGTATTTGACAAGCCGTGGTACTGAATGTTAACCTGCATTCAACCTCCATCGTCCTTCATCTCCCCCTATTCATTTCTCCATCACACCCCCCTACCCCCGTTCCCCCAATCCAACTTCTCACTACTTTACACCCAGTTTGCTCCGTGTCGCCTTCTCAGAGAGCAAGGCCTTCTTTGGTAAAGAGACTGAACTGCAGCTGAACCCAGAATAAGGGGCAGACCGGTGGCCAAGTGAGAAATAGTGATGGTGTTTGAAGAGCAGGGACAGGAAAAGGAAGTGGACAGAAGGTGCTAAAAAGGTGAGAACAGTTGAAAGCACAAGGAAAAAATGACATTGAGGAACGGAATACAGCAAGGTATAATGGGAAAAGGTGAATAACAAGAGTGTTTCAAACAGAAAAAAGAAAATAACCTTTTTTTAATTTCAGCCATCTTTTTTGTGATTGAAAAGGTAAAGCATGCGACTACATCAATACACCAGTAAAACTGCATTTCTTTTGATCTGCATAATGCTTTGGGAAGAAGTGAAGATCCTCGCTACAAAATAAGTTAATCATTATTTGAATGAAAGAAACAGATGATGACACCTACTTAAACAATGTGGGTGCTGGAATGAAAGAAAGCACATGCTGCGTAAAATGTTGGAGTTATGATTCATCTTGTGTTTTATAGCATTAAATCCCATCATTTTTATTATTAATTGGCGACTTTCATTTAGTTTTCAGAAGCTAGCATGTCACCAGCACTATGTTAAATCATCCTTGGTGGTTTATTTACATCAATACAAATGTATAGTAAAGCGTGCATTTAAGTTCTGCGGCATTTACAAAGACACACATATTACCGAAAACATTAGAGCTTGAATTCAATGGATACGTTTGACATTTCTCAAGAAATAATTTTCACCATATTAGCTGGATTATTAGTTGTGACATTCGGGAAAATCAAGTGCGACTTTCAGTTGCCTACAGATTAATATGATGGTTGCATCAACAACTCTGAGCTCTTTGAGATAAGGTTTAAAACAATCTGCCCAGTGGGTGACTACATTTTTTTTTTTTTTTGAAGTACAGCAACCTACCACTGATACGGGGCACACCGAGAGGACTTAAGAAGCTGATTGCTGAAAATCTATGGTGCAGCACAAAGGAGCTGAAGCTAGGCTTATGTTGTTTATGAGGATTTCCTGTCTTTTATGGATTTTTATTGAGGCCAGATTCCTTGATCTGAAAGTATCATTTTATTCACAAAACGAAAGGATAAGAAAAAAAAGAGCGATATGTCAAATTAACAAGCAGCACAGAGCAACGACATTAAATAAAGAAGATAAATGATGAAATTTGAGGAAAAAATGCCACAGAGGAAAATAAATGGAGACGACTGCTAAGGAAATGGTGAAGTGGAAAAAGACAGAACATTTTCTACAGTGGTGGCAACACACATCAAAGCTCGACATGTCTAACCTTTTTGAATAGAGAAACAGAGAGAACGAAAGAAAGAATAAGTGCGAGAGAAAGGAGAGCTGGTGGTGATGTCATCTTTCATCTTGCCAGTGTTGCCACCCGTGATGTCTGTGGAAAGCTGCCATTACGTGTGTCATCTGATTATTGTACAAAAGTGCACTCGGTGTGGAAAAGAAAGCGATGGCTAGTGCAACAGTGAGAAAGATAGATAGACGAGGGTGCGCTAACTAAAAGCAACCTAAGAATGTTACATAAGATATGATGTCTCAGCCCCCTTCATTCTTCCCACTGCTTCTGATCTTCAAACCAGGTGCTAGAATGACATGACAGGAGCTGCCAGTGGGGGAGTGGGGGGTTAGATCAAAAGGGCAAACCTACTGAGTGACAGTGGTGTGCACGTAATTAGGTCAAACCACAAATGCATTGGATATGAATCCATATAAGCCGCTAATGACGAGCTTGCTTTACAATTCAGCCCTACTGCTGCAGTCTTGTTAAAATTTCACAAATCTTGTTTTGTCCTTATTTGATTGCAAGTTTTACAGAGTTCTTACTCTCTTGGATCACACAACTTTAAACATATTCTTTTCAAATGTACTTCTAAGCCAGAGAGAAAGTTTAGCCAATTTGTCATATTTCCTGAAAAGAAGTGGTGCGAGATATTCATGTGATGTTGCAAGCGGCATCGCTAGCATCGCCTTTTATTAATAAGGGATAACTGCTGTGTTCATTTCCACAGTTGTATGATTGAACTCTGCTAGCAACATTTACACATGTAAAAAAAAAATGCTTATTTATTTTGAGCCTTGGTGAAGCTGTTTTAATTCCTCTTCGCCACCCTCCCTTCAAGTCACCCTTTCATTTGATCAGCTGCCCCTCACAAACAGAGGTAGGAAAGTGATGTGCTTACGCTCAGAGCTGTGGTTACAAATGACCCTAATAAGGATATCAGCTCTCACTGATATGATACAGAGCCACAAGTAGCTGAAACCAAACATTTAGAGCAATCTGATGCCTGAGGTTTCAGCTCAAAGGGATTAATTGGACTTATGCTTACCTCATTATCTGGAAATTTGGCCGTGCTGAACATCTAACAGTGTAATGTGATATATGTATATATATATATATATACATACACACATACATACACACACACACACGCACACGCACAGTCCTTATTACTGAAAATAAGGACTAGCATAGCAAGTAAGTGGATTAGTAACAAATATGTTTTTTATAAATTACTTTTCAGAGACAGAGTTACAAAGTGCTGTAAAACAAAATAGAATTACATAAAAACTAGAAATAATCACAAAAAATAACAGAAGTTTTAAATATAGTAAAGAGCAACAAAAACACAGAATAAAACAGAAGAAACAAAAGCTGATAATTAAAGCAGGCATTATCAATAAGATCGAATAAAACAGAAACGCTACATAAACAAATAAGTCTTTAGCTGATTTTTTAAAAGAGTTCCAGTTTAAAAAAAATATAACATCTTAATTTCATGGTTTTAGTATGTAGTATGTAGGCTTATCAAAGTCAAAGTCTCTTCATTTGTCTCACTTGGGAGACATTTGCTTTGGACACAGGGGTCACATCGCACTCCACAGTCTTCAGTCTTGTGTGCAATAGCTAAGAAACTCTGAACCTGCAATCACAGAATGCTAACAGCGCTAACTGGTAAGTGAGCTGTGTTGAGTTTAAAATCAGAGTTTGGGTTTAAAATCTGTGAAAAGAGACGTTTTCACACTGATTCTTATATATACAGCATGTTTTAAGTGCAACATAGATTCTCCCTTTTTTTCATATGTGCAAGTTCTTAAGCCACGCCTTACTAACATCATACATGAAGCCCTGCTGTAAAGTTACAGCAACCCAGGTGCCGCATCGCTTTGTCGCTCGAATGTGCATATATTCAGTTGGTATGAATAAATGTATAAATGTTTGTATACTTGATTCTAATGTACTGTTAAGTCTGTTTTACACTGATGAAACTGCAGCTACCAGAACACAGAAAACACATCAATAGAATGAATTCCACTTTGATCTGTCGATAAACCAAAGCAATTTCCACATCTCCATTATTAGGCTGTGGAATGGTAACCTTTAATATTTTATTGCATCCAGTTTATATTTTCTTGAGCTCTAAAGCGTGGCTGTCACGTTAGAAACAGACAGCAACATTGAAAGCACACGTGGCGATAAAATAATTAACTTGCTCTTTGTTCTTTCACTCTGCGCACTTAATTCCAAGCTTATTGATTTTTCTGCAGCATTAATCTCTTGTTTTATTTGTGACAGTGTTGCGATTGACTGTTAGATTTTTTTATATTGTTTATAGATTTATATCACTGTTTTATCATCATCACCTTATAATACAGTGGGGCAAAAAAGTATTTAGTCAGCCACCGATTGTGCAAGTTCCCCCACCTAAAATGATGACAGAGGTCAGTAATTTGCACCAGAGGTACACTTCAACTGTGAGAGACAGAATGTGAAAAAAAAATCCATGAATTCACATGGTAGGATTTGTAAAGAATTTATTCGTAAATCAGGGTGGAAAATAAGTATTTGGTCAATAACAAAAATACAACTCAATACTTTGTAACATAACCTTTGTTGGCAATAACAGAGGTCAAACGTTTACTATAGGTCTTTACCAGGTTTGCACACACAGTAGCTGGTATTTTGGCCCATTCCTCCATGCAGATCTTCTCGAGAGCAGTGATGTTTTGGGGCTGTCGCCGAGCAACACGGACTTTCAACTCCCGCCACAGATTTTCTATGGGGTTGAGGTCTGGAGACTGGCTAGGCCACTCCAGGACTTTCAAATGCTTCTTACGGAGCCACTCCTTTGTTGCCCGGGCGCTGTGTTTTGGATCATTGTCATGTTGGAAGACCCAGCCTCGTTTCATCTTCAAAGTTCTCACTGATGGAAGGAGGTTTTGGCTCGAAATCTCACGATACATGGCCCCATTCATTCTGTCCTTAACACGGATCAGTCGTCCTGTCCCCTTGGCAGAAAAACAGCCCCATAGCATGATGTTTCCACCCCCATGCTTCACAGTAGGTATGGTGTTCTTGGGATGCAACTCAGTATTCTTCTTCCTCCAAACACGACGAGTTGAGTTTATACCAAAAAGTTCTACTTTGGTTTCATCTGACCACATGACATTCTCCCAATCCTCTGCTGTATCATCCATGTGCTCTCTGGCAAACTTCAGACGGACCTGGACATGCACTGGCTTCAGCAGCGGAACACGTCTGGCACTGCGGGATTTGATTCCCTGCCGTTGTAGTGTGTTACTGATGGTGACCTTTGTTACTTTGGTCCCAGCTCTCTGCAGGTCATTCACCAGGTCCCCCCCGTGTGGTTCTGGGATCTTTGCTCACCGTTCTCATGATCATTGTGACCCCACGGGATGAGATCTTGCGTGGAGCCCCAGATCGTGGGAGATTATCAGTGGTCTTGTATGTCTTCCATTTTCTGATGATTGCTCCCACAGTTGATTTTTTCACACCAAGCTGCTTGCCTATTGTAGATTCACTCTTCCCAGTCTGGTGCAGGTCTACAATACTTTTCCTGGTGTCCTTCGAAAGCTCTTTGGTCTTGGCCATGGCAGAGTTTGGAGTCTGACTGTTTGAGGCTGTGGACAGGTATCTTTTATACAGATGATGAGTTCAAACAGGTGCCATTCATACAGGTAACGAGTGGGGGACAGAAAAGCTTCTTACAGAAGACGTTACAGGTCTGTGAGAGCCAGAGATCTTCCTTGTTTGAGGTGACCAAATACTTATTTTCCACCCTAATTTACGTATAAATTCTTTACAAATCCTACCATGTGAATTCATGGATTTTTTTTTCACATTCTGTCTCTCACAGTTGAAGTGTACCTCTGGTGCAAATTACTGAGCTCTGTCATCATTTTAAGTGGGGGAACTTGCACAATCGGTGGCTGACTAAATACTTTTTTGCCCCACTGTATCTCAACTGGAGTAGGAGGCATTCTCAAAGATCACGTTGTGTGGAAGTGGACTCTTGTGACGCGTGAAATGCCCATCGCGCTGTTGTGATACCAGCTCCAACTGCGATTTGGGGTTTTGTTAAGCCAGCCTGGCTTTGTTGAACTTCCTAGTAGTATACATCTCAGCAGTGTGTTAGAGAAGCAGCTGAGATAAACAATCTGGATCTTCTCCATTTAGTGCTTAAAACAAAGTCTAAAATCTACTGGGGGCCATTGTAAGACTATAGACGGGTATTGTGAGCTTGCTTACTAGAACAGGTTACTACATACACTTTGGGAATGTAGCACCAGTGAATTTATTTGCAGATCGTGATAACAAAGCCATTTTACCAGCATCTTCCTCCCCTCTAAAACCTCTGTTCATGCAACAAGAAAAGAATTCCAACAGGTTTTTCACTGCACACTGTGTTTCAACTTCTGTCCTTGTCTTGTCCGTGTCATTACGCACTGTGAAATTCATTAGTTGTCAAAATATCTTGTATCTTTAGCTATTGCACTTGAAGATAAGTTATTTTGAATTCCTTGAGGAGAAGATTGGGTCACAGTGGAGATAATAAGCTGCTTCTTTACAAGCGATAGCCAGAATAATAATGTTGGTGACTAGTATCTGTGCATGCTAGTCTCCTCGTGGAATCAATAGCACTGTGAAATCAATTGCACAGCAGGCTTAGCAAAGGTTTCCTGCTGTGTCCGAATCAAAAAAACAAATAAAGCTGAAAGAAAAATGAGACAAGCATCATGCTGTAGTGGGTCTGTTACCCACTGACAGTATAGCCAGACTCCAAATACTCAGGGAAGATAAAAGAATCAATACAATTTAAAAGACTTCTCTAAAATATTATCAAAGAATAAGAAAAGAAATAAGAAGCTTAACAAAGCAACCACTGAACATAAAATTATTCAGGACCGTTAACTACAGCCTCAGGTACTAAAACTTAAGGGACATAAAAAGAACCACTGGAGCAAACTTTGCAAGCACTTGTCTTAAAACTAAGAAAATGGACAGCAAATTCACTGTTAGTGATCTTTACTCACCATATACCAACAGCGTGTAATGATCAGCAGCACGACCATAGTCGTTCTGGGCCTGGCACAGGTATGTCCCGTTGTGTGATTGGCTAAGACGGGAAATCTGAAGAGTAGTGCCAGAAATCTCTGCCCTCTCAGGTAAGGTGTCATTAATCTTGGACCACTGAGTGTTTCTGGGCCTGTAAGAAATATGAAACCTTCAATCAGTTATCAAAAGTCAACTGCGATAGCAATGGTAGGAGATGACCCAGGGCTAACATATATAAAGAAAACAGAATTGGACCAAGCACTGAGCCCCGGGGGACCCACATGAGTGGTCCTGTTGAGGACATGCAGTTCTGAAGTGCTAGTTAGATACGTTTGATGAGAACCATTTGAGAGCCGTGCTACAGGTACCACCCAGTTCCATAATCTGTCAGTAAAATGACATAATCAGTGCTGTCAAAGACTGTTGATAGTTTAAGGAGAGGGCGGAACCCTGATTCCTTAGCATCTTCACATATATGGACATTTAAGAGTCACCAATTAACCTGACATACATGTCTCTGGCCCAGGAAACTGGACTGCCCAAAGGAAATTCATACATGTACTACAAATGCCCTAACTGACCAGAATGCTGGAATCTTCTAACTTAAATATTATAGGTTTTAGCTTTAGATGTCTAATTTTTGCAGTTTGTTATTATACCTACAACAAGCAGTGGTATTTGCTATCATGATTGGAGTTTGGTGGAGACCTGAGTGCTAAAGTGAAGCTCTCAATCTACCCTCACCTATGGCCACAAGCTCTGTATTGTGACCAAAAGCATGATATTGCAGATATGTGTGGAAGAAATGAGCTTCCATTGAATGAGGTTTGGGTTCTGCCTTAGAGATGTCATGAGGAGGTTAGTCATTTGAGGGGGGCTGAGGGTAGACCTCTCTCCTCCACATTGAAAGGAACCAGCTGAGGTGGTTCAGTGATCTTACTAGGATGCCTCCTGGGGCCTCCTAGGTGGGGTGTTTCAAGACCCTAGGGTAGACCCAGGACACTCTAGCCTGTGAATGCCCCTGTGTTTCCCCTGATGAACTGGACGAGGTGGCTGGGGAGAACGAGACCTCGGCTTGTCTACTTGCTGTCCCCGTGACATACACGTTTTGAGTAGCTGCATGTCTTTTATCAGTTCAGAAACATTCTACCTGCATTCCCTGATCATTGCTCTGCATCTCTGCTGGTATGTGGTTTCAAAATGACAAAGCAAGCTGTATTGTTTGAAAAAAGAGATGTCTTGTGGAAAAAAGATATCTCAAGATAAGCTTACATGCAGTAATCACACACTTTAGTTCATGTTTTCTGAAGAGACGACTAACCCTTAGGTTTTACCTTGATAGTAGAAGAACGAGGTAAAAGACTGGCCTTAGTTAGCTGTTAGTGGCCACTGTATCTCTAACATGTAACTTGTTGTTTGTCCAAATAAAAATAACTTTATTGTATAATTACTTTATGCTTCTATGCTTGTCAAATAAAGAAGACAGGATATAAGGCTGCTCAAGATTTAGATCAGCTCAGAGGCACTTTTGACAGAAATGGTAGTTAGTTAATAAGTAATGTAATTTATAACTTCTTTAATA
Source organism: Copadichromis virginalis (assembly GCF_057382275.1). Classification (NCBI taxonomy): domain Eukaryota; kingdom Metazoa; phylum Chordata; class Actinopteri; order Cichliformes; family Cichlidae; genus Copadichromis; species Copadichromis virginalis. The sequence goes on from NC_140628.1 coordinate 28,047,079, forward strand.
ATCATTGTAGTCATGCTGTTATTAAATTCACGGGATAAAAATATGGGTTATTGAATCAAATATTTCCAAGGACATTGCTTAACACTGTCAGCAAGTACCTCGCATAACAATGCAATGGATACAATACGGATAGTCTGAAAGATATTTAATAAAGCCTGAAGAGCTAAATAATTTTAGAAGCAAAGGAAGTCAGTATCAGATTGACTTTGGCACTACCAGAAGTGGTGGCATGATAAAAAAAAGAGGTGAAGACGGAGGGTAAAGAAGCCCATAGGGTGAGGTTGACAAGAGAATGAAAGAAGGGTCTTGGAGGAGAAATCGTGGCAAGCGAGGGATGCATCCCGATAAATAATCATGAGATATGTGGTTAGAGGGCAGCGAGTGCTTGAAAGAACTGGGTAAGAGTGACAAGGGGGCAGATGACAGAGTAAAGGGTTGTCAGGTGTTAAGAGTAGGAAAGAAAACAAGAAGAATGTATTACAGGTAGAGTGAGGGAAAAAATGTGTAGTAGGAGTTGAAGTGCAGAAGCAGGCAGACAAAATGCATTGGTCACGAGGCTGGGAAGGCAGAGCAGATGGGAGGTACAAGGATTACAGACCCCCAAATCTTTGTGTGTGTGTGTGTCTGGCAGGGTTTCATGGCTCTTGCCACCCTGGCCAGATTACAATCCTGACTCATCTGGGATCTAATCCCTCAGGAAGTCTAATTAAACCACCTTCTTGGTTCAGCATAGATGCATATACACAGTTTCTCCCTTTCCACACTGATGTTTTAAAACAAAATCTCCAGTTTTTCCTCTCTTGCAACAGCAAACTTGCACTCTTACTCTGAGTAATCCCTTACAAAGATAACACACAAATAATCAGGCTATCAAGCTAAATGAAAAGACATTGTCTGCCTTAATCTCCCCGCCTAGTAACAGACAGACAGTGAGTGTACCCTTCGCCACAAGGAAGTGACATATAATTAGTAATTAATGCTTAACAGGCAGTTAACAGGGCCAGGGAGCAAGCGCGAGGGTGACAAGGGTACTGTAATGTGTGTGTGACTGTGTGTGTGTCTATGGGTGTGCAGTCCAGCATGAGATGAGGGTCATAGTCCAGTGCTGCCTGAAGTCCCATCCCTCACTGTCACATACACACACGCATACACAGTGTCCCCAACCAGCCGTTACAAAGCTTTAGTGGGGCTATAGCCAATACACTTCTCAGCCAGTCCTAACTGTGGGATTTCACTAAATTCATCACACTGACACACACAAAAACACACATGCACACACTTTAGCTGCAATGGGCTTTACTAGGGAGCTTTAGCGGACCCAATGCCCACAGACAGACAGACAATCTAGGGGAGGGTTTAAGAGCTTAGGCCCCAATACCCTTCTAGAAAGTGCCCAAAGGGCTGCCAACACTCTAGAAAAAGGCTTCATTTCAAGGTCGGATCTTAAAATTGTTGACTGCTGATTGGGTTTGGGTAACCTCACACACAGTGCATACCATGTCCACATTTAGACAGAATTTTTTTGTATCCCCTTACACACTTCCAATATCCTATCAGACACAGTCTAAAGCGCCTCTTCTCTTTGTCCTTCATGCAATAAAATATGGATCAGGTTTTTATCCATCTGTCAAACGGTAAATGTCGGGTGAAACCACTCTTCTGCTTTTCATCAAAGTCAGAAGAACACTGCTACGTTCACGTGTCCTTACATAACAAGAAATATATTACGTGGTTTAATATTGTACATTTACACGTGTAATAGAAGATAAATATGGCTTACAGCTCATATTTCAAGTCCATTTCCCAATATTTTCAATAATAAGTATTGATATTTAGATTTCTGAGCACAGTACCAAGAACGTACAACAAATACAAAGATAAGTCTATGCAATATAGTAATTTCACAGACACAAAAAAGATGGCTGAAATTAAAAGTACTTGATAATTGCACTCAGTTTCTGAAGTAGAATCCTGGAAATGAAGGATCACAGTGAGAAATTATATAGAAAGAGACGAATGTGAAAAAAGTATTAGACAAAAACAATGAATCTGTTGTAGCTTTCTGGTTAAGAGTGCCCAAGGTCTCGCTGATTTTCTTCTTCCTTTAGAACCAGTAATGTTGGTTAAGCACACATGTTCTCCCTTCTGTGATAATTGCTTTATACTCACACATTTAGGAGCTGCCCAGGAAAACCTGTTTTCTGTTGTGAAAAGCTCCACAAGAAGTTATTCAAGGATGTTTCCACAATAGCAATTAAGAAGGAGATTTTTCTTTAAACGAAAGTGGATAGTAATTACTTGGAAAATAAACAGTAATATATTTCAGAGACGCTCTCTGTTGGATAGTCACAGATCACCTACTGCACCCAATTTACCTCTATAGCCCATAAATGGCAAAAAGGTTTTGGTAGCACCCCTTATCACTTCATTGTTGACATTGTTGACAGCTAACACTTTCTCTGAACCTTCAACAAATCAAAATTTAAGTTTACTCTGATAGATTTTTTCACATATTTTTGTTCTTTGAAACATATTAAAAGAAAACCAGTAAACAAACAAATACATTTAACTCTAGTGTTACTGGGTCGCAGTAACTTCAGCACTTTTGCAGTTCTTTAGGGTTTCTTGTTATTCAATTCCAGCTCGTTCTATATTTAGCTGGTGGGATTTAATTATGATCTATAATTAATGGTCTGGGTAAATGTGTAAAACAGAGTTCTGCTAACAGATTGGCAGAGAGTCAAGCCTTACAAATCTTTAGCAATATTAGAAATGAAATGTCATTCTTGTAGCAGCAGCTCAAAACAATTCCACAAAACTGTGTTAGACACGATTCAATTTTGCTAAATTTTCTATTTGTAAGGATTGATACTGAACTCTGCAAACTCCTGCACGCCCTTGTCAGTCAAACGATGTTTGCGTACCCTTAAACTAATTTGTCAAAACCCTTTGCTTTGTCGAGGCAAACAATTTATAATTTATGATTACTTCATCTGGAATTCATTTTAAAAATTATGGAAAAATCTCTCTCTTATGACAGCCTGCAACACTTTCACAAGTAGCGCCTGAAACCAGATGGCAAACAGAACTTTTACATATCTTGTGAAAAGTAAAGCTAAATTCATTTGTCATGAATGTGTTATCTTCGTAATGTGTCCTGGTAAATAATGTGGAAAGCAAGACAAAAGCAGCACATTCTTAATGTAAAGCGCACCAATGCCAAGCTGTTTACCACACATACATATACAAATAGACTTACAGAGGATTCCCAGTGACAGAGCAGGTGAGGGTGAGCGAGTCGCCCTCTCGCAAAATGCCAGCAGGAGGAACAATTCGAACTGTAGGTGCAACTGTAGAAAAGCAGAAAGGAGGAGGGTGACATGAGTAAGCATTTCAGAGAAAAAAACAGAAAAAACATTTCTCGATCCGAATGATGCAAGAATCAGACAGGAACAGGAAAAAAAATCAAGAAAGAAAAAAAGAATCCGAAACAAAAGACAGGTAACAGAAAGGGAAAAGTTAGAACATGGAAGGAAAATTGTCTTTGACATCTGTTTCCAAGGCAACCGTGCGACAATCCTATGGTTTAGACACCTGTTATCATAAGCAGCCCACCGCTCCAGCAGCTGCTGTAGTGCACTTGCTTCAGTAACAGAACAATCAGGAGCCAAATCCACACCCGCGGTTGGTCATTATTGCCAGTTTTCTGGCTGGAGGAGCATCCAGGCAGAGATGTTAATGTTTGTTGATAGCTCACCAGTCTGATCTATCAACAAACATTAATATAGAAGTGGCAAATTAATTGAACTCACAAGGCCGATGTAAACATATTTGCCAAATATGAATCATCCACATCTATAAATATTTACATATGCCTGGGAAATGTTTGACTATTCAAAATGATATATTGTTGGATCAAGCAATCACATCAAGCTGTCAGGAACAGTGAAGATAGAACTAATGGAGTTACTGAATATGGTTGACTGCTGAAATTCATCAGATTAATATTGGGGGAGAAGAGAGACCACACTGTATGCACTTTTATCTTGTATTCTCATCACAGTTTATCTGCTATAATAATGCCTTTTATCAATTGCTGCCCACAAGACAATTCCAGTATGGAAGGAAATAGGGATCCACATGAAAAAACTAAACAAAATGAACTTTGCACAATCTTTGTTTTTCTAAAAAAACTAATAAAAAAAAATAAAATAAAAATGTGCCACGATTTCTGTGCTGGAACATGTTTTTTGTTTTGTTCTGTCCCTGTGTAGTATTTTCTGTGTCTTGTCACCTGTCTTATTAGCCTTTTCCCTGGTGTGTATAGCTTGTGCGTTTTCCCCACAGACTTTGTTATGTTGTTGTTCCCTTTTCCTGACCCCTGAAATACATGTGTACCACATGTATTTCAGGGGTCAGGAAAAGGGAACAACAACAATGTCTTTGATGTCTTGCCTCTGACACACTTTTGCTCCATTATCACAAGACTTCAAGGTGCACCAGTAGCATTTCAGAAATGGAGCGTTTAGTCTGCATGGGTTCTTATATTCTGAAAACTGACCAGATTCTCTATGCCGTCCCCATGTCTAACTTCCTGCCCTCCTCATCTGCTCTGCGCTGCTTGACGTGACTTCCATGAAAAAGTAGAAATTCTGAGGGGAGAGTAATTTTGGGAATTTTTCCAAAGTGTACTCTGGTGGGATCAGAAGCATTGTCTTTTGCCTGAGTGGCTGCAATCAGCTCCGGTGGTTAGGTTAACAGAACCACATCCTGTATATTTGAGTGTCCCTTGTTTCGGTCCTGCTAGCACGCTGCTTTTGATTAGTCTCTGTCACTTCTGGATTTTGTTACTGAGACGCATTTCCCTGTATTTTCCAAAAAGTGCCTTCTTTTTTTCTAAATTTTAATCTTCCAGTCCATTTCAGTTTTTGGCTTCACTTAGGCAGCATGCAAACACAGTAGTACAAATTAATATCTTCAAATCAAAACACTGAGCTGAAAGCAAATATTTGTTCCTCCTCACATCAAAACCAAACATCAAAAACTTGACAAGCTTACATCTGATTTTCTCATTTTATACACTGATTCTACTGAAACAGACTTCAAAAAGAACAAAAAAAAACCCCCCCAAACAAATGCTGACAATTTAGTGTGGCATAAAATATATAATACAAAAACCCAGGGAGTTATCTCTTTCAGTAGTTTTCCCGCTTTGCCTCCTCTAAGAGGACATTACAATTTAGTGCACACAAACTTGTGCAAAGACACCAGCAACAAAAAGACAAAGTCAACATAGGGCAGAGATTGTTTCACATACTAATATACTCCACATTTCTTTCACTTGATGTTGTTTAGCTGCTTAAACAACAGGCCAGGAGCCTAACCTGGCCGTGTTCCTATCTCTGGCAGCTCCCTGCATGACAAGATTTGTATGTATTAGGTTTTAATGAGTGCAGGTCTCATACAGGGCAGTTCTGAATATCACTGTTAAAATCCTGGACGGTGTATAAAAGAGGATCATTCTAAAATGAGATATCACCGTTTGAAAAATGAGGCTGCTAACCTGACAAAATTATTGCTGGCATTAAAGTAAAACACTATAATGAAGAGGCCTGAAGTAGCAATTTCAGTGAAAGCAATACGGATGAAATAATGTTTGTTTTGAAATATTTGGCAATGAACATTATGTTACTTAACTTGTCTGAAAGATGGATAGAAATTGTTTGGAGGCACACACACACACACACACACACAAAAGAAGAGAAGGGACTTACAATAGACATCCAGGCGATAATGCCGAATCCTCTTCTGCCCATTAAGTGCAGGGTGGAATGCCTCACAACTCAGAGCTGCCCCATCGTCTTTCCTTTCTACCGGGATGCGGATGGTGCTGGACACACTGAATGTCTTCCCATTGTCCTGCAGGGATACCACACCTGGAGACAGGCAGGGGAAGCAGGGGGGATTGAAATAATGGAAGTAAATAATACCGGTGAGGTGGCCAAGAAACATTTTAGCAGCCAAAATATGCCTGTTCTTACTTTCTCCCTGCTGAGACATCACACCTATGTTAGGGGACTGTGAGCTGCAGGGAGAAGGCGAGATGGAGGAGAAGAAGGGATTTCGCTTTCTTTTTTTTGATGAGAAACCAAAGGGGATAGAAAAACTGAGCAGAAAGAGAGTAAGAAGTGAGGGATTGATGAATGAGCTTTTTAGAGCATCACCAGGTACCTGTAAAGGGGAGGATGAGTGGTGAGGGAGCAAAGAAGAGATAGAGAGAATAGAAAGCAATTTGCATCTATATTTCATGGCAATTATGAGCAGCAGCACAGTTTGTTTTCCGATAGTAAATCAACTGAATGTTTTGTCTGTGTGCGAGCGAAAGAAAGAGAGAGAGATAGAGGAGAGAGAAGGATAAAAGAGAAAATATGCATAACCCAATTGAGATTTTAACTGAGCCAGACATGGAGAGAGAGAAGGACGTCAAAGGAACAGGGTGAGAGAATAAAAGGAAAGGAGAGAGGGACGCACAGAGAGAGAACGAGGGCAGCAAAACAAGCATGATTGATGCGTGTGTGTGTGTCTGTGTGTGTGTGAGAGGGGTGGGGTGGTGGGGGCAGACATGAAAGAGGATGATAACAGCGCGAGGCAGATGCAGAGTGGAAGAAAGATGCAAGAAGAGAGGAGGAGGAGAGACAGACGGAGGGAGGAGGAATAGTGGCAGCAAACTAACGGGACTTGACATGGTCACGTATTGGGAGTTTGTGCTTGTTTAGGCAGAATACAATATACTTATATTGCACTGAATTTTCAATTATTGCTGGCAAGAAAATGAATGTGAGCTTAATCGAGGCCTGAGAGGATGCCAGCGTGTGCAGATGAGCAAGAATAAGGGTGCGGCGGGAAGATAGCGTCTTAATTAAAGAGTACTTCTGATATCTGTTGGGATCTGCTTCTAACCTTTGGTGTCACAGTTCGTTTAACTCAGGGCCAAAAGAGATGGGTGGAAGAGAAGAGGCGAGAGAAAAGAAGGGAAGAGAAGAGAGGAGAGAGAAGCATTAGGAAACAAGATAAGACAACTGAGGTAAAAGGACAGTCCCTGTCTGTCTCTTGGACTCTTAAAGTGTTGTGTAGCCAACAACTACGCCGAGGAGCCTCACGTCTTTGTCAGCAGTGAAACTTAAAGGAAAAAAGAGACTGCTTTAAAAGAAGGTGAAGAAGTTAAGCATAAGGACATGGAGAAAAAACACAGAATGACGGTGACAGGTGCGTTCTGACAGAGAAAAAGAGAAGAGACTGGATGAAAGAGACACCCGGTGTCAGACAAAAATAGAAGGTAAAAGAGATGACAGCTGACATGAAGTTTAAAAGGGCAAAACGCTGCTCGGTGCATGTCCAATAAGCTGCTGACAACAGATTATCGCGCTTTATTTAATCTGGTCCGTGCAGAGCTATCTGAAGTTACAGATAAATGAATGAATTAATAACAATACAAAACACATCTGACACCAGTTTGTACTTTTGAACAATACCGTCTGCATTTATTAAAAACTGGAGATAAAACCGAATAAAAATAATAACAATGAGCCTCAGTCAGAAATGCTTTGCATGACTTAGTCCCCAAGAGCTGTTTTGTTGTTGCTCAGTCAACTAATAAAGTTTTTGAGCAATTTAAATCAAACACAAATGCTGATTTAACAGAAAATTAATAAAAAAAAATGGGTGGGTGTAAAAACAAACAAAAATGATTTCTCAGGGGTTAAATAGGTTGAAGGGCCATGGAAAGATATTTCCCAGATGTATTATTGAGCAAATTGCTCCTTTAACTGAGGGAACCCAAAGGAGACAGAGAGTTAGAGACGAAGGATAGATCAGGGTATCTGACTGATGGATGGCTCATAGATTTATCAGCAGCAAAGAAGTAGGGAAAGTCAGAAGATGTTGAATTAAAAACTGTCTTCACGAAGCTGTAAAAGAGATAGCATGGGAAAAGAAGAAAATCAGGAGTGCGCGAGGCTTCTGGCAGTTTAATATAATAGTGTGCTTGTCAGATTACGTGCAAATAAATTCAACTGAAATTAATTTTCATGAGAGATTAGCTTGAGAGAACGGACAAAGTCTATGTATATGTTTTCAGAATGAAAAGATGTTCACTGTAGTGGACACGGAGAGGCAAAAGTGTTACATTATTTAGCTGATGTTGATTTAATGAACACAGATTTACTTCTTCAATTAACTTGAAATAGAAGGAATACTACTGTTCCAGTCTCAAAAGAAGTGCTGTTAATCAGTTGGAACTTTAGTGTTGCCTATAAATATTGCACAAAAAAAGTGGATCAAAATGTAGAAAGTGGTTTGGAGAGAAAAAAACATGGCAGCCCCACAGCCCAGATGCACATTTCCCTGCTCACTTATCATTCACCTATTTTTTTACCTGCTTCTATCAACACATCCATCTGCTAGTCCCCAATCAACCGATCAATCACTCATTCTTTTATTCAGCACTCAATCTGTGATATCACCCAACCATTCTACTTCACCTGCCCTTTATTACCCAATTAACTCCCTCATTTATCTCAAACAATCATTTGAGCATTCATCAGTCCATCTGTCAGCCATGTACCTGCTATCTCCCGTCCTTTACGCATCCATCGCAGGGTGGCGGCCGGCTTGCTGCGTGGTGACACACAGGTGAGTTCCGCCTCGCCGCCCTCCACAGCCTCCTGCTTCACCTCCACTGTGGGTGTCTCTGGGGGAACCAAGACCGAGAGTGTCGCCACCTGGTGGTGCGTGGAATCCGTGTAGAGCTGGCAGAAGTATCCGCCCTCATCGGACACGCTAACGTTGGTCAGTGTGATGCGAACCAGCCGTTGCGTGAAGAGCACCATCTGGAAACGGTCGTCCTTCAAGGCTGGAATTGGGCAAAGACAAAGAAGAGAGTAGGAGAGGGAAGAGGGTGGCGCGGAAGTGAAACCGCATGAGTTGGCATTGTTGAGGATACGGAGAAGAGGACCGTGAAAAGGTGGGAAAGAAAGGGAGGGGTGATGAAAATGACATGGAACAAAAATATGGAATTGGTGAGGAACTCAAGAACAAGATGATGGGTGGTGAGTTCAATAGTCAGCAAACAAATATAAAAAAAAAGACAGTTACAATTTATAATGAAATAAGAAACAAAGCTACTTTTGGCTGCTCCCTTAGTCATGTGGGATCACCACAACAGGAAGCACTGCAGGTTTTCTTTGGCAGGTTTTCTTCTTGACACAAAGGGATTTGTGTCTCCTCCCAAGTCAGGCAGAATCAGGCAATCTTACGCTTGTTAAGCAAATGTGCAATCCACTACACTAATATGGAGCCACTGCTAGTTATAATGTAAAGCATTTATTTGAAATCTACCCACTGTGTCATTATTAATTAAACCCAAAAAACGTATGTAGATCTTTTTACATTCACGCAGACACACAAGCTATGACTGCTAAGGATGCCATATTTTACAAATTTTCTGTTTTCATACATTTTACTTGGCAGGCTTTCATCTTGGTAAATCTATCAATTTTACATTTTTAAAAGCATATCAGAAAGCTGACATCTAGTCCCCACAAAAGGTAATTTATTCTGCAGGATGCAAATTCTCCACAAGAGGGAGCTAATCAGTTGGTGACAAGGTAGTCCCAACTGGTCAGTTATTAGGATCCTGTATTCTACTTTGATTGGCTACTTTGTTGTGATCGGGACAGCTGATAAAACCTGAAAAGACATTTGACTTCTGAAAGGTTGCGCAACAGGTAAAAGAGCTCGGTGTAGACTTGGCTAAATCAATAAACGGGTCTGGTGATGGGTAGCTTAAATGGCCACAATCTGGCCACAATCAACCTTCCAAAGCTATTAAATATCTAAATTAAAGAGATTTAGATAATTGGCTGCTTGAAAGGAAACACTAGATCAATGAAAAGCTCCATACTTTCTTCATTCAGTGTGTATAAACAATTTTGCCTAATATCTTGAAAAACACAAAAAACCTCTTCATACACTAAATATGGTAAAATCGTAACTTGAAAAATAAGCAACCAAAGGTGTCAGGGAGATGTGGTGAAGCAAAAAGCACTGTGATTGTCTGTGAAATATACTGGGTAGAGTATAAAAACAAGTTAAATAGAAAACTCACTAAAAGACTACAGACAAACTTGGAGTCGGCTGGACTTTTATTCAGCAAAATGCAGGTTTTTGCAATGAGAACCAGACTGAATGAAATTGCAACATAAACTGCGCTTAAAGCGAAAGAATTCTTTTGACAGGACTTTTGTGCAGTGACAGTGCTTTTGAGGATCTTCGCCTCGTCTGCTTCTGTACGCCTCAGGTGGTCAGGCAAGTGTTCAGTCAGACATGGCGAACAACATAACAACCTGCTTATTTGCGTCAGTCTTATCTAACCTTGATGCAAGTTTTGGGGTAACTTTCTGTTATTTTTTGAAGTGAGGGGTCAGCACAGATAAAGGACATTACTTTTGCTCAAGAAATAACCATCAGTTCAGGAACTCTACACGTATCTTCTATGTGGGCAGAGATTCAGAGGTCTTGAGACAGGCTAGGATGAACCTGTACAGCAATGCAAAATAAAAGCAATTAGGACGAGTAGTTGGAGGGCCATTGAGGCAGCCTGTTACTAACCAAGCAAGAACAGGTTGCTGGAACTGCATGTATTTTTATTACAGCTAAGATTAAAATTATAGGTCCAAAGTTACAGGTTGGGGTGGACTTCTGATATGACTCTAGTTGAATCAAATTGGCCAAGTCTGGTTGAAAGTACTTTGCAAATAACAGGATTTGCTTTTTTTTTGTGCATCTTTGAAAATTCAGTGCATTTACATTTTGTTTGCAGTATTTTGAAAGTATCTGTCAAACAGCACAAGAGAACTAAAGGCTGCTTCAATAGAGGTACATGACATTTTGATCATTGGAATCAGTTGCTTCGTGGCCTCATGATAGTTTGCGCTGTAACAGCAAACAGTCAGTTATATCTCACCAACTCTGAAACAAGAGTCTTCCCCCTCTGTTTGCGATGTCACTCCCATGAACAGCTTTGCAGAGGAAAAAAAATGACAAAACATGGGAGAAACTGTGGCTGCGACAGCACCCCTGTTGATTTGCCGCTCGGGAATTGATAGTGCTGTTAAATCCAAAGCTTGGTTTGATATAGAAAAGTTCATAAACAGTTTTGCAAAGTCAGTCTCGGTGGAGCAGCTCCAGGCTGCACATTGATACAACATAACAGATGTCTTGGTTCACTCATTTCCAGCTTAGAGGGAGAGTGTCGTTCATTTCCCCAAGCAATGATTGGACTTTGGTTAACTAGAATGCATTCATTCGCTCTCTTTGTAAGTGCATGCTTTTTCCTCTCTAAGCCCATGCTTAATTAGCATCTGGCATTTTTATTGTTTGTCTTATTAGATTTTAATCATTATTGTTTTTACTTTCTCTGAAGAACTGAAACACGCCATTTATTTCATTTTTGGAAAGATATTAAATTCAGAGGCACAAACTTTTGAGTCAGAGATACGTGCTGAATACTACAGTTGTGTATAACATACTGTGTAGGTCAAACAATAGAAAATAACAAAAGGCATCAAAGGCAACAATTTTAAAGCCAATCCCGAATCTCAGACCAATAAGCTACAATTACTAACCATATAATCCAAAAAGGAGAAAAATAAGAAAGGACAGTGACATGAGGGATGAGGAGTAATGAAGATGTAACAACTTTTCCTTTGTTAGCAAAGAAAGAGTACAATCAATAGGGAGAAAAATGCTGATAATGACAAATAACACCAATAACAGTCTGTGGTTGACAGTAGTTTCATGTCCATAGATTCTCATAAATACCTTTGAGACTCACTTTGTATTGACTTGGCTGTGAAACCTCCCTCATGCTCCATCTCTATTTTATTCTGTCCCTCTCTTCTTTCCTTTGTGTTGGATTTGGCCTGGCCATCTCGCAGGACAATTTACAACACAGAACAGACACTACGGTATAGATATTAGCTTTGCGGGAGTGTGTGCATGCTTGTGTGTGTGTGAGCGAGAGTGAGCAAATAGGGATGTAGAAAAACGAGAAAAATAGACTACATAATGCAGCAGGCAGGGAAAAATAATATAAAGACAGAAATCCACAGGAGACTAAGAGAGCAGCCTGGGGCAATGGAGTTAGTCCACTTTTCTTGGAGGTACACCACACTAATCTGTCCACCCCACCCCTAAAATTTCCCCTCCATCGGATGGCAATGAGAGCATTGTTAGAGAGCCATTCCCTGCAGACAGGTAAATCTTTTTCCCCCTCTCTGCACTAAATGGCAACTAAATGTCAGACTTCTGTTCAAGTCCAAGTTCACCATGATTGTCCTATCTCATTTGCATGCTGAGGAGAGTTGGCAATAAGATGAGAAAGAGAGATATGGACAACTACGGAGAAAGGGTCCATTTAGTTAGTTCTACTGCTCTATTATAGCTCTCTGTCCCCACAATCTCATAAAATACACCCCTGACTACTTGCTCACTAGCAAAACAGGCAGTCTAATTCACTGCACTTAGTGCAGCAGCTCTGTTTGGGCAGCTAGTGTGGAATACATCAGCAGAGAAAGGTCTTAGTTTCTTAGCCTGTAATCTGGGTGGCAGATGGGCAATAGAGTGGAAGTGATGGAAGAAATGGTGGAGGTGGCGAGAGCCAGAGTGAGGTGCAATTTACACTCCCAGAAAATGTCCACAATGAGGCTTTTTTTGTTCTTACAGGAGCCAAATTAGTTATGGGAAGCCATCAATGCTTTATAGCTTTGCTAGACTTTGGAGCACTTCCTAATGCGGTGTCTTTCTTCAGCAACTGATCCTCCCTTTCCTTATTCTCTCTGTGGCTGTGTTTTTCTTAACCCTCAGCACCTTTTCTCATTTCCCTCACTCTTTTCTTTCTTTCTCATTTTCTCTTTCATTTGAGCCTTCAAACCGCTTCTTCTTCCTCGTTTTGATTAGGCCTCATCATGCTTTCCAAAGGGTGCAAGTCCAAGCCTCGTGGGAGAGCAGACGGAGCGACTCTGTTTAAATACTTAATGGAACTTACCGGCAGCGTGCTGATCTGATAGAATTGGGGGGAGAAGGTTTCCCAAAGCAGCAACCTCAACTACCCAATTACGTCCGCTCCGTGATCGAGGTGACTAACAAGTGAAGGCTAAGTGTATGGAACAAAAGCACTGGAGTGCTGCACCTGTGAACAGTGAAACTACGCCTGCAACTGATTTTTGTTTTTACTGATTTTTCTCTCATCTTTGCATTCTGTTCAGAAAACTTTCATTGACTGCTATTTTGCAGACTGTTCCTGTGGGGAGTGTGGGAGTGTTGATTGTCGGATCAATGTAATTACAAGAACTGCAGGTTTTAATGATTAGAAAGTTGAAAATGTGTTCAAGTGCAAATTTTCACATATATAAATATCACACTAGATGACTGCAATTACAACTTTGAGGTATAAGAGTCTCCTTTTTACTGTGGTCAAAAGCAAAGGGTTTTAAAAAGTCTGAGCATTGCACCTTGTACCACCTCAAGGTGGTACAAGATGCACAAACACAATGTTTTGTAAAAGTCAAATTTTAAGATGCTCAGATAAGAATTCAGAATTATTGACTTAGCAAGAGTTGCAGATTGGAATTAAAATGCTAATGTGTACGATACTCAGGCGCTCAGAAACAGTCATCAAGAGCAGCTTGAATGAAGTTAGCTCAGCAAACAGATTATCTGTCTTATCACCTGTCACGCAATTACAGCAGCGAAAAAATCCTTTTCCAAATAACAAGTAATCAAAACATATTTCTTGGAGTAGCTAGGCACTATAGAGACGAGTGTTCTGCCACTTGAAGGAAAGAATTGGATCTTGGTATGTAGATCTTCAATAAAGTAGACACTGTTGAGAAGTTTTCACAATAGAAAGCTCCTTGGATGAAAGATGAGCAAGTGATTTTGCTGGGGGATTTGGGGTTTTCTAGTTGGCTGCTCTTCCAAACAGATAGAGATGATTTTTACGCTTGTTGCAGACTGTGCTTTTGATGTGATTTTGGCGGGGGCGGCGGTGGTGGCAGTGTGGAGACTCCTGTGCATAATAATATCATGTATGCTCAAAACCAAGCAACTGTGAACACAATTGTGCTGGCCCTTCGTTACAGAGAGATTGCAGCAGCTAGCTGATTAGCTGGTTAATAGGATTTTGTTTTCAAAGTTTGTTTGGTTTTAATATTAAATCCAGCTCACTAAATAAGGGAGTTAAACAGATATTTTCCTCTTTACTGATCAGTGTCTATGTTTTTTGTGCTTGTTTTTTTTCTCCTTGAGAACTTGTTCGCGTTTGACTTGAAGGAAAGGGGCTCAGCTCGGAGGAGACCAGGCTACTGGTGTCTTATATGCCTGAACTAAACACATACACCATCCTCCCCTTTACTGTGAACATTTACAAGCCACAGTATGAAACTGTAGCCTTAAGCCCAAACTAATGTCTTATCACATAGATTATGTAGTGCATAAATAACACATTTTTTGGTTCAATTAAGCTGCTACACACAAAATTCAAAGCAATGTTTAATATCCTTGATCGCTGTTCTTTTGCTCAGAGGTTTCCTAGCAGCATTTCTGCTGCAAATCTGGCTAAGGTAGCAACTTCTGCCCTTAATTAGTAAGAAAAAAAAACAGGTAGAGTTTGCCTGCCCCGAGGCCCTCAGTGAATTCTGCTTTCATTAAAATATTGGTTACAATGATAATTTGCCATAAAGCTGTATTTAAAAAAACATGTGATTGTCAAGGCCATGCTCTAATGAGGACTTTAATAAGTTCTGATCTCATCACTGGGGTTAACAGCAGATTATGCAGAAAGCTTCGAACTGTGCTTTTAAAACAGATAAGTAGTCACACTGTTAGGGCACACAGTAAACCCATCTCCTAATTTCACGTGGTGGTTAGCTGACTTTCTAATGTGAAATCACTTCAAAGGGAAAATGAGGACATTTGCGAGAAGAAAAATGTAAAATGAAAGTGTTGGTGAGTCACTGCTAATGTGTCTAAAAGTCTCGCTTTAAATGTCACCAAAGGCAAATACATAGACAAGGATAAATTAGGTTTGTCTGCAGAGACCAGCGTGCACGCAGATACACACCTCGCGTGCCGTTGAAGAAGAGAGTCTGGCGGCGGGGATTCTGGATGACCACGATTGATCCATCGTAGTTCTGCAGGCGGCAGGAGATCTGAGCCGTACCCCCCTCCAAGACTGTTACATTCTCTGCTTGCACTGCCTGACAATGGGCTGAGGGAGAGAAAGAGAGACGTAAACATAGTGATACAGAGGTTGGACAATCCAGAAGAAAGAAGGGGAAAAGAAAAGAAAACAGATTGAGGGAATAGAGAGTTGTTCAATTCTCTTGAGGTTGAATCTTTTAAAATATAGTACTTAAAGGATGATTCATTTGCTTGCTATTCATCACACAGACACAATAATGAAATAAATGTTGAAGAGGAGGGAAAAAAGAGAAAGAGATAAAGTGATAAAGCGATTGAGAGCAAAAGAGAAGCCACCGAAGGACTCAACAGGTAAAAGAAGGTTCTCGAGCACTGCATTCATACGATAATAAGATGGATGATTATAATTACTGCTATTCGTTTCTTTACATGCACAAACACACATACAACATCCACATTGCTTTGGGCTAGTCTAACAGAATGCATCAACAAACACATTTGAACAGATAACGCTTACATCTTTAAGTGGCTGTTTGTCTCTTGGGCTTTAGATACATGCTTGAATGGCCATGCATAAGCACAAACCTGGTGGCATACAGCCAAACACGTGCACACAACTTAAATTCATTCAAACAGATGACCACACTGCTGCCCTGTCACTACTTGTGTGTATATGAACAGTTTAAGTTGCAGCAGCATTATTGTACAAGTCTGTAATTGGCCAAAGTGCCGAGCTATGAAACCAGGATGGGAGCTTTAATTGGACTTCACACATTCTTAATGCCATTTCTCTACCAGGTGCATTCTAAACCCACTGATTACACTCCATTATCCAAATGAAATGGTTCTCATAGGGACACTTTCATGTACACGTGGTTGGAAAAGTACGCAATAACAAATGAGCACAGACACACAAGCACGTGTGCACGGAAAGTGACTTTCACTGTCCCAAAAACTGTCTTACATAGTCTTTCAAACAAACTTGTCTGGCTCCTCCAACTCAATATTTTTAGACAAGGGGGCTGAGAAATAGCAGGGAGCCTCTTTGATGTTGCTGACAGCTCAAGAGTCAGTAATGAGGAGGTTGATTATGCTCTGATTGTTGCACCCTCCATGTTTGTGGGTCAGGCTGTTGACACGACTCGGCTGAGTCACACCTCCCGCTGAGCACAGTGGACACTGAGAGCCGTCGTTTGAATTCAAATGATTTGCGGAGCAATTAGTCATATGGTTCCAGCCAGGAGTGGAATGTGATTGCCTTGAAGAGAGTACCAGCTTGCTGGGCCTCCAAAACTAGTATTTACCAATTTGCATCTCCATTTGCATTCCCTCTCTCCCTGGCAATGTGTTGGCTGCGGGGAGGATTTAGAGGAAGAACGACACCAATATTGAAACACAGTGATGAAGCAGGCAATGAGAAGAACTGATAAAGACGGCAATGTTATATATATTTCACCGCTGTGTCTAGCAGTGTCTCTGAGCGTTGTAAAACACCTTCAGAAAGCAAGAAATGTTGTGAGACAAACAGACGGCAGCTGCTGTAGTAGGAGTTGCTGACTTGACTGCTTTGGGCCAAAATAAATGTCTATATCTGCAACAGAGTGTGTGTCCTGAGCACGTTTTGCATGCATGTCTGTGTGTGCACTGGCTGTGCATATGCAGGTGTTAACATATTGCAATTAAGCTACTTTGACATCATCTGATCCCTGGAACTTCATCCAAATCTAATCCCCCTTTGATTATAATCTTTTTTAATGAAATACTCAAAGCCTACACATTCATCACGTCAGGGGAAACACAGAGACACAATGGATATTGAACTGAAGTCAGAAAGAAACCAAGGGGGAATAAAGACAAAGGAGACTCTAATACTTTATGGAATGGAGAAAAAAATCTTGACAATTACCACTAATTGTAGTCATTATTGCTCTCATTCTCTGCATCAATATTGTGATTCATATCGGGGGCCATCAGGGCCTGCCACTGCCATCCCAATTATTTTTCTAATGGCTGTTATTACTCATCACCATAGAAACTGGGCTTGGCCACCATTGTCTTAAACAGATGTAATTGCAAAAGCGCTGCTGCGCATCCTGACAAAAACAGTGCCGGGTCTGCGCGTGACTAGTGACCCATCGGAACCAACAGAAAGCGTGCCCTTAAGAGCAAGACAGAAAGTGGTCAAAAGTTTGCTTCTGGGCTGAGGCCAGAGAAACTAATTAGCTGTCCATTTGTACACCCACTTCTCCTGACAGCTGTCACCTCTTCAAAGAAAATTAGCTGTGGTGGGATGGCGGTAAAGCACAAAGAAAAGCGGGAAAGAAAAATAAAAATTAAAACTCATTAGTGGCTTATGCATCAGTGATGACTGACATCCGCAGTTGCTTTCTGAGAGATGCCACCCAGAAACACCTGCTGCATGCTGGTGTATGATCAATGTCAGCAAAGAGAACGAAAGAGCAGAGGGATATAGAGATGGCGGGGAATGAGGGCTCTAACCAGGAAATGATAGCAGGGAGTTAGGAAGTGATGGTTCGGGTATAATAATGCAGCTGGTGGGGGCTGGACGAAATATGCGAGAGATGACGCATATTCTTCAACTCCCGCTCGTAACGCAGCTGGGTACAGCACTTTAGTTTGACTGTAGGTTTTATAGGCTGCCATTCACATCAAGGCCATGAGCCTGTGCCTCTGATCACCAGCATGGTACAATCCACAGAGGGAATGAGAAGGAGGGGGAGGGAATCAACCTCTGTGACAGAGGTATTAATCTCGGCCCCATTAAAATCTGTGCCCATAATAAAATACTCCACAAGCGTCGACTCGTATTAAGAGAGAATGGCGAGTGCAATCGATATCATGGTAGTGCACTGACGGTTATGGCAGTGGATAAATAAAACTGGATGGGGAGCAAAAACAATCACTTCTCTCTCCAACCAAGCGGGGGCAGTATTTTATAGCAGTGAAATTCCTATCATTTCCCATGCCACTGCCCCCGCTGTCACAGCCCTGGAAAAGAAAATAGAAGCCCTTATTTACTATGGCAGGAGACATCCAAGAAGGGCCATCATTTCAAAATACATAAACAAATAAATAAATAATAGGCAGGCAAATTCATAAGACAAGGGACCCGTCCTAATGGTCCCACAATAGGGTGAGTTATTAGCCAAGGGAGCTGGTGGGTAGTGGGACAGAGTGAGGGGATGAAAGGAGGTGTAGAGAGCTAAAAGAAGGGGATTTGGGAGGCAGCCAGGTGGACTGCTGGCTCACCCTTGGTCACGGTAAATTCTAGAAACTGTCTCACTGGTGCAGGGTTAGCAGGCTGAATTACGGCCTTGCTGCGTCTCTCTCACTTGGTATCACTCTCCCCTTAACTCACTCTCTCCATGTCTTTGAAGGTGGAGAAAGGTGAAGATTGAACAGAAAGACAAGCCACATAAGAGATGAACTGTCTCCATTTGCCCCAAACAAGCCCTCATGTATCCTTGAAGAAGTGCAGTCACTGTCTCCCTATTCATTATCTGTCATTATCTTTCAACTGGACGAGGGCCAAGAGCTTGTGTTTTCTTTGCATGCTGGTCACGGATTTACAAGGGAACTGGTGCTGTAGACTACAATGCATAACCCCTGATGTTGTTACTGCTTTAATTAAAACAATAACAGCAGCTCATAGTTTCCACTCATAAGGGCTCGTCCTTTGGCAACTTCTCCATCACTTCCCATCTGGATGTACATATTTTTTATCTTGCGTTATCCCGTGAGTCTGCGAGGCAAGTCGGTTTCTACGGTATGTATGCAAATGAAGTGTGCAGTGTTTATATGCGTGAGTGTATATTTATGAGCATGTGTGTACGAACACTTGCTCTAGGTTAATCACAGAGTTTTGCAGCGTTCCGACTCTATGAAAAAGCTGACTTTGACGTTCTTCCACTCCAAACCTCCCACTGCAGACCCGCAACTCTCTCCCGTTCCCTCTCCCCTCTTTCTCTTCCCTGTCTAAAATTATCGCTTTATCTCACAGGGAGGCAGAACTCTGCCAATCAAATCCAGTTCCAAGAAAAAAAATTCTCCCTGTACATAAATAATACATAATCCTTTACAAATCTCGCTGTCGTCTCTCTCATTACCTTTGTTCAGTCCCTTTCTGAAGTCCTCTTTTCCCCTCCTAAGCTCACACTTTCTTCTCAGTTTTTGAGTGTACTACCCTGTCCCCGATTTTTTACTTCATCCACAGCTCATAATTCTCTCCTCCCGCTGTCTTCTTGTCTAATCTCATTCTCACATCTCCCTCTTTCCTCTTTTTATTTAAACCCAGAGTCTCTCCATCCATCTCCTCCCCACCTTCTTTTGCCTTATCTAATCCCTGATTCTTCGTCATTCAGCGTTCCTTCTCCTTTCGGCCCATCTTCTTTCTCCTTCTCATCTCCCTTATCTTTTATTGCATCGTTCATCATGCATCTTCTTCATTAATGCTGTCCTAAAGGTCCCCTTTCCGCTTCTCTCCTGGGCCTCAGGAGAATTTTTGCAACTTTTTTCTCTTTAAATCTTCCCTGTTATCTCTGGTCTCTAAACTCTTTCTCCCTCTCTCTTTTTCTTTCTTCATGTAGTTTTTTTTCCTGGCTTTGCAATAGTTTCATTCTGAACTCCAATATGCTTTCATTCCCCTTGCAATCTCTCTCATTCTTTCTCTTTTTGTGACTCAGTGGGAATCTTTTCCTGCCTCTCTGCTGGTTCCATCTCCACACTCTCCTTCCCTAAATGTGATTTGTTCTGCAGCTCAAGTCTGCAGCATAATCATGCTGTTTTTATAGTGTGCGGGGAGAGGGGAAGAGAAGGAGCAAGGGGAAGACAGAAAAAAGTGAGAGGAATGAATGGGACAAGAGGGCAAAACAAAAATAAGTGGAGCAAGAGACCGAATGTTTCAGTTTCCCCTCTTTCATCTTCTCTACTTTCTCTTCTCTTAATTACTTGTCATATAGCTCAGCCCTGTCCCTCTATCCTACCCTCTTTTTTCTGTGTTTTTCTTAATCTCTCTCTCTTTCTCTCTCTCCAGCAGAAACTTTAGACCTCATTTCATCCATCAACCAATGTTGTGCTATTAGAACTGCACTGCTAATCAGCAAATCAGCATAAAATTGTCTCTTTTCACTCTTGACCTCTCATTAGAAACATTTACTTTCATTTATTTACATATTTCAAATCCCGTTTTTAGCATTCTGATTTTGCTCCCTAGTCACACTGCCTCCATCCTCCATTGCACTGAAATCTTATTATTTTACTGCTCTCATCCCCCTTTTTTTCCTCACACCTCCTCTCCTCCTTTCAACACATTTCTCATTTTGACCTTTGCATCTTTAGGTCTCTCTAGCCCTTTAGCGTATTTCAATCACCTCATCCCTGCCTTGTCCCATACCTTCTTCATTCCTCCCCCACTGAATTGTATCTGTCTGAGCCCTCTCTGCTCCCCTTGTCCACCCATCCCATTACTCTTTTTGCTCCCTTATTCACCTCCTCTTATGCTTCACAAATTACCATCTCTTTCTCTCTTTTCTTTCCCCTCCTTTTCCCCACATTTTCTGACAGCCAAAGCTGGTTAGCTCCATCTACTCTGCAGCGTTTTACGGCCTGAGTCTGTCACAGTCCCAACAACCCTGCAACAATGGCCACCACACATACCCCAACAGCAGCTTAAAGGAAATTTACAAGGCTGTTACAACCACGGCAACTACACTGGAGATTCAACACAGCCAAAAGCACTGGTTTTAACACCCCTTCAAAATTTTCCTTTGGTGTGTGTATATTGGGAATATCATATGTGTGAAACTCATGGATGTGTATGTGTGGGAAATAGAATGCACTGATATGTGCATGTATTTAAAATCATGTGTGCGTACTCCTTTGAAATGGCGCATGCGAGAGAGTGTATGTGAATGCTCATTGAAGGCACAACTCGAAACTGCTTTGCTGGCTTGATATTTAAACCCCGACTGCCAAAAGCTGACTGCCAACACAAAAACTCCTTCTCCATATAGATTATTCCCCACTTGTTACCCCAACCCAAGACCCCCTCTACATTCCATCATAGTACCATCACTATTAATGTCACTTCAAAAGTAATAGAATTTTTAAATGAAGGGAAAAGGATATTGTTTACTAGTGAGTAGCAGGGAAACAACATCTCCTCTGCTTTAAATTCATAATAATAATGACAGGAGGTATTAATAGCACAGCAGCAACTCTACTGCTGATCTCACTCCACTTCATCTACTGCTCTGGTTTGTGTTCAATCAATCATCTCTTGGCTTCAAATCTCAATCTCATGCAACTCTTTTTGAGGTCTTTTAGTGTCTTGTTTCATCTCTGTACCATCCGCTCCATCTCTGTCTTTCTTCCATACACACACAGAGTGCACTGTTCTCCATCTCTGTCTTTCCATTTCACTTTTTCTGCCTCTGCGGCTCCCTGCCTCCCTCACATACAGTACAAGTGTCTGTCTGGCCAAATCGTGTTTTCCTTGTGTCAGTCTGGCTCTCTCTCAATATTTGTCTCTTGCACTTCACTCTTGCACCATTCTCTCATACTCTGTGGGTCTAACGTTCTCACATTAGGTTCTTGAACCACACTCTTGCTTTCTCTATGTTTCATTTGCTTTCCTTAAGTCCTCAAGTTATTCCCTAGTCTCTTCATCTCATGGGGATACATGCTTGTCTTCATTTTGTCTCTCTTTAACCTTAGATGCAATTACCAAACTTAAATTAGGCTGAGCAGCAACATAATCAAAAGTACTGAGAAACCCCGACCCACAAGACCCAAAGGATCCAATGCTAACACCTACACGACACCTTCTCCATGTCCCAGTGGGTCAGAGTTGTTCTGGAAGCACAATGGGGTCGTACACAATATAGCTGCAATGTTGCATCTGATCAGTATAATTACCAGTACACTGAAAAATGATTTCATTGTGTGTTACTGTCCCTTGGTCAAATCTTGGAATTTTTTAGTTTTTTGCACATTTGGACACCAAATACTTATGACTTATTCTTTTTATACAACATTTGGATGAATATCTGCAGGGAGTTAAAATGTAAATTACGCTGATGTATACTGTCTATACTAAGAGTGTTTACAAGTGAAAATGAAATGCTTGCTTCCTTGACTTACTTAGTGAGTAGCAGTAGAAACAACTGTGCGCATTTCATTTAACCAGTATGTGGGTGTGAGTTCATGTGAATAAGTGCAGGACTTACGAGTGATGCAGAGCAGGACCAGAACTAGGCTGCGCAGAGCAAGAGAGTAAGGAGCAGGAAGGAGGCGGCAGAGGACAGAGCTTCGGACAGGCCTCATTGTGTATTGAGAACTTGTGTTTGTATGTATAAATGCGCGTGTGTGTGTGTGTGTGTGGCTGTGACTGTTTGATCAATGGCTCCTTTGTGACCCTGCCTGCACTGCTACTGACAAACCAGTCCACACACACACATATATGCAATTGGATTTGTTCTCAAAAACAATGCCAACAAATGCACATGCTAACTGTTGTTGTATGAGGACAAACTGCTATACAGCATCCAAGCACATGCAAAGAAACTACCTTAGCAACAAAGCCACACAAGACTGACTTCTAGCCAGCGTTTGCACGCAACACACAAATGTTTTGCCAGAGCTCAGAGCAATTATAGAGCAAGCGATTTAGACACTATATCACAATGCACACAGAGAAAAGCTTATAGCAACAAAGTTCATTTGTTGACTATAGCTCCTTGTGTTCCTTAGACAGAATTTAGAATATGCATTGTTTTAATTCCATGTAATGCAGGAGATTTGCCACTGCAAAGTCCTACAGAGGCTCAGTTCAATTTAAAGAAAAGGTAATTTTTTATTGTAGCGCTTTAAGTCTCCTGAGACCAAAGTCTGAGATTCTCAAAATCAATAAACTGAGAAAAACAATGCCAAACAGACCGTATACTAACAAGAGTATTCAGTAATGGCAGCTATGCAATTAACTGAATGAGGCACAGGTTAATTAATTCTTCAGCTGTATACTACAGCGTCACACTTGGAGCTTATAGCAGGGTCTGAGCAATAATGAGCCACACAGTTAACCACAACAACAAATAGGCAACCTGTCTCCATTGGGTCAAACCACACTTATTTAAGGGAAATAAACCATCAGTATTACAATATTTCAGTCAAATAAAGCACAAGAAACTGACATCCAAAGCAGGTCTGATTTTCTCTGCTGGTGTTGACAATATTACAACTTTCAAAATAGAACCATCTCCATTGCTATGCCCTTAAGGACAGAAGAATCTAGGGCAACAACGTTCATCCTCAAACAGATTGTATTTTAATGAGTTAGACAAGGTTTTCAGCACTTCTCACCCAACAAATCAGTAGGCAGAGAAGTCAATGTTCCTTAGAGCTAATACCAAACCATCCAGACCTCTTGAGAGACTGAGACACTATCTTACTGCAACTCATCTAGAGATAGCCAAGGTTAAATAAAATCCATTGAGCTCGAGTGCAGCGCTGAAAAGACAGAGTGAAAGTGCTTGCCCTGTGTAGAAGAACGAACTTGCAAAGCACTAAACAAAACTGTTGTAAGATGCTTTACATTCAGATGCTACATATTTTGGTATGCTATATTACCCCGGAGACTTGCACGTGATCCTCACAAGAATTCTACCATTATTCGCTTGGATGCTAGAACTTTGCAGATGAGCTATCATGTACACACTGCAGCGCAAATGGACAGAGATTTTACACGGTAATTTTAGACTTCTCTGAATAATCACAGGTTATCGGACAGTTTAATCATGCAGCATCGGCGTTCCTAACGCTTCCTTTCTAACGTGTTCCACTGGCTGCAGTCGGCGCCTGGGTGCACTCCAGTTACACTCTCGCTCAAACACACTGATCTCAAACCCTGCTGTGTTCAAGGTCCAGACACAGTTTCGCTGATTGTCAGGACCTGATGCCTTGTTGGTCTGTGTAAGTGTGTGGCTCTGGTGTGTTTGTGTGTGTGTAGTTGTGAGTGCTTAATGTGTGTGTGTTTGTAGTGTAGAGACAAAGCGCAGCGAGCTGCACCGCACACCTCACTGAGCACTATCTGATGGAATAAAGTGCGGGTGTCATCCTTAGATTACTACACACTGTCTGCTTTCTCTCTCACTCTCTGTGCTACTGCAAACACAATGAGCTCTAACGGCGATTGCTCTGACACTCCTGGCAAAGCTGAAAGCGGATCATCGCCAATCTTCCCTACAGCGCTGACTTCATTGGTCAACTGGCTGATGCTGAGAAAATTACTCTGTGTTGGTGTACACCAGCAGCTCGGGTCTGGCAGGTCTAAGGCCTTGCAGCACTCAGATGGAAACAAAGTCTATCCACTTGTTAAAACTGATCTCAAATCGTGCTTAGTTTATCCATTCTAGCGCCCGTTCTCTGTCCTCTTCTTTTAATCCTCTGGTCCGCAGAAGCTAGTTAGTTCCCACAACTTGTCCTCGTTTTGCTTCTTTCCTGTTGATCTATGAAAACTGTCATAATCCCAGCGTGCTATCACTGCTGATCAAATCCATCTGTCTGTTTTCTGTCGTTCACTTGCTTATATAAGCCTGGCCTCCCTCTCCTTGCTTAGACTCTGTGTGCGTGTGTCAGTGTGGGATCAGTGTCTGCATATTTGGCATACTATTTTGTGAAGGTTAGAGATGTCTGTGTGTGGATGGAAGCAGTGACAATGGATGCCTTTCAGGTCAACAAACAGTGGCAGTGTGTGTGCGTGTGTGAACTGTGCTTGACTGTTCTGTGTTGACTGAAGAAGAGTGTACATTTGGTTGACTGTTTAGCCCTTTCACTATCTACTAGCCATTAATTTATCCATGCAGCCACGAACAGAGGCATCATAGTGCCTCTTTATGTTAAATGGGCGTTTTTTATGGCTGCAGCGATGCACATGGCTGTCTGCTGACAAGAAGTGGGTACGTGTTTTTTGTCTTTGTAATTCAAACTGGATGCGGAGAAAGGAAAAATGAACATGACTATGAGTATATATGAGTTACGCTGATGCGAGTTTGGCCCATCAAAAAGTATCGGCTCCATATTTTTATACTGATGAAACAGAAATCATTGCTAACAGCTAGACCAACCTGACAGTAAATTTTGTTTCACCACATTGTGTATAATGAAATTCCTTTGTTCAAGCTCATGTACTATCATTACTGCTATTGGCAATAAAACCTGCAATACAAAGCCAATAGTGAAAGCTAACTGCAGCAGACTCTGCGTCTTTGACATTCATTGTCCTGTAAAAAGCGAAAAGCAACACAGCTTTGCTTTTATAATAGCACCTCTACTTGTTCTTAATCAACTAATCATAAACTATCGGTCCTAATGTGCCACAAGCTGTATTTACAAACATCTTAATGCATTTAATTTGAAACACGCTGTTCCCTATCATCAAGTCAAATAAAGTCAAATTTATTTATCAAGAGCTTTTATCAAAATAGGGTCATGGCAATGTACTTTATAGATTAACTAAGGACATAATTACAGACAAAAAGAACACATTGCAAATCATACCCACAACTGGTGAGTATGTGCGTATTTGTTTGTCTGCAAAGTCCCTGTGTGGGCAACCCCCTGATGGGTGTATTTGTTTTTGTCGCAGTGTGTGCGGAAGGAATGGAAGTAATGGCAAATTGTGTCCCCTATCCCCCTTCCTCTTTTTTTTTCCCTTTTTCCCCCTCTCTCTTATCCAAATCAAATTTTTAATGGGCTTCATTGGTGCCACCGTGGAATAAGTGTTGCCAAAGCACTTAAGGGGCTTAAGTCAGCAGCGTGCTGAAAATATTAAGCACTCAAACAGCCTTACAACTGCCTGCTTAAGTATGCCGAGGAGGTCGTGCCAGCATTTAATACCAATGGTATTAAAGCTCTCCGACAAGGGAGAGGAACAGAAATATAGATATATACAGTATGTACCACACCTGGGAACAGATGCAGCCTCACCGGAAGAATGGGAAGAGACTGTGAAGGCATGAGATGGACAAGTCATGAGGAGACAAGAGGGACGTAAAAGAGGAAAGATTAGCAGTGAGGTGAAGAAAACTGAATTTAATGACAAAGCAGGAAGCAGGTGAGTGAAAAGAAGTGGTGAGAAAAGGGAGGGAGAGAAGGAGAGGAAATAAAAAAAAATCAGTGTTGAGGAGGAGGGATGCAGGGGAATTGTGCCAAGGTGTGGGAGGTAAGGGTTGATGGGATAGCTGTGAACCAGCAGCAGAGGGCTAATGCAGAGATTCTATCGGGAGGCTTATCCGAGATTAAATTTCTCTTTGTCCTTAAGGCGCTTCTTGGGTAAGCGGAAGTGTCGAATTTATTTCTTATGTCTCCCTTGAGGTTGAGGCGAGTGGGTTTGGAACATATGAGTGTATGTGTGCGCCTAAGCACGAGGTGGTGATGTCTTCGTAGAGGTGGAGCATATGTATATGTGTCTATGTAAGCATGAAATTTGTAGGTTTATTAACTGTCAAAGTGAGGAGGAGGAGGAGGAGGGGGTGTATTCCTGAAAGGTAAAATAAGTCAAATTAAGATTCAAGTAGGCTGTTAGTGTGGCAACAACACAGGCACGTGAATTTGTACGTTAAATTTGCATATTCAGAAACGTGTGAGTTTTCTTGCTTTATAGATTTTGTTTTATGAGCTGCTACAAAGCCCTACACTACGAGAAAGTCACAAAAACCAAATGTTATCTGAACTGTCCTGATTGAGTAATATCCTCTGGGTTTTATTCAGTGTACGCAAAAAAATGAAAAAGAAATAAAAAAAATCTATTTGCAGCTGCTGTTTGAGATACTACAAAATGAATAGGAATTTACAAGGAGAACATCAGAAATTCTAAATTGCAGGTCATGTATCTGTTTTTAAAAAAAAAAAAAAGGGAAAAAAAACTATTTTGACCGAGCTCTGAGTACATTCATATCGGGCCTGACAAGCTCAATCAGCCTCTCCGTGGCCCTCTGCTCTCTTTCTCCTCTCATCTTTCTGATTTCTTGTTTGGTTGACTTGGTGTTAATAGCTACCCTAGAGCCATGCACTAGCTAATCCAGCTGGGTTTGCTCTGAACTCTAATTAGAAAAGTCACAGCTCCTCAATCTATTTGACACTATCAGTGACTGCATTTTCTGGAGGCACAGCTCAGGTTACTTCCAGCTCACCTCACACTCCTGGGCAAAGGGATCAATATGGCCCGATCATTGGGGTGGCTTTCGAATGACACCAACAGCCTTTCTTTACACAATTTAGGATTAGAAAGTTTTGATTTTCTTTATTTTCACTGTTTGTTGACATTGGGGGCTGGCGAATAAATAAAAGTCAATGCTGCTCACAACACGACAGGCTCATAAGAATGCAAAACCGATACTGGGGCTTGAATCACTGGCTGTCTGAAATGACGTAGTTTGCATGGAAATAGGTTATGTGTAAAGACTGCGCATTTTAGTTGATATTTTCTACCTAAAATGGTAAACCTCTCTACTTTTAAAAGCATTTATAGAGGCAGTATTCCTTCGGAGCCAATTTCACTGATGTTTCTGAGCACATTTATAGAGGAAGTAGCCTATTCAGATACTTCCTACTTGACACATTTGTCTATTCCGAGTAAATAAATAAAACACTGCTTTGTCATAGCTTTCTGCTTTGTGTATGTATAGTTAACCCTGAGATTAAACTCACTTTATGGTCGATAACAGTACTGGCAGTTTCTTTTCACTGATTTTATGAGTTGAGGGAAAGACATAACAGGGCTGAGGTAGACATATATAGACATCCTATTGTTATTTCTAGTCCCATTAAGCATTTACAATGCATCAACCGCGCATAAAATTGGCAATTTTAGCATACTTTTTTTCCACCATGGCAAATTTTAAGCCACAACACTCTCAAGTGTCACACTGCAAGAAACGAAGATAAAGAATTGTGTTGATGGCCCGGTGCTATTGTAGTGGAACAAGCCAGCTGAATGTTTTATTAGAAATATGCAGTCTTTGGTTAATTCACTGCAATTTATCTCCACAAAAAACTCTGGGGAATCTTGCATTTTAATTCATATTGTGAAGCTTTGCTTTATCATGATCGCTGAAAAAATGCATCTTTCCAAGCTTCAAGTTGCACTTGTATCCCAAGGACTGTCCAATCACCATCAGCATGTGGAACTACTGGTCAATAATACAGCTGCTGGTGTGATTTTGTTACCACAACAAGTAGAGTGTTTTCTTAAGCACGTACCAAATATTTTTGTGAATTCCTGTGAGCACTTTTTGTATACCAAAAACACCACAAGAAATGCTAAATACCTAGCGACACAGACAAAAACGATGTCTTGATTTTCCTCTTCTGCTTTTCCACAGTCCTGTGTTTGTTGACTTGAATAGTTTGTCAATGTGTTTTTTTAAGTGACAATTCTTTTTCGAACATTTTTCAAGGAAGCATTCCAAGATGACTCTGTGAAACAAATGATGTGGCACATTGGGATACTCTTAAATGATTTGGACAAAAGCTAGAAAACACCTCTCACATCAAGCACTCACACAAATGCTAAAAACTCACTTCTGTTATGACTCACTTCTCAAGGGGTGTCTATACAATAATAATAATAAAAAATGTGTGAAGAAGTGAATGAATTTGCTCTTCCAATTCAAGCACAGGATCAAGTTGAACATCTTAACATCCCCAGAGTCATCAAATGTCTCAGTACAAACAGTATAGTTCTTTCAAGTACTTTTCACATTTTGCAAAGTTACATAGCCTACATGGAAAATTATGTTGCAATAATTAAGTCAATTTATAAAAAGAAGTAAAGAAAATGCACATTTTGAACAAAGCTAAATTGCAAATGCAAAATATTTATATGGCATCATTCAGACCTATACTGTAGGTATAAAAATGTCCAGTATCACTCTGTTCCTTCTCCTTATGCCCTATTCATTTTTACATAACAAAATGCTATTTAAAAACTATTTTATGTTTGTTTTAGACACAAAAAGCACACGAGTAAAGGCAGCGTAAAGGCCTTGTTGAAAAGGAATACAAACCTGCTTCAGATCTATTCTCATTCCTGAAAATATTCAGTTAGTAGTATTCAGTTTAGCAAGCGTGCAGCATAGTTAGAGTTTGCAGGTTTGCTGAAGTGAATTTGGCAAAAATCGTGAATACTGGTGTCCAAGTCCCGTGCTTTGGATAAGAAAAACTTTCTTACACTGAGCTGTAAAAGAAAGTTGGATTTCATCAACTTGAAAGACTGCCAGTAAGCATAATTTCAGCTTCAGTTACTTCTCCTATTAAACATAGCTGGCAAACCAATAATCAGTCCAAATGGTATATTTTAGAAGACCGCATTGCATTGTACCAAAGCATCCTGGTATTTGACAAGAGTTACAGTGCCTGTAAGTAATGTCTGCAAACCCAATGACATTTAGTAAAGATTAGCTTTAGTTGCATACTTGCAAGTTGTTAACCTGGAATCATGCAGGTCATGTAAGAAGACCCCATAGACCTTGTTAGTGCAGATAAAATATGTAACACTAGCAGTCACAAAAAAAAGCATGAGGAATCAAGGTAGCTGCGGGGTTTCTCATTTGCGCAGATAAAGAGAAGGTGTAGAGCAAAGTGTAAAGCATGTTGACCAGCAAGGTTGGGATCTTTTTAATACAAGCCTGGCACTTTCTGTAAATCTCCTCCAGACCCTTGCCATTGTCATGCATGTAAAATATACACAGTTTAAGTTTAACAAGTCATTACACGCACATTTTATGCATGACCATAGGAGCCCTACTGTGGCGCTACAGAATGCTAAGCTCAGTTATCTCTCATTGAGTAAGATAAATGCAAACATTGTTACCTGCCAACTCTAAAACGTACTCTCTGAGCTGTTCTCTGAACAAGTGTCGCTATGAGTCACATGCTACGCTGCTACCTGCTGGGAGTAACACTCATTATCCATGTGGCATTGTACCTCCCAGTGACAGGGTACAACTCCCCGCTCACTGTTTTCTCTGCTGCATTGCATGTGTCAGTCTCTTTTCTTTGTGTCCCCACTGCATGTGCTAACATTTGTGCGTTATGTATTTGGAACCCTCCTTTGTTCCCTGATATGTACATGTGTGACAAATGGCTGTCAGTGACTGCATGTGTATGCACCAGCTCACTATCTTGCCCTTTACTTTGCAGGTATGTTCATATGATGTGATACTGATGTTGATATCAGCCTGTCAAGGCTGCAGCTTATGATGTTTCATTTTTATTCACTCTGCAGAGGCTTTGTATATTTCAGTGTGAATGTGTAGCTGTAAACAGGGTCTGGTACAGGTTAGCTGTGTGCTGTCGTGGCATAGTGTATGTGATTAGAATTGAGCAGCGATGGGCCAGCTCGCTGGGGAGTGCCCTGCCAACAGCTTTGCCCCCATTCCGCCAATTCACTAACGCCTAACAAAGGGATAATTTCTCCCTTGCATGATATAATCTTTCCTTTCACCCGCTGCCTCAGTGGAACCATTTGTGGCTTTTTATCACATTTCTCTTTCTATCCCTTCATTTTCTCTGTCTCTCTTACTGTTGTGTCTGTTGCTTTTTCCAACCGCTCCTCACTCGTATGTCTCTCGCTCCCGCCTTGCTTGCCCTCTCTTCCTCTGTTACGTTTTTCCAATCCTTTTCTTGCTCGACTCTTCTCTCACTATGACCTTACAGCAGGTCTTTGCACTGGAGTCACTCTTACTCTTTCCCCCTTTCGCTCTCTCTCCCTCTTTCTCTTCGTCTCTCTGGAGGAAAATCACAAACTCATCAGTTTGCCGGCTCTGTTCCTGACGAGCAGGCTCGCAAGGAGAATATTAACGAAGCTCCGCAGCCAATTAACACCTAAAGCACATAACAACCTTTTATGCCAGCAGATGCACATGTACGCAGATGCACATGCACACAAACACATATATTCACGATGCAAGAAGCACACAGTGCTGCATGCAAACAGTAGCAGGAAAATGCATACCCTGGATGCCACACACACAATTCTGCCTAAATACAATCATTGCTCCCTAAGAGGTGCACACAAACACAAAATCAAACCAAGACTTCAAGTCAAAGATACATATGCTCATGCACGCAAACATGCAAGACACTAATAGATTGCACTGATGAGCGTGGATGTAGATGGAGAAAGACATTTATAGCAGCAAGGGTGAGTAATACAGTCAGAAAGGATATACAAAAACAAAAACAGAGGGGAAAGAAAGCAGAGTGTGTGAGGGAGGAGAAAGACAGAACTGTGGAGTGTGAAAAGAAGGCATAAAAACAGAGGGAAAAATCAGTCATAGAAGGTTAACGTGGCTTGGCTGCTCCTGACATAGTTCATTTGAAGGGTTTAATATTGGGTTGGTGCACAACGCGATGCATAAAACATGGTAGTAGAAGGGGCATTAGCAGTGAACCTTTGCACACACACACAGACTTTCGGACACATGTGGGGCAGTATCCTCGTATGCATAAAACATGGTGAGAGACAGTGGGAGCAGGGGGCGTGAGGGAGATAGGAAGAACAAGTGTGAATGGACAAAAAGCGTATGTTAATGACCCGGATAACGAAAGGCGGCCGCGAGGGGTGGAGAGTCAGAGGGAGAGAGGGCTGAGAGTGAGTTTGATAAAAGTAATGGTGAAGGGAATGGGAGAGCGAGAGAGAGACTTTCCTCACGGCCTGCTGCTTTTGGATCGAACAGCGTGCAAATGAAAAATGGAGATGAAATAATTAGACAGGCTGACTAGAAGCGCTCATCTAAATATGTAAATGCACTTAATTTTACTTTGATTTGCTCTAGTGCTTCCCTATCACTCTCCCACTTTCTTCTTTCCATTCTTTCCCCGTCATGCATTTTCATTCCACTCCTTCATGATTTTGCATCTTCTTTCCCAGCCTCTCTCTGTCTTTCTGTAACGTTTCCTCTTCTTCCTGGTTTTTCCTTCTTCTCTGTTTTATCTCCCTGCATTAAAGTTATAATATATACAAGTACATACACTGAATCATTCACAGTTTTAGGAACTTTCGGCGTTGTATTTGTCAGCAAAATTGTTTTTAATTAGTTAATTTATGCCTCTATGCTTCTTTGATGGGGTGTGGATGTGTGTGCATGCTTGTACTTGCAGCATGTTTAATTGTGTCCAAGCATCACTCCTCCAGGGCCATGCTGATATTCCAGATTTTAAGTTTAAAATTTTTCAGTTTGCCTCTGTCTGGGTTCCCTGTGTGAACTCGGATTTCATCCAGTCCCAGTGTATAATTGTGCTACCTCCAAAATTGAAGTTCTGTCTGACTACAACTTCAGCCAGGAGTGTACTGTTTCACAGTTGCTCAGGAGAGAAGGGATGATTACAGAGATTAACTCCTTCAGCTTACAATATGGGTGAGTATCATGTTAAGTCAACCTGAGTGTCTGTATTACAGGAGATTTAAGTCACAATATGGGAGTCAAACAAGCAGCCTAAGAGGCAGATTGCAGTTCATTATATCTATTGTATGTTGTTTTGAACCTTCTTTTAAAGCTAGCTATGCAGTTCACATCTGTGTTTCTTGAAGTCCAATAAATACAGCAAGATTTCACAGATGCTGTTATAATTAAATACATTGTGCATAATTTCCAATTTGCTTGTAAACAAAAACTTGATAAAAAAACACAGTAGAATAAAAAAAACGTCTTTCCTTTCGTATTTGCCAAGAAGTTTAATAATTGCCTTTTTATGTGTATTTTGACTGAGCGCGTTATTAAATTAGCATACACTGCTTTTGTGCTGTCACTTGTATTTGCTGAAGTTTGTCTTGAAACAATGATCTCAAATTAAATGAGACCATGGTACCTGAAAGAAGAAAGGAAAAATTAGAATGTGAGCGAGTTTGTATGTGTGTGTATCTGATGTGTGGATTAAAGATGATAAGAGTCACTACGGAAAAAGCCAGCTGTCCTTCTTAATGACAATCTGTCAGAGCTCTGTCCCAAGTACTCCTCCTCCTTCATCACTCTGTAGTGTATTCCTCCAACCCCTTTCCTCTCCTCTTTGAGCAGGCTTGTACCAAACATCCCTCACTGGGACACTCACTTACTGCTCCTACAAGGTGACTCTGACAGCAGTCCTTCTGGTTTCACTTCTAAGAGTTTCCTTTCCTTCACATTTCTCTCCCTCATACTAATTTTCTTCACACACACTTTTCAAAGTTAGAAAAATAGCATTTGTCATGTTGTGAGATTTGATTTCTGCAAATCAGAATATCTGGTTTGATCTATTATACATAGTGTACGTGTTATAAACAATTAAGAACTGGTGTTTTATACTGTTGTTTTATAAAGACTTTTTATGTTTTTGAGAGCCTAAAAGTATGTTTAAATGCAGAAAATTGAATTGAATTGACTGACTCTTTCATGAAAATCACCAAATGACGATTAATGACTCAGTCACACACAAGCAAGAATAGGATGGCAACCTCCTTCTGAATGGGGAAAATTGATGGCTGCCTAGTCATTGCACTGAATTCTTTTGCAATTAGTAAATGATTGCAACTAGTTAGCAGCCTCAACTTTTGGGGCCCCCAGAAGTGCAACACTCTGAGCCTCTGGGTGATTACAAGGTGACTGCACAGGTCACCTGCTGGGAATCAATAGTCTCCAAACAGGTCCGACTCAGACAGACTGGCAGAAGTTTTATTCTAATTTATAAATACAGACAGATTGCCCACACATTGCAATCAGTCTGAGTTAGTCTGCGCCAATAAACGTAACTCATCCACAACCCATCCTTCTGCAACAGGGGGACTCAACTCATCTCATTGCCAACTGGCTGTATTTTGGTTATATTCGTATGTAAAAGCAAGTTTTCCCAGCACCTTTGTCATTTTGCAGTTAAATTGCGCCCCTGCAGTAACTATGTCACTATTTGTGGAGAGATTTCTGAATTTCTGTTTGAAATCTATGAGGTTCGGGCTGGACTCTGAATGTGAGTAGTTAATGTGAACTTCTGACTATGTAGATGGCAGCAGATGGCAACAGAATTGTAATTTTCACCAATTTATTACAGTTAATCGCTATATTATCACAAACAGATTAGATTTAATTGCCAACTTGAACCCATTCAATCACAAACTGATAGCAGACTGATAGCAGACTGACTCCATCTTAATGCAGTTTTATTGCCGTCTTGATGCACCAAAGTCACTTTGAAGATGGCAGCCCACTGCGAGTAGTCACCACTTGGAAACAGCGATTTCAAAGGCATTGTAACTGCTGTTTTCCCTAGAGTGACAGTGACATAATAGATTTCAACCTGTTTATATGCATTTCATAACTTTTTTTCTGCTTCTTTATTACCTTGAACAGCACTTTGGATTGCTTTTGTATAAGGTTTTACATCCTCCCACATTAAACTACCCACAGTTAAATGACTGTGTCAGACAAATGAAGATCAATGCAGACAAATTACTATCTCTCTAATTGTGACACATGACAAGGCTACTAATTGTGTTTTAAGAGCCAATGGTTGATAAATGGATTATAGTAATGATTACTGATGTAAAAATAAAGTATGATTTATTGGAACAGAAATTTATGATGTTTCGACAGACTATAACTTCTTTTCCATTTGCCCATCCACTGTCTGTCTATCTGTCACAGCTGACTCCAGTATAAAACTTGAACGGCCTTATCGGTTTTGGGTGTTTTTTTGCTTGCTAATATGTGAGCAAGCATGTTTTTGTTTTCTTTTGATGAGAAAATATGGCTGACATTCTTGGTGGGTTTTTTTCTTTTCTTTTTTTGCTGACATCAGATATCTAAAAGCATCAAATTCATTTTTCTCTTCTCTGTCCCTCCCTCACTAACACTTCACACACTGCCCACGTGCATCTGCGCTGCGTTAAACAGCTAGTTGGCAAGTTCAACAGTACCTATCACTGCCTCCACACAAGTGACCCTGACACACCACTGTTTTTATTCATCACGCCCTATTCTTCTATTCTGCTCTCTTCTTCACGTCCTTCAGCTCTAACTGCCCTCAGGCTCTGTTTATTCATTTATCACTCGCCACTTCTGTTTTTACCTACATAATAAGCTTTAATGCTGTCTTGCAGCCAACTGAGCAGTGAACATACATCTGCAAAAATCTGCACACACCACACACAGATCAACGTCACTGTGCGAGAACTATTAAGTAGACATATTTAAAGTTTATTAATCATACTTTTAATATGCAGAGAGGGCCATAGTAACACCCACACACATACTCACACACTTGCAAAACTTAAAAAGCCTCTCCAATATGCTAATTGTTTTCAAGCTGGACTGCTGACTGATTATTATCAGTTTCAGTTAAAAAAGGGTAATTAATGGAAAGAAATCTGTTAAATTTCCACTTCACCCTCTCTTTCATAAGGGCTGTCAATCACAGACGATGCTTAGTGACTCGCAGCTGGGGCTAAGAAGAGCAAAAGCTAGCTCATCTTCTATCTTTCTTACACCGAGTGGAACAAGAAAACATATCAGTTCATCTTAAGTTCTTTCTTTCCCTCATTTATTGTGCAGAGGGCTGCGAGATGCTGTTTGTCTTCAGCAATCAAATACCTGTTCACGGTCTTTCAGTGAGACGATAGCACCTGTCAGAATACAGGGCACAGTGAATTCAGGACACAAACGTGCACTTCCTTCATTTACTCCTGGACTCCTCAAAGTGGAGGGAAAATCTGCCAAGGCTCAGCAGAGGGATCCATTAAATCGGCAGCTCGCAGCAATTAAGCAGACTAAATTTTATATACCTCTCGCCTCGTTTAAAAAAATTCAAGATTTCACTTTTAATTCAGCTTGATCAACATCATGCTTGGTTACCTAGCTCAAGGGGACTTGGGGGGTTTGAGGCTATTAAAGACTAACCACAGCAGCAGAACAAGAATTAGAGCCCGACTAGTATTACCAACACTTGTAGAACCGCCACTATCAGGCTGGGTTTTATTTGTAAGGCCCCAGTACACCTGTTGATAATTCAAATGAAGAGAATAACACCCCCAGCAGGGGACTAAATTAAGCTGCAGCAGTCACAAACAGGCCTAATAAGGCTCTATGTGGGGCCTGCGCAACAATACATACATTCTAAACTGTGTGTTTGTGTGTGAAAGCATAACAGATGGAAGCCTTAGAGTTATGCCAAATGACCCTTCATAACTGAAAGCATGTCTGTATATTTATTCTATGTGCGTCCTTTCTAGCCAGCACACATTAAGGCTCACACACACGCACAGTTTTATGATTGCTATGGCTCTGGCAGCAGCTCTCCTTTAAATTCTTTTTAGACTTTAAATGAGGACTTAAGCCCATGGTTTGGTAATGACAGTTATTACACTCCTCTGCCTGCAGGAGGCTATCACACACACATAACCACACACACATACACTCACACACATACACCATTTAATTGATACATGTGCTGTTCAGTGTGAGTTATTTTGGAAAGACACCAACATAGTAAATGATGCAAATGCACAAAAACAGACACAATCCCCACAGAAACTCTGTCTCCCGTACACACACGCACACACACACTGAGGCATAGTTACACACAATCATCCATTACAGCTGGTCTGTTCTCCATACCGCCATACCCAACATCCATTGCCTAGCAACCACCTATCAGGAAACAAGCTCACCTCCGGACCAGAGTAGCCTGCCCCTGAAAGGCAGCCAATCAGGTGAGTTGCTCCCCTGGGACAAACTAGTGTGATCAAGAAAAAAGGGTTGGGAGTTAGTCAATATGGTTTCAATGTCGCCTGCAGAAATCTCCTTTCCTTTTCCACTCTCAAGCTTTTCACTTTGTTTTAATGTTCCTTTGACACAATTATCAATGTCAAAGCACTCGAACCTCATTCTCATCAGCCCTGCTCCTCTCTTTCGCCCGCTCACTGTGTGTAGGTGGCACTTTTTGACTTTAAAACTCAAACCTATTTTGCAAATATACTGCCTGAGACAAAGTCATTCTAGACTCCAGTGCATTTATGTTTTTGTATCAGTATCCTGAAAGACAGATCAGGAATAGAGAAACATGGAGTACCACTCACTCATCCAAACAGCACGAATAATGGTTGGACGACATTTGTGCCTCATATCTATTTTGAAATCTACAACCATCCTGGCCAAGAAAGATGCCTCAAATACAAAAATATTGCTGTGAGAATATTTAGACTGAGACAGTGTAATGCAACATGTTTGGAGATGGATGATGTCGAAGCAGAGAAATTTTTTTCTGGAAGCTGTGAGGTGACTGACAGTAAGCAGAGCACACTGTAGCACAGTGATATGAAAACACTCATCCTGGGGACTCTGGCACAATGAGATAATGATAAACTAGAACTCTAACAGGACCAAATCACAGTTTCAGGTTTTTTATTTTTTTGTTGTTGGATGGATTTTCTGTCTTAGGTAATTTTCCCAAGTGTGTGCTACTTGTTTTTCAAGTTGAATAAAAAAAAAAAAACCAGAACAACAGAATATTGGCTTGTAGAGCTGGTGTGAAAATGAACGATTTTGTCTCCAACGCTGTTAAAACAACATTAGGAAAATAATGAAGACTATGAAGAAACATAATATTTGTTTAAGTTTATAGGCAAACTTAACTAAACCACAATATTATTTTGTTATTATAAAACCAAAACAATCCTACTTATGCAGACTTACCACTTACAAAATAATCACAATGAACACAACAATGGAGGCAAAACATCAGCCTCAGTATGCTCTTCCTCACACCACGCTTTAATAAACTCCGCTTGCCTGACTGGTAACGCACAGTCGTCGGATCAGCCATAACGATCTCTGTGCAGCACAGGATTTTGCCCGGATCTTTGCAAATGTTCAGCGATAATTATTGGACATGTTTGACATTATTGGAGTAGTTCAAATCAATCTACAAGTTCACGGGGTTGCCTGAAATTGAATCTTAAAACCTCTCACTCTACCAGATATATTTAGGTTGACCACTAGTCCTGATCAAGCCTTTGATCCAATTGTCCGTGTGGGCAAATCTGCAGCAAATCAGCCCGATAATCCTCGGGCATACTATCAGCCTCAGTCTTTCTCTGTCTGTGTCTTACACCTTTCTGACTCTCTCTCATTTCACGCTGGTCTCCTTTTTCTTTTATTCTTGCACAGTTTTTGGATCCAAAAGTCCTTTTTATTCTTTTAATATATATATGCAACCAACATTTTTAGCACTTTAAAAATTAGAGCATTACACTATGTAGGGAAATTCCTCAGAAAGCAGCCATAAAATATAGCTATACCCACTTTTTAAATACTTTTTAAAAATTCTACAGTTACCTGTAATATATGCAGTGAATTTCAGTGAACTCTGTTCAGGAACATTACGGATGCCATTAAAGTATTAAGAGCTTGAATTACTTTAAGGGCTCCATTATCACTCTGGCCACCTCATACTAATAAAAATGTACATGTATAATTCTGGCTGCAACTCTGTCATACTGTTGGTAAAGTACTGTGCCATCATTTCAGGCAGCAGGAAACACTGAAAACCTCCTGTTTTTTGTCTCACTCCATCCCTCCCCGTGCCTTTCTCTGTCACTGTGTCTCTATCCGTCTGTCCCTGTGCCTCAGCTGCGATCCTTCCATCATTTCTATCTCTCCCTGGTGTGCTGTACTTTTTCGCCTCATCGCTTCACCAGCCCCCGTTTTCCTCTCGCCTTCTCTCCCTCTCTCCCTCTCTCCATGTTGTTGTTCTCTTGTACCTTACACCCCGTTCCTTCCCCACTACCTCCATCCTGCTACCTCTCCTTGACTCCATCCTTTTTCTTCCACTGCCACTCCCTCCATCACTCCGTCTGTCCTTCTTCCTGTCACCATGCATCATGCTGTTTCTTATCTACTTGTCACATTCTGTGTTTTGCTGGGTACTCAAAATTCGTTACTCTCTCTCACTCTTTCTTTATGTCCTGTGTTTCATCTCTTCTACATGATGCCATTATCTAGCTTTCATCGCTGTCCCCGTCTTTCTCTCCATGTGCTGATGCTACAATGTGCATTCGCCTTCAAAGCAATTTCCACATTTAACACATTGGCGTGTCCTACTTGTTGACCCACTCGTTTCCATTTTTAATTTTTGATGAAAATATTTTTTCCAAAAAATGCAAAATAGTATCTTTCAAAAACAAACAAAAAAAGATTTTTAGCACCAATAGTGTTTATTTTCTTATTGTGTTACTGTTAATTACTTCTAAGGCCTCTACGAGGAGTGATCTCGAGTATAATCAGCAGCATAATTTGCATCTCTGTTTCATTTTGTGTCCATCTATTAGCAGAGACATATTTAGCATTATCTTTGCGACAGAAGGAGCACGGTTTTCTCTAAACTGTGGCAAACTCAACAACTTTCTTGTGCACGTGAGCATGAAATTTAAGAGAAAACTGGCTTTTGTTGATGAACCATCAGTCTCTTTCTCTTTTTCTTGGTCCATTTTCTTTTTTTTTTAAGTGAAAATCGTTAAGAAATGAAATGGATTAACCATATGTGTGTGTGTCCCTAGAATCTGATTGGAATGGTCTTTTTGTCCGGCAGTTATTGCGGTGAATGTTGGGGCAGAGTTCACAGAGAGGACGGGAGTGGGGTGGAGCTAGATGGGTTGCACACACATGCACACACAAGTTATGGCTCTCGCACAATACTGGAGAACAGGGGACACACATATTGCAGCCACACAGATTAAATGTGACGTATTGGGGAACATATTCCAGTACGGGGATGTACGGTCACACACGCGCAGGAAACAGTGATATAAATGAAGAGTTATGGCACAGTCACACACACCCAAGGGTACTGGATTCAGGAGAGCACTTTGATAATGTCACAGCCCTTAGGCCAAACTTGTCCCTTAAGGTTTAACCCCTAGTTGCTCCCAAGGCAGTATCTTGCAATTTGTGCGCATACATGTGAATATGTGTGTTTGTCTATGCATGTGTGTGCTCCTTTTAGGTCGATGGTGATAAAAGCTGCCTGCGGCGACAAGACAAGCCTCACCATGACATCGAACACACCCTAGAGGACTCTAGACACCCTGCTAGGAATAGAGGGACAGATGCAGGGAAGAAGAAGAAAAACAAAAAGAGTAAGCTGATGGGAGATGGCGACCAACGAGGGAGACATACAAATGGAGAGGATGCTGTGCTGAGAAGGAGAAACTGAGAGGAGAGGTAATTTGTGATGACAGAATGAGAAAGGGAAAACAAAGAGGTAGCAAAAGAGAGAGACAGAGAAGAAGGAAGCAACTGAGATATGACCAGTGATAGATAGATAGATGGAAAACACAGAAACAAGAAAGCTCGAAAGACTTCAGAGAGAGAGATGGGGGGGGGGGGGATCTTCATCAGAGAAGGGGAAGAGGTAAAAAGAGTATTTATCTAAGCCCTGAGGGGAGGAGGGGAGACAGAGTATACAAGAAAGCAAGCAAAAAGGGGAGCGAGGGATGAACATGAGCAATAGCAAAAGCTGAAAAGAAGCTGCCTTTTGAAAGCTATTTGGTCCTGAGCCCCCATTAATTCAGCCCACATTTAGCTCTCTCTGTGAAGTGCTTTGGTAACAATGGATTCATCAAGCAGACTGCACAATTTGAATTTAACTCCAGGAAGGGAGATGGGGATGGAAAAGGGCTTGAGGGGGGGTGGGGAGTATGAGAAGTGGCAACGAAACAGTAAGGAGAAGCAGAGGTGGGACAGGCTGAGTGTGTGATGTTCCTTCACTGTGCTGAGAGCCATTCATTGTGAAGAGATGCTCATGGGAAGGGTGGAATGTCAACTTTTATTGTCACAAAGATGACTTATTGTTTATTCATCAGGGCAGACAAAGGGAGGCAGAGAGGATAGGGGTGGCTTTGTGTGTATGTGCGCACAAGTACATGAGTTTAGATGGTGAGCGTGCGCAAGTGTCAGCATCTATTCCCGCATGTATGCCTACGTGGGCTGAATGAAAGGAGATAAAGTCAAATTCGGTGTGATTACCAGACACGGAAAATCCAAATAATTGCTTGGAATTCATTTGCGAAAGAATCATGCTTAAATGTCATCCCCTGACTTATCTCTGTGTTCACATGGAGACCAGGCTACCATGGTGCATTTTCAGGAGGCCACACATTTCTGACTTTCCCTATTCCCCGCATAATTATCTGTCCTCCACTCTTCTCCCCATGTCTTCCCGTTATTCCCAACTCCCTTGCTTCACTTGTCTCCCTCTGCTGGGATTGTTTATCATTTACAGAAATCTCTGGCATCATCTGCCACTTCAGTCGCTAGCTCATCTCTCTCACTCTTCCTCCCATCTTGTCTGTCAAACACTGAGGTCATTGTGAGCCGTAAAATAAAAGCAAAGAAAGAAACTTTTCCTTCCTCTGTCGAATTTGTTTTTTTCCAGATACCACATTGTATCCCCTAAAATTCAAAAATTGGTTCCTTTGCAATGAAGAGCAAACACTATGGGCCATACTGAGCCCCCAAAGGGTGAGAAAATAGCACTCAGCTAATATGGTGACCAGTAAACAATGAAGTAAACACTCTGCTGAGGAGTTTGTCTGTATTTACACACAGCGTGTCTATAAACTCACACAGTTTATAGACACGCATTCACTCTGCATTCACACCAAGATGAGAAAGCTGACAAGTCTCATTTTCTTTTGCTTCTACCAGTTTTGCAAGACAAATTTCTACAATTTCTCAAAGAAACAGATACTTTTCCAGCTTACTTCGCCTGTTTTTTATCCTCGCTCATTCAGAAGCATTTTTGTGATCAGTGCTGTTTACAGCCATTTAGACACGTTTGCAAAGAGAAAGCTCAGATAATGATTTAGAGACATAATGACATGAGCTAAATGGGGACAAAATTCAAATGAGCTGCTAATTAAACCCATTTAAGCTGTAGATGGATTTCGATGATCCCCTGTGTGTTTAAAGATGAAGCTGTCTCTTTCCTCTTTCTAACTCTGCTGGTCAAGCGGCCACACAGGTAGAAACATTTTTTTCTTCTTCTTTCTGTAGCTCATGTTGTGAACCTGCAGAGCAAAAGACCTAACCGTCCTACAGGAAACCTGAGGGGACAAATGCATACTAACCCTTTGAAGGTTTCACAATGGTTTCACTCTTTCTCAGACTTCAAAGAGAATATTTGGGGTACTTTTTTCACTTTGTCAAAAGTACTTTCTTGGCATTTCATTTTGCAATTTAAAATCTTGATATCACTTCTCACAGAAGCTTATATGGTTCCCCTGCTCCAACAAGTCTAAAACCGGTCAGCCACAGTCACCCATGCTTCGTCTAAAAAACTTAAAAGAGCAGCTGAGAACAAGAGCAGCAGATTTTATTCTTTCATTTTTAATTTTTTTATTAGCAATTTTTAATTAGTTTTCACTGTTTCTTAATCATCTAAATTGCAGACTCAAAGACACACTAATTCAGAGTCGGTTTTTAATGAACC
The DNA here is from genome assembly GCF_057382275.1 of Copadichromis virginalis. Classification (NCBI taxonomy): domain Eukaryota; kingdom Metazoa; phylum Chordata; class Actinopteri; order Cichliformes; family Cichlidae; genus Copadichromis; species Copadichromis virginalis. The sequence continues at coordinate 28,089,874 of NC_140628.1, forward strand.
GAGCGGTAGTGACACATAAAATAAAGGATTTGAAAGGAAAAGTAAAGCAGTGAAAATTACTTAAAATGAAACTGAGGTGGGTGCAGAAAATGACACAAAGCAAAACCAGGTGAGTACGCATGCCTATGCAAAAGAATCAGTAGAGCTTTTATCTATTAATTTTACAGTCAGGACACCCTACTGTTATTCCTTCTTACGTCAGGATGTCATCAGTCTTTGTTGACCCTTACAAACACCAGCAGTGCATGTCTCTGTGACAAACAGAATTCAGAAGACCCAAGAGACAGTGCATGAAAAGGCTCTTCTGCAAATGGCTCTTGTATTCAGTCCATTCCCCCAGTGGATCTGCCCTATATTGACAGAGCAGAATGGTGAAGGCCTTTGTAAAAGTATGAGACAGAACAGTGTGACACAGTTCTCACACTACCTGAATGGCACACCAAATAACGCTACACCATAACCTCCTCTTTAAGGCACAATTTTACTCGGTGGTGGAAATGATCTCATTGCATACGGGCACAATATGATGCTACATTTGAAACTCTCTGAAGGTGAATATATGGTAGGAAAGAAAGAAACGTCTAGAATATGGATGGAATTTAAAAATAAAATCAATACAGATAACACGGCAAAGCAGAAGAAGCAGTGAGGTGTTATTCTTACCTAAACCTTTTATCTAACTTGTCAGCCTTGAGAGGTAGGTATGTAAAATGTGTGTGTGTGTGCATTCTTGTGTGTATTCTCAAATAAATAAAAGTTTGTTTTGTTTGCCTTAGCTATTGGTAAAACCATAATTCAGCAAAATATATTTCATAAAGATGTTTTACATTTACTGTTCTAAGAACAACATAAGGTAAAATGTATTTGTGGAGACTTTTATATAGCTAGAGTCACAAAGTGCCTCAAACCACCTCTCAAGTCAATAAAGTGAAACAAATTACAGACACAGGCATTCTCATACAATAAAACACAGACATCAATAAAGGACTCTTTGTACAACCAGGTACTCAGACATACTTGAAAACAGTATAACCCAACCTACAGGCAATATGACAGGTCTGAAACTCCAAGTACAGCATAAGCAACGATTCACTCTCACCTTGTTCTCCCTGTTCCAGACTAACGAAGAGCCAGAAAACAAACAAACAAACAAAAAACTATTTTCTTATGTGTGAGACGAGGGCTAAAAAGTACCAAAATATATGCAGGTGTTCGATCGCAAAGAGACATACAGGTTTTCCAGAAAGAATATTGAAATTGCATTTTACTTGCACTCGGTGACACAAAATCAAAAAAACGAGGTGATACGCACCCTGTGGCTGATTCTTCACAAAAAAACTTTGGCTCTGTGAACCAGCTCTAAATTCTCCGGCACTAACAGCCTGAAGCCTATAGTTCTAGCAGTTATTTGAAGCACAATAGGCAATCATTTGGAAATATTTCTAGGATAGAAAAAGCAAAAGCAGGACAAAAAACTAAGTTAGGTTAACTTGTGTGTGTGTTTTTTGTCCCCAGAATCATTTCTTTATTATCAGCTACACTGTTCTCACTGAATATTATAAATAGTACAGCGTATAGTCTGATCTGAATATTATTTGTGTGAAAACACTAGCAGTTGGTGCCACTTACAAAAACAAAACAATAATAGAATTTTTAGGTGGCTGCGTGAACCATGAAGTTATTATAGTGCATAAGACTCAAAATAAAGAAACACATGCCGCTTTTCATTTATTAAGATATGTTGTCACAGAACTGCTAATGTTTTAATTAAAAATAACAAAAATAAACAAATAAAAGTCAGATTAGATTACATCAAATAGAGTATTTGTTAAGTGTCTTATTATTTCTGTAACGCTAACTTAATCACACTGGGATCTATCTATAAACTCTATGAAGTGAAAATATGGGATTTGAATACAAGCACATATATTTAGCTACCATCAAAGGATCCATCCATCCATCCATCCATCCATCCAATATATACAGAGGACATCAGGAGAGAGGAAAAATAGTGAGTGGCCACAGCTCCTTCGTGTTTTGGGGGCTGGATTTCAGCCAGTGGTGTTGGAATTATGAGTGTAAAAAAGTACAGTCAGATTTTGGTCCACCTTGCTATATCATCTAGAAAGTGTCCGATTTGCAGTGGCTTCATTTGTCAGCTTGACAGTGATCCCAAACAAACTGCCAATGCAGTAAAAGCATACCCTGAGAGAAAAACATTTAAAAATGAACATTATCAGTCATGGATTGGCTTCCCCAAAGCTGGACCTCAACATTATTGAAGCAGTGAGGGATCTTTTTGACTAAGATTGAAACAAAAGGCAGCCAACAGCCAAAGAAGAGCTCTGAATGTCCTTCAAGAAGGCTGGAGAATGATTCCAGAAGACTACTTAAAGAAATTACAAGAAATCTTGCCTAAGACAATTCAAGTTTTATTGAAGTAAATGTGCTCCTACCAATTAGAGTTGCACAAACTCTGTTTTTGCCTCATATACTGCATTTGCATACAGTATATGAGGCAATGCATATTTGCAGTGACTGAGTTTAATAAATCACTGCTTCTACTTCCCATTTTCCTGTATCAAAATTATTATTTTTTTCTTTTGGGTGTTTACAGACCACTGTGTCTACACTGTTTATGTCAATAAACACATCCCAGTTTTCGGTTCTGAGTGTTTATTTCTGTGATTTCTCTCTTCGCTATGCCTCTTCATGTCTTAGAACCTCCTACATGGGAGGTAGGCAGGGAAGACAAGGAAGTAAAATGCGAAGAGAGGAGTCGAGGCAACATGCATGTAACAAAACGAGACAGCCTCGCTTCACAGTGGTCACTTTAAAGAGATTAATTAAATCGGACGCATGGCACAGCTGCATCATCTCCCCACTGTTTTGTTATAGCCTGGATTTTGTGATCTCTGTCAATTGAGCCTAACAGTGTTCATGACAATTGTTAGATTTATATATTTAAATAGCGTGGCTATATTTCATACTGTGGCATAATGTGACAACCATGATGTGGCAGTGTTTGATGAACTTTAATAAAGTATACAAACTTATTTTCATGACTATTTGTTGTTTTTATAGTCCATCTTTATGTCATTCCTATATAATATTAAGCAAGTGCTGAAAAGACTCCTCCTCCTATCCACTCGCATGCATTCTTTCTCATAGCTTCTACAAATAGCCTCCTTTTTTCTCGCTCCTCTATCCATGCAATGTGTTTTAGGAATTGAGACATCCTTCAAGATGCCACACAGATATTGACCTTTGGATCACAAACAGGAGAAAGGAGAACAGAGTAGGTGGCACAAAACTGAGAAGGGAGACAATCAGTTGCCAATCAAACAGTTGCCTAAAATGATCGGCTCTGGTAATATATTACATAAGGAGGCAAATGTTAATGTAGAGATGTATGAGTGAATATAAAGAGGGAGGCCAAAAAATGTTAAAAAATACCAATAAAAGCTGCCTGGGAGGGGGACATTTCTCTCATTTTCGGTCTCCTTCCTCGTTTGCTGTTGATGGTCAGAGTGCACAAGAGGAGGGCAGTCAGTCTGCGATATGGGAGGCTGGAAGGACAGTTGTTGGGTATGAAAGGTGGTGCTGTGCTGATGGGACTTTTATGACATCCTGTGTCATTGGAGCGTAGAGTTGGAGGAGACGGGATAACGGCCAATAGAGAAGAATGTCAGCAGGGCCTCTGGAAAGACATGCTCCAGAGAGAGCGCCTGATGGTTATGGAGGGCTTAGAGTGGGGAAGAGACAGAGGCTCTGCCACTTTGTGTGTCGGTTGCTTTTCTACACTCTGCTGTTATTTCTACATACAGAGTGAAAAACTCTGAATTATGTCTTTAAAAGTTTCACTAGTGTTTTGTTTTTGGGTTAAAGTCAAACAAGAACACATAAAGAATTTGTCATGGTCCTGGGCCATGTGGGCCCAGTATTCTTAGTTTTTTGTATTCTCGTATTTCGTTCCTTATTTAGGCCATGTCTTCTGAGTTGCCCTGTTGTGTTGTTCTCTAAGTGTTTTTCCCTTCATGGCTCTCTCCCCCCTGTGTGCCCTCTATGTATTGACGAGCCCTCGTCTCCCTTTGTGGTTGTTTCATGTTTCCCCAGCCCGTTATGTCTGTGTTTTCCCCGTGCTCTCTCTCCTCCTGTCGGAACCTCTGTGCCTCTACATGTCATGTTCAGTTCACCCCGCCCTGTCTCGTTATGATTATCAGTGTCACCTGTGTTCCCCGTGTGTGCCCACTTTCCTCGTTTACCCTCTGTGTATTTCTGTCTGAGTCTCCCTCTGTTCGGCGTCGTGTTCTCCCTCATGTTGTGTGGATCTCCCTGTGTCTCTCTGCGTATGTTAGTTTATTTTTCCCAGTTTAGTTTTGTATTTCCTATGTTCTGCCATTCCAGCATTAAAGCTGTGATTTTGAGTTCATCCCCGTGTCTGTGAGTTTTGCGTTTGGGTCCTCCTCCTGCCTGCCACACAGCGATCTATGACAGAATTCAGTAAAGTTCTACCTTGAACAGAAGCTGAATATAAGGCAGAATTTTTTTTTGATTGTTATGTATATTTCTCCTTTAAGAGTCTGGAGATTGGATTTTTTTCAGTAAAACTGTTTACAGACAGAAAAACCATTTTTATGTAAACTCCTTTACACTTAAGTAATGACAGTTTCTCATGTCTTTCTCCTTTAAGGAAGCGGCCATTATTACAATGGTGATAAATGATCTAATCGCACCATGCAGCAGTCCCTGACACTGCAGCACATTATAAAATTCTGCAAAAGAAGCGCCATCACATATTGGCAAGACATTTCTAGAAAGCGACATCATATTGTTACTATATTTCTTCTCTTGTCTGGTTTAAAAATGATGATGTTTCACTTCAAATGATGTAGTAGACAGTTTAAAAAAAGGTAAGGCATATATCTGATTTACTACAGTACAGTTTCAGGGGATTGGTTTAGATATAATTTGATTTTGAGGTTATGTTTTGGTTAAAATAAGGAGAAAAAATATTTCCATGTGACTTAAAACTAGGCTTACGGTTATAGGCGCGCTAAGAATTGGAGCTATAAAATAAATGTCTCTCAGTCACAGCAGTCTGGTGTACGAGAGCTTAGATAGTATGTTTAAGGGGTCACTGAATAAGGGTAATAAATGAGAAGTGCGGATGAGTTCACAGCTACAAAGACGAGCATCTTCTCCAATTTTCCATCAAATCATGTAATCATGTATCTGCGATTTCTGTCTACCTGTATCTGAATCATTGTGTTTGAGTGTGTGTTTGTGTGTGCGTGTGTGTTCATCTGTGCATGCATGATGAAGTGTTTGGAGGTGCCTGAGTACATCTCTCGCTGTGTGCAATCTGCAGCCGCTCTACAGTTGTTGTATCCCCCCCTCCGCTGGCTCATCTCAAATGGCAATTTGTTAAACATGGCCCTCCGTTAGCCCTCTTCCTCTCCTCAAAGCCATTCCCTGCACGACTGCTCCCCTCCCTCATCTGTCCATCCGCTCTCCCCTTCGCATCACTCGTTTTACTTCCTTTCCTCCCTTTCCCTTCTTTCTCCCTCTCTCTTCTCTCGTTTCCATCATTTTCATACCTCCTGTGCACCCTGCATCTTTTGCTATCTCCACCTCTCTGCCTGTTTATTTCTCCCTCCCTTTCCTCCCCCTCTCTGTTTTTCTCTCATTTAGTCTCACTAGTCCACGTCAGATTTCTTCTTCATTATATCTTTTTTTCCCCTTCTGTCCTTCGTTACTCTTGCTCCCTCATTACCTCCGCCATCTCACCATCCTGTACTTAATTTAGGATTTTTTTTATTTTTTGGGGGGATCTCAATCAGCGTCCTACACATACAGTAATGAAGAGTTTGTTTCACTGCATGTATCACGTATCACATTGATTTGCACATAAAGATGCAGTCACTCTTGAAACCCAATTTTAAACGGCATACTTTATGTACTGCTGCTCACTCTGGCTTCATTCCCAAGAGCAAGTGCCTGAGAATGATAAAAGTTTTTGCTGTTACTCGGAGTTAGAGCAACAACCTGCAGGCTGGCTGGTTGACTTATTGTGGTTATAATAGCTTGTCCTCGTTTAAAGAGAACACTTGAAGGAAAAATACTGCTTGTAGGACAGCTGTGAAAGTAACCTGGGACCAAAAAATATCTACGATCTGAGCTGAAAATGAACATCAGCAGGCAGGTGTGTGTTTTACCTAATAGTTACATTAAACAACTGCTATCAAAGAGAATAAGCCTTGAAAATTCAGAGGAAAGGTTGATGGGTAACTATGAAAGCAAAAAGATGTAGTATAATGACTGATGCATAAATTTAGAAGAGGATGAAAAACCTTAAGGAAAGAGAAGAAGGAAGTGATGAATAGACGACACAGACAGGCTTTCTTATCTCTGCCTTCCCTCCTCTCCACTTGCCTTGTTCCATTTACCACCAATAACATCAATTGTTTACCTTAGCCTATTATTTATTCCCTCTATTAAGTTTGTTCTTGGATTCTCCAGTATTTTGCATTAATGGCCAGATCCAGTTTACTGTCCTCTTCTCCAAACTCTCCCCTTTTTAGCTCTGAGGTAAACAGCCTCTCTTTCATCTTCATTACCCGTCAGCCTCCTCCTCTTTTATATCCACCTCTCATCCTTCGATCAATCCATCTATCCAGCCACGTTCCAGCATACAAACACACGCACACACACGTGCTCTTGTGCGTTTGTTTGTGCGTGTGTGTCAGTGTGCATTTCCATGGAAACATCAACATGAAAACTACCCCTCCTCCAGAGGTTCCGCTCATTTACATTTCATTTGTATGTTTCCTCAGAGACCCACGGCATTTGACTTTGACAATGGCAAGGAAACTGGCATGACCCTGTCCGTTTCTCTCTCTCGCTCTTTCTCTCTTTTAGCATGCATGCTTCTCTCGAGTTTTACCCTCTCACCCAGTGTTTCATCAACTCAACTACTGCTCAACCCTCCTTTTCCCTTTCCTCCATCCCTCCATTCCCATATTAGTCACTTAGAATGGCATTGCCCCCTTTTTTCTGTCCTGCTTATTTAGCGGCTGTTTTGGAAACAGATCACTTTCATTCTGCCATAATGTGCTTTTTACCTCCTCCTTTTTGTTTCTCTCATTTGTAAACACTTTTCTTCTATCGTTTTCCATCCGTCTCTATTCCTAACAGCCATTTGAAAGAAGCTGCAACTGTAAGTCTTTCACTCCTTCTCTGAATAAGAGTCACACATTACAGCCTATTTGTAATTGGACAAAGAGCTTTCCACCCATTTCCTTTGCAGACAAACACAGCTGCTGGTAAACACGTGTGCACACGCACGCGTTGCTGCTGCGTTACACGACACACGCATACACTTTTATTGACAATCTATAACAAGAAACATACTGTACTAGTCCAAGTGTGGACAAACAGAAACATACATGGACGCACACCCAATAACAATCCACATACAAACACAGACATATACTGTGCATCGGGCGCTGTAAACAGACAAAGAAAAACAGTGAAACACACAACTTGTTCTGTTTGCACTTTTGCACAAACACACACACAAATTCAGAAACACGTTTCCAAGTAGCTGTGAAATTAAACTTCTTTTTTATATCTGACTTGTTGAAAAATCTTTCAAATGGTTAACCAGACACAAAAGCACATGTTTTTTTCCACATTTTCTTTTCTTTCCCCCATCATGAGGATTTCCAATTAAACAAATTCTCTTTTACTGAGATTATCATCATCAATTTGTTTTTCACACTCCACAACATACTACTTGCCAGCATATGACAGAGTCACGTCCTATTCCCTATGCTCCATTGGAGAAATGGTAAAGTTATAATGATGTGAGAGTGTGACAGAACATGGCAGTTGCACCACACTGTTCACATCCTTCACAGTAGAGGATTTAAAAGCCTTGCTCGGGATGCCTGCTGTAATTGGCTGTACCGCTGAAGAGTAGAACTCTTCACAGGCTTCATTACTGGCAAGCCTACATGTGGCAGGGTAAAATTAGACAGAACCAGCAGACACTACACCGTGTATATATGTATATATTGTTTGAGAGTGTTGCTCGGTTTTTGTGACAGCCAAATGTGTGCATGTGTGCACAAAAAAAGATAGCGCTACCTATTAGTGTGAGTCATCAAATGTATGTGTGCGGAGGATGTGACAAAGTGCATGCACGTAACTGTGTGTCTGTATGCGGAGAAGTGGAGGAAGCATTCATTAATGTTTGAGTGTGGGTGCGTGTCATTACTTGTTTGCATTTGTGTGTTTGTGAAAGACACTGTGTATGTCAAAGGAAAAAAAAAACACTGCTCTTTGGCTCTCATCTGACATTTTAAAAGCCAGCAAGCCGAGGACAGAGAAAGTTTTATGAAAACAGACTAAATGTCCAACAGGGATGACAGACAGAGAGACAGCTAGAGAAAGAGTGACAGGGAGATGAAGAAGAAAGTATTGAAAGAGTGAAAGCGAGAGGGAGAAGACACAGCAGGAAGGAAAAGTATTCAGAGGACGGGCGAGAACAGTATTCATCGAGCCAGGGGGAGAGGAAGGGCCTGTGCAGTTTCATTGATTTGAAGCTGTAGGAGGGGACAGAACGGGTACAGAGGGGAGGCAAGGAGACAGAGTGGCTACTGTAAGAAAATGGCTTTATAATACAGTTAAAAAGCTGCACAGAAGACAGTCGGACAGAAAGGGGGGTAAAAGAGGAAAGCATGGAAGACACAGTGTAGAAGAAACAGGCTAAACAGATGGAGAACTTTTTTTTTTAACTTGTACAAATACTGAACTTGCACTTGTAACTGTAGTTTTCATCATACTTTACACCTCCCACTCACAACATATATTTAATGTTGTGATTTTCAAGAGCATAATTATTTTATATGCTTGGAATAATCCAATAAATCATCACCTCACTGAAGCTCAGTGAACTTAGCTACAAAATTGGGTAAACATATGAAAATAATACAGCTCTATAAATACATTTTTTAGATGTGTGTATAAATATTCATATATTTAATATAAAATGCACTGATATTGTTTTTGTACTTTAGCAGTGTGTAGATGATATATCACACCATTGAAGGTCTTAAATTGCTTTGAAACAAGGTGTGATGCATAGGACAGAGTAACAAGAGAGAAATGAGATAAGAGAATGTTTTTATAGAGATAAACAAAGTGTTGATTATTTACAGTAATTACTTTCTGCACATGTGTGTGAATGTGGGAGAGAGAGAGCGGCAAGGAACAGAGGTAGTGAAGGTAGATGTTTACAATGCCTGGGCTCAGCCATCCAAAGCAATGGACAGTGTTCAAGAAGAGGGTGCAGGCAGGGTGGAGCGGGTGGAGATGAGTGTCAGGGGTGATTTGTGACAGAAGGAAACCAGCAAGAGCAAAAGACAAGGTTTACAAGGTGGCAGTGAGACCAGCTTTGATAAATAGTTTGGAGACGCCGACACTAATGAAAAGACAGGAGGCCAAGCTGGAGGTTGGAGAGTTGCAGATGTTAAGATTTTCATTGCGAGCGACCAGTGATGGACAAGATCAGAAATGGGTATATCAGAGGGACAGCTTGAGCGGTTTGGAGACAAAGTCAGAGAGGTAAGGTTGAAATGGTTTGAACATGTGCAGAGGAGGGATGGTGTATATACTGAACAAATAATGTTGAAAATGGAGCTGTCAGGCAGGAGGAAAAGAGGAAGACCTCAGAAGAGGTTAATCGATGTAGTGAAGAAAGACACGCAGGAGGTTTGTATTACAGGGGACGACGCTAAGGACATGGTGACATGAAAGAAGAAGACGACATTCACTTAACTACAATGAAAAGCACACCAGTAGTTATTTCATTCCACTTATTCTTATTCCCTAAGGCAAATAATGCTTTCTCCTGTGTTGCCTATTTTGAATCAAAACTACATTTTCTGCTACAGGAATAATCAGTAAAGCTTTTTTTTAGATTCCTTTCCAAATTTTTAAATCCCTTACTGTCCACTGTAAACCATGTGCCTAACCTCAGTAATTACTTTTCATCCCCATCAGTGGCTCCACCTTTAACTCAAGAATATGGAACAAATTAGATGGAAAATTTGAAATATAACTTTAAAACTAAGAAGCATAAACACACATTTGGATTACAAAATAAAGTGACCTTAACTTTCAGTGAATACAAGTACTGGCCAGTGGATTGACTTGATTTTCCTAATTTAACTGGCCAGTCAATGAATGACGTGCAGTAAAGATGCTGTCTATGACCTAATGCTTTTGTTTCCAATGAAAGAAAGTGTTTCTCCTCATGCTCCTTTATGGGTTAAAAAAATGTTCATACTCATACTCTCAAAATTACTTTTGTTAGGTGGAAAAACGAAATTAAACTACTCAAGAGTAAAATATTTAAAAAATGACCTAATTGGAAAAATGGACAAATTAACTTTTTTTTAATTAGAGCTTCCTTATTTTTAAAGTGAAGGACTTAAAGTACAGTGTTAGACTTTTACTGGTAGAAGAATATTTGAATGGTGTTGTCACTTTTAATTATGTAAAGGATCTGAATATATCTAGCAGCACTGAATGGAGTAATACAGTCAGAGTGCACAGCTGTTTAAGTTTTCCAAAAAATAAACAATACATGTCCAACATATTTATACTCAGTAGTAAAGTGGTATAGTAACTATGTGGGAGTGCAAATGAATGTTCTTTGGAAATGTTTAATCACTGATTAGTTTAATCTAAACTGAGATGCACTTTTCATCTCATTTCCATTTGCATTTTGCTACAGTGTAAAATGTCATCATGGCAATTAATCAGGTGATTGATAAACATTTTGCTGACTGCCTTACTTTGTTGATTTACATGATTTGCATGTACATATTCACCAATGGATGGATGGATAGATGGATTGATATGTAGAGTGTAGAAGAAGGTCATCACACATCCAAATAGAAAGACAGAGCTATAAATGAATGAGACAGAAAAGTAGAGGGAGAAACAGAAAGACAGAAAGATGAACAGATGAGCCCAGAGAACCAACGCGTAAACAAGCCCAAGCTGCACTCTGTCATGACCTATGGACCTTGTGACAATGTGACTAATGGCCTTGAAACATACAAGGACCAGAAGAGTAACCACTGATGGAAACAAACCTTTAGAAAAAAATGTCACACTGTACGTAAAACCAGTGCAATTTGAAAAGAAAACCGAGACAGCCATGGAAGGAGTCGGGGAGAGATGGGGCAGACAGAAGCACTGCAGTGCTAGAAGTTAGATCTACTGCTGAAATCCTGCTGAAGACAAATGACCAGAAACCTGCCTTTTAATCCATGTTTAGTGTAGTTACATTTACAACAGACACAAATAACAGGAAAATTAACAGAAAGAAAATACGGTAAATCGTTAAGCTTTATATGTATCACATGACTCACATGTCTAATACAATAGTATGATTCACTAATGTGAGTGTTCTCTGCAGAAAATGAGAAAGAGGCAACTTTCATGAGTAAATTACAGAATGAGGCATACATTAAGTCCGAGTCCTCTTCTACAGGAGTCTTCCATCACCTTAAATCAGTTATACTCAGAGCCATCAGCCATGATTTTGAAAATCTGCTGCATTTAAGAACATTAGAGAGAACGTGCTTTATAGCACAAAGAGGCATTTGTTGATCCTGAGCAAACTGAGATAAAGCTTTCTGTAATTTTTTACTGTGGCAGGTGGCGGATCACTGCGGTGTACAGAAGAACATAATCCACTTGTATTTTGTTAAATCATATCTAAACATGACAGGTACACCGTATACTTTTATTGTCATTACAAGATATTGTGTAGGAGAGAAGTGGGAGGACGAGAGAGCACGACAACATCTGCAGTCCAAGATTGAACAGAATACAATCAAATACAATAGAACCATTTTTGACCAGCTGCCTTTACCTTTTGCTGGCACTGTGACTTCTTCTAAGGTGTGTTTTTTTTTTCGAGTAAAGTGAAGTATGCTAAGCTACAAACTAAGTAAACTACTAGTCTACTATTAAGTAAACTGAACTGACAGCTACACTGATCAGTTATTTAGTCTTTTCATCCTGTAATAATTGAGAAATCTGTCAGGGAGGTATTCATTTATGGTTTAAGATCCCGTGGTAGCTTCTGCATGCTAAAAGAGGCAGAATAAGCTTTCCTGCAACTTCAAAGCTGTCTTGTTACCTGTACATGTTTAATCATAGTATGTTTGCCATGAGGACTTGACTTCTAAAGTGTAATGTGGAGTTGCAGGGGCAGGACTAGCTGTCGGTAGATGCCACCAACCTTGCATCCACACTCATATATATATAATGCATTTGTTAGCAGAGATAATCAGAGGATAATGTGTATCAATCTTTTTAGCTAAATTTTACAACATTATGCAAACTCAGATGACTAAGAAAAATCTACTTTAATAACTTTGCAGTTCTGTAGTGAGCAGGTTCGTTGGTCTAAGAAATCTCTCTAGCCCTTTGAGCACTTTGAGATCAGGGTGGGTTATGCTCCCTTTACAGGGTTGGCAATTTGATCCCTCACTTGATTTGTGATGTGGAAAGTTGTCCGTGACCAAGGCAAGACACATAGTTAACCAGATGCACTTATACATCAACTATGGTATTACCCTGCAGTAAAAAACAAAACAAAACAAAACAATAGCTGGGGCTAAGTGAATATGCCTTTTCAAGTAATTTGTATTCTATAAATATCCCATTATGCCCTATGTGTCTTTTGGGCTTCAAGGCAGACTGAATCACATCACGGTAAAGAGCACCCTACTCACTCAGTGGAATCTAAGAAAACAGAACTCTTTCGACATGGAGAGCTGCCTGTAATGGGGTTGATATCAAAGGCACAAACAACAACAGCTGGAGTGCAGTAGCAGTTTTACAGACACTTGGTTTCATTTTTGGCTTTTATTTTTGTGGCTGATCTTTGTTTCCACTTGTTCCTTTTTGTTTGTTTTGTTTACTTATCTGCAGAACGGTATGAAGTTGATATCTTGGATGCATTACATCAAACTAATGTGTCTTGTTGATTTGCCGGCTGTTGCGTTATTATAAATAAGTAATTATCCTATTATGTTGTTGTTAAGGTCAAGCCAATGTATTCTTCCAATAACACGCTATTATGTTTTTTTAAACAGTGCGGGAACTAGGAGAGACATCAAACAAAAATGTTGTGTGTTGGGGAGCAGAAGGCAGTGAGTCAAGATTAAATTCATAGAAAGTTGGGTTAAGGTCTGAGATAAACAAAATGACTGATTGCTTTGGCTCAAACGGGGAAAAAAATCCCTCTGACATGCCCTTCTTTTCATCATTTTTATTTTTCTCTTGCAATAAATTTCAGGCCTTGTTCTTCTAACCTATATTTCAATCCCTCCATCATTTTGCCACTGGGTCTTCTTGTGTCTTTCTTTGTTTTCTAACTTTGTCACTGTGTCTTTCTGCCTCTCTTCCTGTCTTACTGTAAATCCCTCTTAGTCTTTAAACAGCTTTTCCTCTCTGCACCTCTCTTGGCATCTCTGCCTCTGCCTGTCTTTGTCACGTTGCTCACTCTCTTTGTCACTCAAATTATACAGTATTGCCACTGTCAGTTAGGGATGTTGTGCTTACCGCCCACGCTTGCAAACACACCATTAGCGGATGCAAACCTGTGCGTGCACACACACGCACAAAGGTGATGTCTCGGAGAAGACACTGTCAATCACCATCAATACTGATCTGTCACGCTGTCTTGATACACTCTCAAAGACACCTGCATATGCAGAGGGGCACACTGCAAAATAGTCATGTCAAAACATGCCTTTTGAACATGCTCAAGCTGCCAGTAATGCTCCACCCAGTCCACAACTTTTTCCTCTCTGTCTTTCTCACTTTTCTTTCTTTCCCTCCTCCCCCTTTCCCTTTGTCATCCACCTTTACTCCTGGGAGGCAATTAATGTTTTCCCCTGGACTCAAACTAATTAGCTTAAAAACTCCCACAAATAAATAAAGCATTTGGGGTGTGTGTGTTTGTTTGTGTGTGTGCAGACTGTGCACCTATGTGCTTGCACTTGCGTGTAAATGAGTGGAAAATGAAGCTGAATATATAAATACTAATATGGCACAGATTTAGCCGAGGCTAAAGCCTGTTAGAGTGTGCATCCAAAAAGATGTGGCACTGAAGTAAAAGCTGAAGCACACACGACCTCAAATGTCAACACACACTTGCAGTGAATCTTGATATTGATCAAGAGTGCACACAAGGCACACGTGTAAATCTCTGACAGCCTAATTTTGATCGAATAAGAAATATGAAAACAGAGACAAATGTATGCACAGAGAAGTCTGTCTGGCAGCTTATTTTGCTCCAGTTACACGGATGGTAAAATACCAAACCTGTAATGGGAGCCAGCTGTGTTGCAAAGATATTTCTTCTTCCTTCCTTTCAATCTACACTTGAGAAAAAATAATAGAATAAACGGGTATGTAATAGCATTTGCAAATAGCCACACACAAGCACAGGTGCAGGTTGGTCTCTCCAGTAGCAAGCTTAACTTATCATTCAGGAGGCTTTTGTACAAGCTGGTAAATCAAACGCATGTAAGCAGGTAATCAGCGTACTTATCTGGGCTGAGGTATGAAAAATTCACAAGAAAAAATGCAATAAAAAAAGAGTGAATTTCAGACCTGACATACACCAATGAGAGAAAACAAGATTTTCATGGGTTATAATTCTCCTGCAGTTTGAGCTTTTTTCAGAATTCAGCCCACGCATAGGAATAACACATACCACACATTTACACAGACACGCACACACACACACTGAGAGCAATGCATGTGTGAATAAGCACACCTACAGTTTTAAAGACCCACTTACACACAGGTATACACGTACACACAAAGCGATAGACAAATAATCCCTGATTCATTGATTCCTCCAGAGGAATATGGGGTTACTCTTAGTAATAGCACTGCCAAAATGAACATCAACACAAGCGCTTGCACACAAAAATACATGGCACCCTGGTTTAGAGGAGAGCGTGTCCCAATTTTTAATAACAAAAAAAGGAGGGAGCCATGTGTGTTGATAGCTAAATGACACTTACAGGTTGATGTGCTGCGGATATGGCAGGAAAAAATAACAGGCTGCCAGGCACAAGGGGAGGGAGGCCAGGCCTACACTGGGAATTCATGCAGCAATGAGGAGCTGATTAAAGTGCCTGGCAGAAAAACTGGCAGAGCTGCAACTAGACACAGTAGATCAGAGCTAGCCAGGGAGCCTCAGTTCACAGAGTAACAATACTAATCCCTGCAGGCACAAATATTGGGTCCTAACAGCCTGCACTTCCCCTGAGGAACAAAAATAACATTTTAACTTCAACAGTTATGCCGCAGTTTGAAATATTAACCCATTTTAACATGTGGAAAAGACTTGTTTAACTACCTGATCGTCCTCATCAAAGGTTCCACACCTGCTGGAAAAACTACAGTCACTTGCCCACTTCAGGCAATTCCGACTCTAACTGCATATTACTTTTTCAGGAAACATTTACAGGTAAAACCATTATTAGCGTCTGGAAAGGAAAAGTTTTGTGAAGCATAAGAATACATAACTTTAAGAGAATTACCTAATTTTAACTATGTTATATTATATTATATTATATTATATTATATTCATACTTCACTGAATTATCAACAATCATAGTTATATAGTTCGAGTTTATTTTAACCCTGGGCAAGTTCCCACAACATACCCAGCATATTTAATGAGTGATACTATTGTTTAGAGCTCTTACTGTATCTAAATTGATCACCGCAACACGATTCCATCAGATTTCACTCAGCAGATGACAAAGACTGATGACGTTTGAACATGATACACATGCCTTCACATAAGTACGTAGCGAACAGAAAAGAACAGAACACTGGATTTTTCCTCAGCTAGGAAATGTTGAAGCAGAAACTGTTGAATTCGGTGCACTTGCAAAAGAACACATGCAACCCCTAAGTACCACAATGATGTTAGTACAGAGCTGAAAGACATTGAGTTTATAACTGCTGGAAATTCATGAGTGGGGTGATCATTTCTTCAGCCTTACTTTATAATAGGACTACATTTCTGCAGGGTAAAAGGCACTTATTTGACTATATTAGCTATAAGTATAAGTGACTATAAGTGTATGTGCACATCCATTATATTCAGTTTCAGTTCATATTTTTGTATTGTGCAGTAGAACACTTGACAAAAGACCAGTGCAGGATAATCTGCACAATGCTGGTTAAATACTTTTTATTGGTGCAGAGAGCAGGATGTGTTACCTGTAGAAATGTAGACAGTGTGTACATGTAGACTTTGCCCATGTGTGCAAACACAGTGTATGTGTTATGACTGTAAAAAGGAAAAAAGGGGGGTGGAGTGTCTTTGCTCAGCAACGACAATATGTATTACTCACGTCTGATTACAAGATGCTGAGGTGGAAGTTAGAGAGAAGGGGGGTGAAATGAAGCAGGAAAGAGGGAATACAATGAAAGAATACAGTAAAAAAAAAAAACACAAGTCAGTGAGTGAGTGAGTGAGTGAGTGAGTGAGTGTGTGTGTGTGTGTGTGTGTGTGTGTGTGTGTGTGTGAAGCCTCTTAGCTCCCTTTTCATTTTCTCCCTTTCCCTCTCCCACTTTCACCCTCACCCCACCATATACATCTCCATGGAGACTGCCGCCTGGCAACAGCTGGAGGAGAGCCAGTTGCCGCGGCGACACTAACGCCCAACAGTAAGGAGCAGTGATGTCACCGGGTGGCCAGAATGGGTAGCCTGATACAGGCAGACAAGGGAATGAGCATTGTGAGAGTTAAACCCTCGTCTTCTTCTTTATCGCTGCCATCTATCAACCATCGCTCCTCTTCAGTGACAGTTTCTCTCTGTTGTTCGTCTTCATTAGAGGTGTTTCTGTGCTGTCTTTGTTCATCTCTCTTTCTCTGCTTCACATTCAGTATCTCTAACTTTGTTTTGCTCGCTTCATTTTTTTTTATCATGCTATTCTTCTCTCTACTTTTGTGCAATCCTTCTTTTTTCAGCTAATGGTCTTTTAACATAGATAAAAATGCAAATGCACTGCCAGTGTATATATCTATTTACATTAAAACAGACAGGACTACATAAGCCACAGTCAGCATTATGCTAACACATGCAAGTATGATCATCTTTCCTTAACTCTCCCTCTTCATGATGTACTAGCAGATCAGAGCTTAACTACTTTGTGCATACTTGCAGCATCCTATGTACTATGCCTAATACTTATATAAGTCAGTAACAATATTTCTGTATGTAATACAGCACTAAAAAACTGTCAAGCCAATTTTCCCTTTTTCAATTTCAAATTCAGTTCAGCTCAATTAACTCAATTCAGTTGTATTTATATGGCATCAAATCACAAGAAGCAGGTTTTATGGAATGATGAAGGCAAATCTGAAATTTTGGGTTCATATCATCATCAGTCTGTACAGAGTAAGTCTGGAGAAAGGTTCAACAGTGAGTGTCTATGGTCATTTGCAAAACATGATGGAGGCTGTGTCTTGGTTTGCAGCTGCATTTCAGCCAATAGTTCTGGGTTCTTTCAAAAACTGATGGACTCATGAATGCAAAAAGATGCTGTTCCACCAATTCAATTAAATTCAACTTTATTTATAAAGCTCCAAATCACACCAGTTGCCTCAAGATGCTTTATATTGTAAGGTAGACCCTACAATAATACATGCAGAGAAACACCCAACAATGATATGACCCCATGTGCGCAAGCACTTTGACGACAGTAGGAAGGAAAAACTGCTCTAATGGGATGATGATATGGTACTATTTTGTCACCAGACAAAACCATCTGGAAAGCAACTGATTGGTGGTGGCTTTATAGCTGAGGATGGCAAGGATCATTAACACACTGCTAATGCAGTATAAACATACCTACATAGAAAACACTTGATGGAACACTATCAGCCATGGATTGCTCCCCCCCAGAGCTGGAACATTATTGAAGTAGTATAGAAAAACAAGAGGCAAAGAAAGCTTGCCTAGAAGAGTCACAACAAATATTGATTTAAAGCTCATTAGAACTGCCAAATATACTGTATTTCCATGTATTTTTTTACATTTCAGTAAATCACAACACCTGTTTACCATTTTCTTAGAATATAATCATATTTTTGAAAACATTTTTAAAAAGTATACACAGCACCCTAACACATCTGGAAACAAGGCTTTTGTTAAGGTTCAAAAATTGAGGAAGGGTACAAGAGGTGATCGAAAAATAACCACACTGGTCCGGCCGGGTGAAGTCAAACGAAGATTTTAATTCACACGTGGGAAGATCACTGGAAACAGCAATTGATCTTCGACTTACTAAAGCACAAACAATTATTTTATAACATCAGGGTTTGTTTACTGACGCCCCTTCATGCGTGACAGATACATTTTATACATACGTCAAATCAACACCACAATGACCTTTTACACAGAACATCATCTTCTATTTTCATGGCTGGCACTTCCTGTGTACCTTTCAGTTCTTGTCCTATTCCTCTTTCTTGCCGAGACACCAAGAAACGGTTCCTCTTTTACCGAGACATGACTAATCTCTCTCTCCTCTAAATAAATCTAACTCATGTGTGTGTGTGTGTGTCACGACCTCACTCAGCCTCGATGTCACCTCTTGCACTTCTGACCTTTTACCAGACCAGAGGCTCACTGAAACTATGTATATTTCATCTGCTAAATAAATGTTCTAACCAAGAACCTCCACTAAAATCTTAATATAAAATGACCTGATATAAGTGTTTTGTAAGCATGTATTGCAATTCCTTCTATGTTCTAGTTTTCCCTCAGCATGTATCACCTGAACAGTCACGTCAGTGAAGCTTAAGACCTTTAAAGAACCTGAACATCAACTCAAATAAGCACAGATATGCAATATGTATAAAATAGTTATAACTGCACCTGGAATACAAAATTAATATAATAACTTGTATGCATAAACATCTTAAGGCCATCTTAAAGCTATCTGTTACATTGTTAAAGCAATGATCATACTGCAGATTATATTATCCTGGTAAAATACTTTTTGTTCATCCCCACACTTTATATGTATTTAAAAAACTAGCTATTTTTTTATTTTTATTTTTTAAAGGTAATGGTACTATTTCCCTCTGTAATGTTGTGGTAGTTTGTCTTGCCACTTGTGAATTTTGCATTCAGGAGTGTATTTATCCTGGCAGCTTCCTGGAGCTGTGTGCCACTCTTGTATGTGAAAAGTTGCAGTGACTGTGTCTGTGTGCATTTCATTTCTGAAATGCTCATTTAAATTCAATAATCTGCCACTCTACTTGTTGCAAAGTGGCACTTTATCATGCCACAGAACTTCACTCTAATGCAGTTTTAAATAAAGAGGCACAAGCTTAAAGGAGTTTTCAAGTTATGTAAGATTTTTTTCCTTGAGTCACAAGTGACACTAAATCAACTACATGGACTCTGTTGTCTTGTATTTCTGACCAATTACAATCACCACTAACAGCTCTTGTTTACACCTGTAGAAGACAGTCCTCACACTGCTGTCATCACTGAGGAATACTGAATCCAGTAAGCATTATTTGGAAGTTGTTTCCTTCTTTTTACTGTCTATTCACTTGTTTTTTTTCTTACCACCATCACCTCCAATCTCCTTCCTAAGTTGGACAGGTGTCCTACACTTCTGCCTCAATTTCCCAGCTTCTGCTTTATCATGTTATTCACTCCTCATCTCCTTTCCTCCATTTATCCTCTGCTCTTCCGTAACTTCAATCTAAATTGTGCCATCAGCCAAACAAGATACTTTTCCATTCACATAAGACTACACACACACACACACACACACATACACACAAAAGAGTAGATAGATAAACCCAACTTGCAGAGGTAAACTGCAGATAATGGAAGAACCACTATGTGAGCTGTATCCTTACTATTTAACCTTCACTGTTACATGTCTAATCCTAACCAAAAAACTAAACAAAACAAAGAATAAGAGAATAAAGAACAAAATTTGTAACAAAATTGTAAAATCTCAGTTCTCACAAGGATTAAAAAATTGCATACATTCAAGATAAAAACACACAGATTTTATTATTATTTATTTCCATTTGGTGTTATGGTTGGTCAGTGACCCCAGGAGAAAATGAAGGCAGAGAAGGCAAGGCTTCAAAAACAGAAAGCTCCAGAAGAGAAACAGGCATGTGATGAGGGAGGTAACAAGGCAAGACAGAGTGGTCCTGCTTCAGTTAGCATGTTAACGTGATCTGAAATGCTCCACACTCAAAACAGACTTAATTAATAGGGCAGTGCATTGCCTATAGCTAAGCTAATGCTAAACACAATGAGGAAAGGAACATGAAGGCTAATGCTAGTGGAAGCATGCAGACAGTGGAATCTGGTTACTGGGGTGGAAGAGATCAGTGCTAAATGGCTTGTGAATTAAGTAATTTGCTCTGGAGTAACTAATACCCTTGTCATGGTGCAGCAGTGAAGCTGCTGGGGGGATATATCAAGAGATACATTAGTACTACAGAGTAAATAGAAACCAACTCAAATCAACTTGAAAAATGTTTTCCAAGCAAAAATATTCAAATTAAATAAAGGAATATTCTTTGTTGCATGAACTGGATGGTTAGATTATTCCTATGGTGTAGAATTGGTATGCGTAGACATACATAGGCTTATTTTCTGACCTTTACATAAAAGTTAAAAGTAAGTCTTTCATGGATGGACAGAAAATTGGTGCATAGGCATTCTTGCAAAATATTTTAATGTCAAAAATTCCTACCTTCATGCCTTAGGGTTACATTGTTGCATTCACAGGTAATCTGTATTTCTGTTCAATTTTGGCCATTGGTATAACAGCAAGCTCCTCCAAAACCCTACAGCATTTCCTACATCTCAACATACCCAGAAACTGTTGTGATTGGTCTGTTCAGTAATGTCAATTCTTCCTGTGGTCAAAGGAGCTTGCAAAGAAAAGCGTCTGGACTTCTTTAAGTTGCTTGAAGACGTTTCACCTCTCATCCGAGAAGCTTCTTCAGTTCTAAGGTCAAATGGTGGAGAGTCCCAGATATAAACCTAGTGGGAGAAACCCCCCACAGAGGGACAAAAGGACCCCCTGATGATCCTCTAATCGCCTGAGCCAAGGTGTGAAACTGGGTGTGGGTCCCAATCAGCCAGAGTTTCGGGTGTGTTCATTGTGAAACCTGGCCCCACCTTATCATGTGAATTCCTGAGGTCAGATGGCCCAGGATGTGAGTGGGCGTTAAGGCGTCTGTAAAGGAAGCACTCAAAACGTGCGGCTATCCTAAATGGGCGTTCTTAAAGTCAGCAAAGAGGCACAGAAAAGAAGACCAGACACCAGCGAGGGAGGATAAGAAGGACAGATGCAACAACATTGTCATCCCCTATGCAGTGTTGGGAAGGTTACTTTTAAAATGTATTCCATTACAGATTACAGAATACATGCCCCAAAATGTATTCTGTAACGTATTCCGTTACGTTACTCAATGACAGTAACGTATTCTGAATACTTTGGATTACTTAATATATTATCATGCTTTTTACAACAACGTGAATGTACTATTGCTGTGTGATTTACTACTATTACTGAAGGTCCGCGACTCCGAACTGTAGTAAAGGGACCTCTGACTAATACGGCGGGGTCCCTGTCGGCTCGTAGCCAAAAAATAGCTTTACTTTGTTGTGTGGGTCAACTTTTCTTGTGAGAGACAGAGAGAGGCATTGAAAGGCTGCTCCAACAGAACTTATTGTTTTCGGAGGAAAACACGAACACAGCGTACAGTCGAGTCTTAATAGCTTACTTACAACTGGGCTCGTCAGGCACTCTTCTTGGCTGAAGTGGTTATTATTATATTTACATGCTTCCAGCTCCCGTTTTTCCTCGATGACAACTCGTACCTTTCCACTCCCCTTTTTCTCCCTCCTCGCGCTCACAGACCCATAACGTGTATGGCAGTCCATTCTCCCTGCAACACGGACTACACTGCCCATGATGCTACATTCTTTAGAGCTATGCTTGTAGCATTCTGCCTGTTAGCTTAGCACAACAACAACAACAACGGAAAGGCGCTCTCTCACCCAGGAAACACACAGTCGCAGAGAGAGAGAGAGAGAGCGTCGCCCTGTAACCATGGCAACCGTAACGCTGCCACCTGGAACAACAGAACGTAGCTGTCAAACAAAACCCAAACAGTCCTGACCCGCGACGAAATGAAACAAGTACCGCAGTGTAATCCATTTATTTCAACAAAGTAACTGTATTCTGAATACCACCTTTTTAAACGGTAACTGTAACGGAATACAGTTACTCATATTTTGTATTTTAAATACGTAACGGCGGTACATGTATTCTGTTACTCCCCAACACTGCCCCTATGTAGCCGGTGTATCAGAGAAACTCAGGAGAGTTTTCTCCAAGCATGACATCCTGGTGCATTTCAGACCCAGCAACACGCTCAGACAGAAACTGGTTCACCCGAAAGACAAAACGCCAAAACACAAACTTAACAATGTGGTGTATGCTGTACAGTGCAGCGAGGAATGCTCAGACCTCTACATTGGAGAGACCAAACAGCCACTTCACAAGCGCATGGCACAACACAGAAGAGCCACCTCCACAGGACAAGACTCAGCAGTCCATCTGCATCTTAAGGATAAAGGACACTCTTTCGAGGATGCCAATGTTCACATTTTGGACAGAGAGGACAGATGGTTTGAAAGATGAGTGAAAGAAGCCATCTATGTCCACTGTGAGCGACCATCTTTGAACAGAGGCGGGGGTTTATGACACCAACTCTCTGCCATCTATAATCCAGTTTTGAGATCCCTTCCCAGACGCCTTAACGCCCACTCACATCCTGGGCCATCTGACCTCAGGAATTCGCATGATAAGGTGGGGACAGGTTTCACAATGAACACTAGGGCTGCCACGATTTGTCGACTAGTCACGATTACGTCGACTATCAAAATCGTCGACGACTGATTTAATAGTCGACGCGTCGTTTGAAGCTTTGTAAGATCCCAAAAGACGCAGGAATAAGTAGCAGGATTTAAGAGTGTAATAACGGACTGAAACAGAAGATGGCAGCACTGCATGTACAAGGATGCCAGCTGCCGTTAAACCCCGAAGAAGAAGAAGAAGAAGCAGCTGTGTCCCAGAATTCATAGCGCGGCCCAGCTTAGTTTCCAACAATGGCGGCAGCTAGTTAGTTTTAATATTACTCTTATTATTCTTTCTGGGTCAGAAAATAAACGTTTAACGTATTTTCAGGCGAGAATGTAGCTGTGTAAACCTCAAATATCGGCTCAGTTTATCAGGACACCACATATTTTCAAAAGCACTCCGACGTTTTCGGAGACGTCTGTTACCCACCAGCTCGATAGCTAGCCGGGGGCTAGGTCACTAGCGCGGTGAGAACACCGGACTCCCGGCAAATTGTTTTCTAACCCACCGCCGTCTTTCGCTACTCAGGTTAAATATATATGAGTCCCTTAGATAAATTAAAAATGTTGTTGTTTGGCTTTTTTTTTTGTATTTTATTTGTTCCTGAGTAAATCGGTTTGTCTGAGATTAAAGTTATAGTTTTTACACAGCTGAATAAACGTCAAGCAGACAGCTGATTATCAAAAGTGTGAGATGCTGGAGAATATACTCCGTTGTCCTGTTATATTTTAGATAGCAAGGAGTTCATTAAACTTCACCGAAACAATCTGCAAATTTCATTAAAATTGAATAAACTATCATCTTGTCTTTATTTTTAGTTAGCACCTTAAACACTTAAAGCTGTAAGCTAATGATAGTTATATAAGAGCAGATGCTGCTGGTGCAATAAGCTGTAGTTTTACGTCCAGTGGATGATGATCTGATTAGTCGACTAATCGCATAAATAATCGGTGACTAGTCGACTATCAAAATAATCGTTTGTGGCAGCCCTAATGAACACACCCGAAACTTTGGCTGATTGGGACCCACACCCAGTTTCACACCTTGGCTCAGGCGATTAGAGGATCATCAGGGGGTCCTTTTGTCCCTCTGTGGGGGGTCACTCCCACTAGGTTTATATCTGGGACTCTCCACCATTTGACCTTAGAACTGAAGAAGCTTCTCGGATGAGAGGTGAAACGTCTTCAAGCAACTTAAAGAAGTCCAGACGCTTTTCTTTGCAAGCTCCTTTGACTACGATGACCTGGATGACTGAGAACCTTCACAGACAATTCTTCCTGTGCATTTCCATCTATTTTGTCAACTGTTTTCAGTTTTTAAAATATGGGAGAAGAATCTTTGCCTTCAAAACGAAACAAAGCAAAAATAAATAAATAAATAAATAAATAACAACAAATGGTAAAGATCTTGAAAAAGTCAGAAAAATGTATTTGTGTCTGTATGGTTGACACCACATATGACACACTGGGACATGACAACAAGGTAATTATCACGTAAAACCCCAGGCACAAGAATGAATCTGGTGACGACGTCAGCCACTTACGTAGGTTATGTCGTAGGGCTCTACACAGAAGTCTAAATTAGCTGTTAGCGTTACACAACAGCCAGTTGGCTTTAACATTTGTTGCAGTTCAAAAAAGGAATAACTATTGGTGACCCTCTTGTTGCCCGGTGAGGAATATTATTTTTAATTGGTCAGTAGGCAGTGGTTTGTACATGCTGACCTCTCATCTCAAAAATGAGAGATGTCAATGTCTCAGAGATGAATCCGTCATTCTTCTTCACTCACATTTTTCACATTAATGCATTTAATCATTAGTTATTATTAGCCTCCCCTCCCTCGCCCCCAACCAGGCGCAGCAGATGGCCACTTCTCAATGTGCCTGGTTCTGCCAGAGGTTTCTTCCAGTTAAAAGGGAGTTTTTCTTTCCCACCGTCTCCAGTCTCCAGTCATAGTCATATAATTGTTGGGGTTTTCTCTGATGTCTCTGTATTATTCTAGGGTCTCTACCTTACAGTGTAAAGTGCCTGGAGGCAACTGTTGTTGTAATTTGTTGCTATATAAATAAAATGGAATTGAATGGAATTGAATTGTAGAAACACTACTTGTACTGTATGTGATGGGTAACTTCTAGTGAAGTCAATTTCTGCCTTATTCACCTGTAAGCAGCCTAAGGGTTTAAACACTGACTCATTTTCTTAGGCCTTCTCTGACACTTTCCTCATTTTGTCTTGTCCTCTACCATCTAATCTGTCCCTCTTTCTCTCTGCCACGGGTCTCGTTTTTCCTTCCACTCCATTTGTTTCCTGTCCCTTTCAGTCGGTTCTCCTGTTCGTCTCTCTCTCTCTCTCTCCTTCTGTCCTCTTCTAGCTGTGTTGTGAATGCAAATAGCCTGACACAAATTAACAGAGAGGACCGCCTACACCCACACCATCACCACCAACACACACATATCCTTTCTCGAGCTTCTGCTCCTAATGGGATAGTTGGACGATTGATTGCTTCCCATCACCAACGTTGTTATATGTAGATAAGAGCGCCCGCATTCAGGTGCAAATACACACCTAGAAAAGGACACAAACAGGCCTCCCACAGGCACAAATATATCCTATTTGTTATAATGCAGAAGACACAAACAGAGAAATCCCACAAATGGCATAAATTTCTGCTTTCTCCTTCTTGTCTTTTCTTCCTGCACTGCCCTTAAACTACATCAACACTAAGCCCACTAAAAAATGAAAATGCATTTTAAATGCGAGCAACAGAACAAAAACTAAATGTTTTCTTCCTCTGCAAATAAAACAGTTGCACTCATTCACCCTGTTTCTTCTGGGCGGTGGCCACCTTAGACACTGTTCTCTGCAGACAAAGTTACAATTTAGCCATTTTTATTCATATATTTATCAATTTCTGCTGTCAAATATCTGACAAGCAAAAAAGCAGGCCCACTCTGTGCCGCTCAGAATTATCAATCAGATCACTATTGTGTGAAGGAGATGGCTTTCAAATAAATACAGTATGTACTTTGTGAGATAGACTTGACATTTAAAGTGAGTGATCACAGAGTGGGATCGGGGGTGACAGAAAGTTTCCTTCCTTACTTTACTGCCACAGAACAAGAGAAAAACTGTCGATTTGATTTTCGCTGTCCAAACCAAAACTTGATGCCAGCAGTGTTTCATTTATCCACTGAAAAACTTTTATTAAAACTTATTTTTGGGTTTTAAACTGCCAGCTTATGATGGAACAAGGCCATAATTTAAGCTGCATGAGGAAGATTTCCCCCAGAGAACGATACTGAGGACCTGAGAGATCAGGGCCAAAGCATCCATCGAGGGTGGCCAAATACAGCGACAGCTAACAGAGGACGAACATAGAGCTCAGCATAAAAAACACATACGCACACAGACTTGGTTATAAAATCGTACATGCAGCCATCAGATTCAAGCCCAATTAAAGTGTAGTTGACACTTCATTGGAGATACAGGGGCATGCTTATCAGACCTGTTGTTAATGTGTGTGTGTGTGTTTGTCTGTGTGGGTGAGAGAAGGAGAAAGCGAGAGTCGGGAGGTTTATGTGTGTCGTGTAAGTGTGTGCGTGTCTGCACTTAATCTTTTACCCTGTTAATGTTTGAGTTGGGTGAATACACATGGGAGAGCCAGCCTGTGTGTAGGCAAAGCTTGAAGAGCTCATTACTGCATTTGTGTGAATCCAACTATCTCTAAAAAGGATGTTTGACTCCTGTCTGGCTGGGATTTCTGTGTTTGCGTCAGTGTCTTTGTGTGTCTGCGTTTCATTATTAATAAAGTAATGAATTCTTGTGCCCTCGCACAAGCCCTTGTCTCTCTTTAGGTGTGGATGCGTATCCCATAATTGGGAAATTGATCATGAGTTGGGTTTTTTTTTCTCTATCATTGTAAGGACTCCATCTCATTCCATAAGTGTAGATTGTGTTCATTGTCATGTGGAACAGCGCGGGACTAAACATAACGTGTAGCGCCTGAAACAATTCTTTAATTCTCTCCCGGCAACTGCCTTGCTGTCTCTCATTCTCTCTTGTTCTCATCCGTCCTCCTCTCCAGCGCTTTTCACACTCCTCCCTCCTTGGCTTTGCTCTCTGATGGTCTTGACAGGAAGACTGACAGACGAACAATGACAATCCCCTCTGCACATTTCAAAGGACACACGCAGACAGCCTCACACAGACATGACATGTGCATTGACAAATATAGACATGTAAATGCAATATACACACAGGACATTATAAACAAACGAAAGACCAGTTTATGCACTTAAAGGGCACACAGAGGCACACAAGCAGAAAATATAGACGCATGCATCAGCTCTCACAGACACCATGCATAGACACATACCGTGTGGACAGACTGAACAAGAGAAATAAATCTTAGTATTCAGTGTGTGGGCTGGTTGGAGCATCAGAATGTAACAGATTGTAACACATTTATAAACTGACCAACACTTGCTAAAAGCAACCAAATGCTGACCGTCTGTGTGGTTTCACAAGCCCTCTCCTCGCCTGTGTGTCAGACCGCTAAAGGCAAAGACGAAACATAAGAAGGCCCGCTGCAATTATTCATGCTACATTTGTAAAGGTTTTAAGCTTTTACACACATTCCCATAGCTCCACCAATTCTGAAAGCTCAACATCAGCAGTACCAGAGTTAAATGAACACTGATCTGACACTGTGTCAATACAGATTAAACATTACAGGTTGCACAAAAGTAGCATGTTACATGGCCATTGCACCGGGTTGCTTATTTTTCAGAGTTTCCATTATAGTTTTTTTTTCTTTTCACTTGCAGCTCACTTTCCCTGACTTCTCAACACCTCAGCAATCTGTGGTGCATAATATTGCTTTGTATATCACTACTGGCCACCCATCACTCAAATTGTCACATGTAGGGTCCTATTGTTTTCTGTTCTGCTTGGTGCGTTTGCTGTAGTAAGCGAATGCTACTTTTGGTTCAAATTCAACCCTTGTATTGTGCGTTACACAGTAAACTTTCAGTGCAATTCGGTGTGCTAACATCAGTATAAAGTTTTGCCATGAAGTAACGTCCAGGTAAAATGGAAAACTGGAGTGAAGTAGGGAAGCTGCTTCCAGTTAATTCTCAAAACTTTCAACACATATAGATCTGTCTCGTGGACATGTTGCAGAGAGGGCAGAGTTGATCCGGAATCGACTTGTATCATGGGTTCTCACAACAACTCGGCGCTGTTTTTAAGGTCTCTGCATAATACCTGTATGATAGCAAAAGGAAGTCTATATGTTACATTGATTACCTAACTTCGACATCTCTGCCCTTAGCTCAGTAAAAATTTATGTGGTAATTTATCTGTTGCCTGTTTCTGCAAACACCAACAATGAAATCCGTGGTGGAAGTATTGTTTTACAGGTGTTTATGTGGCTGTGTATAACCACGCGAGTGCTACCTCACCATATTTCACCCGTTATTTCAACTGCACTGTCTCCTGAAAAAGCATAGGTTGTGCTCAAAATATTTCAAGCACTGGCAACATGTTTATTATTCACGTCCCTGACTCTTATATTCATATCAGTGAGACAAAAACTGAGACATACGTTACAAAAAACACAGAACATCTTTTGTGAGTTTTAATTTAATTTAACTGCACTACATGGCCTCCAAACTTAATGCATGCAGTGAGCTCACAGTGTCATTATTGGTCCATGTTGTATTATGTAAGAATCTCATTTACTGTTGTACTTGAGTCTGCCAGTAGTTATTGAGTAGCAAGGTAATTAATGAGGCAGTGCCAGGAGAATCCTTGAGGACACTGACAGCTTCAAGCTATGGCTAATGTTAAGCAGTATGCAAAGTGAAACTGCATATATTTTAATGCCATTGCCATTACCGCAACCATTACCGGCCCTATATTTTATTGAAACGATTCAAAGTGCAGGTGGGGGAAAAAAAGGAAGGCTTTCGTAAAAATAATCTAAAGCTACTCATGCAGAATCACTGCAAACACAGAGTAATCTCCAAACTATTAACACGAGTGATCTAATCAAATTTAGTGTAAAGCTGGGTTTACATAAGTAAACACGACGCTAAATTAGAAAAAAAAAAATCTTGTCAGGAAATGGAAAATGCCCTATTTTCATTTGAGAGCACGATAAGATCAAGGTAGGAGCAATGAGGGCTTAGTCTCCATAATGAGTGGTACATCAGGTGCTCACACGCTCACGCTGTCCATGCTGGGATTGTCAGTGTGTGCCTACATCGAGCTTTATTTGTGAGCTACTCAGTGCTACCTCCCCTCAGAGAAGCACAACGATACTGCAGTCTCTTATTCCCACCAGGACACACGCTGACATGAAAGAAGTGCATGGAAGCAATTGCACACGGAGGCCCACAAACTTATCACAAAAAAGCATATAGCCTCTCTCTCACACACAACAGTGTTGAATCCACCTATATCCTTAGTTTCCCATCGAGATAGAGTAACGCTACAGTAGCCTCAAATTCCATTTACTCTGCTGGCTCTCACTCGACCCCTCCCTCGCTACCTTCCTCCCTGTCCCCGTCTCGCACTCGTTGCCACTTTCTCTCCTCTCCCTCTCTGCGTCTTTTCCTCCACCTTTATATTCCCCTCTCTCTCTCATCTCATATACGCTACCTCTTATTTTCTTTCTTCGCTCTCAATCTCAGTCTGTTAACAGCTCCCTCGTTGCATTTACTCCCTTTCTCACTCTCTGCTTTTGTCTTTTTTTCTTTTCCCGTATGGTCCAGTGGGGCCTCTGACAGTAACCACAGTACAGTAGGTTGCAATTAATCTTTTAAATAATTGTCTCTCACCACAGATAGTGGACACGCTTGCGGAGGGGGAGAGAATGAGAGAGCTAAATGAGAGACGGTGGAAAGCACAGCAGAGATGGAGTGAGACAGAGAGGAAAACAAAAAGAGACACAAGAGACTATTTTATTTTTATGTTACAAATATGATGGAAAAATAAACTTGATTCTCATGTGTAACTGCAAGCTCATTCATCTCATTCTCCTTCTGTAATACTCAGACCCCTCCTCACCGAGGAGGGGTAGAGGTGGTGCAGTCCCCGGCTGCCAAATCAGTTTCAACACGTCACACTCTCAGAAAGGATAATTAATCAGATTGATGCATAAAACATGAAGTCCACATCTTTAATATACACTACGCCTTCATTTTGACATTCATTGTTTAATACAGTGGCAGCCAATATATTTTGTTGAGCTGTTGGTGAAATAAGACATTCAAAAATACTTAAGTCTGAAAAGCGATTTCCTGCAGTTGAGACAGGAGTGGCTGATTGACACTGACTCAAGATTTAAAGGAACAAAAGTTCTTCCCTGCCGTAGCTCTTTTTTCAGCACTTTGTATTTTTGAGAGGGAAGTGATCAAAGGTTATTCTACTGTTACATACAATCTACGTTTCTGTGACAGATGTCTAAAGTCGTCTACTTGTACAGCGAGTGAGGCATTTATGCGACACTGCACTTTGCGTGTCAGCTCACAACATTACAGTTTGGAAATATCTATGCAGTGTTACGGAGTAAGACGAGTTCACGCGGGTTACATTTGCATTCCAACTCATTTAAAATAACATGATCCTAAAAGTATGAAATCTGTAATGTTCAAAGTCATTATCGCTCACTCATCACTCACCACAAAGTTCATCTAATTGCTGTTCTGGAGAATACAATCATTTAATGTCAGTGTCAGCAGAAGAATCTATATGGGTAATAACGAAATTCAAACCATCATTTTAATGTCTGCAGGGGAGAAAAAAAGTGAATAGCTGCAAATTCATGACAATTTATCAGAGTCATCTGCTATTGAAGACCGAGCTTTAGTGATCTAATGGAGAAGTTGTTGTTCACCCAAGGCTTTTTTGATAACAAGAAAATGAAAAACACAACACACACTATCACAAACTATACCTGCTTGTAAAATAGACGTTTTTTAGATATGCTACTCGCTAGGAAATTCTATCGATTTTTGTCTTATACTGAACTTGAACCATCAACTAAAATTTGTCAGTGTTGGAAAAAATAAAAAGCTACGTATCAACGTCAATCATACAAACTTCAAACGAACCTGTCAAATGGGTTTTGTGGCGTAGCAGGCTGTGCTAAATTGTGCATGACCTTCTTTCCGTCTTTGCACTGTCTTTTAATTACACTATTTAATTAGTGTTTATCCAGTTAGACATATCGCCCGAGTGTCTTGCAGTTTTGTTATACAAGTGAAGTATGCCCTTGTAACATTAAGTCATTTTCCATGCTTGCCAGTATAGGAAGAGTAATTAGGGCTAATTTTGATTCATTTAAATTTAATTCAAATGGAGAGGTAAACAGACAGCCCAAAATAGATTTGGCAAAGGACAGCATGAGATGAAAGGAAATGAAAGGATCGTGGGACAGCGCCAGGGTCAATAGTGATCAAGCTAACAGGTCAAGATAATCGGATGGTGGGATGAGAGCTCAGAGCTTAGTTTGCTGAAAGGAAAACCAGAGATAAAACAACATTGGTTTTTTTGTATTTTTAAGAGGAGAGATCAAATTGAAACTTAAGGGGATGCAGAATGGAGGAAGAAAGAAAAATATTAGCAAAGACAAGGGTGTGAACAAAGAAAACAACTGTAAGGAATGAGCAGCGTGAGGAGGACTGTGAAGAGAAGCAGGTGTAGATGAGGACAGGGACAGATGAGGGATTACAGAGTGATAGTGTAAGACACAGGGATGCTGCAAGAGGTCACACTTGGCGCTCATTGTCTGTAGAAGACAATCATGGCTCACAGTGAGTCTGTATGTGTGATGGTGTAATGTGCACACATCTGTGTGAATGTGTATGTGTTTGTTGACAGCTCTGTTCTCACCACAAGGAACAGTAGGCATGAAGGGAAAGGCTAAGAAAGCATGACAACAGCCAAGGAAAGGAACAATATGGTGTTGTGCAGCAGCTATAAATCAGAGAAAGAGACATTGTACAGAAGCTGACATTTACATTTTAGGCATCTGATCAAGGCTCTCGTACAGCGTAACTTAGAGTGAATATGCCTAGACTGCTAAAAAAGACACATATACTCTGATGGAAGGAAGCCAGCAGCGCGAGGCAGGCACATTGTTTGCTCTTGGCGCAACAACTTTTGAAAAAAACAAAGGGCAAATTTTTTTCACATCAAGTAGGATTTTTGTATGGTGCAATAAAGTGAAAGGGAAGGCAGTGAGTGACAAGCAGAAAACTTTCCAAGCATCCATAAATTCATCCCTCCAGCAGGGAAGGGGAGAACTGACGTGGTAGAGGGAGAGCTGAGATGGAGAGACGTGAGGAAAAGATGCTACATACGAGTAAGCGGACAGGTGCATGCGGACAGTCGGTGTTCAAAGAACAACAGGAAGTTAGCTCTGATTTGGTCTGCTTATCAATACTGTCAGCAGTTGGGGCTGCAACTGTAGCTGCGACATAGAGGCAGCTCTATGCTCCAGCTCTTTCAGGAGCAGGACCATATCTCCGAACACGCCCCTTCTGGGTCTTATCTATATATGACCTCCCAGTTCTACAAGCTGTTCATTCTCATTTTCGTGTCCCACACTTCGTCCCCTTTTTTCAATTCTTTCACTTCTTCACTACTACTACTACTACTCTCATTAGTACATGGGGATCTGCCAGGCCCGGGAGTCACCACCAGTCCCCTTTGAGGCATTTCCCAAACCGCAGCTCAATTCTTGATTAAGCCATTTGCCTTTATCTACCAAAAAATGTTGCCAAAAATAAAATGAGGATGTTGGCCCATCTAGCGAAAAGATCCTCGGAGTGAACTGCAATTTCCATCAAAATTGCTTTCATTCTAGGTGTCATAAGTCAGACAAATCAGAATACACAGATGCATATGATCAGATTCAGTACACATCAAAGGTTAATATAAGGGCGTTTCACACTGCAGTGCATGAGATGGAAAAAAGCACATCCATACCAAAAAAGGTCAGGCGTTCGACCCAAAAACATTTAAAAAGCACATTTACAAAAATCGCTTCCATACTGCAAAAATCCAGTTTTACCTCTTTATTGCAGCTTGGTAGCTGTAACATTTCTAGCCCACCTGCTCTTCATCAAAACTTTTCCATTGTCTGACTTTAAGAACCTGGTATACACCAGTTGCCAGCTTGGGGCTAATTACTGATTAGGCTTGCAGGACAAAGGCACCAAGAATGAACGAAATAAAGGGGCCCTTACAATACAATTTTACTTAGCCACGAGGACCCATTCATTTTGACACTGAGTGAATTTTACCGAGTTGAATTTCCTGGAAAAAGAAGAGTTTTAATGGTTGCTTCTCAAACTGACATGAAAAAAAAGAAATGCGCAACAGACCAAAAATACTAAAACTGAATTTGAAGTACTTGTACTTAAACTATCATACAAAAAAGACATCATAAAAAAGACATCAACTATTTTCTTATACTTCAGGTTAAAAATTAAGGAAAACTTTCATCATAATTCCTGTGCAGAATCTCATCCAGGTGCGAAAGGGTCAGACCTCGGAACGTATCAGGAAAAAAAAATAATAATACTGCTGTATTCTTAGAGGAAAGATGAATTATAGAAAAGGTTAAAAAAGGGCATTTTTTTTTACAGCGGCAGAGCCACAGACATAGGACTGCGAGACACTGTCGGCAACAGTATGTGGATTGATTAATTAAAGATCTTTATCTTTCATTCTACTGACAAAAAGAGAAAGAGCAGGCTGCGCCTCAGAAAAAAGGAAGGGAGAGTGAGAGATGAGGGAAGCTAGAAGGTAAAACCAACAGCGTAATAGAGAGGAAAAGAGATGGCGAGATGGCTATTCTGGAGGGGTAGATAGATGGAAAGATAGAGGCAAAAAAAAGGAATGTGACAATAACGTCGGAGCAAGGAAGGCAGATGTAAGTGGAGGGAGGGGGTAATGTGGCAAGATGAAAGAATGAGGGTGACTGTTTAAAGATGGGATGAAGGTGTTGGTGGGGAGTGGGGTGGGGGGGACGTTGGTAAGGAGATCTTATGGTGTGATATTTTTACCCCTTTCCAATGATGGAGTGATGAGAGGTGGGAGGTGGAGAGGAGAACGGAAGCTGTAATTAATGGAGGAGACATGGAGGCAGGAGGTGGTTTGACGGCTTGCATTGCTAAAAAAAGAAAGACAAGTGTACAAATGTTCAGCTCCTCTTAATGGATTTGTACGGCTCTCTACTTTATTTGAATCTTAAAAAAATAATACCGCTTTTTTAAAGCACCCTACATGTTTGCTTGCGTTTACATCATCGTGTAGCAAGGGGTTACAAATTATCCTTAATTTGCACGGCACTTTAATGCAAACAGAATTACAGTGAACACTTAAAGTAAGCCGGTGTTCAGTATGCAGTCAGGTAAACAGCTTCATGGACACAAACACACCGTATCATTACTACAATTATCCCCTTCATTACACTGTGATATTATTTTATTCTTTTGCTTTGTAGTGTGTACATCTCTCTCA
Organism: Copadichromis virginalis; assembly: GCF_057382275.1. Lineage (NCBI taxonomy): Eukaryota > Metazoa > Chordata > Actinopteri > Cichliformes > Cichlidae > Copadichromis > Copadichromis virginalis. The sequence continues at coordinate 28,124,455 of NC_140628.1, forward strand.
CCTTATTCATAGAAACACATTTTAACTGATGGCTTCTTGTTTTGGCTCACGATCCACAGAGCTTTTATCAGCACTTTACATTTTTGTGTAATAGTAGCATTCTGCTAATTAGTGTATATGAGCTGTAATTTGGCCTAACACCTCCTAATGTCATTATCTAATCCAAGCGATCTGATGACAAAAGTTGAACCATGCTGGCTTTTGTGCTGCCATCCCTCATTACAGATTTTTCTTCACAAATTCTGCACAAACAATTCACAGAGGAATTAGACTGTGAATATGCTTTACCCAGTCTCAGTCAGCATATTTACACGTATATGCATCTCGAGCCCACTGGATTGCCAGACATTTCTAAGCATGAACTTCTTGGATCTCTACAACCACTGGCTGATTGTGCTGGCTCAGGAACGCTCACTCAGCAAATGAAAAAGCACAATTGTACCAACAATCAATGTCTAAACTGATGTTTGACCCCGCTTGCTTGAAAGCGCTCATTCATCAACTCCGTGATTTACAGTAACTCTGCAAACTATAACATCTTTCAACAACTGCTTTGAGTTTTCAGAACGACTTGGCACTGCAATTCTGTATGCTCTACACTAAAGCTCAAAAAATAGAGCTCAGGAAATCAACCGACTCGCCATCACCCCTGAGCTCTCGTCGTGGTTGTTAATGAATGACTTAGAGAGATGGGTCTGAGGTGCTACAAGGTACTTAGGATTCAGGTCAACATCACTTGACCCATGTGGGCAGGCCGGCTGAATAGCACCGATAATAAGACTGGAGGTTGAATGAGAAAAGTCATTATAAAGAAATATAGTGGCAGGCGGAGGGAAATGTTTTGATACTAAGACTCTGAACTTGTTCTCCTCTCACTTTCCCATCTTCCAGCTCCTCCTTCCTTTTTTCCAAAGTCCCGTTCTCTGCCACTTCAGGCATCGCTCAAATCTCTTTCGTTATTTAATCCTTCCTTTCCTTCCCAGCTTCCTTTCCTTCGTGTGTCTTTGCTCCAGATCTGTTTAAGCCTTGAAGACAATACTTGTTTACATGCCTCTTCAGCTGTATTTTTTCTCTCTCTTCATTTAATTTTTTTCTCATCTGTCTCAATCAGCGTCTTGCCTTTAGCCATTTTTTCCTTCATCTCCCTCATCTGCAACTAGCCTACTGACTTCTTCTCTCCTTTTCTTCTTCCCACCCTTGCTACTCGTTCCCTGTGATTATAACAGATGAGGATGTTCACACACACAACTGAAAATCAATTTATTTTCATGCCATCACACAGAAAATTAATGCAAAAAAGAGAGAATAATATAACAAAGGTGATTATGGAAAATAACCTTCTTCACATCTCCCTCTGTAATTAACCCCTTTTCCCCACCATCCTACCTCATTTCTATGCCTGCCAAGCTCCTTGCTACAGGGCAGGTTCCAAGTCTCATTAGAAAGTGCTGGCCAGCATAGCTTTCTAACTGACCTCACCTGCTGTTTCTCTCTCTCTTCTTTGTTGTTCTGTGCTATCCAGACCTCTCACCAGTCACAGCAAGAGAAAACACTGCACACATGACACACGGTACATTGCCCACAAGATAGAACACACAACGTCCCCATACCCATGTGTAAAAATCTACACGGTGGTCCCCAAACTTACCAAAACTGCTCATTATTCATCTAAAAATGCTGCTTGAACCTTCAGTTTCACATAACACGCCACATAACCCCGCAGCAGCACCTGCACACACACAAACAATAAACTGCACATCAACTCACCACTCACCCAAAATCGCATGAACACATGTGCAATCTGCTTTGGCACAAACACACACAAAATCTCTCAATAAAACCCCATGAACGCAGGTAATGGTCGACCCCGCAGGCTCAGACAGTGCACCACCAGCAAGCTCATTCTGACATAGACTCTAGTTCTGTTGCTGCTTCGCTCCTAATACACCTTCACTGTAGGCCACCAACTCAAATTGGAAGCATGCCATTAGCAAGGTCAAGCCGAGTGTAATATACTGTAGCTGTTTTCACACATGCACTGCAACCCTGAACTTTTCTAGACATTACCCTGCGGCGCTGTATATAAGAACGCAAATGTCTGAATCAGCCATGCTGGTAATTTTAACCTGCTGTTTCCCTGGTTGAAATCAATATAATTGAGCCCATGTGAGAACAGAACAGATAATCATCCAAAATATTCAGTGAGGTGTCGTGCTTCCTGCTTCCTCCATGCTCCACCTAGGCACCATCCTTCAGTGAAAATATGAAGGTTAAACAGTGGTGGGAATGCATCTGACATAGATGAGACTCTGCTGACAGCTTCAGGTTTATCTTCACTTTAGGTCTTACTTGTCTTACTTGACAGAGCAGAATTTGTGTTGACACACCAGCAGTTTGAAGCCCTTAGGTTGTTTCATTTATGGAGAGAAAGCTGTTGACTTAATTCCCCACATAGACATAGCCCTATTGATATTTGTATGAGCTAAAACCAATTGGAAAGAAAAAAATCACCTTCTATTCACTGCAAATGCTGATTTTATTTTCACAGTCAACACTGACTTCAATACAATGGAAAAATAAACATTTAGATGCTGATATAGTTTCCACAGACTGGAGTGGCCCAGTCAGACCATCCATCCATCCGTCCGTCCACCCTCTTCCACTTGTCTGTTCAGTGTTGCGATATAGGAAGACATAAATGTATATATGATATGATTGGCTCACTATTGCATTGTGAACTTACTTGTCTCGACTCCAATCAGCACCATCTTCTCACATCAGCATTGTGGCTCTGCACCTTATCTCAGTAATCTCAGTAGGATAAAAAAAAGGCCTCCGGAGTGAGAGGTCACAAGTTTTCCTGATGGTGTATTTGAACTCTTTGTGAGTTTTTTACTATTTTCACCAGCAAGATTGTTTCTTTCATTTTGCCTAACTGATAAAAGGGTAATATGAAACAGCTATTTGAACGACGTCTTGTTAAACCTCATCTCTAACCAAAACAAGATTTACAAAGTTAGTGTAAAGTTTTGCAGGTACAATTTGTGAACGCCGACCCCCCCTGCTCGTTTCAGTAATGACAAGCACAATCTAACAAGCGCAGCACAAATCAGAGCTCTGTCGTAAAGAACCAGACATGATGATTATGAGGCCAATCAACTAACACATAGGCACAGATTGTTACTTGTACTGTGACAAACATATTACAGTGCAGCATATGTTTTATGCAGTGGAGTGTAGACTAAGGACGGGCAAGGGAGAAAAGCAACTGGTCACCTCACAGCAGGAAGGTCCTGGGTTCAGAGCCAACACCCATTTGGGACTCGTGTGTGTGTGTGTGTGTGTGTGTGTGTGTGTGTGTGTGTGTGTGTGTGTTATGTAAATTAGTCAAATTGTAAGTGTGAGTGTGAATGGTCGCCTGCCTCCCAGTGTTAGCCCCTGTGACAGGCTAGTAACCTGTCCTGGGTGCACCCTGCCTGGGATGGGATCCAGCCACTCCCTGTGAACCATAATTGGATAAGTAGAGGGAAATATATGGATATAATTTAATTTTCAAATCCTACAGCTTTTCTATTTTTTATTTCACTTAATTGAATTTATATAGCTTCCAGCATATTTCATTTTATTTAATCTTTATGTAGCAAAGCTTCTGAATCTATATTCTGTGTACATATCAAAAAAATGGTTTAGATTTCTTTGAAAGATTTATCGTAAAGACCAATAACTCGACAAATGTCAGTGTTTTAGAACAGCTCTAAAAAAAATGCATGTGGGACTGGGGTATGAAATCAATAAAAAAGTCCTGCTATCAAACAAATGGTGTGACATCATGTGAGATTTTTAGTAATGATAAATACAATTACTTCACAGGATAAATGTTTCCAAAACTACATATTTTTAAATGTTTTCACTGCTTCTCTTTAGGTTCAACCCAGACTGGAATCAAGTGTGTGTGTTTTGTATGTGAACTGTAATGAAATAAAATGAAAAATGTATACATTTATTTCATATGTAAGTGTATTTAATCTAAATGAAATATGAATACCTCAGTCATAAGACAGCCATCAACACAATTAGGATTTATGCTTTAGCCTGCTGACAAGGTCAGTGAAAGAAATTATGAGTGCACAGCAAATCTCTGGAGTTAAATATTTTGGAGTAAGGCATAAAAGTGCACAAGAGTTACATTCCAGGAGTTTATTTTTCACCTTATACTACAGTTAGTGTTGGGGAGTACTCTCAAGCGGTGTAATATTTAGGTGTTCATTCACTGAGTGCTAAGGAGTCTAATTCAACACATTGCTGGTGTTGTTTGTCTGTCGACCGTTACCCTGTCTATCTGTGCTTGTCTCTTGGACTCCGACATGTAGGAGGTAAAAATACTTTATTTATTTTGGAATTTTCTGTGAGTGTAGTAATGTTATTTATATATATATATATATATATATATATATATATATATATATATATATATATATATATATATATATATATATATATATTCAGTTACATGGATGCATAAGTAAAATATAAAGTTAACTAACTAGCACTACACGTGTTTTCTGCATGTTACGCTGATTCGTTGATAGCAGCTAGGCTAACATTAGTCAAAAGTTAGCTAACTAACTTATCTTACTGTATTTGAAGATACACATTTCACGTTGTCAATGAAAACGTTCATTTGTATTTCTTTTTTTTAAACACTGTTTCATTTAACGTTAGCTAACTACAGTAATATTATGTTTAGACTCATGGTAATGGCCGTATTTAACCAAAGAGAGGTGCAGCCTGCATTAATGAGATATCAAGGTACCATTAACATAAGTTAGTTAGTCCTGCTTCACAGATATGCACACAACCCTGTCGCCACTCGCCACACCTGAAAAGACAAGGACGCGGCAAACATGCAGTCACATTGTCTGCTAAACCTAGCCTAGCTAAATAGATTTTAAGCAGTAGCTAGTGTGGACAGGCTAGCTCAATGTTAGAAAGTGTTTATGGATTACGTTATACACAGTTCACATAAAGTTATCATAAACAGCCTCTTCTTCTTCCACATGTTATGTTTCATATTAGTAAAGGTTTTTTCCATAGGTGGCCAAGATGTTGATAAAAGTAAAACACAGAGAGACAAAGAAATATGTCAAATTGGAAGACGTCAGCTTCACAGATTTTATGAGTGCAGGTAAGTTATACATGGTTTGTACCAAGTCATTAAAGAGGAAATGATAATGTTGTTATTAACTAAGTGATGATTTTACTTCAGTGCAGCAGAAGTTTCTCATACCAGAAAATGCAGCACTGAAAGTCACAGATGAGCAGGGTATAGAGGTGGATGAGGATGTCTTTCCTGAACTTGCAGGAGTCAAAGAGGTGTGTTTTGTCATCTATACAGCTGAAGGTAAGTAAATATATGCTCTGATAGATTTTGTGGGATTTGATTTCTACAGTTACTCTTAAATAAACCTTTTTTAATTTGTCTAATATCCTGTGGTAACAATCACAAAATGCTGCTTTCATGGCTCAACAGTAAGTTGGATTTATCACATGCATTTCAGACATCCTGGAAACAGAATCATCCAAGAAGCTGCGTGACTGCTCAGACCTAACACACTATGTGACACTCACACCTTGTGGTATGTAAATTGTATATTACCATAATAAAATACAAAATAACCATCTGTTCTCCTGGGAGAAAGTATAATTTAATCAAAGCATACAATTTACGTATGTGCCTATACAAAAATATATATCTCCAAATGGTAGCTTTGTTGTGGTTGATTTTTGATTGTATATGCCTTATATTGTAATATTTTTGTTTGTCACCCTCAGATTTGACTGTCCTGAAGCAACATGTGGAAGAGCCCTCCTCTCCAAGTCTAACAGATACATTGTCTGTCTCAACCACCAGCAGTCAGAGCAGTGACACAAGCGATGCCGGACTTCAAATGGTTCAGCCTCTATTGGACAGCATACATGCAAGAAATGTAGATACATTACTTAATAGACTTGTATTTGACTCTTTAGTTGTCATTACTTGAAAAAGCTTAAACACGAAGATAAAACAGATTAGAGAAAAATAATTTGATATAGTATTTCATGTAGTTCATATGTATAATCCACAGATTGAAATTGTTGTTTGGGTTAAAATAGTCTCATTTTTTGTCAATTTTTTTGTTCTTTGTATCAAATGTGTTTAGACAGTGGAGCAGATTCTGACTTCCAAACCAGCAGGGGTGACTGTCATCCATGAGTATGAAAAAACTGGGAGTTTGAAAGATTCCACCAGGCGATTAATGGTGAACATCATTGTAGCTCACATGCGTGAAAAGGAAGGGTAAGAGGAATGATGTTTATTCTATTCATCTTTAAAACTGGCAAGGATCTTATCAAAAAACACTTCTGCTTTTGCAGGAGAACTGTAAGTAAAGCAACGAAGGAGTTTCATGCACTTGGAATCGTGTCACTCTTCCCATCTTTGAAGGATCCGTACTCCAAAAAGGGATATGTGAGTTTGCTCTGCAACTGTAGTGTGTAATAAGACTTGCTCTCTTTCTCTCTCTCTCTCTCTCTCTCTCTCTCTCTCTGTCTCTCTCCCTACACATATATATAAATATATATACACACTCTACAATGTATGCAATTTCTTTCTTTCTGGAGGAGCATTTCTATGACATTCAGAGCAACAAAGGTTTTCTTGAGTGGCGTATCAAGACTGTGCAACGTCAATCCAAACCCCCCACTGCATCACAGAACAGGGTGGAACTGAAAGGAGGGCCCACATCACGAAGGAAGTTTGGTTTCACTAATGACCAGCAAACAAGAGATCAATGTATGGAAGCCATGTCTCTTCTTCATCACACCACTGACCAAGATATAGTCTTCCAGAAGATGAGAGAGACATTCTACTATCGTCAGCAGATACTCCATGACCCACAAGAATCAGCAAACATTCTTCAGATGTTTCCTCGGTTTTTGGACACTAAAGGACTGGTAGGTAAACAAATGGGGATCTGAAAAATACTTGACTTAAAAAAATTGATTTTAATGGACATACTTCTCCTTTGTTAGATTTTGCAGGACTTTGCAATGATGTTTGGAGTAGAGACTGCTTCCAGGTTCCTGGAAAAATGGAACACCAGTTTTAAAGACAAGGTTGCCAGGGAAGCCAGAGACCTTAAAGAGACTTGTCTTCTGAAAAGATTGCTGAAATCTGCTTTGAACGAAGAAATGGATGATGCTGATGAGCCAGGTAGTGTCCTAAAGTAACACTTTATTAGTGTAGTAATTTTAGTTTTCATTTTTAAAAGTTATCAAAAAAGCAGCAGTGTGGATAATGTGTGTATGGATCACTTATTTTCTGCTCATACCCTCAACCAGTTTTTATATGTTAGTGAAGTTCAGTTCTGTCTCCCCTTTCCAGCATTAGTATTTAACTCCTTAACACTGTCTGCAGAGTGGGACAGCGACATGGCTTCTCTTCTTGTTCTGCTGCACCTTCTCACGCCACAACCAGCTGGAAGGAAACGGCCAAAGAAGATGAGTGTTGGAGAGGCAATAGATCATCTGGTTAAATTTCACAAGGTTTGTCAAGATAATGTGATCCAGTTCCAGATACTGTGGTTCATGGAACACTTTTTCTTAACCTAAGGGTTTATAAAGTGATGCTTTTTAATTGTGTTTCAGTCTTGCCAGAGCCTTGAGGATCACCTCATGAACAATGAAGGAAACCCTCAGCCATATCTCCTGGCCACAGGGACTTCAAAAGCACAGGTTTTCAGCTTCTACATAGTCTTGGATCGAAAGCTTCTTCCATGTCAGTCAGGCACATCACTGGGTGCATTTGATGAGCTGTTCAAGTGCCACTTTGTTTTCAGTGTGAAATATGAAGACGCTCTGTCCAGCCTGTACACATTTTTGCAGACCACTGTGTACAATATTGATGTAGGCACAACAGTGGAAAGTCCAAGAGTCAAAGAGTTGCGAGCAAAGCTGTTGAATAAGTAGTAACTGTCAAGGCTCGGCTGTGTGACAGGCAGGAGGAGGACCCAAAATGCAGGACTCACAGGCACGAGGGAATGAACTCAAAAGGGCAGCTTTATTGCTGAAGAGGCAGGACATAGGAAATACAAAAACTAAACTGGGAAAAGTAAACTAACACTCGGGGAGAGAGACACAGGGAAATCCACGCAGCATGAGGGACGACGTCACACTGAACAGAGGGAGACGCAGACAGAAATACACAGAGGGTTAACGAGGGAAGTGGGAACACACGGGGAACACAGGTGACACTGATAATCATAACGAGACAGGGCGGGGTGAACTGAACACTGACGGGAGAGGTGAAACAGGAAGGACAGGAGGAGAGAGAGCACGAGTAGAACACCAACGTAACAGGCAGGGGAGACATGGAATAAACACGAAAGGGGACGAGGGCTCATAAATACATAGAGGGCACACAGGGGGAAGAGAGAGCACGGGGAGAACTTAGACATAATGGGCAGGGGAAGCATGGAATAAAATACAAACATACAAGGAAACTAAGAACGCTGGGCCAACATGGCCCAGGACCATGACAGTACCCCCCCCTCAAGGGCTGGCTCCAGACAGCCCAAACACAGAAAAACAAAACCAAACAGAAAACAACCCAGGGCGGGCGGCGGGGGCCCAGGACGGAGGGCCCGGAACAGAAAACAAAAGAAGAGCACAGCAAACACCGGAGCCCAAGAAAATAACCCAAACACAGAGCAGTTCAGGGGGCCGACCATGCGGAAGGCAACGGCGGAGACGTGGAAACAGTTCAGGAGGCCGACCGTGCGGAAGGCAACGGCGGAGACGTGGAAACAGTTCAGGAGGCCGGCCGTGCGCGAGGCAACGGCGGCGACGTGGAAACAGTTCAGGAGGCCGGCCGTGCGCGAGGCAACGGCGGCGGTGAAGGAGGCGACGGAGCAGTTCAGGAGGCTGACCGCGCGGGAGGCGGCGGCGACGATGACAGCGCTGGTCCGGGGGCCGACCGTGCGGAAGGCGACGGCGGCCACCCAGGAGAAGAGGGTCCGGGGGCCGGCCGTGCGGAAGGCAGCGGCGGCGGCTCTCCAGTGTCAGGCGTACTGGCCGAGGCCCGGTGGGCACAGGACCAGTCGAGACGGGACCAGTCAAGGCGGGACCAGGCGAAGCACAGGCTGAGGCTGCAGCAGACGAAGGCTCTGAGGAGGCTGCAGCAGACGAAGGCTCTGAGGCCGGACCAGGCGGAGCTGCAGAGGCTGAGGCCGGACCAGGCGATGACGAAGCGGTCGCAGATGGCGGCTGGACAGGCTCCTCGGGCCCTCCAGCTGATGCGGCGTGAGGCTGAACGGGCCCCTCGGACCCTCCAGCGGAGACAGGAGGCTGAACGGGCCCCTCGGACCCTCCAGCGGAGACAGGAGGCTGAACGGGCCCCTCGGACCCTCCAGCGGAGACAGGAGGCTGAACGGGCCCCTCGGACCCTCCAGCGGAGACAGGAGGCTGAACGGGCCCCTCGGACCCTCCAGCGGAGACAGGAGGCTGAACGGGCCCCTCGGACCCTCCAGCGGAGACGAGGAGGTGCTGGCCGGGCTCACTGGAACCCCCAGCGGACGAGGTAGATGGCGGCGTGGGAGCCACGGAGTCCTGGATGAGCTCATCCGAGCTTCCAGCAGGAGCTGATGTAGAGCCAGAGAGGTTTGGGACCCCTGGCTGAATGTTAAGCCGAACAGAAGACCGTATTGCTATCAGGGACTGGGCCAATGGTTCAGGTGCGAGCTGAGCTACTGGAGAGGCGGATGAGAGTGGGAGCTGAGCTACTGATGGTGGTGAAGTAGATAACCGCACGGGGGACTGAACTGAGGGCGTCTGCACTGGCACAGGGGACTGAACTGATGTCTGTTGTAACGGAGGTGGTGAGAGTGGAGTAGGCAGTGGAGTAGATGACTTCACAGGAGAATGAACCAGAGGTGAGTGCACAGGAGATTGAGCTAGAGGTGGTAGTGATAGTTGAGGGGAAAGTGGAGCTGGTGATTGAGTGGATGACTGTGCTAAGGGATGCTGCACTGGGGACACTGGAGACTGCACTGGGGACACTGGAGACTGCACTGGGGACACTGGAGACTGCAGTGATGGTTGTAGTGGAGGTGTAACGGGTGAAGGAGTGGCTGAAGTGGCTGTGGGTCGGACGGCTAGTGGCTCAGCTACAGGGTATGGTAACGGCAGGGCTATGGGTTGAATGACTGACTGAGTAGCAGCCTGAGTGGCTGGGTGTAGTGACGGTTGTGGTGGAAGAGAAACAGGTGGTAGTGTGGATGATGGAGCTAAGGGCGACTGAGTGGCAGACCGAACTGATGACTGAAGCGATGGTAGAGGTGAAAATGGAGCTTGTGGTGGAGTTAATGGCTGAGCTAGCGGGGACACAGGAGACTGAACTGAGGGTGGCTGCGAGGGAGCTAACTGAACTGAGGGTGGCTGCGAGGGAGCTAACTGAACTGAGGGTGGCTGCGAGGGAGCTAACTGAACTGAGGGTGGCTGCGAGGGAGCTAACTGAACTGAGGGTGGCTGCGAGGGAGCTAACTGAACTGAGGGTGGCTGCGAGGGAGCTAACTGAACTGAGGGTGGCGGCGAGGGAGCTAACGGAGCTGTGAAGGGCTGCGAGGGAGCTAACGGAGCTGTGAAGGGCTGCGAGGGAGCTAACGGAGCTGTGAAGGGCTGCGAGGGAGCTAACGGAGCTGTGAAGGGCTGCGAGGGAGCTAACGGAGCTGTGAAGGGCTGCGCAGGCGATAAGCAGCTCGCATTGACTTCCGCCACACAAAACACAGCCCCTGAATGAACAGTCATAATGTCTGGAAAAGACACAGAGTTCTCACTCACCACAGCAGGTGAATTAGAAGGCCGAATGTCCGGCTGTGGGGTGGCGCGTCGGCGGCGTGAATGCCGTTTTCTTCGGGAAGCCGGAGGTGCGGTGATGGAGGAAACCGGCAACGACGGAGAGATCGCGGCCGGCTCCTCATCCTCCGACCACATTGCTGCGAGAAAAGCAGCGGGTGAGTGACAGTCAGAGTGGAGGGTGGATGGAGAGGAGTCCAGTGGCAGCAGCGTGGAAACGTTTCCCGATTGTGGCGGTCGCTGTTGCGGTACGACGAGCTCGCGAATTTGTACTGTCTCCTTGGCTTTCTGCAGATTGGACAGTAGGCCCGAAAATCCTGAGAGCTCGTGGAGATGGGGATTCCCTTTGAGAATAGCCTCGATGGCGTTTATCCCAATGGACACGGCTTTAATGTCCGAGGCGTGGGAAACTCGCTCCCACAGGCCGAAGATGCGGGCCAAATCGCTTTCCCGGGAGGAGCCTGCTGGGTCCATGTCTGGTGACGTCGTACTGTCAAGGCTCGGCTGTGTGGCAGGCAGGAGGAGGACCCAAAATGCAGGACTCACAGGCACGAGGGAATGAACTCAAAAGGGCAGCTTTATTGCTGAAGAGGCAGGACATAGGAAATACAAAAACTAAACTGGGAAAAGTAAACTAACACTCGGGGAGAGAGACACAGGGAAATCCACGCAGCATGAGGGACGACGTCACACTGAACAGAGGGAGACGCAGACAGAAATACACAGAGGGTTAACGAGGGAAGTGGGAACACACGGGGAACACAGGTGACACTGATAATCATAACGAGACAGGGCGGGGTGAACTGAACACTGACGGGAGAGGTGAAACAGGAAGGACAGGAGGAGAGAGAGCACGAGTAGAACACCAACGTAACAGGCAGGGGAGACATGGAATAAACACGAAAGGGGACGAGGGCTCATAAATACATAGAGGGCACACAGGGGGAAGAGAGAGCACGGGGAGAACTTAGACATAATGGGCAGGGGAAGCATGGAATAAAATACAAACATACAAGGAAACTAAGAACGCTGGGCCAACATGGCCCAGGACCATGACAGTAACCAGGTTATGCATTCAAAATGTTGACCTGCTTTCTCTGTGCTTTATCCTTTGCTACAGCTTTACTTTTGTTCAGACATTTAAAACTAGTTCATGGAATGTATCCTGGCAAAAATTTGAAACTAAAATGTGGTCAGATAGGATGTTGTTTACAATTCTCAAGTTATTCTGGATTTAGAAGACATCTGAATAAGATACATGCTACTGTTAGCACATGTGTTCCTCATGAGACCCCTTCTGACCATGATACCCAACAGTTTAGTAGTTCTCAGTGCTTAAATGATGAAACACCATCCACATCATCTCAGTGCCAAAATTCTGAAGCAGGCCCTTCATTCTCAAATCAGAGCAAGGACATGTCTGCCTCCATTATTGCCAGACTTTTAGGAAGTGGTGTACCAAATACTGTAGTTCTTTCTACAGTTCAGAACTTAGAGGAATTTGTGGGAGATTGGCAATCTAATATTCAGGAACAATTATTGACCCTATTACCAAATGACAGTCCCTCCAGATCAGCCATTGCAGATTTATTTAAAAATTTGGACAATCCGTTTAGTCACTTGAATTCTGAAAGCAAATGTAAAAAATATTTTAGAGATAAGTGGGAAATGGTACAGCCAGTTGAATTGCACCTAGGAGTAAGATACGATACTAGACGATGTACCAAAACTAGAACCTATGAGCAAGTCCCAGTAAATGACAAATTCATATATATTCCCATATTGAAAACACTCCAGTTCATTTTTAAGAATGAAAGTATTTGTGAGATGATGCAAATATGCACCCAGTCTGACACATATCAGGACTTCTGTGATGGAAGCTACTTCAAAAGTCATCCTTTGTTTTCAGGTAGCAAGTTTGCTATCCAAGTCCAATTGTACTATGACGAATTTGAGTGTGCAAATCCTTTAGGTTCAAAAAAGGGTATACACAAAGTTGGCTGCCTTTACTTCATCCTTAGAAATCTTCTTCCCAGTCTGAATTCGGCTTTAATGAACATTCATCTGGTATCATTATTTTATGCACAAGACGCAAAAAAATATGGAATTGATGAAATCCTGAAGCCCCTAGTAAAGGACCTGAAAATATTAGAGACGAGTGGGATTGCTGTTCCATTTGCTAAATTTCCTGTATTTGGTACTCTGGCACAAATTACAGGTGATAACTTGGGGATGCATAGCATTCTTGGATTTTTGGAATCGTTTAGAGCTAATTATTTTTGTAGATTTTGCTTAATTGATCAGTCTTCAGCTCAATTAGTTTTCTCAGAGGACGACCCATGTTTAACTCTTAGATCACCAATTCTGAATAACCAACATTATAATAATTTGGTAGATGATCCAACATTAACATCTTCATTCGGCATAAAAAGAAAGAGCATACTTAATTCATTAAAATATTTCAATATTGCGGAAAATTATGCCGTTGACATCATGCATGATATTTTGGAAGGGGTTGGTCAATATGAAGTCAAGTTGCTATTTCAATATTTAATCGAATACTTCATCTCTAAAGATAGCTTGTTAAATAGGATATATGCTTTTAATTACGGCTATATGGAAAAGAAAAATAAACCAACGAATATTAACCTGGATCGTGCAGGGCATGGAATAGGTTTAAATGCATCACAAACACTTTGCTTGATCACAAACATACCTTTGATATTTGGTGACCTGGTACCAGAGGATGATTTGCACTGGCATTTGTTGCTTTTGTTGTTGCACATTCTAAACATAGTTTTCTCATACTCTATCACTGAAGGAATGACTGTGTATTTAAAGCACCTGATTATTGAACACCATAGACTCTTTAAGGAACTATACCCATCAAACAACTTAATTCCAAAACATCATTTCATGGTCCACTATCCAAGGTGCATTCGAAAGATTGGTCCTCTCATTCATATCTGGACCATGAGATTTGAAGCCAAACACAAATTTTTCAAAGACTGTGTTAAGAACTTTAAGAATTTGACTGTATCACTTGCAAGGAAACATCAGTTTGCATTAGCTTATCATTGGGAATGTATGAGTTTAAAAGAAGTTGAGTCTGGTCCAGTTAAAATGCGTTCACTTGAAACACAAGAATACTCAGAAATTATATCTCCATATCTTCATGTTGATTTACAGAACACTGTCAAACTCACAAACTGGGTAAAGTGTAGTGGAGTTGAATATCGTGTTGGGCTTTTTGTTTGCACAGGCACTTATGAAAACATGCCGGTTTTCAGCAAGATAACTTCAATCATTTTACATGATGGTAAAGCTGTTTTTGTTATGGTTGAGCATGAAACGTGTTTCCATGATCATTTTCATGCTTATCAGGTAAATGAAACCATTCCCAAGAAGATACTGGTCCTAGAAAGGGAGAAGTTAAGACATTTCAAAAGTTTTGATGGCCAAATGTCATATGGGTGTGATTCACAATTGTATGTCGTGTCAGACAGTTGCATTATTTAATTTGTTGGCTTAATGGAGACCTTATAGAGTCTTTTTCATGTTAACACTGCATTACAATAAGTGCTTATTCTGTAGTCTTTTTTTTTTTCTTTAATTCGTTTTTTTCCCCCAATATTAGGCCTATCTGACCACACAATGTCTCAACTGTTTAGCTGCCATAATTGTTGCTGTTTTAATGTCGAATGTTACACTATTATAGTGCTGTTACACAGAATGTATGTTAGTCCATTGAATTTTGAATATGATACTTTTGATAAATAAAATTCATACATTCATAATAATCAGTATTGTGTTTTTGTAGTAATTGTCACCCAAAACCTTTTTTCATTTGATGAGTAACACTATAAAAGAGTTAATATCAAAATGAACTCTAGTTATGAGTTACATTTTACTCTTTATGGTAGTAGAAATTTTACTCCATGAGAGTTTAGTTTTAACTCCTATAAAGAGTTGAAAAATCAACTCCCAGAAAAGAGTTACTCTAACTCTGCACTAGAGTTTATTCGATGGTCACGCATGTACACTCAAATGTAGTTAATCTGAACTCCCAGAGAGTTTATTCCAAAGACCAGAATTTGCTGTGTGCAATACGTGTTTTTAACCTCCTAACATTTTTTCCTTTCCTTCGTTTTAAGAGGCTTTTGTCATGGACCAAAAAATTCTACATATATTTATTTTTTTTAATATTTTAGTTTGTTTTTAACTTTAGGTTTTTCAGTTTTCCGTTGTTTTTTTTTTCCTTACTGAGATAACCTTGGTTTGATGATAACATCAGAACTTTTTTTTCCATTTCTAATTACCACCTTTCATGCATTCTTGGTTTTTGACTATGCATAACTTCTCCATTCCAGAAAACAGATTACAGTCCCTGAGCTTTGTGAATGTCGAAAAGAAAAATAAATGAATATTTTTTTCAAAGTAGCAGCGTTGGAGCAGGAGTGATTTCTAGTGTTAATGATAATTACATCTGAAGAAGGAGAAAAAAAGGCCCGAGGCATCAGTGTTAGGCTTTTGGGACTTGGTTATAATGTGATCCGGTGCTGGTTAAGCAGATAGGCTGGGTTTGGGTATATGAGCTTGTCTCAGTTCGAGGACTGGGTGGCAGTTCTTTCATGCCGTCCTCTAGCTGTCATCGTTATGCACCCACTCACACGGAATCCAAATTATAACAGCATGAAGCCATGTGAATGCATGGATTTGTGCTGTGTGTGTTAAAGAGAGAGAGAAACACAGGGTAGGAGAGAGAGAGAGA
Source organism: Copadichromis virginalis (assembly GCF_057382275.1). Classification (NCBI taxonomy): domain Eukaryota; kingdom Metazoa; phylum Chordata; class Actinopteri; order Cichliformes; family Cichlidae; genus Copadichromis; species Copadichromis virginalis. Next base: position 28,140,116 of record NC_140628.1, read on the forward strand.
GAGAGAGAGAGCCTTTTCAACGAGTGTTTCTATGTACGAGAGAGAGAAAAGTGAGAGAGATGACGAAAGGTTAGGGCTAAACCACATCTCTAAATTTGGCATGAGCTCAGATCAAAGGACTGCAATGTTGGGGGAAAGAAAAGGGAGAAGGCTCTAGAGTCCTCTTCTCCCCTATCTATCTTTACTATCATTTTCTCTCCTTTAAAATTACTTGCCTCCCTCTTTTAGAGTAACCGCTCACTAGACCAAATTTATAAATGCACATTTTCTTTGTTTTGGCCCTGGATCCACAAAAGATTACGTTTTTTGAAGAAAGAAAAAGCTAAAAAAAAATGGACAATCTGACTTTCTTTTTCAAATGGTTCTCTGTGTTCCACATAAGGTAATATACACAAGTCATTTTGCATCCCTGACTTTTGGTCTAGGTTATAAATTTATGAAGAAGAAGAATTTGTGCTTCACTGTGTGTAAGCGGGATTTTTGAGTGGATGAGGATTTTTGTCACAATGACCTAATACATCATTCAAATTTAGCTGGCTCACTTGTTACAGATTATTATTTTTCCTCTTTTTCTCCCCCAAATGGTTATGTAATCCATCCCGCTTCCTCTATCTCTCCGTACCCCTTTTTTCTCTCCCTTGCTCTCTCTCTCCCTGCCTCTCTCTACAAGAGTGGAACAAATGGAGATCAGTCGATCAGACTAATGCTGAGTTAGGCCCCGTGTTGCTCTCACAAAGCTATAGCATTACCCCTCTCATTTAACCAGCACTCTGAACTACACACACACACACACACACACAAACTTGACAGGCTACACTTTATCAAAATTTCTTTCTTTCTCAACACAAAGCGTAGACATCCGCACAATGTTCATGTGCACACATGTCCAGAGCTTTTCATGCATTCTTTTCAAGCATAAGCGACATTTCAGCTTCAGAATAACATCGCCCACAGAGAATCCAGCGCTCGGGTCAGCTTAGGTACTCTTTAACAAATGGCCCTCAGAGTAATTGTGTTAAAAGTCTGTCTGCTGTTTGTCAGCTTTCAGTAAGTCTTGGATCATGTTTTTACAAAACACAAAAACTTGCTCCTTATTTTATATGTTTATTATGGTGTCTGGTAGTATCTTGGTTTGAAAAGCTCAGGAAATAAATATTTTAAGTTCTCGCGAACAAAAAAAAAAGATCCAGATATTAAATATAATCTCACGCCAGGCATTGGTTTGTGTACAGGATTTGCTAAAGAGATCAGTTTTCTGCTGCCTTTTGTAGGTTTTTTTTAAATATGAAGTGACTATACTTCAGGCGAGAGCTCTTATGTAAGCATCAAGTAACACTTGTACTGACTGCCTAGCTTCATAAGGCACCAGTCTAATTGTAAGATGTGCTAATATTGGCTACCAAACAGCAGGCTTAAAACTACATTTCTATCATCCTTAGGATCCATTTTTGTGCAACTTAGAACAAGATAAATTTGCACCAACCTGTAGCTCAAAGCGCCCAACTGTGCATAACTTAAATCTCGAATACAATTTAAACGAATGAGTTATATAAAATTTCATCACCCATTCAGCTGTCAGAAAGAGGTACATTAGCTTTAGAGACCACACCCATGTTTTGTACTAGGCTGTCAAAATAGTATATTTCTGCTTCAAACGTGTGTATTTTAAGATGAGGTCTCTGTGGACTGAATCACTTTTCGAGCTACTAAATAAAACTGAGTTTTGGGCATTTCCATTTTGGCTTCATTTTTTCTGTCTTTAAGGTTGCTGCTTGTTACAGAGCTATTTCCCAGTCCTTTTTTCTCTCTCGGACATGGTTTACTCCTCAGCTGGCACACTTGTTTCACATCAACTACAACACCAACCTACAGTATATAAACACCGTAGCTTTTATGCCCATTCTTTGCCAGATTGTCCATCAACTATTGTGGTAGACAAACCAGGCTCCCCGAGCATTTTCTCTAGCTCTTGTATTTTTGACCTGCCTCTGTTTACCACATTTTCCTCTCTCTGTGCTTCAGACCTCCTTCGTGTGCCAGCTAGACTTTGTGAGACCCTGCCTGCCTGCTTTTTTTTGCCTACCAGCCCACTCACCAATTCCAGCGTCTCACTCTGACCTGACATACCATCTAGTCCACGTCTCCAGATTCTCTTTGTGTTTTGTTTTCCATGCTGCATTAGAGTTCACTAATTCTTTATTAAACCATAACATTACACCACTTTAGTTATTTGCAGCACCACACCTAATTTTTGCATAGACCCGGATCTCAGATGGTAATTTTGTTGAGAATAATGTCAACATAACCAGCAGAAACTATGACAATAACAGGATTTATCCTTATCATCGCCTCCTGCACTGCTTGTTTTGGTTTAAGCATAAAAACTTGTTCTTTTCTAATAAACACAGGGGGAGGCACCGTCACACGGATAAAAACGTACATTCTCTCACACAGATTACAGCACAAGAAAGCATTAGTGGGAGTCTTGTACTTCAATCAGCCAATTAACCTGGAGCAGAGCAGAACAAAACATTTGGCATTTGCCAATAGGGCAGCAACCTTCCAGTGATAATTACTCTTTGAGGGAGCAAACATACACACACATACACACACAAACAACAACACACACACACACACATGCAATGCCCCCCACACACACATGCCACTATCGCCACTAGTGACGATAGTGGCTGCACTTTCAGCGTAATCAATTATTAATCCTTGTCCACGTATGAACAATCCCAAATTCATGTAAACACACACAAATATAGAAATGGAGACATTCACGCGACAACAGAATGACTGTTGTTAAAAGTTGACAACAGAGCGCAGACGATAATGAATGGTGTGCGTCTGAGCGACGCCTCAGGGCACCAGAATACTTCATGAAATAGATGGCCTACACACATTCTTCAATAAAGGCAGGGTAACAAACACACACACACACACAGTCGAGCACATGAATGAGCCCAACATCATGTGTACAATTGAGACATTTTTCCTGGAGAGAGAGAGCGCCTTGGTTTTGAAATGTCAAGATAAAATGCTGTGACAGTGGTGGAAGAAAACATCAGAGAATGTTTGAAAGAGAGAGAAAAGAGAGAAAGACAGGGCGTCCTGCAAAAGCCCATGTATATTTGATTGAGAAAGGAAATGCAGGGAGATGAAAAAGGAAAATGAGGAAAAGGGAAAAAAGATGATGGAGAGTTACAGTAAATTGGCAAGGCCGCTTCTGAAAGCACGCTCTAGGGGAGAGAGAGGGAGAAAAATAGGGTGAAAGACAGGATAACACACAAAAGGACTCAGAGAAGTGCAGTAGCAAGAATGGATTGTTAGCTGGTAAACGACTGTCACTTTCTTTAGGGAGATAAACAGATCTGACACCTCCGCATTCTTCCTCTCTCTTCATGTCCCTTCTTTTCTCTCACTCGACATGGCCTGACAACCCTTCAAAAAAAAATCCCTTCCTGACTCTCTCTCTCCTGTTTTTGTTCCCTGCTGTTCTGTACCATCTCTCACTCCTCCACTGAGCTTTTTTCCCCGACTCTTTTTTTCTCAGATATGTGCGACAAACTCACCCTTCCGGCAAAAGAGGCGGCATATACGAAGAAGAAAGGGTGGAACAACATGAATAAAGACCCCATTTTTCACACGCGCCTTTTCTTTTCCTCACTTGCCAGCGCCTTGTGACGAGATTAGATGAGGAAGGAAGGGGGAAATAAAAATCAAATGAAAGAGATTTCTTTCCCGACATGTAGAAGAGGTACAAAGGGAAAGAGAATAGAGGGGAGAAGAGGAGAGGAGATGGAGAGTGTAAACGACACAAAGAGGAGGATCAGAGAGAAGGTACGCATGGAGACTCAGAAAAGAGAGATAAAGAACAGAAGACTTAAAGGACGACATGCGTTGATGGATCAGTTGTCACTTGGAATTTGTGGGGTGAACATGCATGTGCACCTTGGTACATACATGCTGTTCACAAAAAATATAGACCATAAACATAAAGCTTTGACAGTTTTCACAACTAATCAGCATCAGCACCTTTAGCGCAAAGGATCAGTGTTATGACTGTCGATGACTGGGACAAGCATATGAACATCAATAAGAGGAATAAAGAGGCACTTGTTCTACCAGGAGAAATGAAAGGCAACATGGGACAACAGGGAAGGATAGGCGATATAGAAACAGCTGGTTGAAAAGATGGAACAGCACCAATCATTCGAATAAATGAGAAGGCAAGGGAAGATGGAACAAAGAGGTCTGAATGCATTAGAGCGGTTCGGTTTCTGTGTTTTTTCTCTGTGATGAAGGAAGTTGTTCTGCTGTGATAGTGAGGCCTCTGGAGGAAAGATGGAAAAATCTAAACAATGTGAAAATTAGGCCATGCAAACACTCACACACAGACGCACGAGTACAAGCACATGCACATGTGCTCTTTCACTCTGCGCAACACATGTTACCCACTCAAAAGGGGATTGCAAGAAGCACAAAGCAAGCCTCCACTTGTCTCCATGTGTCTGCACTCCCCACAAATAGCCTCACAAACATATGCACATACGCACACACACACTCTCATTCTGGCTGTTTATGTACGCAGTGGCAGGAATAAATAAAAGGCAAGCATCTAACAAATAAAATGAATTTTTAATCATTGGAGGCATTTGAATTAGCTGTGTCATTAAATAAACAGAAACAAGGCACTGTTTGAAATATTCATGTTGGGTCCTGAATATATTAGACTGCTGGGAGGTGTGCTCCCCACGGGCCCCATTTAGATTTGGGACAAGCCCTAGGGCACAATGATATATTTTTTATATATACACACACAGTATACATACAGTTATAATGGGGAAAGGGTTAGGGTAGAAGTCAGGCAAGAATGAGAAAATAAAAAAAAGAAGCAAAAACTAGTTCTGATAAACTCAGAGGCCTTTTTATGGATTTTTGGGAGAGTGGGTGGTTAACAGGAAGATGAAGGGAAAGCGTAGAAGAAGCCTGAAGAAACTAGAAGAATGACAGAGTGGATAGTGAGGAATTTAAACAGGAAAAGAAACCAGGGGAGGGAAAAAGGGGATTCAAAGATGACAAGAAACAAAGTTAGTTGAAAGGGAGGGGGATGCACAGATGAGGGACAGAGTAAAGCAGAACATGACGATGAGCGGCAAAAAAAAAAAATCAAAGTAACAGGTATAAGGGGTAAAAATGAGAAGACAGACAGCCCGAGAAAGAGGGAATTCATAGTGAGATCAAAGGAAGTATGGAAAACAGATAGAAAACAGAGGTGGGAATGCTGCGTTGCAGATTAATCTGTGGAGAATAGTAAAGGATTTACATGTAGCATCCCATGTTATGAAGGCAAGCTGTGTGTCAGCAGGAAAAGGTAGATAACAGAGAAAATAGAGAGATTATAATGTGAGGAGAGGAGCAAAAGAGAGAGAGACAGAAGTATCAGTGAAATAAAAAGTGAAGGTAGACAGAGAGTGAGTGATAGATGCTAGTGAGATCAACCAGATACACCATGGCAATAACAGAGAAGGAGCAAAATATATGAATCTCCTGTATTTCTTACAGCATGTGACAGACAGTAGTGAGGAAGAGTATAGAGAGAAGGAAGGAGGGAGAAGCCACTGGAAAGGAAAAATAAAATGATTCGGAAAAAGGGGGAGCATGGGCGATTGCATAATGACTTTAATGAAAGCGCTCTATCCCCAGCGGACACTTTAGATATGACTACTGGGAACAGACGACGAAAAGAAGAAAAAAAGATGGCGACATCAGGAAGGGTAGGAAGAGGACATGAGGATGATTACAGTTGTGGTAATTCTACTAAATGAACTGTTTTTATATATTTGGTTAACAGTATAAACCATAATCACCTATTTACGCTCACTTTTATGACATCAGATTCATTTCATCTCTAATCTACGTTCATCAGTTTTCATCATCAGTGGGATACCATCGCAGACTTTGCTGGGGAGTGGATGACCTGCTCTACCTGCCCGCAAAGTAAGGAAGAAGAAAGAAAGAAAGTGTTGTGAAAATCAGGGAAAAATCGGATTCTTTTATGGAATGCAAAATGGAGTGTGTCCTTGTGTGTGTGTGTGTGTGTGTGTGTGTGTGTGTGTGTGTGTGTGTGTGTGTGTGTGTGTGACTGGTGAATACAACAATTTTAATACGATGAAAGCTCCAGGGGGTTTGGCACTGCGTCTTACAAATAAATCTTCCATCGCTTCAGGCATTTATGGGAGCGTATAGAGTATTTTATTTTGCCTCTGCTTTCATATCCAAAAAGAAAAAAAAACCTTTGTGTTCCTGTATGTATTTCTATGAGTGCATTTTAGTGTTGGAGTGGTGCACAAAAACATCTTGTCATCTTATTTTTAAATATACGACAGCCTGTCCGCTGATTGTTCCCTCACCCACAACTCATTCATAACCATTTTTAGCATCACTTGGCTTCAGCTAAAGCCATGCTAGACACATACTAAGCACTTAATGCAACTTTGTTGAGCTAATAACGACCTCTTACATAAAATTTCATTGTAAAACTAAAGTTAGTATTTTCTGTATTCTTTGTCAAATCTTGGTATCGATATTACTCACAAAGCAAAATAACCAGTGAGCCTGCTGAGCCACTAATCTTGAGCAAAAGGTAAGAGCGGGCTATAGAAATCTGGAAAGATGACTGGTTTCTGGCACTGCAATGCAAGGTTTTTTGATATTTCTTTGCAGCATTCAGCCTCAATCGCCATCAGCTTCTCTTTGCACACGCAGTACTACTTCTCAAGACTTGTTAACAGGCTCTGATTAGTAACTCTGTAGAGTTGCCCTCTGACAGAGCAACTCACCAAAATTAGAAAGACATATTTTCTCTCTTCTCCTGGTGGCAGACATCCTCGGGTTTACTGGGTTTATGTTGTGAAATGTCCATCTGTAAAATTTCTGCCTCAAACCCTTTATGGTGGAGGAGAATTGGATTTCATATGATGTTCACGTCATTGAAAAATGACATTTAAAAAATTCAGAAGGTAGAGCCATCTATTGATCAGTGGATCGGTGCTCCTCTTGGCCATGTTTTGACACTGTAGCTCAGTTGCTTCCAGTCGATGAGTTTCAGGCATTGCACGAATGCTCCGCCAATCGCGCCGTACATGGGTGGAAAAAAAACAAGAAATATCACAGGGTTCACCTGAGTGTAGAAAAAACACTTTATAATATCTAATTGTATCGATTCATTATTCACAGAACACTCTTTTTTTTTTAAACGTAACTTTTACATTTTCAGTACTTCATCACAAAGCGTCCCTGTATTGAAGTGGAGAGCTGAAAATTCACTTTGTATGAAACCATTTTCACTTGCCAGAGACGTCCTTGCTTCCAAGGTTTCGAGCTCAGACTGGTTCACACAAGGATAGCAGCACTGGAACACATACACATTCACACTTGTGCTCAAACCCTTCTGCAACACAATAACTTTGTTTGAAATGGAGTGTCTGTCCCCCTCTCTGTCTCTTCTCCCTCCCTTTCCAGCACTGCTTGAGGGAATAAGACAGACCGAGGAAGACAGAAGAAGACTGGGGGTAAGACGGGGGTTAATTTAGTCCTTTAAACAGGGCAACCTATTGGATTACCGGTCCTACAGACCAGGCAGCCACTCTAAGAATTAAAAAGGACACACCTTAAAACAACATGAATTAGAGTCCCACCGTCTTACGAGCCAATCACTATGCAGATCATGGAGCCAAGTGTTCAGAGGGGCGCACAGAGAGGCCAAACTGGGTTTGCTTTGTTTTATCAGCCCCCTCCACCTTAAGCAAATACCAAGTGATTTGTTTTTTAAATGGATGGGATTGAGCCTCCCAAAAAGAACAAGGGAAGCACAAAAGAAGGTTGAAAGAACCCCCACACCACCCCCAAAACACACACACATCACGACAAGATGAAAGGGGGGTGGACGGGACACTGGGAGTGATTGATTTTCATGCAGCTCTAAAGTGGATCCCTCTGGAGGCCTGGATAACGTGAGAGAGAGAGGGAGAGAGACAGAGAGAATAGAGGTAACTGAGAAAGAAAGAGTAAAAGAATGGCAGCGAACACGAACAAGACAGTTTGCCCTACTCAAGTTTCCAACAAGCCTTTTTTTTCCCTCTTTCACTCATTCAGCCTGCTTGCCTTTCATTTTTCTATTATTCCACTTTTGAATTACACACGGATATCTTCATTTTGACAGGAATCCAAATGGAATCTGAGCACATGCTGAGAGAAAGTAGAGAGCGCAAGAGGAGATAACAGACACAGACAGGGATTTAAAAGTGGAGGCCATGGATGAAGAGTAAGAGAAGGGGTGCAGAAAAAAATTAAAGGTGAGTTGAGAGCCAAAAGAAAAGTTGGTTCTTTAGTATCTGAATTAGAGGTATTACAGGTGCTTGGCTTTACCCCTTTGTCAATGCAATATGTGTGGTGAAGTTTTGAGAGGGTGTGCATACAGAGGAGAGACTGGATGCAAGCAAGAGGTAGGAGTAGATGTGGTGCTGTGATAAAAGCCTTTGACGCCATGAATGTCATACTAAAAAAAAATAAATCCAATAGGATATTGAGGTTCACCCTCTGAGGCAAAGAATTACAAGGAAGAAATAATAAAAGAAAGATAAATAAGAGATAGGGTGAAATCAAAGGGACGCAGAAAGATGGAGGGAGAAAGGAAAAGGCCATCGCTCAGGCTGACACATTCGTGCAGTCACTAAAACTTAGGGCTATTACAGAGGACATGGGATGGAGGGCTGCAGAGCAACAAGAAAGGTGTGAGGAATGAATAGAGGAGAAAGGTAAGAAAGAGAAAGCACATGTGGGTGGCCAAGGGGTACAGCGGAGGATAGATGTGGGAAGGGGGGTGGTGAAGGAAGCAAAAGAGAAATGAGAGCAAGGCAGAATGTTTGCTGATATCCCATTTTCCACAGAGGAGATGAAAGAGGGAAAGAGGGGATTAGAAAAGAGTGGGCAGAGAAGAGGAATGAGCTGGTGATATGGAAAAAGAGTGGGGGAGAACACCAAAAAGAAAAAGGTGACCAAACGCGAGAACAAGTGAAGGTTAGGGTTGACTCTGAAAGCTACCGTGCGGGAAATGTTTGTGACGTGACAGAGTTATCACTACTGCCATCTAAAAATAACATTGGCAATACCACTGGGATTGGGCGGCTGTGGTCTGAGAAATGGGAAGAAAGGAGAGGGAGACGTAATTACAGCAGCCCTATTAGCATGCAGGCTGCTCTTATTAAACATTCACATAGGAAACTGGGACTGAGAAGTAATGTTTCTGGGCAAATGCCAGACAGACAGCCTGCCAGCAAGCCCTGAAAACTATTTGGACATGCAGACGGCCACAAAGACCGGAAGAGGCTATCTTTTCATCTGTCCATCCATCTATTCATCCCCTCAGACCAAACATATACAGAGAGGGAAACGGAGACATGCAATCAAGGTTGCATGAATTTGTTCCTTCCCATCTATCTGCGAATGTATTTAATGCCACTCTTTTTTACATTATTCCAATCAAAGATAACAAAAAACTGCCTATTTTCTTATAGCACAGCTAAATTATAATTTGGAAATGCACATTAGCAATATAAACAAAAGGGCACCAGGGAATTGTTAGGGAACATTAAGTGCAATCAGCTTTAGTAATGCCGTTACAATTATAAAGATGTTGACTGCACTACTGGTCTTTTTCTCTTTTACTCTTTCTGCATTAAGGAACTCCATAGGGAAAATGGAGTCTCTTAACTGTATTGAGGACATTTTCACTTAGACAATTTAAAGCATTCTCAGGCTTTCAAGCACCCACAGATAGTGTGATCCAAGCAAGCATAAAGCCTATTAGCCAAGCAGGGAGACACACAGCCAGACGGAGAGACAGTCTTATGAACAGCAGGGAGACGCATGGCTCTGAGCCTGCTAAAGAAGCCTCATGTCCTACTCTACAGTGTGCATACATGCAACAAGTGAATGACTTAACTTCATGAAAAAAGCCATAAGGCTTAATATAACATTGTTGCCTTACGTACGCACTATAAAATATACTATAAAGGCATTAATCCAAGCAGACATTTGATAAAGCATATCTCTGACACTCAAGACCTAACTTAGTCACCCCAGACATTTGCAAACTTAGTGACATTAATCCTGTTTGACACTTTGATACAAATGTAGAGCAATATAAATAAACACATGTCCACAAGAAATCTCACACGAAAGACATCACCTCTGGCACTGATACAAGTAGACAGTCTGATATAGAAACCCAAATTTCCCTCTTTCATTCACTCCACATGGAGCACACTTACACACACACACACACACACACACACACTGAGCAAGCATGCATACAGCACTGCAAATAAACAGCACTGTCAGGTGTCATGATGTGTTTTCACACTTTCTGTGTAAAAACATACAGACAATTGGGATTTTATTATTCCAGTGTCCACAGCAAGTCTACTGCTCATTATTATTTAGCCTAGATTTACAATTAACCTCAAATCATCCTTTAAATAATCAGTGAATACATCATTTTGAATCAATGACATGGCAGAAAGATAATAAAATAAGCAAGAAAAATGAATTCCAGCCACAACTGAGTATGTAATTTCTTTTAAATGGTTTACACCGCTCTGGGTCATTTTCCACCTATTTAAAACAATAATTAAGTGTGCCTATGCCAAAAGGCACACTTATTACTATTGCTCGGATTTATTATTGTGTGGATGCTTTAAGCATCCACACTATTGAGTTCCTGTTTCTCTTTATTCTTTATTATTGTGTGGATGCTTTAAGCATCCACACTATTGAGTTCCTGTTTCTCTTTATTCTTTATTATTGTGTGGATGCTTTAAGCATCCACACTATTGAGTTCCTGTTTCTCTTTATTCTTTATTATTATTGTGTGGATGCTTTAAGCATCCACACTATTGAGTTCCTCTTGGGACTTCCGTACACTTTTTGGCACTTAACTACTTCCACAATTTTCAGCCGATTTTCACCGTTCAAATTTTAAAATATTCTGCTATTTCTGCTAATTCCTGCTATGTCTTTTGGTATTTTTCACTATTATACTTTTTAAAATATTAAGCTTAATTTGTCCCATTGAAATGAATGGGAAACTTCTGCAATTCTGCTAAAATTTGCTTGTTTCTGAAACTTAACTACTTCCTCATATTTTCACGTAGAACAACCATTCAAACTTTAAAATGTTCTCAAATTATTGGGCTATTCAGGTATGATTCAGCTTTTTCAAATCTTTTACCGTTTTACCTTTATGCCTCTTAAAGTTTTCAGTTGCAAAATTTTGATTTTTCACAAAATACATGCGTTGTTATGGTTGCTGTGCACTTGGCTTCCAGTGTGCCACTGAAGGTTTTGCAGTCTTCTCTTCATGTCCGAACAACTTCTTGCTACTTGCTCAATCTTCACTCAACTTCCACAAATTATACATCAAAACGTAGGTATTTTTGATGGGTTTCCGAAAATGTCACTATCATTGTTGTGGGATTTATAGAATTTTGGCAAATCTCCTCAGACCAACACAAAGTCGCAAAACTCTCCATAGAAAGTCAATGGAGAGCTTGTTCAAAATCACCGCTTGATTTCTGTAATGAGAGGCATATTCGAATCGTCATATCTCCTTAACGAAGCAAAGTTAAGACATAAGGCTTGTCCCAGTATATCTTCAGACACTCCTGACGCTCACAATTCAAGAATTATTTTCTCACCTATTACCGTTCTGAAATGAGTTAGACTTGTTTGAGGGTAGGAACTTCGTCCTTCGCTCAGATTTCTTCAGATTTCAAACTCTGGAAATGAACCACTTTTTTCTCTCGTCATATCTTTTTAATGGATTTCCACAGAGACCTGAAAATTTCCATGATTGTTCACCAAAGCCTGCTGTCTCTTACGGTGAAAGAATGATATTGATACTCCAAATAGATTTAGAGTTAGAAAGCGTTGTTTGAGGGCAAGTCAAGGCAGTTTTTGCTTTGCTCTACTCAGTTATGGTGCATTAGAAGTCAATTATCTTTAATAATTCATATTTTAATGATAAATTGTCAACACTTTAAGATTCCCCCATCTCTTCTGAACAAAACGGTGTAAGAATGACTGCTCTAGCCCCTACGGTTAGGAAATTATGGTCATTTATTTGAGGGGAGTCGTCATTATGAGAAATAGACTGCAAAAATCCTGTGTCTCTCTCTGTGCTGCGTGCACCTGTTTTGGCGGGAAAAAGTGCACAGGCTCTCTGATTGGTGGATTCAAATTCAGCAGCTCCAAGGCTGCTTGACTGAGCTAGAAACTTACTTCTCTGTGTGTGTGTGTGTGTGTGTGTGTGTGAGTGAGTGTGTGAGAGAGAGAGAGAGAGAGAGAGAGAGCCTTTTTATGGGATGATCTCATTGTAAGATTCAAATTCAATATATTTAGACTGGTTGACTGAATTGGATCTTGTGTGTGTCTCTCTCTGTGCATGTGTGTTTCCATATGTGTCCATATTTGTGATTGTGTGGCTGTTATATTTTTTTTTGCCAATTTTTTTCATTTAACAAGTATATTTGAGGGACCCTTAGCATGTTCAGCATTTTTTCAGCTGTCCATTTTGCTTTTCCAATTTTTCTGTTTAACTTATTACTATTGTGCTAAATCATACTGTTTCTGCTATTTCATAAGATTTGTGCTTAATATAGTATTTCTGCTTTTAATAGGATTTGTGCTTAATATAGTATTTCTGCTTTTTATAGGATTTGTGCTTAATATAGTATTTCTGCTTTTTATAGAATTTGTGCTTAATATAGTATTTCTGCTTTTTATAGGATTTGTGCTTAATATAGTATTTCTGCTAAATTATAGGATTTCTGCTTTTTATAGTATTTGTGCTAAAACATAGTATTTCTACTAAATGTAGTATTTATGCTTAATCATAGTATTTCTATATATTTCTGCCAGGTCCCCAGGCAGCCAATCCTCTGTGAGGACTTAGACATTCAAATTTTCAAATCAGGGCCTGCACGGTTTCCCAGCCAATCATATATGTGTCCTGAGGCATTCAAATTTGCATATTGGGGCCTTCATGGCTTCTAAGCCAGCCAATCATATCTGAGGGCTGAGGAATTCAAATCCACAAATCAGGGCCTGCACGGTTTCCCAGCCAATCATATATGTGTCCTGAGGCATTCAAATTTGCATATTGGGGCCTTCATGGCTTCTAAGCCAGCCAATCATATCTGAGGGCTGAGGAATTCAAATCCACAAATCAGGGCCTGCACGGCTTCCCAGGCAGCCAATCATATATGTGGCCTCAGGCATTCAAATTTGCATATTGGGGGAATTCGTGGCTTCTAAGTCAACAAGTCATCCATGTCGTATATCTCTAAAAATTCACATTTTAATGATAAATTGTTAACACTGGAAGATTCCCCCATCTCTTCTGAACAAAACGGTGTAAGAATGACCGCTCTAGCCCCTACGGTTAGGAAATTATGGTCATTTGTTTGAGGGGAGTCCTCACTATGAGAAATAGGCTGCAATAATCCTGTGCCTCTCTGTGCTGCGTGTGTAAAAAGATGCACCTGTTTTGGCGGGAAAAAGTACACAGGCTCTCTGATTGGTGGATTCAAATTCAGCAGCTCCCAGGCTGACCTAGAAACTTACTTCTCTCTCCCTGTGCATTTTTTTGCTGATTTTTTCATTTAACAAGTATATTTGAGGGACCCTCAGCATGTTCAGCATTTTTTCAGCTGTCCATTTTGCTTTTCCAATTTTTCTATTTAACTTATTACTATTGTGCTAAATAATACTGTTTCTGCTATTTCATAAGATTTGTGCTTAATATAGTATTTCTGCTTTTTATAGGATTTGTGCTTAATATAGTATTTCTGCTTTTTATATGATTTGTGCTTAATATGGTATTTCTGCTAAATTATAGTATTTCTGCTTTTTATAGTATTTGTGCTAAAACATAGTATTTCTACTAAATGTAGTATTTATGCTTAATCATACTATTTCTATATATTTCTGCCAGGTCCCCAGGCAGCCAATCCTCTGTGAGGACTGAGACATTCAAATTTTCAAATCAGGGCCTGCACGGTTTCCCAGCCAATCATATAAGTGTCCTGAGGCATTCAAATTTGCATATTGGGGCCTTCATGGCTTCTAAGCCAGCCAATCATATCTGAGGGCTGAGGAATTCAAATCCACAAATCAGGGCCTGCACAGCTTCCCAGCCAGCCAATCATATATGTGGCCTCAGGCATTCAAATTTGCATATTGGGGAATTCGTGGCTTCTAAGTCAACAAGTCATCCATGTCATATATCTCTAAAAATTCATATTTTAATGATAAATTGTCAACACTTGAAGATTCCCCCATCTCTTCTGAACAAAACGGTGTAAGAATGACCGTTCTAGCCCCTACGGTTAGGAAATTATGGTCATTTGTTTGAGGGGAGTCGTCACTATGAGAAATAGACTGCAATAATCCAGTGTCTCTCTCTGTGCTGCGTGTGTAAACAGAAGCACCCGTTTTGGTGGGGAAAAGTGCACAGCCTCTCTGATTGGTGGATTCAAATTCAGCAGCTCCCAGGCTGACCTAGAAACTTACTTCTCTCTCCCTGTGTGTGTGTGTGTGTGTGTCTGTGTGTGACAGGGAGAGAGAGAGAGAGAGAGAGAGAGAGAGAGAGAGAGAGAGAGAGAGCCTTTTAATGGGATGATCTCATTGTAAGATTCAAATTCAATATATTTAGACTGGGTGACTGAATTTGATCTTGTGTGTGTGTCTCTCTGTGCATGTGTGTTTCCTTATGTGTAGATATTTGTGATTGTGTGGCTGTTATAGATTTTTTTGCTGATTTTTTTCATTTAACAAGTATAGTTGAGGGACCTTCAGCACGTTCAGCATTTTTTCAGCTGTCCATTTTGCTTTTTCAATTTTTCTGTTTAAGTTATTACTATTGTGCTAAATCATACTATTTCTGCTATTTCATAAGATTTCTGCTTAATATACTAGTTCTGCTTTTTATAGGATTTGTGCTTAATATACTATTTCTGCTTTTTTATAGGATTTGTGCTTAATATACTATTTCTGCTTTTTATAGGATTTATGCTTAATCATACTATTTCTATATATTTCTGCCAGGTCCCCAGGCAGCCAATCCTCTGTGAGGACTCAGACATTCAAGTATACAGATCACAGCCTGCACGGCTTCCCAGCCAGCCAATCATATCTGAGGTCTCCCGTTTCCTCTCTCGTCATATCTCAGCGACAGATGTACAGAGAGCAATGAAAATCGCAGTCAAAGTACGCCAAAGTCCGCTGATTCAGCCAGTAGAAGAATTATGCTTCTAGTCCACCTAGTTTTTGAGTTACACACTGTTTTGTAACTCCAAAAATGGCATTTTTCGCCTCTCACCGCGATCTAATTCTGACTCCTCATCAGCCTGTTTTTCAAAACGCCTGCTCTCTTTCCCAGTGGCGCAGTTGGTAATGACACGGGTCTGCAAGCCAAAGATCGTGGGTTCGATTCCACCTTGGTCAACATGTTTTTTTTCCCTACAAATTAATACACTGTCACAGACCAGTAATTCATATTCATCATTTATTACAATTCTGCAAACTTTTATGATTTTACCAGCTTTTCTAATATAGACCTCACATTCTTGTTAACACTCCATGGCACAAATACTCTTCCCTTTACGCTCTGTGTATGTGTGTGTGTGTGTGTGTATCAATATTTCTCCCATTTTAAAGTATTACTCCTCCATAATTGTATTTCTGTTAATTCAAAGTACTTTTATTACATCTTAGTACTTCTGCTCAATCATAGTATTTCTGCTAAATGATAGTATTTCTGCTACTTTGTGGTACTTGTGCTAAACACAGTATTTCTGCTAAATCATACTATTTCTACTATATTATATTTTTCTTTCTAAATATAGCATTTCTGCTATATAATAGTATTTCTGCTATGTTATAATATTTGTGCTAAACCAGAGTATTTGTGCTGAAACATAGTATTTCTGCCAAATGATAGTATTTCTGTCAAATTATAGTATTTGTGCTAAAAAATAGTATTAATTTAAAATTACAATATTCATAGTTCATCACAGTGTCTCTGGTAAATCACAGTATTTGTGCTATGTTGTACTATTTTTCTAAATCATAGTGTTTCTGTAATGTTTAAGTATTTTTGGCTAAATATATTCTTTCTGTTATCTTATACTATTTCTCCTAAATTCTTGTATTTTTGAGAAGTTATGTTTCTGGCAAGTTACAATATTTCTGCTAAGTTCTGCTATGCTATTGTATTTCTGCCAAGTATTATGTTTCCTCTAAGATATTGCAGTTCTGCTAAATTATTACATTTTAGCAATGTTCCTTTGCTTCTGCAAAGTTTTTACAATTTCTGCAACTTTTCAGCTTTTTCAGCTACTTTTTGCATACAGCTTCAGCTTTAAGCATCCACACTGCATTTTCGCAGGAAATGCAAATTTTTCTAGTTGTGTGGATGCTTTAAGCATCCACACTATTGAGTTCCTGTTTCTCTTTATTCTTTATTATTATTATTATTATTATTATTATTCTAGTTGCTTCCGTACACTTTTTGGCACTTAACTACTTCCACAATTTTCAGCCGATTTTCACCGTTCAAATTTTAAACTATTCTGCTATTTTTGCTCTTTCTTGCTACGATTTTTGCTATTTTTAACTATTATACTTTTTAAAATATTCCACTTTTTTCCTTTAATTTGTCCCATTGAAATGAATGGGAAACTTCTGCAATTCTGCTAAAATTTGCTTGTTTTTGAAACTTAACTACTTCCTCATATTTTCACCTAGAACAACCATTCAAACTTTAAAATGTTCATAAATTATTGGGCTATTCAGGTATGATTCAGCTTTTTGAAATCTTTTACTGTTTTACTTTTATGCCTCTTAAAGTTTTGAGTTGCAAAATTGTGATTTTTCACAAAATACATGCGTTGTTATGGTTGCTATGCTCTTGGCTTCCAGTGTGCCACTGAAGGTTTTGCAATTTTCACTTCATGTCCGAACAACTTCTTGCTACTTGCTCAATTTTCACTCAACTTCCACAAATTATACATCAAAACGTAGGTATTTTTGCTGGCTTTCAGAAAATGTCACTATCATTGTTGTGGGATTTATAGAATTTTTGCAAATCTCCTCAGACCAACACAAGGTCTCAAAACTCTCCATATAAAGTCAATGGAGAGCTTGTTCAAAATCATCGCTGGATTTCTGTAATGAGAGGCATATTCGAATCGTCATATCTCCTTAACGAAGCGACTTTAAGACATGAGGCTTGTCCCCGAATATCTTCAGACACCCCTGACGCTCACAATTCAAGAATTTCTTTCTCACCTATTACCGTTCTGAAATGAGTTGGACTTGTTTGAGGGTAGGAAATTCGTCCTTCGCTCAGATTTCTTCAGATTTCAATCTCTGGAAATGAACCACTTTTTTCTCTCGTCATAACTTTTTTTTGGATTTCCACAGAGACCTGAAAATTTCCATGACTGTTCACCAAAGCCTGCTGTCTCTTACGGTGAAAGAATGATATCGATACTCCAAATAGATTTCGAGTTACAAAGCGTTGTTTGAGGGCAAGTCAAGGCAGTTTTTGCTTCGCTCTACTCAGTTATGGTGCATTAGAAGTCAAATATCTTTAATAATTCATATTTTAATGATAAATTGTAAACACTGGAAGATTCCCCCATCTCTTCTGAACAAAACGGTGTAAGAATGACCGCTCTAGCCCCTACGGTTAGGAAATTATGGTCATTTGTTTGTGGGGAGTCCTCACTATGAGAAATAGGCTGCAATAATCCTGTGCCTCTCTGTGCTGCGTGTGTAAAAAGATGCACCTGTTTTGGCGGGAAAACGTAAACAGCCACTCTGATTGGTGGATTTAAATTCGGCAGCTCTCTCCCTCTGTGTGTGTGTGTGTGTGTGTGTGTGTGTGTGTGTGTGTGTGTGTTTAGTGGGAGAGAGAGGACCCTGCCCTTATTTGGCAGCATGTCATTGTAGGATTTAAATTGAATATAGTTAGACTGGTTGACTGAATTGGATCTTGTGTGTGTGTCTCTCTGTGCATGTGTGTTTCCTCATGTGTACATATTTGTAATTGTGTGGCTGTCATAAATTTTTTTTCAGATTTTTGTCATTTAACAAGTATATTTGAGGGACCCTCAGCATGTTCAGCAGTTTTTTCAGCTGTCCATTTTGCTTTTCCAATTTTTCTGTTTAACTTATTACTATTGTGCTAAATCATACTATTTCTGCTATTTTATAAGATTTGTGCTTAATATACTATTTCTGCTTTTATAGGATTTGTGCTTAATATAGTATTTCTGCTTTTTATAAGATTTGTGCTTAATATAGTATTTCTGCTAAATGTAGTATTTATGCTTAATCATATTATTTCTGCTTTTCATAGGATTTGTGCTTAATATAGTATTTCTGCTAAATTTAGTATTTCTGATTAATTATAGTTTTTCTACTAAATCATAGTACAGTATTTCTGCTTTTTATGGGATTTGTGCTAAAACAAAGTATTTCTACTAAATGTAGTATTTATGCTTAATCATACCATTTCTGCTTTTTATAGGATTTGTGCTTAATATAGTATTTCTGCTAAATTATAGTATTTCTGCCAAATTATAATATTTGTGCTAAAACATAGTCTTAATTTAAAATTACAATATTCATAGTTCATCACAGTGTCTCTGGTAAATCACAATATTTCTGCTCTGTTGTACTATTTTTCTAAATCATAGTGTTTCTGTAATGTTTAAGTATTTTTGGCTAAATATATTCTTTCTGTTATCTTATACTATTTCTCCTAAATTCTTGTATTTTTGAGAAGTTATCATGTTTCTGGTAAGTTACAATATTTCTGCTAAATTCTGCTATGCTATTGTATCTCTGCCAAGTATTATGTTTCCTTAAGATATTGCAGTTCTGCTAAGTTATTCCATTTTAGCAAACTTCTTTTGCTTCTGCAAAGTTTTTACAATTTCTGCAACTTTTCAGCTTTTTCAGCTACTTTTTGCATACAGCTTCAGCTTTAAAGCATCCACACTGCATTTTCGCAGGAAATGCAAATTTTTCTAGTTATTATTATTATTCTAGTTGCTTCCGTACACTTTTTGGCACTTAACTACTTCCACAATTTTCAGCCGATTTTCACCGTTCAAATTTTAAACTATTCTGCTATTTCTGCTAATTTACGCTACGATTTTTGCTATTTTTAACTATTATACTTTTTAAAATATTCCACTTTTTTCCTTTAATTTGTCCCATTGAAATGAATGGGAAACTTCTGCAATTCTGCTAAAATTTGCTTGTTTTTGAAACTTAACTACTTCCTCATATTTTCACCTAGAACAACCATTCAAACTTTAAAATGTTCACAAATTATTGGGCTATTCAGGTATGATTCAGCTTTTTCAAATGTTTTACTGTTTTACTTTTATGCCTCTTAAAGTTTTGAGTTGCAAAATTGTGATTTTTCACAAAATACATGCGTTGTTATGGTTGCTATGCTCTTGGCTTCCAGTGTGTCACTGAAGGTTTTGCAGTCTTCTCTTCATGTCCGAACAACTGTTTGCTACTTGCTCAATTTTCACTCAACTTCCACAAATTATACATCAAAACGTAGGTATTTTTGCTGGCTTTCAGGAAATGTCACTATCATTGTTGTGGGATTTATAGAATTTTCGCAAATCTCCTCAGACCAACACAATGTCAGAAAACTCTCCATATAAAGTGAATGGAGAGCTTGTTCAAAATCACCGCTGGATTTCTGTAATGAGAGGCATATTCGAATCGTCATATCTCCTTAACGAAGCAAAGTTAAGACATGAGGCTTGTCCCCGAATATCTTCAGACACCCCTGACGCTCACAATTCAAGAATTTCTTTCTCACCTATTACCGTTCTGAAATGAGTTGGACTTGTTTGAGGGTAGGAAATTCGTCCTTCGCTCAGATATCTTCAGATTTCAAACTGTGGAAATGAACCACTTTTTTCTCTCGTCATAACTTTTTGTTGGATTTCCACAGAGACCTGAAAATTTCCATGATTGTTCACCAAAGCCTGCTGTCTCTTACGGTGAAAGAATGATATCGATACTCCAAATAGATTTCAAGTCACAAAGCGTTGTTTGAGGGCAAGTCAAGGCAGTTTTTGCTTCGCTCTACTCAGTTATGGTGCATTAGAAGTCAAATATCTTTAATAATTCATATTTTAATGATAAATTGTAAACACTGGAAGATTCCCCCATCTCTTCTGAACAAAACGGTGTAAGAATGACCGCTCTAGCCCCTACGGTTTGGAAATTATGGTCATTTGTTTGAGGGGAGTCCTCACTATGAGAAATAGGCTGCAATAATCCTGTGCCTCTCTGTGCTGCGTGTGTAAAAAGAGGCACATGTTTTGGCGGGAAAAAGTACACAGGCTCTCTGATTGGTGGATTCAAATTCAGCAGCTCCCAGGCTGACCTAGAAACTTACTTCTCTCTCCCTGTGCATTTTTTTGCTGATTTTTTCATTTAACAAGTATATTTGAGGGACCCTCAGCATGTTCAGCATTTTTTCAGCTGTCCATTTTGCTTTTCCAATTTTTCTGTTTAACTTATTACTATTGTGCTAAATAATACTATTTCTGCTATTTTATAAGATTTATGCCTAATATAGTATTTCTGCTAAATTACAATATTTCTGCTTTTTATACTATTTGTGCTAAAACATAGTATTTCTACTAAATGTAGTATTTATGCTTAATCATACTATTTCTGCTTTTTATGGGATTTGTGCCTAATATAGTATTTCTGCTTTTTATAGGATTTTTGCTCAAACATAGTATTTCTACTAAATGTAGTGTTTATGCTTAATCATCCTATTTCTGCTTTTTATAGGATTTGTGCTTAATATAGTATTTCTGCTAAATTATAGTATTTCTGCTTTTTATAGTATTTGTGCTAAAACATAGTATTTCTACTAAATGTAGTATTTATGCTTAATCATAGTATTTCTATATATTTCTGCCAGGTCCCCAGGCAGCCAATCCTCTGTGAGGACTGAGAAATTCAAATTTTCAAATCAGGGCCTGCACGGCTTCCCAGCCAATCATATATGTGTCCTGAGGCATTCAAATTTGCATATTGGGGCCTTCATGGCTTCTAAGCCAGCCAATCATATCTGAGGGCTGAGGAATTCAAATCCACAAATCAGGGCCTGCACGGCTTCCCAGCCAGCCAATCATATATGTGGTCTCAGGCATTCATATTTGCATATTGGGGAATTCGTGGCTTCTAAGTCAACAAGTCATCCATGTCATATATCTCTAAAAATTCACATTTTAATGATAAATTGTTAACACTGGAAGATTCCCCCATCTCTTCTGAACAAAACAGTGTAAGAATGACCGCTCTAGCCCCTACGGTTAGGAAATTATGGTCATTTGTTTGAGGGGAGTCCTCACTATGAGAAATAGGCTGCAATAATCCTGTGCCTCTCTGTGCTGCTGCGTGTGTAAAAAGATGCACCTGTTTTGGCGGGAAAACGTAAACAGCCACTCTGATTGGTGGATTTAAATTCGGCAGCTCTCTCCCTCTGTGTGTGTGTGTGTGTGTGTGTGTGTGTGTGTGTGTGTGTGTGTGTGTGTTTGTGTGTGTTTAGTGGGAGAGAGAGGACCCTGCCCTTATTTGGCAGCATGTCATTGTAGGATTTAAATTGAATATAGTTAGACTGGTTGACTGGATTAGAGCCTGTGTTTGTGTGTCCCTCTGTGCATTTGTGTTTCAATAAGTTATTACTATTCTGCTAAATCATAGTATTTCTGGTACTTTTCGGTACTAGTGCTAAATACAGTATTTCTGCTAAATCATACTATTTCTGCTTTTCATAGGATTTATGCCTAATATAGTATTTCTGCTAAATTATAGTATTTCTGCTTTTTATAGGATTTGTGCCTAACATAGTATTTCTGCTAAATTATAGTATTTCTGCTTTTTATAGGATTTGTGCTTAACATAGTATTTCTGCTAAATTATAGTATTTCTGCTTTTTATACTATTTGTTCTAAATTATAGTATTTCTGCTTTTTATAGGATTTGTGCTTAATATAGTATTTCTGCTAAATTATAGTTTTTCTTCTTTTTATAATATTTGTGCTAAAACATAGTATTTCTACTAAATGTAGTATTTATGCTTAATAATAGTATTTCTATATATTTCTGCCAGGTCCCCAGGCAGCCAATCCTCTGTGAGGACTGAGACATTCAAATTTTCAAATCAGGGCCTGCACAGTTTCCCAGCCAATCAAATAAGTGTCCTGAGGCATTCAAATTTGCATATTGGGGCCTTCGTGGCTTCTAAGCCAGCCAATCATATCTGAGGGCTGAGGAATTCAAATCCACAAATCAGGGCCTGCACGGCTTCCCAGCCAGCCAATCATGTATGTGGGCTCCAGGCATTCAAATTTCCATATTGGGGAATTCGTGGCTTCTAAGTCAACAAGTCATCCATGTCATATATCTCTAAAAATTCATATTTTAATGATAAATTGTCAACACTTGAAGATTCCCCCATCTCTTCTGAACAAAACGGTGTAAGAATGACCGTTCTAGCTCCTACGGTTAGGAAATTATGGTCATTTGTTTGAGGGGAGTCGTCATTATGAGAAATAGACTGCAATGATCCTGTGTCTCTCTGTGCTGCGTGTGTAAAAAGGATGCACCTGTTTTGGAGGGAAAGAGTGCACAGGCTCTCTGATTGGTGGATTCAAATTCAGCAGCTCCCAGGCTGACCTAGAAACTCACTTTTCTCTCCCTGTGTGTGTGTGTGTGTGTGTGTGTGTGTGTGTGTGTGTGTGTGTGTGTGTGTGTGTGTGTGTGTGTGTGTGACAGAGAGAGAGAGAGAGAGAGAGAGAGAAAGGCTTTTACTGGGATGATCTCATTCTAAGATTCAAATTCAATATATTTAGACTGGTTGACTGAATTGGATCTTGTGTGTGTGTCTCTCTGTGCATGTGTGTTTTCTTATGTGTACATATTTGTGATTATGTGGCTGTTATAGATTTTTTTGCTGATTTTTTTCATTTAACAAGTATAGTTGAGGGACCTTCAGCATGTTCATCATTTTTTCAGCTGTCCATTTTTGCTTTTCCAATTTTTCTGTTTAAGTTATTACTATTGTGCTAAATCATACTATTTCTGCTATTTTATAAGATTTGTGCCAAATACCGTATTTCTGCCAAATATAGTATTTCTGATTAATTATAGTTTTTTCTACCAAATCATAGTACAGTATTTCTGCTTTTTATAGGGTTTGTGCTTAATATAGTATTTCTGCTAAATTATAGTATTTCTGCTTTTTATAGTATTTGTGCTAAATTATAGTATTTCTGCCAAATTATAATATTTTTGCTAAAACATAGTCTTAATTTAAAATTACAATATTCATAGTTCATCACAGTGTCTCTGGTAAATCACAATATTTCTGCTCTGTTGTACTATTTTTCTAAATCACAGTGTTTCTGTAATGTTTAAGTATTTTTGGCTAAATATATTCTTTCTGTTATCTTATACTATTTCTCCTAAATTCTTGTATTTTTGAGAAGTTATCATGTTTCTGGTAAGTTACAATATTTCTGCTAAATTCTTCTATGCTATTGTATCTCTGCCAAGTATTATGTTTCCTCTAAGATATTGCAGTTCTGCTAAGTTATTCCATTTTAGCAAACTTCTTTTACTTCTGCAAAGTTTTTACAATTTCTGCAACTTTTCAGCTTTTTCAGCTACTTTTTGCATACAGCTTCAGCTTTAAGCATCCACACTGCATTTTCGCAGGAAATGCAAATTTTTCTAGTTGTGTGGATGCTTTAAGCATCCACACTATTGAGTTCCTGTTTCTCTTTATTCTTTATTATTGTGTGGATGCTTTAAGCATCCACACTATTGAGTTCCTGTTTCTCTTTATTCTTTATTGTGTGGATGCTTTAAGCATCCACACTATTGAGTTCCTGTTTCTCTTTATTCTTTATTATTATTATTATTATTATTATTCTAGTTGCTTCCGTACACTTTTTGGCACTTAACTACTTCCACAATTTTCAGCCGATTTTCACCGTTCAAATTTTAAACTATTCAGCTATTTCTGCTAATTTACGCTACGATTTTTGCTATTTTTAACTATTATACTTTTTAAAATATTCCACTTTTTTCCTTTAATTTGTCCCATTGAAATGAATGGGAAACTTCTGCAATTCTGCTAAAATTTGCTTGTTTTTGAAACTTAACTACTTCCTCATATTTTCACCTAGAACAACCATTCAAACTTTAAAATGTTCACAAATTATTGGGCTATTCAGGTATGATTCAGCTTTTTCAAATCTTTTACTGTTTTACTTTTATGCCTCTTAAAGTTTTGAGTTGCAAAATTGTGATTTTTCACAAAATACATGTGTTGTTATGGTTGCTATGCTCTTGGCTTCCAGTGTGCCACTGAAGGTTTTGCAATTTTCACTTCATGTCCGAACAACTTCCTGCTACTTGCTCAATTTTCACTCAACTTCCACAAATTATACATCAAAACGTAGGTATTTTTGCTGGCTTTCAGAAAATGTCACCATCATTGTTGTGGGATTTATAGAATTTTTGCAAATCTCCTCAGACTAACACAAGGTCAGAAAACTCTCCATATAAAGTGAATGGAGAGCTTGTTCAAAATCACCGCTGGATTTCTGTAATGAGAGGCATATTCGAATCGTCATATCTCCTTAACGAAGCAAAGTTAAGACATGAGGCTTGTCCCCGAATATCTTCAGACACCCCTGACGCTCACAATTCAAGAATTTCTTTCTCACCTATTACCGTTCTGAAATGAGTTGGACTTGTTTGAGGGTAGGAAATTCGTCCTTCGCTCAGATTTCTTCAGATTTCAAACTGTGGAAATGAACCACTTTTTTCTCTCGTCATAACTTTTTGTTGGATTTCCACAGAGACCTGAAAATTTCCATGATTGTTCACCAAAGCCTGCTGTCTCTTACGGTGAAAGAATGATATCGATACTCCAAATAGATTTCAAGTCACAAAGCGTTGTTTGAGGGCAAGTCAAGGCAGTTTTTGCTTCGCTCTACTCAGTTATGGTGCATTAGAAGTCAAATATCTTTAATAATTCATATTTTAATGATAAATTGTAAACACTGGAAGATTCCCCCATCTCTTCTGAACAAAACGGTGTAAGAATGACCGCTCTAGCCCCTACGGTTTGGAAATTATGGTCATTTGTTTGAGGGGAGTCCTCACTATGAGAAATAGGCTGCAATAATCCTGTGCCTCTCTGTGCTGCGTGTGTAAAAAGAGGCACATGTTTTGGCGGGAAAAAGTACACAGGCTCTCTGATTGGTGGATTCAAATTCAGCAGCTCCCAGGCTGACCTAGAAACTTACTTCTCTCTCCCTGTGCATTTTTTTGCTGATTTTTTCATTTAACAAGTATATTTGAGGGACCCTCAGCATGTTCAGCATTTTTTCAGCTGTCCATTTTGCTTTTCCAATTTTTCTGTTTAACTTATTACTATTGTGCTAAATAATACTATTTCTGCTATTTTATAAGATTTGTGCCTAATATAGAATTTCTGCTAAATTACAATATTTCTGCTTTTTATACTATTTGTGCTAAAACATAGTATTTCTACTAAATGTAGTATTTATGCTTAATCATACTATTTCTGCTTTTTATGGGATTTGTGCCTAATATAGTATTTCTGCTTTTTATAGGATTTTTGCTCAAACATAGTATTTCTACTAAATGTAGTGTTTATGCTTAATCATCCTATTTCTGCTTTTTATAGGATTTGTGCTTAATATAGTATTTCTGCTAAATTATAGTATTTCTGCTTTTTATAGTATTTGTGCTAAAACATAGTATTTCTACTAAATGTAGTATTTATGCTTAATCATAGTATTTCTATATATTTCTGCCAGGTCCCCAGGCAGCCAATCCTCTGTGAGGACTGAGAAATTCAAATTTTCAAATCAGGGCCTGCACGGCTTCCCAGCCAATCATATACGTGTCCTGAGGCATTCAAATTTGCATATTGGGGCCTTCATGGCTTCTAAGCCAGCCAATCATATCTGAGGGCTGAGGAATTCAAATCCACAAATCAGGGCCTGCACAGCTTCCCAGCCAGCCAATCATGTATGTGGGCTCCAGGTATTCAAATTTGCATATTGGGGAATTCGTGGCTTCTAAGTCAACAAGTCATCCATGTCATATATCTCTAAAAATTCATATTTTAATGATAAATTGTCAACACTTGAAGATTCCCCCATCTCTTCTGAACAAAACGGTGTAAGAATGACCGCTCTAGCCCCTATGGTTAGGAAATTATGGTCATTTGTTTGAGGGGAATCCTCACTATGTGAAATAAACTGAAAGAAGCAGGTCTATGTCTCTGTGCTGCGTGTGTAAAAAGATGCACCTGTTTTGGCGGGAAAACGTAAACAGCCTCTCTGATTGGTGGATTCAAATTCAGCAGCTCCCAGGCTGACCTAGAAACTTAGTCCTCTCTCCCTGTGTGTGTGTGTGTGTGTGTGTGTGTGTGTGTGTGTGTGTGTGTGTGTGTGTGTGTGTGTGTGTGTTTAGTGGGAGAGAGAGGACCCTGCCCTTATTTGACAGCATGTCATTGTAGGATTTAAATTGAACATAGTTAGACTGGTTGACTGGATTAGAGCCTGTGTTTGTGTGTCCCTCTGTGCATTTGTGTTTCAATAAGTTATTACTATTCTGCTAAATCATAGTATTTCTGGTACTTTTCGGTACTTGTGCTAAATACAGTATTTCTGCTAAATCATACTATTTCTGCTTTTCATAGGATTTATGCCTAATATAGTATTTCTGCTTTTTATAGGATTTGTGCCTAACATAGTATTTCTGCTAAATTATAGTATTTCTGCTTTTTATAGGATTTGTGCTTAATATAGTATTTCTGCTAAATTATAGTTTTTCTTCTTTTTATAATATTTGTGCTAAAACATAGTATTTCTACTAAATGTAGTATTTATGCTTAATAATAGTATTTCTATATATTTCTGCCAGGTCCCCAGGCAGCCAATCCTCTGTGAGGACTGAGACATTCAAATTTTCAAATCAGGGCCTGCACAGTTTCCCAGCCAATCAAATAAGTGTCCTGAGGCATTCAAATTTGCATATTGGGGCCTTCGTGGCTTCTAAGCCAGCCAATCATATCTGAGGGCTGAGGAATTCAAATCCACAAATCAGGGCCTGCACGGCTTCCCAGCCAGCCAATCACATATGTGGTCTCAGGCATTCAAATTTGCATATTGGGGAATTCGTGGCTTCTAAGTCAACAAGTCATCCATGTCATATATCTCTAAAAATTCATATTTTAATATTAAATTGTCAACACTTGAAGATTCCCCCACCTCTTCTGAACAAAACGGTGTAAGAATGACCGTTCTAGCCCCTACGGTTAGGAAATTACGGTCATTTGTTTGAGGGAGTCGTCACTATGAGAAATAGACTGCAAAAATCCTGTGTCTCTCTGTGCTGCTGCGTGTGTAAACAGATGCACCTGTTTTGGTGGGGGAAAGTGCACAGGCTCTCTGATTGGTGGATTCAAATTCAGCAGCTCCCAGGCTGACCTAGAAACTTAGTCCTCTCTCCCTGTGTGTGTGTGTGTGTGTGTGTGTGTGTGTGTGTGTGTGTGTGTGTGTGTCTGTGACAGAGAGAGAGAGAGAGAGAGAGAGAGAGAGAGAGAGAGGCTTTTAATGGGATGATCTCATTCTAAGATTTAAATTCAATATATTTAGACTGGTTGACTGAATTGGATCTTGTGTGTGGGTCTCTATGTGCATGTGTGTTTCCTCATGTGTACATATTTGTGATTGTGTGGCTGTAATAAATTTTTTTGCAGATTTTTGTCATTTAACAAGTATATTTGAGGGACCCTCAGCATGTTCACCATTTTTTCAGCTGTCCATTTTGCTTTTCCAATTTTTCTGTTTAACTTATTACTATTGTGCTAAATCATAGCATTTCTGCTATTTTATAAGATTTGTGCTTAATATACTATTTCTGCTTTTCATAGTATTTGTGCTTAATATAGTAGTTCTGCTAAATTTAGTATTTCTGATTAATTATAGTTTTTCTACTAAATCATAGTACAGTATTTCTGCTTTTTATGGGATTTGTGCTAAAACAAAGTATTTCTACTAAATGTAGTATTTGTGCTTAATCATGCCATTTCTGCTTTTTATAGGATTTGTGCTTAATATAGTATTTCTGCTAAATTATAGTATTTCTGCCAAATTATAATATTTGTGCTAAAACATAGTCTCAATTTAAAATTACAATATTCATAGTTCATCACAGTGTCTCTGGTAAATCACAATATTTCTGCTCTGTTGTACTATTTTTCTAAATCATAGTGTTTCTGTAATGTTTAAGTATTTTTGGCTAAATATATTCTTTCTGTTATCTTATACTATTTCTCCTAAATTCTTGTATTTTTGAGAAGTTATCATGTTTCTGGTAAGTTACAATATTTCTGCTAAATTCTGCTATGCTATTGTATTTCTGCCAAGTATTATGTTTCCTCTAAGATATTGCAGTTCTGCTAAGTTATTCCATTTTAGCAAAGTTCTTTTGCTTCTGCAAAGTTTTTACAATTTCTGCAACTTTTCAGCTTTTTCAGCTACTTTTTGCATACAGCTTCAGCTTTAAGCATCCACACTGCATTTTCGCAGGAAATGCAAATTTTTCTAGTTATTATTATTATTCTAGTTGCTTCCGTACACTTTTTGGCACTTAACTACTTCCACAATTTTCAGCCGATTTTCACCGTTCAAATTTTAAACTATTCTGCTATTTCTGCTAATTTACGCTACGATTTTTGCTATTTTTAACTATTATACTTTTTAAAATATTAAGCTTTTTTCCTTTAATTTGTCCCATTGAAATGAATGGGAAACTTCTGCAATTCTGCTAAAATTTGCTTGTTTTTGAAACTTAACTACTTCCTCATATTTTCACCTAGAACAACCATTCAAACTTTAAAATGTTCACAAATTATTGGGCTATTCAGGTATGATTCAGCTTTTTCAAATGTTTTACTGTTTTACTTTTATGCCTCTTAAAGTTTTGAGTTGCAAAATTGTGATTTTTCACAAAATACATGCGTTGTTATGGTTGCTATGCTCTTGGCTTCCAGTGTGCCACTGAAGGTTTTGCAATTTTTACTTCATGTCCGAACAACTTCTTGCTACTTGCTCAATTTTCACTCAACTTCCACAAATTATACATCAAAACGTAGGTATTTTTGCTGGCTTTCAGAAAATGTCACTATCATTGTTGTGGGATTTATAGAATTTTTGCAAATCTCCTCAGACCAACACAAGGTCTCAAAACTCTCCATATAAAGTCAATGGAGAGCTTGTTCAAAATCATCGCTGGATTTCTGTAATGAGAGGCATATTCGAATCGTCATATCTCCTTAACGAAGCGACTTTAAGACATGAGGCTTGTCCCCGAATATCTTCAGACACCCCTGACGCTCACAATTCAAGAATTTCTTTCTCACCTATTACCGTTCTGAAATGAGTTGGACTTGTTTGAGGGTAGGAAATTCGTCCTTCGCTCAGATTTCTTCAGATTTAAAACTCTGGAAATGAACCACTTTTTTCTCTCGTCATAATTTTTTTTTGGATTTCCACAGAGACCTGAAAATTTCCATGACTGTTCACCAAAGCCTGCTGTCTCTTACGGTGAAAGAATGATATCGATACTCCAAATAGATTTCGAGTTACAAAGCGTTGTTTGAGGGCAAGTCAAGGCAGTTTTTGCTTCGCTCTACTCAGTTATGGTGCATTACAAGTCAAATATCTTTAATAATTCATATTTTAATGATAAATTGTAAACACTGGAAGATTCCCCCATCTCTTCTGAACAAAACGGTGTAAGAATGACCGCTCTAGCCCCTACGGTTTGGGAATTATGGTCATTTGTTTGAGGGGAGTCCTCACTATGAGAAATAGGCTGCAATAATCCTGTGCCTCTCTGTGCTGCGTGTGTAAAAAGAGGCACATGTTTTGGCGGGAAAAAGTACACAGGCTCTCTGATTGGTGGATTCAAATTCAGCAGCTCCCAGGCTGACCTAGAAACTTACTTCTCTCTCCCTGTGCATTTTTTTGCTGATTTTTTCATTTAACAAGTATATTTGAGGGACCCTCAGCATGTTCAGCATTTTTTCAGCTGTCCATTTTGCTTTTCCAATTTTTCTGTTTAACTGATTACTATTGTGCTAAATCATACTATTTCTGCTATTTTATAAGATTTGTGCCTAATATAGTATTTCTGCTAAATTACAGTATTTCTGCTTTTTATACTATTTGTGCTAAAACATAGTATTTCTACTAAATGTAGTATTTATGCTTAATCATACTATTTCTGCTTTTTATGGGATTTGTGCCTAATATAGTATTTCTGCTTTTTATAGGATTTTTGCTCAAACATAATATTTCTACTAAATGTAGTGTTTATGCTTAATCATCCTATTTCTGCTTTTTATAGGATTTGTGCTTAATATAGTATTTCTGCTAAATTATAGTATTTCTGCTTTTTATAGTATTTGTGCTAAAACATAGTATTTCTACTAAATGTAGTATTTATGCTTAATCATAGTATTTCTATATATTTCTATATATTTCTGCCAGGTCCCCAGGCAGCCAATCCTCTGTGAGGACTTAGACATTCAAATTTTCAAATCAGGGCCTGCACGGTTTCCCAGCCAATCATATATGTGTCCTGAGGCATTCAAATTTGCATATTGGGGCCTTCATGGCTTCTAAGCCAGCCAATCATATCTGAGGGCTGAGGAATTCAAATCCACAAATCAGGGCCTGCACAGCTTCCCAGCCAGCCAATCATGTATGTGGGCTCCAGGTATTCAAATTTGCATATTGGGGAATTCGTGGCTTCTAAGTCAACAAGTCATCCATGTCATATATCTCTAAAAATTCATATTTTAATGATAAATTGTCAACACTTGAAGATTCCCCCATCTCTTCTGAACAAAACGGTGTAAGAATGACCGCTCTAGCCCCTATGGTTAGGAAATTATGGTCATTTGTTTGAGGGGAATCCTCACTATGTGAAATAAACTGAAAGAAGCAGGTCTATGTCTCTGTGCTGCGTGTGTAAAAAGATGCACCTGTTTTGGCGGGAAAACGTAAACAGCCTCTCTGATTGGTGGATTCAAATTCAGCAGCTCCCAGGCTGACCTAGAAACTTAGTCCTCTCTCCCTGTGTGTGTGTGTGTGTGTGTGTGTGTGTGTGTGTGTGTGTGTGTGTGTTTAGTGGGAGAGAGAGGACCCTGCCCTTATTTGGCAGCATGTCATTGTAGGATTTAAATTGAACATAGTTAGACTGGTTGACTGGATTAGAGCCTGTGTTTGTGTGTCCCTCTGTGCATTTGTGTTTCAATAAGTTATTACTATTCTGCTAAATCATAGTATTTCTGGTACTTTTCGGTACTTGTGCTAAATACAGTATTTCTGCTAAATCATACTATTTCTGCTTTTCATAGGATTTATGCCTAATATAGTATTTCTGCTAAATTATAGTATTTCTACTTTTTATAGGATTTGTGCCTAACATAGTATTTCTGCTAAATTATAGTATTTCTGCTTTTTATAGGATTTGTGCTTAACATAGTATTTCTGCTAAATTATAGTATTTCTGCTTTTTATACTATTTGTTCTAAATTATAGTATTTCTGCTTTTTATAGGATTTGTGCTTAATATAGTATTTCTGCTAAATTATAGTTTTTCTTCTTTTTATAATATTTGTGCTAAAACATAGTATTTCTACTAAATGTAGTATTTATGCTTAATAATAGTATTTCTATATATTTCTGCCAGGTCCCCAGGCAGCCAATCCTCTGTGAGGACTGAGACATTCAAATTTTCAAATCAGGGCCTGCACAGTTTCCCAGCCAATCAAATAAGTGTCCTGAGGCATTCAAATTTGCATATTGGGGCCTTCGTGGCTTCTAAGCCAGCCAATCATATCTGAGGGCTGAGGAATTCAAATCCACAAATCAGGGCCTGCACGGCTTCCCAGCCAGCCAATCACATATGTGGTCTCAGGCATTCAAATTTGCATATTGGGGAATTCGTGGCTTCTAAGTCAACAAGTCATCCATGTCATATATCTCTAAAAATTCATATTTTAATATTAAATTGTCAACACTTGAAGATTCCCCCATCTCTTCTGAACAAAACGGTGTAAGAATGACCGTTCTAGCCCCTACGGTTAGGAAATTACGGTCATTTGTTTGAGGGGAGTCGTCACTATGAGAAATAGACTGCAAAAATCCTGTGTCTCTCTGTGCTGCTGCGTGTGTAAACAGATGCACCTGTTTTGGTGGGGAAAAGTGCACAGCCTCTCTGATTGGTGGATTCAAATTCACCAGCTCCCAGGCTGACCTAGAAACTTACTTCTCTCTCCCTGTGTGTGTGTGTGTGTGTGTGTGTGTGTGTGTGTGTGTGTGTGTGTGTGACAGAGAGAGAGAGAGAGAGAGAGAGAGAGAGAAAGGCTTTTAATGGGATGATCTCATTCTAAGATTTAAATTCAATATATTTAGACTGGTTGACTGAATTGGATCTTGTGTGTGGGTCTCTCTGTGCATGTGTGTTTCCTCATGTGTACATATTTGTGATTGTGTGGCTGTAATAAATTTTTTTGCAGATTTTTGTCATTTAACAAGTATATTTGAGGGACCCTCAGCATGTTCAGCATTTTTTCAGCTGTCCATTTTGCTTTTCCAATTTTTCTGTTTAACTTATTACTATTGTGCTAAATCATACTATTTCTGCTATTTTATAAGATTTGTGCTTAATATACTATTTCTGCTTTTATAGGATTTGTGCTTAATATAGTATTTCTGCTAAATGTAGTATTTATGCTTAATCATACTATTTCTGCTATTTTATAAGATTTGTGCTTAATATACTATTTCTGCTTTTCATAGTATTTGTGCTTAATATAGTATTTCTGCTAAATTTAGTATTTCTGATTAATTATAGTTTTTCTACTAAATCATAGTACAGTATTTCTGCTTTTTATGGGATTTGTGCTAAAACAAAGTATTTCTACTAAATGTAGTATTTGTGCTTAATCATACCATTTCTGCTTTTTATAGGATTTGTGCTTAATATAGTATTTCTGCTAAATTATAGTATTTCTGCCAAATTATAATATTTGTGCTAAAACATAGTCTCAATTTAAAATTACAATATTCATAGTTCATCACAGTGTCTCTGGTAAATCACAATATTTCTGCTCTGTTGTACTATTTTTCTAAATCATAGTGTTTCTGTAATGTTTAAGTATTTTTGGCTAAATATATTCTTTCTGTTATCTTATACTATTTCTCCTAAATTCTTGTATTTTTGAGAAGTTATCATGTTTCTGGTAAGTTACAATATTTCTGCTAAATTCTGCTATGCTATTGTATTTCTGCCAAGTATTATGTTTCCTCTAAGATATTCCATTTTAGCAAACTTCTTTTGCTTCTGCAAAGTTTTTACAATTTCTGCAACTTTTCAGCTTTTTCAGCTACTTTTTGCATACAGCTTCAGCTTTAAGCATCCACACTGCATTTTCGCAGGAAATGCAAATTTTTCTAGTTATTATTCTAGTTGCTTCCGTACACTTTTTGGCACTTAACTACTTCCACAATTTTCAGCCGATTTTCACCGTTCAAATTTTAAACTATTCTGCTATTTCTGCTAATTTACGCTACGATTTTTGCTATTTTTAACTATTATACTTTTTAAAATATTAAGCTTTTTTCCTTTAATTTGTCCCATTGAAATGAATGGGAAACTTCTGCAATTCTGCTAAAATTTGCTTGTTTTTGAAACTTAACTACTTCCTCATATTTTCACCTAGAACAACCATTCAAACTTTAAAATGTTCACAAATTATTGGGCTATTCAGGTATGATTCAGCTTTTTCAAATGTTTTACTGTTTTACTTTTATGCCTCTTAAAGTTTTGAGTTGCAAAATTGTGATTTTTCACAAAATACATGCGTTGTTATGGTTGCTATGCTCTTGGCTTCCAGTGTGCCACTGAAGGTTTTGCAATTTTCACTTCATGTCCGAACAACTGTTTGCTACTTGCTCAATTTTCACTCAACTTCCACAAATTATACATCAAAACGTAGGTATTTTTGCTGGCTTTCAGAAAATGTCACTATCATTGTTGTGGGATTTATAGAATTTTTACAAATCTCCTCAGACCAACACAAGGTCTCAAAACTCTCCATATAAAGTCAATGGAGAGCTTGTTCAAAATCATCGCTGGATTTCTGTAATGAGAGGCATATTCGAATCGTCATATCTCCTTAACGAAGCGACTTTAAGACATGAGGCTTGTCCCCGAATATCTTCAGACACCCCTGACGCTCACAATTCAAGAATTTCTTTCTCACCTATTACCGTTCTGAAATGAGTTGGACTTGTTTGAGGGTAGGAAATTCGTCCTTCGCTCAGATTTCTTCAGATTTAAAACTCTGGAAATGAACCACTTTTTTCTCTCGTCATAATTTTTTTTTGGATTTCCACAGAGACCTGAAAATTTCCATGACTGTTCACCAAAGCCTGCTGTCTCTTACGGTGAAAGAATGATATCGATACTCCAAATAGATTTCGAGTTACAAAGCGTTGTTTGAGGGCAAGTCAAGGCAGTTTTTGCTTCGCTCTACTCAGTTATGGTGCATTAGAAGTCAAATATCTTTAATAATTCATATTTTAATGATAAATTGTAAACACTGGAAGATTCCCCCATCTCTTCTGAACAAAACGGTGTAAGAATGACCGCTCTAGCCCCTACGGTTTGGGAATTATGGTCATTTGTTTGAGGGGAGTCCTCACTATGAGAAATAGGCTGCAATAATCCTGTGCCTCTCTGTGCTGCGTGTGTAAAAAGAGGCACATGTTTTGGCGGGAAAAAGTACACAGGCTCTCTGATTGGTGGATTCAAATTCAGCAGCTCCCAGGCTGACCTAGAAACTTACTTCTCTCTCCCTGTGCATTTTTTTGCTGATTTTTTCATTTAACAAGTATATTTGAGGGACCCTCAGCATGTTCAGCATTTTTTCAGCTGTCCATTTTGCTTTTCCAATTTTTCTGTTTAACTGATTACTATTGTGCTAAATCATACTATTTCTGCTATTTTATAAGATTTGTGCCTAATATAGTATTTCTGCTAAATTACAGTATTTCTGCTTTTTATACTATTTGTGCTAAAACATAGTATTTCTACTAAATGTAGTATTTATGCTTAATCATACTATTTCTGCTTTTTATGGGATTTGTGCCTAATATAGTATTTCTGCTTTTTATAGGATTTTTGCTCAAACATAATATTTCTACTAAATGTAGTGTTTATGCTTAATCATCCTATTTCTGCTTTTTATAGGATTTGTGCTTAATATAGTATTTCTGCTAAATTATAGTATTTCTGCTTTTTATAGTATTTGTGCTAAAACATAGTATTTCTACTAAATGTAGTATTTATGCTTAATAATAGTATTTCTATATATTTCTATATATTTCTGCCAGGTCCCCAGGCAGCCAATCCTCTGTGAGGACTTAGACATTCAAATTTTCAAATCAGGGCCTGCACGGTTTCCCAGCCAATCATATATGTGTCCTGAAGCATTCAAATTTGCATATTGGGGCCTTCATGGCTTCTAAGCCAGCCAATCATATCTGAGGGCTGAGGAATTCAAATCCACAAATCAGGGCCTGCACAGCTTCCCAGCCAGCCAATCATGTATGTGGGCTCCAGGTATTCAAATTTGCATATTGGGGAATTCGTGGCTTCTAAGTCAACAAGTCATCCATGTCATATATCTCTAAAATTTCATATTTTAATGATAAATTGTCAACACTTGAAGATTCCCCCATCTCTTCTGAACAAAACGGTGTAAGAATGACCGCTCTAGCCCCTATGGTTAGGAAATTATGGTCATTTGTTTGAGGGGAATCCTCACTATGTGAAATAAACTGAAAGAAGCAGGTCTATGTCTCTGTGCTGCGTGTGTAAAAAGATGCACCTGTTTTGGCGGGAAAACGTAAACAGCCTCTCTGATTGGTGGATTCAAATTCAGCAGCTCCCAGGCTGACCTAGAAACTTAGTCCTCTCTCCCTGTGTGTGTGTGTGTGTGTGTGTGTGTGTGTGTGTGTGTGTGTGTGTGTGTGTGTGTGTGTGTGTGTTTAGTGGGAGAGAGAGGACCCTGCCCTTATTTGGCAGCATGTCATTGTAGGATTTAAATTGAACATAGTTAGACTGGTTGACTGGATTAGAGCCTGTGTTTGTGTGTCCCTCTGTGCATTTGTGTTTCAATAAGTTATTACTATTCTGCTAATTCATAGTATTTCTGGTACTTTTCGGTACTTGTGCTAAATACAGTATTTCTGCTAAATCATACTATTTCTGCTTTTCATAGGATTTATGCCTAATATAGTATTTCTGCTAAATTATAGTATTTCTGCTTTTTATAGGATTTGTGCCTAACATAGTATTTCTGCTAAATTATAGTATTTCTGCTTTTTATACTATTTGTTCTAAATTATAGTATTTCTGCTTTTTATAGGATTTGTGCTTAATATAGTATTTCTGCTAAATTATAGTTTTTCTTCTTTTTATAGTATTTGTGCTAAAACATTGTATTTCTACTAAATGTAGTATTTATGCTTAATAATAGTATTTCTATATATTTCTGCCAGGTCCCCAGGCAGCCAATCCTCTGTGAGGACTTAGACATTCAAATTTTCAAATCAGGGCCTGCACAGTTTCCCAGCCAATCAAATAAGTGTCCTGAGGCATTCAAATTTGCATATTGGGGCCTTCGTGGCTTCTAAGCCAGCCAATCATATCTGAGGGCTGAGGAATTCAAATCCACAAATCAGGGCCTGCACGGCTTCCCAGCCAGCCAATCACATATGTGGTCTCAGGCATTCAAATTTGCATATTGGGGAATTCGTGGCTTCTAAGTCAACAAGTCATCCATGTCATATATCTCTAAAAATTCATATTTTAATGATAAATTGTCAACACTTGAAGATTCCCCCATCTCTTCTGAACAAAACGGTGTAAGAATGACCGTTCTAGCCCCTACGGTTAGGAAATTACGGTCATTTGTTTGAGGGGAGTCGTCACTATGAGAAATAGACTGCAAAAATCCTGTGTCTCTCTGTGCTGCTGCGTGTGTAAACAGATGCACCTGTTTTGGTGGGGAAAAGTGCACAGCCTCTCTGATTGGTGGATTCAAATTCACCAGCTCCCAGGCTGACCTAGAAACTTACTTCTCTCTCCCTGTGTGTGTGTGTGTGTGTGTGTGTGTGTGTGTGTGTGAGAGAGAGAGAGAGAGAGAGAGAGAGAGAGAGAGAAAGCCTTTTAATGGGATGATCCCATTGTAAGATTCAAATTCAATATATTTAGACTGGTTGACTGAATTGGATCTTGTGTGTGTGTCTCTCTGTGCATGTGTGTTTCCTCATGTGTACATATTTGTAATTGTGTGGCAGTCATAAATTTTTTTGCTGATTTTTGTCATTTAACAAGTATATTTGAGGGAACCTCAGCATGTTCAGCATTTTTTCAGCTGTCCATTTTGCTTTTCCAATTTTTCTGTTTAACTTATTACTATTGTGCTAAATCACACTATTTCTGCTATTTTATAAGATTTGTGCTTAATATACTATTTCTGCTTTTATAGGATTTGTGCTTAATATAGTATTTCTGCTAAATGTAGTATTTATGCTTAATCATACTATTTCTGCTTTTCATAGGATTTGTGCTTAATATAGTATTTCTGCTAAATTTAGTATTTCTGATTAATTATAGTCTTTCTACTAAATCATAGTACAGTATTTCTGCTTTTTATGGGATTTGTGCTAAAACAAAGTATTTCTACTAAATGTAGTATTTATGCTTAATCATACCATTTCTGCTTTTTATAGGATTTGTGCTTAATATAGTATTTCTGCTAAATTATAGTATTTCTGCCAAATTATAATATTTGTGCTAAAACATAGTCTTAATTTAAAATTACAATATTCATAGTTCATCACAGTGTCTCTGGTAAATCACAATATTTCTGCTCTGTTGTACTATTTTTCTAAATCATAGTGTTTCTGTAATGTTTAAGTATTTTTGGCTAAATATATTCTTTCTGTTATCTTATACTATTTCTCCTAAATTCTTGTATTTTTGAGAAGTTATGTTTCTGGTAAGTTACAATATTTCTGCTAAATTCTGCTATGCTATTGTATTTCTGCCAAGTATTATGTTTCCTCTAAGATATTGCAGTTCTGCTAAGTTATTCCATTTTAGCAAACTTCTTTTGCTTCTGCAAAGTTTTTACAATTTCTGCAACTTTTCAGCTTTTTCAGCTACTTTTTGCATACAGCTTCAGCTTTAAGCATCCACACTGCATTTTCGCAGGAAATGCAAATTTTTCTAGTTGTGTGGATGCTTTAAGCATCCACACTATTGAGTTCCTGTTTCTCTTTATTCTTTATTATTATTATTATTCTAGTTGCTTCCGTACACTTTTTGGCACTTAACTACTTCCACAATTTTCAGCCGATTTTCACCGTTCAAATTTTAAACTATTCTGCTATTTCTGCTAATTTACGCTACGATTTTTGCTATTTTTAACTATTATACTTTTTAAAATATTAAGCTTTTTTCCTTTAATTTGTCCCATTGAAATGAATGGGAAACTTCTGCAATTCTGCTAAAATTTGCTTGTTTTTGAAACTTAACTACTTCCTCATATTTTCACGTAGAACAACCATTCAAACTTTAAAATGTTCACAAATTATTGGGCTATTCAGGTATGATTCAGCTTTTTCAAATGTTTTACTGTTTTACTTTTATGCCTCTTAAAGTTTTGAGTTGCAAAATTGTGATTTTTCACAAAATACATGCGTTGTTATGGTTGCTATGCTCTTGGCTTCCAGTGTGCCACTGAAGGTTTTGCAATTTTCACTTCATGTCCGAACAACTTCTTGCTACTTGCTCAATTTTCACTCAACTTCCACAAATTATACATCAAAACGTAGGTATTTTTGCTGGCTTTCAGAAAATGTCACTATCATTGTTGTGGGATTTATAGAATTTTTGCAAATCTCCTCAGACCAACACAAGGTCTCAAAACTCTCCATATAAAGTCAATGGAGAGCTTGTTCAAAATCATCGCTGGATTTTTGTAATGAGAGGCATATTCGAATCGTCATATCTCCTTAACGAAGCGACTTTAAGACATGAGGCTTGTCCCCGAATATCTTCAGACACCCCTGACGCTCACAATTCAAGAATTTCTTTCTCACCTATTACCGTTCTGAAATGAGTTGGACTTGTTTGAGGGTAGGAAATACGTCCTTCGCTCAGATTTCTTCAGATTTAAAACTCTGGAAATGAACCACTTTTTTCTCTCGTCATAATTTTTTTTTGGATTTCCACAGAGACCTGAAAATTTCCATGACTGTTCACCAAAGCCTGCTGTCTCTTACGGTGAAAGAATGATATCAATACTCCAAATAGATTTCGAGTTACAAAGCGTTGTTTGAGGGCAAGTCAAGGCAGTTTTTGCTTCGCTCTACTCAGTTATGGTGCATTAGAAGTCAAATATCTTTAATAATTCACATTTTAATGATAAATTGTAAACACTGGAAGATTCCCCCATCTCTTCTGAACAAAACGGTGTAAGAATGACCGCTCTAGCCCCTACGGTTTGGGAATTATGGTCATTTGTTTGAGGGGAGTCCTCACTATGAGAAATAGGCTGCAATAATCCTGTGCCTCTCTGTGCTGCGTGTGTAAAAAGAGGCACATGTTTTGGCGGGAAAAAGTACACAGGCTCTCTGATTGGTGGATTCAAATTCAGCAGCTCCCAGGCTGACCTAGAAACTTACTTCTCTCTCCCTGTGCATTTTTTTTGCTGATTTTTTCATTTAACAAGTATATTTGAGGGACCCTCAGCATGTTCAGCATTTTTTCAGCTGTCCATTTTGCTTTTCCAATTTTTCTGTTTAACTGATTACTATTGTGCTAAATCATACTATTTCTGCTATTTTATAAGATTTGTGCCTAATATAGTATTTCTGCTAAATTACAGTATTTCTGCTTTTTATACTATTTGTGCTAAAACATAGTATTTCTACTAAATGTAGTATTTATGCTTAATCATACTATTTCTGCTTTTTATGGGATTTGTGCCTAATATAGTATTTCTGCTTTTTATAGGATTTTTGCTCAAACATAATATTTCTACTAAATGTAGTGTTTATGCTTAATCATCCTATTTCTGCTTTTTATAGGATTTGTGCTTAATATAGTATTTCTGCTAAATTATAGTATTTCTGCTTTTTATAGTATTTGTGCTAAAACATAGTATTTCTACTAAATGTAGTATTTATGCTTAATCATAGTATTTCTATATATTTCTGCCAGGTCCCCAGGCAGCCAATCCTCTGTGAGGACTTAGACATTCAAATTTTCAAATCAGGGCCTGCACGGTTTCCCAGCCAATCATATATGTGTCCTGAGGCATTCAAATTTGCATATTGGGGCCTTCATGGCTTCTAAGCCAGCCAATCATATCTGAGGGCTGAGGAATTCAAATCCACAAATCAGGGCCTGCACAGCTTCCCAGCCAGCCAATCATGTATGTGGGCTCCAGGTATTCAAATTTGCATATTGGGGAATTCGTGGCTTCTAAGTCAACAAGTCATCCATGTCATATATCTCTAAAAATTCATATTTTAATGATAAATTGTCAACACTTGAAGATTCCCCCATCTCTTCTGAACAAAACGGTGTAAGAATGACCGCTCTAGCCCCTATGGTTAGGAAATTATGGTCATTTGTTTGAGGGGAATCCTCACTATGTGAAATAAACTGAAAGAAGCAGGTCTATGTCTCTGTGCTGTGTGTGTAA
Organism: Copadichromis virginalis; assembly: GCF_057382275.1. Taxonomy (NCBI): domain Eukaryota; kingdom Metazoa; phylum Chordata; class Actinopteri; order Cichliformes; family Cichlidae; genus Copadichromis; species Copadichromis virginalis. Next base: position 28,181,217 of record NC_140628.1, read on the forward strand.
AAAGATGCACCTGTTTTGGCGGGAAAACGTAAACAGCCTCTCTGATTGGTGGATTCAAATTCAGCAGCTCCCAGGCTGACCTAGAAACTTAGTCCTCTCTCCCTGTGTGTGTGTGTGTGTGTGTGTGTGTGTGTGTGTGTGTGTGTGTGTGTGTGTGTGTGTGTTTAGTGGGAGAGAGAGGACCCTGCCCTTATTTGGCAGCATGTCATTGTAGGATTTAAATTGAACATAGTTAGACTGGTTGACTGGATTAGAGCCTGTGTTTGTGTGTCCCTCTGTGCATTTATGTTTCAATAAGTTATTACTATTCTGCTAAATCATAGTATTTCTGGTACTTTTCGGTACTTGTGCTAAATACAGTATTTCTGCTAAATCATACTATTTCTGCTTTTCAAAGGATTTATGCCTAATATAGTATTTCTGCTAAATTATAGTATTTCTGCTTTTTATAGGATTTGTGCCTAACATAGTATTTCTGCTAAATTATAGTATTTCTGCTTTTTATAGGATTTGTGCCTAACATAGTATTTCTGCTAAATTATAGTATTTCTGCTTTTTATACTATTTGTTCTAAATTATAGTATTTCTGCTTTTTATAGGATTTGTGCTTAATATAGTATTTCTGCTAAATTATAGTTTTTCTTCTTTTTATAGTATTTGTGCTAAAACATAGTATTTCTACTAAATGTAGTATTTATGCTTAATAATAGTATTTCTATATATTTCTGCCAGGTCCCCAGGCAGCCAATCCTCTGTGAGGACTGAGACATTCAAATTTTCAAATCAGGGCCTGCACAGTTTCCCAGCCAATCAAATAAGTGTCCTGAGGCATTCAAATTTGCATATTGGGGCCTTCGTGGCTTCTAAGCCAGCCAATCATATCTGAGGGCTGAGGAATTCAAATCCACAAATCAGGGCCTGCACGGCTTCCCAGCCAGCCAATCACATATGTGGTCTCAGGCATTCAAATTTGCATATTGGGGAATTCGTGGCTTCTAAGTCAACAAGTCATCCATGTCATATATCTCTAAAAATTCATATTTTAATATTAAATTGTCAACACTTGAAGATTCCCCCATCTCTTCTGAACAAAACGGTGTAAGAATGACCGTTCTAGCCCCTACGGTTAGGAAATTACGGTCATTTGTTTGAGGGGAGTCGTCACTATGAGAAATAGACTGCAAAAATCCTGTGTCTCTCTCTGTGCTGCTGCGTGTGTAAACAGATGCACCTGTTTTGGTGGGGAAAAGTGCACAGCCTCTCTGATTGGTGGATTCAAATTCACCAGCTCCCAGGCTGACCTAGAAACTTACTTCTCTCTCCCTGTGTGTGTGTGTGTGTGTGTGTGTGTGTGTGTGTGTGTGTGTGTGTGTGTTTGTGTGTGTGTGTGACAGAGAGAGAGAGAGAGAGAAAGCCTTTTAATGGGATGATCCCATTGTAAGATTCAAATTCAATATATTTAGACTGGTTGACTGAATTGGATCTTGTGTGTGTGTCTCTCTGTGCATGTGTGTTTCCTCATGTGTACATATTTGTAATTGTGTGGCAGTCATAAATTTTTTTGCTGATTTTTGTCATTTAACAAGTATATTTGAGGGAACCTCAGCATGTTCAGCATTTTTTCAGCTGTCCATTTTGCTTTTCCAATTTTTCTGTTTAACTTATTACTATTGTGCTAAATCACACTATTTCTGCTATTTTATAAGATTTGTGCTTAATATACTATTTCTGCTTTTATAGGATTTGTGCTTAATATAGTATTTCTGCTTTTTATAAGATTTGTGCTTAATATAGTATTTCTGCTAAATGTAGTATTTATGCTTAATCATACTATTTCTGCTTTTCATAGGATTTGTGCTTAATATAGTATTTCTGCTAAATTTAGTATTTCTGATTAATTATAGTCTTTCTACTAAATCATAGTACAGTATTTCTGCTTTTTATGGGATTTGTGCTAAAACAAAGTATTTCTACTAAATGTAGTATTTATGCTTAATCATACCATTTCTGCTTTTTATAGGATTTGTGCTTAATATAGTATTTCTGCTAAATTATAGTATTTCTGCCAAATTATAATATTTGTGCTAAAACATAGTCTTAATTTAAAATTACAATATTCATAGTTCATCACAGTGTCTCTGGTAAATCACAATATTTCTGCTCTGTTGTACTATTTTTCTAAATCATAGTGTTTCTGTAATGTTTAAGTATTTTTGGCTAAATATATTCTTTCGGTTATCTTATACTATTTCTCCTAAATTCTTGTATTTTTGAGAAGTTATCATGTTTCTGGTAAGTTACAATATTTCTGCTAAATTCTGCTATGCTATTGTATTTCTGCCAAGTATTATGTTTCCTCTAAGATATTGCAGTTCTGCTAAGTTATTCCATTTTAGCAAACTTCTTTTGCTTCTGCAAAGTTTTTACAATTTCTGCAACTTTTCAGCTTTTTCAGCTACTTTTTGCATACAGCTTCAGCTTTAAGCATCCACACTGCATTTTCGCAGGAAATGCAAATTTTTCTAGTTATTATTCTAGTTGCTTCCGTACACTTTTTGGCACTTAACTACTTCCACAATTTTCAGCCGATTTTCACCGTTCAAATTTTAAACTATTCTGCTATTTCTGCTAATTTACGCTACGATTTTTGCTATTTTTAACTATTATACTTTTTAAAATATTAAGCTTTTTTCCTTTAATTTGTCCCATTGAAATGAATGGGAAACTTCTGCAATTCTGCTAAAATTTGCTTGTTTTTGAAACTTAACTACTTCCTCATATTTTCACCTAGAACAACCATTCAAACTTTAAAATGTTCACAAATTATTGGGCTATTCAGGTATGATTCAGCTTTTTCAAATGTTTTACTGTTTTACTTTTATGCCTCTTAAAGTTTTGAGTTGCAAAATTGTGATTTTTCACAAAATACATGCGTTGTTATGGTTGCTATGCTCTTGGCTTCCAGTGTGCCACTGAAGGTTTTGCAATTTTCACTTCATGTCCGAACAACTTCTTGCTACTTGCTCAATTTTCACTCAACTTCCACAAATTATACATCAAAACGTAGGTATTTTTGCTGGCTTTCAGAAAATGTCACTATCATTGTTGTGGGATTTATAGAATTTTGGCAAATCTCCTCAGACCAACACAAGGTCTCAAAACTCTCCATATAAAGTCAATGGAGAGCTTGTTCAAAATCATCGCTGGATTTCTGTAATGAGAGGCATATTCGAATCGTCATATCTCCTTAACGAAGCGACTTTAAGACATGAGGCTTGTCCCCGAATATCTTCAGACACTCCTGACGCTCACAATTCAAGAATTTCTTTCTCACCTATTACTGTTCTGAAATGAGTTGGACTTGTTTGAGGGTAGGAAATTCGTCCTTCGCTCAGATTTCTTCAGATTTAAAACTCTGGAAATGAACCACTTTTTTCTCTCGTCATAATTTTTTTTTGGATTTCCACAGAGACCTGAAAATTTCCATAACTGTTCACCAAAGCCTGCTGTCTCTTACGGTGAAAGAATGATATCGATACTCCAAATAGATTTCGAGTTACAAAGCGTTGTTTGAGGGCAAGTCAAGGCAGTTTTTGCTTCGCTCTACTCAGTTATGGTGCATTAGAAGTCAAATATCTTTAATAATTCATATTTTAATGATAAATTGTAAACACTGGAAGATTCCCCCATCTCTTCTGAACAAAACGGTGTAAGAATGACCGCTCTAGCCCCTACGGTTTGGGAATTATGGTCATTTGTTTGAGGGGAGTCCTCACTATGAGAAATAGGCTGCAATAATCCTGTGCCTCTCTGTGCTGCGTGTGTAAAAAGAGGCACATGTTTTGGCGGGAAAAAGTACACAGGCTCTCTGATTGGTGGATTCAAATTCAGCAGCTCCCAGGCTGACCTAGAAACTTAGTCCTCTCTCCCTGTGCATTTTTTTGCTGATTTTTTCATTTAACAAGTATATTTGAGGGACCCTCAGCATGTTCAGCATTTTTTCAGCTGTCCATTTTGCTTTTCCAATTTTTCTGTTTAACTGATTACTATTGTGCTAAATCATACTATTTCTGCTATTTTATAAGATTTGTGCCTAATATAGTATTTCTGCTAAATTACAGTATTTCTGCTTTTTATACTATTTGTGCTAAAACATAGTATTTCTACTAAATGTAGTATTTATGCTTAATCATACTATTTCTGCTTTTTATGGGATTTGTGCCTAATATAGTATTTCTGCTTTTTATAGGATTTTTGCTCAAACATAATATTTCTACTAAATGTAGTGTTTATGCTTAATCATCCTATTTCTGCTTTTTATAGGATTTGTGCTTAATATAGTATTTCTGCTAAATTATAGTATTTCTGCTTTTTATAGTATTTGTGCTAAAACATAGTATTTCTACTAAATGTAGTATTTATGCTTAATCATAGTATTTCTATATATTTCTATATATTTCTGCCAGGTCCCCAGGCAGCCAATCCTCTGTGAGGACTTAGACATTCAAATTTTCAAATCAGGGCCTGCACGGTTTCCCAGCCAATCATATATGTGTCCTGAGGCATTCAAATTTGCATATTGGGGCCTTCATGGCTTCTAAGCCAGCCAATCATATCTGAGGGCTGAGGAATTCAAATCCACAAATCAGGGCCTGCACAGCTTCCCAGCCAGCCAATCATGTATGTGGGCTCCAGGTATTCAAATTTGCATATTGGGGAATTCGTGGCTTCTAAGTCAACAAGTCATCCATGTCATATATCTCTAAAAATTCATATTTTAATGATAAATTGTCAACACTTGAAGATTCCCCCATCTCTTCTGAACAAAACGGTGTAAGAATGACCGCTCTAGCCCCTATGGTTAGGAAATTATGGTCATTTGTTTGAGGGGAATCCTCACTATGTGAAATAAACTGAAAGAAGCAGGTCTATGTCTCTGTGCTGCGTGTGTAAAAAGATGCACCTGTTTTGGCGGGAAAACGTAAACAGCCTCTCTGATTGGTGGATTCAAATTCAGCAGCTCCCAGGCTGACCTAGAAACTTAGTCCTCTCTCCCTGTGTGTGTGTGTGTGTGTGTGTGTGTGTGTGTGTGTGTGTGTGTGTGTGTGTGTGTGTGTGTGTGTGTGTTTAGTGGGAGAGAGAGGACCCTGCCCTTATTTGGCAGCATGTCATTGTAGGATTTAAATTGAACATAGTTAGACTGGTTGACTGGATTAGAGCCTGTGTTTGTGTGTCCCTCTGTGCATTTGTGTTTCAATAAGTTATTACTATTCTGCTAAATCATAGTATTTCTGGTACTTTTCGGTACTTGTGCTAAATACAGTATTTCTGCTAAATTATAGTATTTCTGCTTTTTATAGGATTTGTGCCTAACATAGTATTTCTGCTAAATTATAGTATTTCTGCTTTTTATAGGATTTGTGCCTAACATAGTATTTCTGCTAAATTATAGTATTTCTGCTTTTTATACTATTTGTTCTAAATTATAGTATTTCTGCTTTTTATAGGATTTGTGCTTAATATAGTATTTCTGCTAAATTATAGTTTTTCTTCTTTTTATAGTATTTGTGCTAAAACATAGTATTTCTACTAAATGTAGTATTTATGCTTAATAATAGTATTTCTATATACTTCTGCCAGGTCCCCAGGCAGCCAATCCTCTGTGAGGACTGAGACATTCAAATTTTCAAATCAGGGCCTGCACAGTTTCCCAGCCAATCAAATAAGTGTCCTGAGGCATTCAAATTTGCATATTGGGGCCTTCGTGGCTTCTAAGCCAGCCAATCATATCTGAGGGCTGAGGAATTCAAATCCACAAATCAGGGCCTGCACGGCTTCCCAGCCAGCCAATCACATATGTGGTCTCAGGCATTCAAATTTGCATATTGGGGAATTCGTGGCTTCTAAGTCAACAAGTCATCCATGTCATATATCTCTAAAAATTCATATTTTAATATTAAATTGTCAACACTTGAAGATTCCCCCATGTCTTCTGAACAAAACGGTGTAAGAATGACCGTTCTAGCCCCTACGGTTAGGAAATTACGGTCATTTGTTTGAGGGGAGTCGTCACTATGAGAAATAGACTGCAAAAATCCTGTGTCTCTCTGTGCTGCTGCGTGTGTAAACAGATGCACCTGTTTTGGTGGGGAAAAGTGCACAGCCTCTCTGATTGGTGGATTCAAATTCACCAGCTCCCAGGCTGACCTAGAAACTTACTTCTCTCTCCCTGTGTGTGTGTGTGTGTGTGTGTGTGTGTGTGTGTGTGTGTGTGTGTGTGTGTGTGTGTGTGTGTGTGTGTGTTTGTGTGTGTGTGTGACAGAGAGAGAGAGAGAGAGAGAGAAAGCCTTTTAATGGGATGATCCCATTGTAAGATTCAAATTCAATATATTTAGACTGGTTGACTGAATTGGATCTTGTGTGTGTGTCTCTCTGTGCATGTGTGTTTCCTCATGTGTACATATTTGTAATTGTGTGGCTGTCATAAATTTTTTTGCTGATTTTTGTCATTTAACAAGTATATTTGAGGGAACCTCAGCATGTTCAGCATTTTTTCAGCTGTCCATTTTGCTTTTCCAATTTTTCTGTTTAACTTATTACTATTGTGCTAAATCACACTATTTCTGCTATTTTATAAGATTTGTGCTTAATATACTATTTCTGCTTTTCATAGGATTTGTGCTTAATATAGTATTTCTGCTAAATTTAGTATTTCTGATTAATTATAGTCTTTCTACTAAATCATAGTACAGTATTTCTGCTTTTTATGGGATTTGTGCTAAAACAAAGTATTTCTACTAAATGTAGTATTTATGCTTAATCATACCATTTCTGCTTTTTATAGGATTTGTGCTTAATATAGTATTTCTGCTAAATTATAGTATTTCTGCCAAATTATAATATTTGTGCTAAAACATAGTCTTAATTTAAAATTACAATATTCATAGTTCATCACAGTGTCTCTGGTAAATCACAATATTTCTGCTCTGTTGTACTATTTTTCTAAATCATAGTGTTTCTGTAATGTTTAAGTATTTTTGGCTAAATATATTCTTTCTGTTATCTTATACTATTTCTCCTAAATTCTTGTATTTTTGAGAAGTTATCATGTTTCTGGTAAGTTACAATATTTCTGCTAAATTCTGCTATGCTATTGTATTTCTGCCAAGTATTATGTTTCCTCTAAGATATTGCAGTTCTGCTAAGTTATTCCATTTTAGCAAACTTCTTTTGCTTCTGCAAAGTTTTTACAATTTCTGCAACTTTTCAGCTTTTTCAGCTACTTTTTGCATACAGCTTCAGCTTTAAGCATCCACACTGCATTTTCGCAGGAAATGCAAATTTTTCTAGTTATTGTGTGGATGCTTTAAGCATCCACACTATTGAGTTCCTGTTTCTCTTTATTCTTTATTGTGTGGATGCTTAAGCATCCACACTATTGAGTTCCTGTTTCTCTTTATTCTTTATTGTGTGGATGCTTTAAGCATCCACACTATTGAGTTCCTGTTTCTCTTTATTCTTTATTCTACTTTATTCTAGTTGCCACTTTTTGTGCTTTTTTGGCACTTAACTACTTCCACAATTTTCAGCCGATTTTCACCGTTCAAATTTTAAACTATTCTGCTATTTCTGCTAATGATCGCTATGACTTTTGCTATTTTTTGCTATTATACTTTTTAAAATATTAAGCTTTTTTCCTTTAATTTGTCCCATTGAAATGAATGGGAAACTTCTGCAATTCTGCTAAATTTTGCTTGTTTTTGAAACTTAACTACTTCCTCATACTTTCACCTAGAACAACCATTCAAACTTTAGAATGTTCACAAATTATTGGGCTATTCAGGTATGATTCAGCTTTTTCAAATGTTTTACTGTTTTACTTTTATGCCTCTTAAAGTTTTGAGTTGCAAAATTGTGATTTTTCACAAAATACATGCGTTGTTATGGTTGCTATGCTCTTGGCTTCCAGTGTGACACTGAAGCTTTTGCAATTTTCTCTTCATGTCCGAACAACTGTTTGCTACTTGCTCAATTTTCACTCAACTTCCACAAATTATACATCAAAACGTAGGTATTTTTGCTGGCTTTCAGAAAATGTCACTATCATTGTTGTGGGATTCATAGAATTTTGGAAAATCTCCTCAGACCAACACAATGTCAGAAAACTCTCCATATAAAGTGAATGGAGAGCTTGTTCAAAATCACCGCTGCATTTCTGTAATGAGAGGCATATTCGAATCGTCATATCTCCTTAACGAAGCAAAGTTAAGACATGAGGCTTGTCCCGGTATATCTTCAGACACTCCTGACGCTCACAATTCAAGAATTGTTTTCTCACCTATTACCATTTGGCCATGAATTACGTTTGTTTGAGGGTAGGAAATTTGTCCCTCGCTCAGATTTCTTCAGCTTTGAAACTGTGGAAATGAACCACTTTTTTCTCTCGTCATAACTTTTTGTTGGATTTCCACAGAGACCTGAAAATTTCCATGATTGTTCACCAAAGCCTGCTGTCTCTTACGGTGAAAGAATGATATCGATACTCCAAATAGATTTAGAGTTAGAAAGCGTTGTTTGAGGGCAAGTCAAGGCAGTTTTTGCTTCGCTCTACTCAGTTATGGTGCATTAGAAGTAAGATATCTTTAATAATTCATATTTTAATGATAAATTGTTAACACTGGAAGATTCCCCCATCTCTTCTGAACAAAACGGTGTAAGAATGACCGCTCTAGCCCCTACGGTTAGGAAATTATGGTCATTTGTTTGAGGGGAGTCGTCACGATGAGAAATAGGCTGCAATAATCCTGTGCCTCTCTGTGCTGCGTGTGTAAAAAGATGCACCTGTTTTGGCGGGAAAACGTAAACAGCCACTCTGATTGGTGGATTTAAATTCGGCAGCTCTCTCCCTCTGTGTGTGTGTGTGTGTGTGTGTGTGTGTGTGTGTGTGTGTGTGTGTGTGTGTTTAGTGGGAGAGAGAGGACCCTGCCCTTATTTGGCAGCATGTCATTGTAGGATTTAAATTGAATATAGTTAGACTGGTTGACTGGATTAGAGCCTGTGTTTGTGTGTCCCTCTGTGCATTTGTTTCAATATGCCTCCATATTTGTAATTTTGTAAGTTATTACTATTCTGCTAAATCATAGTATTTCTGGTACTTTTCGGTACTTGTGCTAAATACAGTATTTCTGCTAAATCATACTATTTCTGCTTTTCATAAGATTTGTGCCTAATATAGTATTTCTGCTAAATTATAGTATTTATTCTTTTTATAGGATTTGTGCCTAACATAGTATTTCTGCTAAATTATAGTATTTCTGCTTTTTATACTATTTGTGCCTAATATAGTATTTCTGCTTTTTATAGGATTTGTGCCTAATATAGTATTTCTGCTTTTTATAGGATTTGTGCCTAATATAGTATTTCTGCTTTTTATAGGATTTGTGCCTAATATAGTATTTCTGCTAAATTATAGTATTTCTGCTTTTTATAGTATTTGTGCTAAAACATAGTATTTCTACTAAATGTAGTATTTATGCTTAATCATAGTATTTCTATATATTTCTGCCAGGTCCCCAGGCAGCCAATCCTCTGTGAGGACTGAGAAATTCAAATTTTCAAATCAGGGCCTGCACGGCTTCCCAGCCAATCATATATGTGTCCTGAGGCATTCAAATTTGCATATTGGGGCCTTCATGGCTTCTAAGCCAGCCAATCATATCAGGGCTGAGGAATTCAAATCCACAAATCAGGGCCTGCACAGCTTCCCAGCCAGCCAATCATATATGTGGCCTCAGCCATTCAAATTTGCATATTGGGGAATTCGTGGCTTCTAAGTCAATAAGTCATCCATGTCATATATCTCTAAAAATTCATATTTTAATGATAAATTGTCAACACTTGAAGATTCCCCAATCACTTCTGAACAAAACGGTGTAAGAATGACCGCTCTAGCCCCTACGGTTAGGAAATTATGGTCATTTGTTTGAGGGGAGTCCTCACTATAAGAAATAGACTGCAATAATCCTGTGTCTCTCTGTGCTGCGTGTGTAAACAGAAGCACCTGTTTTGGCGGGAAAAAGTACACAGCCACTCTGATTGGTGGATTTAAATTCGGCAGCTCTCTCCCTCTGTGTCTGTGTGTGTGTGTGTGTGTGTGTGTGTGTGTGTGTGTGTGTGTGTGTGTGTGTGTGTGTGTGTGTGTGTGTGTGACAGAGAGAGAGAGAGAGAGAGAAAGCCTTTTAATGGGATGATCTCATTGTAAGATTCAAATTCAATATATTTAGACTGGTTGACTGAATTGGATCTTGTGTGTGTGTGTGTCTCTCTTGTGTGTGTGTCTCTCTGTGCATGTGTGTTTCCTCATGTGTACATATTTGTAATTGTGTGGCTGTCATAAATTTTTTTGCAGATTTTTGTCATTTAACAAGTATATTTGAGGGAACCTCAGCATGTTCAGCATTTTTTCAGCTGTCCATTTTGCTTTTCCAATTTTTCTGTTTAACTTATTACTATTGTGCTAAATCATACTATTTCTGCTATTTGATAAGATTTGTGCTTAATATACTATTTCTGCTTTTATAGGATTTGTGCTTAATATAGTATTTCTGCTTTTTATAAGATTTGTGCTTAATATAGTATTTCTGCTAAATGTAGTATTTCTGATTAATTATAGTCTTTCTACTAAATCATAGTACAGTATTTCTGCTTTTTATGGGATTTGTGCTAAAACATAGTATTTCTGCTAAATGTAGTATTTATGCTTAATCATACCATTTCTGCTTTTTATAGGATTTGTGCTTAATATAGTATTTCTGCTAAATTATAGTATTTCTGCCAAATTATAATATTTGTGCTAAAACATAGTCTTAATTTAAAATTACAATATTCATAGTTCATCACAGTGTCTCTGGTAAATCACAATATTTCTGCTCTGTTGTACTATTTTTCTAAATCATAGTGTTTCTGTAATGTTTAAGTATTTTTGGCTAAATATATTCTTTCTGTTATCTTATACTATTTCTCCTAAATTCTTGTATTTTTGAGAAGTTATCATGTTTCTGGTAAGTTACAATATTTCTGCTAAATTCTGCTATGCTATTGTATTTCTGCCAAGTATTATGTTTCCTCTAAGATATTGCAGTTCTGCTAAGTTATTCCATTTTAGCAAAGTTCTTTTGCTTCTGCAAAGTTTTTACAATTTCTGCAACTTTTCAGCTTTTTCAGCTACTTTTTGCATACAGCTTCAGCTTTAAGCATCCACACTGCATTTTCGCAGGAAATGCAAATTTTTCTAGTTATTATTCTAGTTGCTTCCGTACACTTTTTGGCACTTAACTACTTCCACAATTTTCAGCCGATTTTCACCGTTCAAATTTTAAACTATTCTGCTATTTCTGCTAATGTGCGCTATGACTTTTGCTATTTTTAACTATTATACTTTTTAAAATATTAAGCTTTTTTCCTTTAATTTGTCCCATTGAAATGAATGGGAAACTTCAGCAATTCTGCTAAAATTTGCTTGTTTTTGAAACTTAACTACTTCCTCATATTTTCACCTAGAACAACCATTCAAACTTTAAAATGTTCACAAATTATTGGGCTATTCAGGTATGATTCAGCTTTTTCAAATCTTTTACTGTTTTACTTTTATGCCTCTTAAAGTTTTGAGTTGCAAAATTGTGATTTTTCACAAAATACATGTGTTGTTATGGTTGCTATGCTCTTGGCTTCCAGTGTGCCACTGAAGGTTTTGCAATTTTCACTTCATGTCCGAACAACTTCCTGCTACTTGCTCAATTTTCACTCAACTTCCACAAATTATACATCAAAACGTAGGTATTTTTGCTGGCTTTCAGAAAATGTCACCATCATTGTTGTGGGATTTATAGAATTTCTGCAAATCTCCTCAGACTAACACAAGGTCAGAAAACTCTCCATATAAAGTCAATGGAGAGCTTGTTCAAAATCATCGCTGGATTTCTGTAATGAGAGGCATATTCGAATCGTCATATCTCCTTAACGAAGCGACTTTAAGACATGAGGCTTGTCCCCGAATATCTTCAGACACCCCTGACGCTCACAATTCAAGAATTTCTTTCTCACCTATTACCGTTCTGAAATGAGTTGGACTTGTTTGAGGGTAGGAAATTCGTCCTTCGCTCAGATTTCTTCAGATTTAAAACTCTGGAAATGAACCACTTTTTTCTCTCGTCATAACTTTTTTTTGGATTTCCACAGAGACCTGAAAATTTCCATGACTGTTCACCAAAGCCTGCTGTCTCTTACGGTGAAAGAATGATATCGATACTCCAAATAGATTTCGAGTTACAAAGCGTTGTTTGAGGGCAAGTCAAGGCAGTTTTTGCTTCGCTCTGCTCAGTTATGGTGCATTAGAAGTCTAATATCTTTAATAATTCATATTTTAATGATAAATTGTTAACACTGGAAGATTCCCCCATCTCTTCTGAACAAAACGGTGTAAGAATGACCGCTCTAGCCCCTACGGTTAGGAAATTATGGTCATTTGTTTGAGGGGAGTCCTCACTATGAGAAATAGGCTGCAATAATCCTGTGCCTCTCTGTCCTGCGTGTGTAAAAAGATGCACCTGTTTTGGCGGGAAAACGTAAACAGCCACTCTGATTGGTGGATTTAAATTCGGCAGCTCTCTCCCTCTGTGTCTGTCTGTGTGTGTGTGTGTGTGTGTGTGTGTGTGTGTGTGTGTGTGTGTGTGTGTGTGTGTGTGTGTGTGTGTTTAGTGGGAGAGAGAGGACCCTGCCCTTATTTGGCAGCATGTCATTGTAGGATTTAAATTGAATATAGTTAGACTGGTTGACTGGATTAGAACCTGTGTTTGTGTGTCCATCTGTGCATTTGTGTTTCAATATGCCTCCATATTTGTAATTTTGTAAGTTATTACTATTCTGCTAAATGATACTATTTCTGCTTTTCATAAGATTTGTGCCTAATATAGTATTTCTGCTAAATTATAGTATTTATTATTTTTATAGGATTTGTGCCAAACATAATATTTCTGCTAAATTATAGTATTTCTGCTTTTTATACTATTTGTGCCTAATATAGTATTTCTGCTTTTTATAGGATTTGTGCCTAATATAGTATTTCTGCTTTTTATAGGATTTGTACCTAATATAGTATTTCTGCTTTTTATAGGATTTGTGCTTAATATAGTATTTCTGCTAAATTATAGTATTTCTGCTTTTTATAGTATTTGTGCTAAAACATAGTATTTCTACTAAATGTAGTATTTATGCTTAATCATAGTATTTCTATATATTTCTATATATTTCTGCCAGGTCCCCAGGCAGCCAATCCTCTGTGAGGACTTAGACATTCAAATTTTCAAATCAGGGCCTGCACGGTTTCCCAGCCAATCATATATGTGTCCTGAGGCATTCAAATTTGCATATTGGGGCCTTCATGGCTTCTAAGCCAGCCAATCATATCTGAGGGCTGAGGAATTCAAATCCACAAATCAGGGCCTGCACAGCTTCCCAGCCAGCCAATCATGTATGTGGGCTCCAGGTATTCAAATTTGCATATTGGGGAATTCGTGGCTTCTAAGTCAACAAGTCATCCATGTCATATATCTCTAAAAATTCATATTTTAATGATAAATTGTCAACACTTGAAGATTCCCCCATCTCTTCTGAACAAAACGGTGTAAGAATGACCGCTCTAGCCCCTATGGTTAGGAAATTATGGTCATTTGTTTGAGGGGAATCCTCACTATGTGAAATAAACTGAAAGAAGCAGGTCTATGTCTCTGTGCTGCGTGTGTAAAAAGATGCACCTGTTTTGGCGGGAAAACGTAAACAGCCTCTCTGATTGGTGGATTCAAATTCAGCAGCTCCCAGGCTGACCTAGAAACTTAGTCCTCTCTCCCTGTGTGTGTGTGTGTGTGTGTGTGTGTGTGTGTGTGTGTGTGTGTGTGTGTGTGTGTGTTTAGTGGGAGAGAGAGGACCCTGCCTTTATTTGGCAGCATGTCATTGTAGGATTTAAATTGAACATAGTTAGACTGGTTGACTGGATTAGAGCCTGTGTTTGTGTGTCCCTCTGTGCATTTGTGTTTCAATAAGTTATTACTATTCTGCTAAATCATAGTATTTCTGGTACTTTTCGGTACTTGTGCTAAATACAGTATTTCTGCTAAATCATACTATTTCTGCTTTTCATAGGATTTATGCCTAATATAGTATTTCTGCTAAATTATAGTATTTCTGCTTTTTATAGGATTTGTGCCTAACATAGTATTTCTGCTAAATTATAGTATTTCTGCTTTTTATAGGATTTGTGCCTAACATAGTATTTCTGCTAAATTATAGTATTTCTGCTTTTTATACTATTTGTTCTAAATTGTAGTATTTCTGCTTTTTATAGGATTTGTGCTTAATATAGTATTTCTGCTAAATTATAGTTTTTCTTCTTTTTATAATATTTGTGCTAAAACATAGTATTTCTACTAAATGTAGTATTTATGCTTAATAATAGTATTTCTATATATTTCTGCCAGGTCCCCAGGCAGCCAATCCTCTGTGAGGACTGAGACATTCAAATTTTCAAATCAGGGCCTGCACAGTTTCCCAGCCAATCAAATAAGTGTCCTGAGGCATTCAAATTTGCATATTGGGGCCTTCGTGGCTTCTAAGCCAGCCAATCATATCTGAGGGCTGAGGAATTCAAATCCACAAATCAGGGCCTGCACGGCTTCCCAGCCAGCCAATCACATATGTGGTCTCAGGCATTCAAATTTGCATATTGGGGAATTCGTGGCTTCTAAGTCAAGAAGTCATCCATGTCATATATCTCTAAAAATTCATATTTTAATATTAAATTGTCAACACTTGAAGATTCCCCCATCTCTTCTGAACAAAACGGTGTAAGAATGACCGTTCTAGCCCCTACGGTTTGGAAATTACGGTCATTTGTTTGAGGGGAGTCGTCACTATGAGAAATAGACTGCAAAAATCCTGTGTCTCTCTGTGCTGCTGCGTGTGTAAACAGATGCACCTGTTTTGGTGGGGAAAAGTGCACAGCCTCTCTGATTGGTGGATTCAAATTCACCAGCTCCCAGGCTGACCTAGAAACTTACTTCTCTCTCCCTGTGTGTGTGTGTGTGTGTGTGTGTGTGTGACAGAGAGAGAGAGAGAGAGAGAGAGAGAGAAAGGCTTTTAATGGGATGATCTCATTCTAAGATTTAAATTCAATATATTTAGACTGGTTGACTGAATTGGATCTTGTGTGTGGGTCTCTCTGTGCATGTGTGTTTCCTCATGTGTACATATTTGTGATTGTGTGGCTGTAATAAATTTTTTTTCAGATTTTTGTCATTTAACAAGTATATTTGAGGGACCCTCAGCATGTTCAGCATTTTTTCAGCTGTCCATTTTGCTTTTCCAATTTTTCTGTTTAACTTATTACTATTGTGCTAAATCATACTATTTCTGCTATTTTATAAGATTTGTGCTTAATATACTATTTCTGCTTTTATAGGATTTGTGCTTAATATAGTATTTCTGCTAAATGTAGTATTTATGCTTAATCATACTATTTCTGCTTTTCATAGTATTTGTGCTTAATATAGTATTTCTGCTAAATTATAGTATTTCTGCCAAATTATAATATTTGTGCTAAAACAGTCTCAATTTAAAATTACAATATTCATAGTTCATCACAGTATTTGTGCTATGTTGTACTATTTTTCTAAATCATAGTGTTTCTGTAATGTTTAAGTATTTTTGGCTAAATATATTCTTTCTGTTATCTTATACTATTTCTCCTAAATTCTTGTATTTTTGAGAAGTTATCATGTTTCTGGTAAGTTACAATATTTCTGCTAAATTCTGCTATGCTATTGTATTTCTGCCAAGTATTATGTTTCTTCTAAGATATTGCAGTTCTGCTAAGTTATTCCATTTTAGCAAACTTCTTTTGCTTCTGCAAAGTTTTTACAATTTCTGCAACTTTTCAGCTTTTTCAGCTACTTTTTGCATACAGCTTCAGCTTTAAGCATCCACACTGCATTTTTGCAGGAAATGCAAATTTTTCTAGTTGTGTGGATGCTTTAAGCATCCACACTATTGAGTTCCTGTTTCTCTTTATTCTTTATTGTGTGGATGCTTTAAGCATCCACACTATTGAGTTCCTGTTTCTCTTTATTCTTTATTATTATTCTAGTTGCTTCCGTACACTTTTTGGCACTTAACTACTTCCACAATTTTCAGCCGATTTTCACCGTTCAAATTTTAAACTATTCTGCTATTTCTGCTAATTTACGCTACGATTTTTGCTATTTTTAACTATTATACTTTTTAAAATATTAAGCTTTTTTCCTTTAATTTGTCCCATTGAAATGAATGGGAAACTTCTGCAATTCTGCTAAAATTTGCTTGTTTTTGAAACTTAACTACTTCCTCATATTTTCACCTAGAACAACCATTCAAACTTTAAAATGTTCATAAATTATTGGGCTATTCAGGTATGATTCAGCTTTTTCAAATCTTTTACTGTTTTACTTTTATGCCTCTTAAAGTTTTGAGTTGCAAAATTGTGATTTTTCACAAAATACATGCGTTGTTATGGTTGCTATGCTCTTGGCTTCCAGTGTGCCACTGAAGGTTTTGCAATTTTCACTTCATGTCCGAACAACTTCTTGCTACTTGCTCAATTTTCACTCAACTTCCACAAATTATACATCAAAACGTAGGTATTTTTGCTGGCTTTCAGAAAATGTCACTATCATTGTTGTGGGATTTATAGAATTTTTGCAAATCTCCTCAGACCAACACAAGGTCTCAAAACTCTCCATATAAAGTCAATGGAGAGCTTGTTCAAAATCATCGCTGGATTTCTGTAATGAGAGGCATATTCGAATCGTCATATCTCCTTAACGAAGCGACTTTAAGACATGAGGCTTGTCCCCGAATATCTTCAGACACCCCTGACGCTCACAATTCAAGAATTTCTTTCTCACCTATTACCGTTCTGAAATGAGTTGGACTTGTTTGAGGGTAGGAAATTCGTCCTTCGCTCAGATTTCTTCAGATTTCAAACTGTGGAAATGAACCACTTTTTTCTCTCGTCATAACTTTTTGTTGGATTTCCACAGAGACCTGAAAATTTCCATGATTGTTCACCAAAGCCTGCTGTCTCTTACGGTGAAAGAATGATATCGATACTCCAAATAGATTTCGAGTTACAAAGCGTTGTTTGAGGGCAAGTCAAGGCAGTTTTTGCTTCGCTCTACTCAGTTATGGTGCATTAGAAGTCAAATATCTTTAATAATTCATATTTTAATGATAAATTGTAAACACTGGAAGATTCCCCCATCTCTTCTGAACAAAACGGTGTAAGAATGACCGCTCTAGCCCCTACGGTTTGGAAATTATGGTCATTTGTTTGAGGGGAGTCCTCACTATGAGAAATAGGCTGCAATAATCCTGTGCATCTCTGTGCTGCGTGTGTAAAAAGAGGCACCTGTTTTGGCGGGAAAACGTAAACAGCCACTCTGATTGGTGGATTTAAATTCGGCAGCTCTCTCCCTCTGTGTGTGTGTGTGTGTGTGTGTGTGTGTGTGTGTGTGTGTGTGTGTGTGTGTGTGTGTGTGTGTTTAGTGGGAGAGAGAGGACCCTGCCCTTATTTGGCAGCATGTCATTGTAGGATTTAAATTGAATATAGTTAGACTGGTTGACTGGATTAGAGCCTGTGTTTGTGTGTCCCTCTGTGCATTTGTGTTTCAATAAGTTATTACTATTCTGCTAAATCATAGTATTTCTGGTACTTTTCGGTACTTGTGCTAAATACAGTGTTTCTGCTAAATCATACTATTTCTGCTTTTCATAGGATTTGTGCCTAACATAGTATTTCTGCTAAATTATAGTATTTCTGCTTTTTATCGGATTTGTGCCTAACATAGTATTTCTGCTAAATTATAGTATTTCTGCTTTTTATACTATTTGTTCTAAATTATAGTATTTCTGCTTTTTATAGGATTTTTGCCTAATATAGTATTTCTGCTTTTTATAGGATTTGTACCTAATATAGTATTTCTGCTTTTTATACTATTTGTGCCTAATATAGTATTTCTGCTAAATTATAGTATTTCTGCTTTTTATAGTATTTGTGCTAAAACATAGTATTTCTACTAAATGTAGTATTTATGCTTAATAATAGTATTTCTATATATTTCTGCCAGGTCCCCAGGCAGCCAATCCTCTGTGAGGACTGAGACATTCAAATTTTCAAATCAGGGCCTGCACAGTTTCCCAGCCAATCAAATATGTGTCCTGAGGCATTCAAATTTGCATATTTGGGCCTTCGTGGCTTCTAAGCCAGCCAATCATATCTGAGGGCTGAGGAATTCAAATCCACAAATCAGGGCCTGCACGGCTTCCCAGCCAGCCAATCACATATGTGGTCTCAGGCATTCAAATTTGCATATTGGGGAATTCGTGGCTTCTAAGTCAACAAGTCATCCATGTCATATATCTCTAAAAATTCATATTTTAATATTAAATTGTCAACACTTGAAGATTCCCCCATCTCTTCTGAACAAAACGGTGGAAAAATGACCGTTCTAGCCCCTACGGTTAGGAAATTACGGTCATTGGTTTGAGGGGAGTCGTCACTATGAGAAATAAACTGCAAAAATCCTGTGTCTCTCTGTGCTGCTGCGTGTGTAAACAGATGCACCTGTTTTGGTGGGGAAAAGTGCACAGCCTCTCTGATTGGTGGATTCAAATTCAGCAGCTCCCAGGCTGACCTAGAAACTTACTTCTCTCTCCCTGTGTGTGTCTGTGTGTGTGTGTGTGTGTGTGTGTGTGTGTGTGTGTGTGTGTGTGTGTGTGTGACAGAGAGAGAGAGAGAGAGAGAGAGAGAGGCTTTTAATGGGATGATCTCATTCTAAGATTTAAATTCAATATATTTAGACTGGTTGACTGAATTGGATCTTGTGTGTGGGTCTCTATGTGCATGTGTGTTTCCTCATGTGTACATATTTGTGATTGTGTGGCTGTAATAAATTTTTTTGCAGATTTTTGTCATTTAACAAGTATATTTGAGGGACCCTCAGCATGTTCAGCATTTTTTCAGCTGTCCATTTTGCTTTTCCAATTTTTCTGTTTAACTTATTACTATTGTGCTAAATCATAGCATTTCTGCTATTTTATAAGATTTGTGCTTAATATACTATTTCTGCTTTTCATAGTATTTGTGCTTAATATAGTATTTCTGCTAAATTTAGTATTTCTGATTAATTATAGTTTTTCTACTAAATCATAGTACAGTATTTCTGCTTTTTATGGGATTTGTGCTAAAACAAAGTATTTCTACTAAATGTAGTATTTATGCTTAATCATACCATTTCTGCTTTTTATAGGATTTGTGCTTAATATAGTATTTCTGCTAAATTATAGTATTTCTGCCAAATTATAATATTTGTGCTAAAACATAGTCTCAATTTAAAATTACAATATTCATAGTTCATCACAGTGTCTCTGGTAAATCACAATATTTCTGCTCTGTTGTACTATTTTTCTAAATCATAGTGTTTCTGTAATGTTTAAGTATTTTTGGCTAAATATATTCTTTCTGTTATCTTATACTATTTCTCCTAAATTCTTGTATTTTTGAGAAGTTATCATGTTTCTGGTAAGTTACAATATTTCTGCTAAATTCTGCTATGCTATTGTATTTCTGCCAAGTATTATGTTTCCTCTAAGATATTGCAGTTCTGCTAAGTTATTCCATTTTAGCAAACTTCTTTTGCTTCTGCAAAGTTTTTACAATTTCTGCAACTTTTCAGCTTTTTCAGCTACTTTTTGCATACAGCTTCAGCTTTAAGCATCCACACTGCATTTTCGCAGGAAATGCAAATTTTTCTAGTTATTATTGTGTGGATGCTTTAAGCATCCACACTATTGAGTTCCTGTTTCTCTTTATTCTTTATTATTATTATTATTATTCTAGTTGCTTCCGTACACTTTTTGGCACTTAACTACTTCCACAATTTTCAGCCGATTTTCACCGTTCAAATTTTAAACTATTCTGCTATTTCTGCTAATTTACGCTATGATTTTTGCTATTTTTAACTATTATACTTTTTAAAATATTCCACTTTTTTCCTTTAATTTGTCCCATTGAAATGAATGGGAAACTTCAGCAATTCTGCTAAAATTTGCTTGTTTTTGAAACTTAACTACTTCCTCATATTTTCACCTAGAACAACCATTCAAACTTTAAAATGTTCACAAATTATTGGGCTATTCAGGTATGATTCAGCTTTTTCAAATCTTCTACTGTTTTACTTTTATGCCTCTTAAAGTTTTGAGTTGCAAAATTGTGATTTTTCACAAAATACATGTGTTGTTATGGTTGCTATGCTCTTGGCTTCCAGTGTGCCACTGAAGGTTTTGCAATTTTCACTTCATGTCCGAACAACTTCCTGCTACTTGCTCAATTTTCACTCAACTTCCACAAATTATACATCAAAACGTAGGTATTTTTGCTGGCTTTCAGAAAATGTCACCATCATTGTTGTGGGATTTATAGAATTTTTGCAAATCTCCTCAGACTAACACAAGGTCAGAAAACTCTCCATATAAAGTGAATGGAGAGCTTGTTCAAAATCACCGCTGGATTTCTGTAATGAGAGGCATATTCGAATCGTCATATCTCCTTAACGAAGCAAAGTTAAGACATGAGGCTTGTCCCCGAATATCTTCAGACACCCCTGACGCTCACAATTCAAGAATTTCTTTCTCACCTATTACCGTTCTGAAATGAGTTGGACTTGTTTGAGGGTAGGAAATTCGTCCTTCGCTCAGATTTCTTCAGATTTCAAACTGTGGAAATGAACCACTTTTTTCTCTCGTCATAACTTTTTGTTGGATTTCCACAGAGACCTGAAAATTTCCATGATTGTTCACCAAAGCCTGCTGTCTCTTACGGTGAAAGAATGATATCGATACTCCAAATAGATTTCAAGTTACAAAGCGTTGTTTGAGGGCAAGTCAAGGCAGTTTTTGCTTCGCTCTACTCAGTTATGGTGCATTAGAAGTCAAATATCTTTAATAATTCATATTTTAATGATAAATTGTAAACACTGGAAGATTCCCCCATCTCTTCTGAACAAAACGGTGTAAGAATGACCGCTCTAGCCCCTACGGTTTGGAAATTATGGTCATTTGTTTGAGGGTAGTCGTCACTATGAGAAATAGGCTGCAATAATCCTGTGCCTCTCTGTGCTGCGTGTGTAAAAAGAGGCACATGTTTTGGCGGGAAAAAGTACACAGGCTCTCTGATTGGTGGATTCAAATTCAGCAGCTCCCAGGCTGACCTAGAAACTTACTTCTCTCTCCCTGTGCATTTTTTTGCTGATTTTTTTCATTTAACAAGTATATTTGAGGGACCCTCAGCATGTTCAGCATTTTTTCAGCTGTCCATTTTGCTTTTCCAATTTTTCTGTTTAACTTATTACTATTGTGCTAAATAATACTATTTCTGCTATTTTATAAGATTTGTGCCTAATATAGTATTTCTGCTAAATTACAATATTTCTGCTTTTTATACTATTTGTGCTCAAACATAGTATTTCTGCTAAATGTAATGTTTATGCTTAATCATCCTATTTCTGCTTTTTATGGGATTTGTGCTTAATATAGTATTTCTGCTAAATTATAGTATTTCTGCTTTTTATAGTATTTGTGCTAAAACATAGTATTTCTACTAAATGTAGTATTTATGCTTAATCATACTATTTCTGCTTTTTATGGGATTTGTGCCTAATATAGTATTTCTGCTTTTTATAGGATTTTTGCTCAAACATAGTATTTCTACTAAATGTAGTGTTTATGCTTAATCATCCTATTTCTGCTTTTTATAGGATTTGTGCTTAATATAGTATTTCTGCTAAATTATAGTATTTCTGCTTTTTATAGTATTTGTGCTAAAACATAGTATTTCTACTAAATGTAGTATTTATGCTTAATCATAGTATTTCTATATATTTCTGCCAGGTCCCCAGGCAGCCAATCCTCTGTGAGGACTTAGACATTCAAATTTTCAAATCAGGGCCTGCACGGTTTCCCAGCCAATCATATATGTGTCCTGAGGCATTCAAATTTGCATATTGGGGCCTTCATGGCTTCTAAGCCAGCCAATCATATCTGAGGGCTGAGGAATTCAAATCCACAAATCAGGGCCTGCACAGCTTCCCAGCCAGCCAATCATGTATGTGGGCTCCAGGTATTCAAATTTGCATATTGGGGAATTCGTGGCTTCTAAGTCAACAAGTCATCCATGTCATATATCTCTAAAAATTCATATTTTAATGATAAATTGTCAACACTTGAAGATTCCCCCATCTCTTCTGAACAAAACGGTGTAAGAATGACCGCTCTAGCCCCTATGGTTAGGAAATTATGGTCATTTGTTTGAGGGGAGTCCTCACTATGAGAAATAGGCTGCAATAATCCTGTGCCTCTCTGTGCTGCGTGTGTAAAAAGAGGCACATGTTTTGGCGGGAAAAAGTACACAGGCTCTCTGATTGGTGGATTCAAATTCGGCAGCTCCCAGGCTGACCTAGAAACTCACTTCTCTCTCCCTGTGCATTTTTTTGCTGATTTTTTCATTTAACAAGTATATTTGAGGGACCCTCAGCATGTTCAGCATTTTTTCAGCTGTCCATTTTGCTTTTCCAATTTTTCTGTTTAACTTATTACTATTGTGCTAAATCATACTGTTTCTGCTATTTTATAAGATTTGTGCTTAATATAGTATTTCTGCTTTTAATAGGATTTGTGCTTAATATAGTATTTCTGCTTTTTATAGAATTTGTGCTTAATATAGTATTTCTGCTTTTTATAGAATTTGTGCTTAATATAGTATTTCTGCTTTTTATAGGATTTGTGCTTAATATAGTATTTCTGCTTTTTATATGATTTGTGCTTAATATAGTATTTCTGCTAAATTATAGTATTTCTGCTTTTTATAGGATTTGTGCTAAAACATAGTATTTCTACTAAATGTAGTATTTATGCTTAATCATAGTATTTCTATATATTTCTGCCTGGTCCCCAGGCAGCCAATCCTCTGTGAGGACTTAGACATTCAAATTTTCAAATCAGGTCCTGCACGGTTTCCCAGCCAATCATATATGTGTCCTGAGGCATTCAAATTTGCATATTGGGGACTTCATGGCTTCTAAGCCAGCCAATCATATCTGAGGGCTGAGGAATTCAAATCCACAAATCAGGGCCTGCACGGCTTCCCAGCCAGCCAATCACATATGTGGTCTCAGGCATTCAAATTTGCATATTGGGGAATTCGTGGCTTCTAAGTCAACAAGTCATCCATGTCATATATCTCTAAAAATTCATATTTTAATATTAAATTGTCAACACTTGAAGATTCCCCCACCTCTTCTGAACAAAACGGTGTAAGAATGACCGTTCTAGCCCCTACGGTTAGGAAATTACGGTCATTTGTTTGAGGGAGTCGTCACTATGAGAAATAGACTGCAAAAATCCTGTGTCTCTCTGTGCTGCTGCGTGTGTAAACAGATGCACCTGTTTTGGTGGGGAAAAGTGCACAGCCTCTCTGATTGGTGGATTCAAATTCAGCAGTTCCCAGGCTGACCTAGAAACTTAGTCCTCTCTCCCCGTGTGTGTGTGTGTGTGTGTGTGTGTGTGTGTGTGTGTGTGTGTGTCTGTGACAGAGAGAGAGAGAGAGAGAGAGAGGCTTTTAATGGGATGATCTCATTCTAAGATTTAAATTCAATATATTTAGACTGGTTGACTGAATTGGATCTTGTGTGTGGGTCTCTATGTGCATGTGTGTTTCCTCATGTGTACATATTTGTGATTGTGTGGCTGTAATAAATTTTTTTGCAGATTTTTGTCATTTAACAAGTATATTTGAGGGACCCTCAGCATGTTCAGCATTTTTTCAGCTGTCCATTTTGCTTTTCCAATTTTTCTGTTTAACTTATTACTATTGTGCTAAATCATAGCATTTCTGCTATTTTATAAGATTTGTGCTTAATATACTATTTCTGCTTTTCATAGTATTTGTGCTTAATATAGTATTTCTGCTAAATTTAGTATTTCTGATTAATTATAGTTTTTCTACTAAATCATAGTACAGTATTTCTGCTTTTTATGGGATTTGTGCTAAAACAAAGTATTTCTACTAAATGTAGTATTTGTGCTTAATCATGCCATTTCTGCTTTTTATAGGATTTGTGCTTAATATAGTATTTCTGCTAAATTATAGTATTTCTGCCAAATTATAATATTTGTGCTAAAACATAGTCTCAATTTAAAATTACAATATTCATAGTTCATCACAGTGTCTCTGGTAAATCACAATATTTCTGCTCTGTTGTACTATTTTTCTAAATCATAGTGTTTCTGTAATGTTTAAGTATTTTTGGCTAAATATATTCTTTCTGTTATCTTATACTATTTCTCCTAAATTCTTGTATTTTTGAGAAGTTATCATGTTTCTGGTAAGTTACAATATTTCTGCTAAATTCTGCTATGCTATTGTATTTCTGCCAAGTATTATGTTTCCTCTAAGATATTGCAGTTCTGCTAAGTTATTCCATTTTAGCAAACTTCTTTTGCTTCTGCAAAGTTTTTACAATTTCTGCAACTTTTCAGCTTTTTCAGCTACTTTTTGCATACAGCTTCAGCTTTAAGCATCCACACTGCATTTTCGCAGGAAATGCAAATTTTTCTAGTTATTATTCTAGTTGCTTCCGTACACTTTTTGGCACTTAACTACTTCCACAATTTTCAGCCGATTTTCACCGTTCAAATTTTAAACTATTCTGCTTCTTCTGCTAATGTGCGCTATGACTTTTGGTATTTTTAACTATTATACTTTTTAAAATATTAAGCTTTTTTCCTTTAATTTGTCCCATTGAAATGAATGGGAAACTTCAGCAATTCTGCTAAAATTTGCTTGTTTTTGAAACTTAACTACTTCCTCATATTTTCACCTAGAACAACCATTCAAATTTTAAAATGTTCACAAATTATTGGGCTATTCAGGTATGATTCAGCTTTTTCAAATCTTCTACTGTTTTACTTTTATGCCTCTTAAAGTTTTGAGTTGCAAAATTGTGATTTTTCACAAAATACATGTGTTGTTATGGTTGCTATGCTCTTGGCTTCCAGTGTGCCACTGAAGGTTTTGCAATTTTCACTTCATGTCCGAACAACTTCCTGCTACTTGCTCAATTTTCACTCAACTTCCACAAATTATACATCAAAACGTAGGTATTTTTGCTGGCTTTCAGAAAATGTCACCATCATTGTTGTGGGATTTATAGAATTTTTGCAAATCTCCTCAGACTAACACAAGGTCAGAAAACTCTCCATATAAAGTCAATGGAGAGCTTGTTCAAAATCACTGCTGGATTTCTGTAATGAGAGGCATATTCGAATCGTCATATCTCCTTAACGAAGCAAAGTTAAGACATGAGGCTTGTCCCCGAATATCTTCAGACACCCCTGACGCTCACAATTCAAGAATTTCTTTCTCACCTATTACCGTTCTGAAATGAGTTGGACTTGTTTGAGGGTAGGAAATTCGTCCTTCGCTCAGATTTCTTCAGATTTCAAACTCTGGAAATGAACCACTTTTTTCTCTCGTCATAACTTTTTGTTGGATTTCCACAGAGACCTGAAAATTTCCATGATTGTTCACCAAAGCCTGCTGTCTCTTACGGTGAAAG
The DNA here is from genome assembly GCF_057382275.1 of Copadichromis virginalis. NCBI lineage: Eukaryota > Metazoa > Chordata > Actinopteri > Cichliformes > Cichlidae > Copadichromis > Copadichromis virginalis. The sequence continues at coordinate 28,206,974 of NC_140628.1, forward strand.
AATGATATCGATACTCCAAATAGATTTCGAGTTAGAAAGCGTTGTTTGAGGGCAAGTCAAGGCAGTTTTTGCTTCGCTCTACTCAGTTATGGTGCATTACAAGTCAAATATCTTTAATAATTCATATTTTAATGATAAATTGTAAACACTGGAAGATTCCCCCATCTCTTCTGAACAAAACGGTGTAAGAATGACCGCTCTAGCCCCTACGGTTTGGAAATTATGGTCATTTGTTTGAGGGGAGTCCTCACTATGAGAAATAGGCTGCAATAATCCTGTGCCTCTCTGTGCTGCGTGTGTAAAAAGAGGCACCTGTTTTGGCGGGAAAAAGTACACAGGCTCTCTGATTGGTGGATTCAAATTCAGCAGCTCCCAGGCTGACCTAGAAACTTACTTCTCTCTCCCTGTGCATTTTTTTGCTGATTTTTTCATTTAACAAGTATATTTGAGGGACCCTCAGCATGTTCAGCATTTTTTCAGCTGTCCATTTTGCTTTTCCAATTTTTCTGTTTAACTTATTACTATTGTGCTAAATAATACTATTTCTGCTATTTTATAAGATTTGTGCCTAATATAGTATTTCTGCTAAATTACAATATTTCTGCTTTTTATACTATTTGTTCTAAAACATAGTATTTCTACTAAATGTAGTATTTATGCTTAATCATACTATTTCTGCTTTTTATGGGATTTGTGCCTAATATAGTATTTCTGCTTTTTATAGGATTTTTGCTCAAACATAGTATTTCTACTAAATGTAGTGTTTATGCTTAATCATCCTATTTCTGCTTTTTATAGGATTTGTGCTTAATATAGTATTTCTGCTAAATTATAGTATTTCTGCTTTTTATAGTATTTGTGCTAAAACATAGTATTTCTACTAAATGTAGTATTTATGCTTAATCATAGTATTTCTATATATTTCTGCCAGGTCCCCAGGCAGCCAATCCTCTGTGAGGACTGAGAAATTCAAATTTTCAAATCAGGGCCTGCACGGCTTCCCAGCCAATCATATATGTGTCCTGAGGCATTCAAATTTGCATATTGGGGCCTTCATGGCTTCTAAGCCAGCCAATCATATCTGAGGGCTGAGGAATTCAAATCCACAAATCAGGGCCTGCACAGCTTCCCAGCCAGCCAATCATGTATGTGGGCTCCAGGTATTCAAATTTGCATATTGGGGAATTCGTGGCTTCTAAGTCAACAAGTCATCCATGTCATATATCTCTAAAAATTCATATTTTAATGATAAATTGTCAACACTTGAAGATTCCCCCATCTCTTCTGAACAAAACGGTGTAAGAATGACCGCTCTAGCCCCTATGGTTAGGAAATTATGGTCATTTGTTTGAGGGGAATCCTCACTATGTGAAATAAACTGAAAGAAGCAGGTCTATGTCTCTGTGCTGCGTGTGTAAAAAGATGCACCTGTTTTGGCGGGAAAACGTAAACAGCCACTCTGATTGGTGGATTTAAATTCGGCAGCTCTCTCCCTCTGTGTGTGTGTGTGTGTGTGTGTGTGTGTGTGTGTGTGTTTAGTGGGAGAGAGAGGACCCTGCCCTTATTTGGCAGCATGTCATTGTAGGATTTAAATTGAATATAGTTAGACTGGTTGACTGGATTAGAGCCTGTGTTTGTGTGTCCCTCTGTGCATTTGTGTTTCAATATGCCTTCATATTTGTAATTTTGTAAGTTATTACTATTCTGCTAAATGATACTATTTCTGCTTTTCATAAGATTTGTGCCTAATATAGTATTTCTGCTAAATTATAGTATTTATTATTTTTATAGGATTTGTGCCAAACATAGTATTTCTGTTAAATTATAGTATTTCTGCTTTTTATACTATTTGTGCCTAATATAGTATTTCTGCTTTTTATAGGATTTGTACCTAATATAGTATTTCTGCTTTTTATAGGATTTGTGCTTAATATAGTATTTCTGCTAAATTATAGTATTTCTGCTTTTTATAGTATTTGTGCTAAAACATAGTATTTCTACTAAATGTAGTATTTATGCTTAATCATAGTATTTCTATATATTTCTGCCAGGTCCCCAGGCAGCCAATCCTCTGTGAGGACTTAGACATTCAAATTTTCAAATCAGGGCCTGCACGGTTTCCCAGCCAATCATATATGTGTCCTGAGGCATTCAAATTTGCATATTGGGGCCTTCATGGCTTCTAAGCCAGCCAATCATATCTGAGGGCTGAGGAATTCAAATCCACAAATCAGGGCCTGCACGGCTTCCCAGCCAGCCAATCACATATGTGGTCTCAGGCATTCAAATTTGCATATTGGGGAATTCGTGGCTTCTAAGTCAACAAGTCATCCATGTCATATATCTCTAAAAATTCATATTTTAATATTAAATTGTCAACACTTGAAGATTCCCCCACCTCTTCTGAACAAAACGGTGTAAGAATGACCGTTCTAGCCCCTACGGTTAGGAAATTACGGTCATTTGTTTGAGGGAGTCGTCACTATGAGAAATAGACTGCAAAAATCCTGTGTCTCTCTGTGCTGCTGCATGTGTAAACAGATGCACCTGTTTTGGTGGGGAAAAGTGCACAGGCTCTCTGATTGGTGGATTCAAATTCAGCAGTTCCCAGGCTGACCTAGAAACTTAGTCCTCTCTCCCTGTGTGTGTGTGTGTGTGTGTGTGTGTCTGTGACAGAGAGAGAGAGAGAGAGAGAGAGAGAGAGAGAGAGAGGCTTTTAATGGGATGATCTCATTCTAAGATTTAAATTCAATATATTTAGACTGGTTGACTGAATTGGATCTTGTGTGTGGGTCTCTATGTGCATGTGTGTTTCCTCATGTGTACATATTTGTGATTGTGTGGCTGTAATAAATTTTTTTGCAGATTTTTGTCATTTAACAAGTATATTTGAGGGACCCTCAGCATGTTCAGCATTTTTTCAGCTGTCCATTTTGCTTTTCCAATTTTTCTGTTTAACTTATTACTATTGTGCTAAATCATAGCATTTCTGCTATTTTATAAGATTTGTGCTAATATACTATTTCTGCTTTTCATAGTATTTGTGCTTAATATAGTATTTCTGCTAAATTTAGTATTTCTGATTAATTATAGTTTTTCTACTAAATCATAGTACAGTATTTCTGCTTTTTATGGGATTTGTGCTAAAACAAAGTATTTCTACTAAATGTAGTATTTGTGCTTAATCATGCCATTTCTGCTTTTTATAGGATTTGTGCTTAATATAGTATTTCTGCTAAATTATAGTATTTCTGCCAAATTATAATATTTGTGCTAAAACATAGTCTCAATTTAAAATTACAATATTCATAGTTCATCACAGTGTCTCTGGTAAATCACAATATTTCTGCTCTGTTGTACTATTTTTCTAAATCATAGTGTTTCTGTAATGTTTAAGTATTTTTGGCTAAATATATTCTTTCTGTTATCTTATACTATTTCTCCTAAATTCTTGTATTTTTGAGAAGTTATCATGTTTCTGGTAAGTTACAATATTTCTGCTAAATTCTGCTATGCTATTGTATTTCTGCCAAGTATTATGTTTCCTCTAAGATATTGCAGTTCTGCTAAGTTATTCCATTTTAGCAAACTTCTTTTGCTTCTGCAAAGTTTTTACAATTTCTGCAACTTTTCAGCTTTTTCAGCTACTTTTTGCATACAGCTTCAGCTTTAAGCATCCACACTGCATTTTCGCAGGAAATGCAAATTTTTCTAGTTATTATTATTATTCTAGTTGCTTCCGTACACTTTTTGGCACTTAACTACTTCCACAATTTTCAGCCGATTTTCACCGTTCAAATTTTAAACTATTCTGCTATTTCTGCTAATTTACGCTACGATTTTTGCTATTTTTAACTATTATACTTTTTAAAATATTCCACTTTTTTCCTTTAATTTGTCCCATTGAAATGAATGGGAAACTTCAGCAATTCTGCTAAAATTTGCTTGTTTTTGAAACTTAACTACTTCCTCATATTTTCACCTAGAACAACCATTCAAACTTTAAAATGTTCACAAATTATTGGGCTATTCAGGTATGATTCAGCTTTTTCAAATCTTTTACTGTTTTACTTTTATGCCTCTTAAAGTTTTGAGTTGCAAAATTGTGATTTTTCACAAAATACATGTGTTGTTATGGTTGCTATGCTCTTGGCTTCCAGTGTGCCACTGAAGGTTTTGCAATTTTCACTTCATGTCCGAACAACTTCCTGCTACTTGCTCAATTTTCACTCAACTTCCACAAATTATACATCAAAACGTAGGTATTTTTGCTGGCTTTCAGAAAATGTCACCATCATTGTTGTGGGATTTATAGAGTTTTTGCAAATCTCCTCAGACTAACACAAGGTCAGAAAACTCTCCATATAAAGTGAATGGAGAGCTTGTTCAAAATCACCGCTGGATTTCTGTAATGAGAGGCATATTCGAATCGTCATATCTCCTTAACGAAGCAAAGTTAAGACATGAGGCTTGTCCCCGAATATCTTCAGACACCCCTGACGCTCACAATTCAAGAATTTCTTTCTCACCTATTACCGTTCTGAAATGAGTTGGACTTGTTTGAGGGTAGGAAATTCGTCCTTCGCTCAGATTTCTTCAGATTTAAAACTCTGGAAATGAACCACTTTTTTCTCTCGTCATAACTTTTTGTTGGATTTCCACAGAGACCTGAAAATTTCCATGATTGTTCACCAAAGCCTGCTGTCTCTTACGGTGAAAGAATGATATCGATACTCCAAATAGATTTCGAGTTAGAAAGCGTTGTTTGAGGGCAAGTCAAGGCAGTTTTTGCTTCGCTCTACTCAGTTATGGTGCATTACAAGTCAAATATCTTTAATAATTCATATTTTAATGAAAAATTGTAAACACTGGAAGATTCCCCCATCTCTTCTGAACAAAACGGTGTAAGAATGACCGCTCTAGCCCCTACGGTTTGGAAATTATGGTCATTTGTTTGAGGGGAGTCCTCACTATGAGAAATAGGCTGCAATAATCCTGTGCCTCTCTGTGCTGCGTGTGTAAAAAGAGGCACATGTTTTGGCGGGAAAAAGTACACAGGCTCTCTGATTGGTGGATTCAAATTCACCAGCTCCCAGGCTGACCTAGAAACTTACTTCTCTCTCCCTGTGCATTTTTTTGCTGATTTTTTCATTTAACAAGTATATTTGAGGGACCCTCAGCATGTTCAGCATTTTTTCAGCTGTCCATTTTGCTTTTCCAATTTTTCTGTTTAACTTATTACTATTGTGCTAAATAATACTATTTCTGCTATTTTATAAGATTTGTGCCTAATATAGTATTTCTGCTAAATTACAATATTTCTGCTTTTTATACTATTTGTGCTAAAACATAGTATTTCTACTAAATGTAGTATTTATGCTTAATCATACTATTTCTGCTTTTTATGGGATTTGTGCCTAATATAGTATTTCTGCTTTTTATAGGATTTTTGCTCAAACATAGTATTTCTACTAAATGTAGTGTTTATGCTTAATCATCCTATTTCTGCTTTTTATAGGATTTGTGCTTAATATAGTATTTCTGCTAAATTATAGTATTTCTGCTTTTTATAGTATTTGTGCTAAAACATAGTATTTCTACTAAATGTAGTATTTATGCTTAATCATAGTATTTCTATATATTTCTGCCAGGTCCCCAGGCAGCCAATCCTCTGTGAGGACTGAGAAATTCAAATTTTCAAATCAGGGCCTGCACGGCTTCCCAGCCAATCATATATGTGTCCTGAGGCATTCAAATTTGCATATTGGGGCCTTCATGGCTTCTAAGCCAGCCAATCATATCTGAGGGCTGAGGAATTCAAATCCACAAATCAGGGCCTGCACGGCTTCCCAGCCAGCCAATCATATATGTGGTCTCAGGCATTCATATTTGCATATTGGGGAATTCGTGGCTTCTAAGTCAACAAGTCATCCATGTCATATATCTCTAAAAATTCACATTTTAATGATAAATTGTTAACACTGGAAGATTCCCCCATCTCTTCTGAACAAAACGGTGTAAGAATGACCGCTCTAGCCCCTACGGTTAGGAAATTATGGTCATTTGTTTGAGGGGAGTCCTCACTATGAGAAATAGGCTGCAATAATCCTGTGCCTCTCTGTGCTGCTGCGTGTGTAAAAAGATGCACCTGTTTTGGCGGGAAAACGTAAACAGCCACTCTGATTGGTGGATTTAAATTCGGCAGCTCTCTCCCTCTGTGTGTGTGTGTGTGTGTGTGTGTGTGTGTGTGTGTGTGTGTGTGTGTGTCTAGTGGGAGAGAGAGGACCCTGCCCTTATTTGGCAGCATGTCATTGTAGGATTTAAATTGAATATAGTTAGACTGGTTGACTGGATTAGAGCCTGTGTTTGTGTGTCCCTCTGTGCATTTGTGTTTCAATAAGTTATTACTATTCTGCTAAATCATAGTATTTCTGGTACTTTTCGGTACTTGTGCTAAATACAGTATTTCTGCTAAATCATACTATTTCTGCTTTTCATAGGATTTATGCCTAATATAGTATTTCTGCTAAATTATAGTATTTCTGCTTTTTATAGGATTTGTGCCTAACATAGTATTTCTGCTAAATTATAGTAGTTCTGCTTTCTATAGGATTTGTGCTTAACATAGTATTTCTGCTAAATTATAGTATTTCTGCTTTTTATACTATTTGTTCTAAATTATAGTATTTCTGCTTTTTATAGGATTTGTGCTTAATATAGTATTTCTGCTAAATTATAGTTTTTCTTCTTTTTATAATATTTGTGCTAAAACATAGTATTTCTACTAAATGTAGTATTTATGCTTAATAATAGTATTTCTATATATTTCTGCCAGGTCCCCAGGCAGCCAATCCTCTGTGAGGACTGAGACATTCAAATTTTCAAATCAGGGCCTGCACAGTTTCCCAGCCAATCAAATAAGTGTCCTGAGGCATTCAAATTTGCATATTGGGGCCTTCGTGGCTTCTAAGCCAGCCAATCATATCTGAGGGCTGAGGAATTCAAATCCACAAATCAGGGCCTGCACGGCTTCCCAGCCAGCCAATCACATATGTGGTCTCAGGCATTCAAATTTGCATATTGGGGAATTCGTGGCTTCTAAGTCAACAAGTCATCCATGTCATATATCTCTAAAAATTCATATTTTAATATTAAATTGTCAACACTTGAAGATTCCCCCATCTCTTCTGAACAAAACGGTGTAAGAATGACCGCTCTAGCCCCTACGGTTAGGAAATTATGGTCATTTGTTTGAGGGGAGTCGTCACTATGAGAAATAGACTGCAAAAATCCTGTGCCTCTCTGTGCTGCTGCGTGTGTAAACAGATGCACCTGTTTTGGTGGGGAAAAGTGCACAGCCTCTCTGATTGGTGGATTCAAATTCACCAGCTCCCAGGCTGACCTAGAAACTTACTTCTCTCTCCCTGTGTGTGTGTGTGTGTGTGTGTGTGTGTGTGTGTGTGTGTGTGTGACAGAGAGAGAGAGAGAGAGAGAGAGAGAGAGAGAGAGAGAGAGGCTTTTAATGGGATGATCTCATTCTAAGATTTAAATTCAATATATTTAGACTGGTTGACTGAATTGGATCTTGTGTGTGGGTCTCTCTGTGCATGTGTGTTTCCTCATGTGTACATATTTGTGATTGTGTGGCTGTAATAAATTTTTTTGCAGATTTTTGTCATTTAACAAGTATATTTGAGGGACCCTCAGCATGTTCAGCATTTTTTCAGCTGTCCATTTTGCTTTTCCAATTTTTCTGTTTAAGTTATTACTATTGTGCTAAATCATACTATTTCTGCTATTTTATAAGATTTGTGCTTAATATACTATTTCTGCTTTTATAGGATTTGTGCTTAATATAGTATTTCTGCTAAATGTAGTATTTATGCTTAATCATACTATTTCTGCTTTTCATAGTATTTGTGCTTAATATACTATTTCTCTAAATTTAGTATTTCTGATTAATTATAGTTTTTCTACTAAATCATAGTACAGTATTTCTACTTTTTATGGGATTTGTGCTAAAACAAAGTATTTCTATTAAATGTAGTATTTGTGCTTAATCATACCATTTCTGCTTTTAATAGGATTTGTGCTTAATATAGTATTTCTGCTTTTTATAGAATTTGTGCTTAATATAGTATTTCTGCTTTTTATAGAATTTGTGCTTAATATAGTATTTCTGCTTTTTATAGAATTTGTGCTTAATATGGTATTTCTGCTTTTTATAGGATTTGTGCTTAATATAGTATTTCTGCTAAATTATAGTATTTCTGCTTTTTATAGTATTTGTGCTAAAACATAGTATTTCTACTAAATGTAGTATTTATGCTTAATCATAGTATTTCTATATATTTCTGCCAGGTCCCCAGGCAGCCAATCCTCTGTGAGGACTTAGACATTCAAATTTTCAAATCAGGGCCTGCACGGTTTCCCAGCCAATCATATATGTGTCCTGAGGCATTCAAATTTGCATATTGGGGCCTTCATGGCTTCTAAGCCAGCCAATCATATCTGAGGGCTGAGGAATTCAAATCCACAAATCAGGGCCTGCACGGCTTCCCAGGCAGCCAATCATATATGTGGCCTCAGGCATTCAAATTTGCATATTGGGGGAATTCGTGGCTTCTAAGTCAACAAGTCATCCATGTCGTATATCTCTAAAAATTCACATTTTAATGATAAATTGTTAACACTGGAAGATTCCCCCATCTCTTCTGAACAAAACGGTGTAAGAATGACCGCTCTAGCCCCTACGGTTAGGAAATTATGGTCATTTGTTTGAGGGGAGTCATCACTATGAGAAATAGGCTGCAATAATCCTGTGCCTCTCTGTGCTGCGTGTGTAAAAAGATGCACCTGTTTTGGCGGGAAAAAGTACACAGGCTCTCTGATTGGTGGATTCAAATTCAGCAGCTCCCAGGCTGACCTAGAAACTTACTTCTCTCTCCCTGTGCATTTTTTTGCTGATTTTTTCATTTAACAAGTATATTTGAGGGACCCTCAGCATGTTCAGCATTTTTTCAGCTGTCCATTTTGCTTTTCCAATTTTTCTGTTTAACTTATTACTATTTTGCTAAATTATACTGTTTCTGCTATTTTATAAGATTTGTGCCTAATATAGTATTTCTGCTAAATTACAGTATTTCTGCTTTTTATACTATTTGTGCTAAAACATAGTATTTCTACTAAATGTAGTATTTATGCTTAATCATACTATTTCTGCTTTTTATGGGATTTGTGCCTAATATAGTATTTCTGCTTTTTATAGGATTTTTGCTCAAACATAATATTTCTACTAAATGTAGTGTTTATGCTTAATCATCCTATTTCTGCTTTTTATAGGATTTGTGCTTAATATAGTATTTCTGCTAAATTATAGTATTTCTGCTTTTTATACTATTTGTGCTAAAACATAGTATTTCTACTAAATGTAGTATTTATGCTTAATCATAGTATTTCTATATATTTCTATATATTTCTGCCAGGTCCCCAGGCAGCCAATCCTCTGTGAGGACTTAGACATTCAAATTTTCAAATCAGGGCCTGCACGGTTTCCCAGCCAATCATATATGTGTCCTGAGGCATTCAAATTTGCATATTGGGGCCTTCATGGCTTCTAAGCCAGCCAATCATATCTGAGGGCTGAGGAATTCAAATCTACAAATCAGGGCCTGCACAGCTTCCCAGCCAGCCAATCATGTATGTGGGCTCCAGGTATTCAAATTTGCATATTGGGGAATTCGTGGCTTCTAAGTCAACAAGTCATCCATGTCATATATCTCTAAAAATTCATATTTTAATGATAAATTGTCAACACTTGAAGATTCCCCCATCTCTTCTGAACAAAACGGTGTAAGAATGACCGCTCTAGCCCCTATGGTTAGGAAATTATGGTCATTTGTTTGAGGGGAATCCTCACTATGTGAAATAAACTGAAAGAAGCAGGTCTATGTCTCTGTGCTGCGTGTGTAAAAAGATGCACCTGTTTTGGCGGGAAAACGTAAACAGCCTCTCTGATTGGTGGATTCAAATTCAGCAGCTCCCAGGCTGACCTAGAAACTTAGTCCTCTCTCCCTGTGTGTGTGTGTGTGTGTGTGTGTGTGTGTGTGTGTGTGTGTGTGTGTGTTTAGTGGGAGAGAGAGGACCCTGCCCTTATTTGGCAGCATGTCATTGTAGGATTTAAATTGAACATAGTTAGACTGGTTGACTGGATTAGAGCCTGTGTTTGTGTGTCCCTCTGTGCATTTGTGTTTCAATAAGTTATTACTATTCTGCTAAATCATAGTATTTCTGGTACTTTTCGGTACTTGTGCTAAATATAGTATTTCTGCTAAATTATAGTATTTCTGCTTTTTATAGGATTTGTGCCTAACATAGTATTTCTGCTAAATTATAGTATTTCTGCTTTTTATAGGATTTGTGCCTAACATAGTATTTCTGCTAAATTATAGTATTTCTGCTTTTTATACTATTTGTTCTAAATTATAGTATTTCTGCTTTTTATAGGATTTGTGCTTAATATAGTATTTCTGCTAAATTATAGTTTTTCTTCTTTTTATAGTATTTGTGCTAAAACATAGTATTTCTACTAAATGTAGTATTTATGCTTAATAATAGTATTTCTATATATTTCTGCCAGGTCCCCAGGCAGCCAATCCTCTGTGAGGACTGAGACATTCAAATTTTCAAATCAGGGCCTGCACAGTTTCCCAGCCAATCAAATAAGTGTCCTGAGGCATTCAAATTTGCATATTGGGGCCTTCGTGGCTTCTAAGCCAGCCAATCATATCTGAGGGCTGAGGAATTCAAATCCACAAATCAGGGCCTGCACGGCTTCCCAGCCAGCCAATCACATATGTGGTCTCAGGCATTCAAATTTGCATATTGGGGAATTCGTGGCTTCTAAGTCAACAAGTCATCCATGTCATATATCTCTAAAAATTCATATTTTAATGATAAATTGTCAACACTTGAAGATTCCCCCATCTCTTCTGAACAAAACGGTGTAAGAATGACCGCTCTAGCCCCTATGGTTAGGAAATTATGGTCATTTGTTTGAGGGGAATCCTCACTATGTGAAATAAACTGAAAGAAGCAGGTCTATGTCTCTGTGCTGCGTGTGTAAAAAGATGCACCTGTTTTGGCGGGAAAACGTAAACAGCCTCTCTGATTGGTGGATTCAAATTCAGCAGCTCCCAGGCTGACCTAGAAACTTAGTCCTCTCTCCCTGTGTGTGTGTGTGTTTAGTGGGAGAGAGAGGACCCTGCCCTTATTTGGCAGCATGTCATTGTAGGATTTAAATTGAACATAGTTAGACTGGTTGACTGGATTAGAGCCTGTGTTTGTGTGTCCCTCTGTGCATTTGTGTTTCAATAAGTTATTACTATTCTGCTAAATCATAGTATTTCTGGTACTTTTCGGTACTTGTGCTAAATATAGTATTTCTGCTAAATTATAGTATTTCTGCTTTTTATAGGATTTGTGCCTAACATAGTATTTCTGCTAAATTATAGTATTTCTGCTTTTTATAGGATTTGTGCCTAACATAGTATTTCTGCTAAATTATAGTATTTCTGCTTTTTATACTATTTGTTCTAAATTATAGTATTTCTGCTTTTTATAGGATTTGTGCTTAATATAGTATTTCTGCTAAATTATAGTTTTTCTTCTTTTTATAGTATTTGTGCTAAAACATAGTATTTCTACTAAATGTAGTATTTATGCTTAATAATAGTATTTCTATATATTTCTGCCAGGTCCCCAGGCAGCCAATCCTCTGTGAGGACTGAGACATTCAAATTTTCAAATCAGGGCCTGCACAGTTTCCCAGCCAATCAAATAAGTGTCCTGAGGCATTCAAATTTGCATATTGGGGCCTTCGTGGCTTCTAAGCCAGCCAATCATATCTGAGGGCTGAGGAATTCAAATCCACAAATCAGGGCCTGCACGGCTTCCCAGCCAGCCAATCACATATGTGGTCTCAGGCATTCAAATTTGCATATTGGGGAATTCGTGGCTTCTAAGTCAACAAGTCATCCATGTCATATATCTCTAAAAATTCATATTTTAATGATAAATTGTCAACACTTGAAGATTCCCCCATCTCTTCTGAACAAAACGGTGTAAGAATGACCGCTCTAGCCCCTATGGTTAGGAAATTATGGTCATTTGTTTGAGGGGAATCCTCACTATGTGAAATAAACTGAAAGAAGCAGGTCTATGTCTCTGTGCTGCGTGTGTAAAAAGATGCACCTGTTTTGGCGGGAAAACGTAAACAGCCTCTCTGATTGGTGGATTCAAATTCAGCAGCTCCCAGGCTGACCTAGAAACTTAGTCCTCTCTCCCTGTGTGTGTGTGTGTTTAGTGGGAGAGAGAGGACCCTGCCCTTATTTGGCAGCATGTCATTGTAGGATTTAAATTGAACATAGTTAGACTGGTTGACTGGATTAGAGCCTGTGTTTGTGTGTCCCTCTGTGCATTTGTGTTTCAATAAGTTATTACTATTCTGCTAAATCATAGTATTTCTGGTACTTTTCGGTACTTGTGCTAAATATAGTATTTCTGCTAAATTATAGTATTTCTGCTTTTTATAGGATTTGTGCCTAACATAGTATTTCTGCTAAATTATAGTATTTCTGCTTTTTATCGGATTTGTGCCTAACATAGTATTTCTGCTAAATTATAGTATTTCTGCTTTTTATACTATTTGTTCTAAATTATAGTATTTCTGCTTTTTATAGGATTTGTGCTTAATATAGTATTTCTGCTAAATTATAGTTTTTCTTCTTTTTATAGTATTTGTGCTAAAACATAGTATTTCTACTAAATGTAGTATTTATGCTTAATAATAGTATTTCTATATATTTCTGCCAGGTCCCCAGGCAGCCAATCCTCTGTGAGGACTGAGACATTCAAATTTTCAAATCAGGGCCTGCACAGTTTCCCAGCCAATCAAATAAGTGTCCTGAGGCATTCAAATTTGCATATTGGGGCCTTCGTGGCTTCTAAGCCAGCCAATCATATCTGAGGGCTGAGGAATTCAAATCCACAAATCAGGGCCTGCACGGCTTCCCAGCCAGCCAATCACATATGTGGTCTCAGGCATTCAAATTTGCATATTGGGGAATTCGTGGCTTCTAAGTCAACAAGTCATCCATGTCATATATCTCTAAAAATTCATATTTTAATATTAAATTGTCAACACTTGAAGATTCCCCCATCTCTTCTGAACAAAACGGTGTAAGAATGACCGTTCTAGCCCCTACGGTTAGGAAATTACGGTCATTTGTTTGAGGGGAGTCGTCACTATGAGAAATAGACTGCAAAAATCCTGTGTCTCTCTGTGCTGCTGCGTGTGTAAACAGATGCACCTGTTTTGGTGGGGAAAAGTGCACAGCCTCTCTGATTGGTGGATTCAAATTCACCAGCTCCCAGGCTGACCTAGAAACTTACTTCTCTCTCCCTGTGTGTGTGTGTGTGTGTGTGTGTGTGTGTGTGTGTGTGTGTGTGTGTGTGTGTGTGACAGAGAGAGAGAGAGAGAGAAAGCCTTTTAATGGGATGATCCCATTGTAAGATTCAAATTCAATATATTTAGACTGGTTGACTGAATTGGATCTTGTGTGTGTGTCTCTCTGTGCATGTGTGTTTCCTCATGTGTACATATTTGTAATTGTGTGGCAGTCATAAATTTTTTTGCTGATTTTTGTCATTTAACAAGTATATTTGAGGGAACCTCAGCATGTTCAGCATTTTTTCAGCTGTCCATTTTGCTTTTCCAATTTTTCTGTTTAACTTATTACTATTGTGCTAAATCACACTATTTCTGCTATTTTATAAGATTTGTGCTTAATATACTATTTCTGCTTTTATAGGATTTGTGCTTAATATAGTATTTCTGCTTTTTATAAGATTTGTGCTTAATATAGTATTTCTGCTAAATTTAGTATTTCTGATTAATTATAGTCTTTCTACTAAATCATAGTACAGTATTTCCGCTTTTTATGGGATTTGTGCTAAAACAAAGTATTTCTACTAAATGTAGTATTTATGCTTAATCATACCATTTCTGCTTTTTATAGGATTTGTGCTTAATATAGTATTTCTGCTAAATTATAGTATTTCTGCCAAATTATAATATTTGTGCTAAAACATAGTCTCAATTTAAAATTACAATATTCATAGTTCATCACAGTGTCTCTGGTAAATCACAATATTTCTGCTCTGTTGTACTATTTTTCTAAATCATAGTGTTTCTGTAATGTTTAAGTATTTTTGGCTAAATATATTCTTTCTGTTATCTTATACTATTTCTCCTAAATTCTTGTATTTTTGAGAAGTTATCATGTTTCTGGTAAGTTACAATATTTCTGCTAAATTCTTCTATGCTATTGTATCTCTGCCAAGTATTATGTTTCCTCTAAGATATTGCAGTTCTGCTAAGTTATTCCATTTTAGCAAACTTCTTTTGCTTCTGCAAAGTTTTTACAATTTCTGCAACTTTTCAGCTTTTTCAGCTAGTTTTTGCATACAGCTTCAGCTTTAAGCATCCACACTGCATTTTCGCAGGAAATGCAAATTTTTCTAGTTAAGTGTGCCTATGCGAAGGCACACTTATTACTATTGCTCGGATTTATTATTATTATTATTATTATTATTCTTTTTCCGCCTGAAATTTTGGACCTTAACTCGCCCCACAGTTTTGAGACAAGGTTCACATATGATATATCATTGTGTGCGGCTGGAGCTGGAATGAGTTGCTATGACTTTTGGTGTTTATTACTTCTATAGTTTTTTAAATATGAATATTTTAATGCAAGTTTTTTCCCATTGAAATGAATGGAGAACAAGAAAACTTCATTTGTGGTGTGCTGGCTCACTCTAGTGGTATGTCGGGAGTAATGCGAGGCGGCCGCTGTGTCCCTGTGGACGCTTTTATTTTGTATAACTACCGGAAGTAGTTCCTGTGTACTGACGCTAGCTGGGTAGCTAGCGCCGCGTCGCTTAAAAAGCAGCCGGGCTTGTCTTAAACTTAAGAGGCTGACACTCGCTAAACCACCCGATCGCTCGCCAAGTGACTGTTTCACACTGGACTTATTTTTCGTTTATATGGGCCGATGATGCTGGTCGATGAGGAAAAACGAACTGAGTTGTTTGGTGGTGGCTAACGCGGAGCTAGCTAGCCACCGGTATGTGTCTCTTTCCCCTCATATGTGGGGAAAGAAACATGTGAGGCGGCCGCCGATCGACCGGTTTTCAGGTGAGAATGTAGGTGTGTAAACGTCAAATATCTGCTCGTTTTGTCAAAACATCCCATATTAGCAACAGATTTCTCACGATGTTGCTGCTAGCCGGCTAGCTAGTTTGGCCAGCCGGCTAGCTAGCTCGGCTAGCTAGCGCCGCTTCGCTCAAAAGCACCCAGGCTTGGCTTTCAGTGAGGCGTCTCTAACTCCTTTCACCCCCGATCGCTCCGCAAACAGTCTTTGTCTTAGCTGGACTTATTTTTCGTTTATATGGGCCGATGATGCTGGTCGATGTGGAAAAAATAACTGAGTTGTTCATATACCGGTGGCTAGCTAGCTCCGCGTTAGCCACCGGTATATGTCTCTTCCCCTCGTATGCGGGGAAAGAAACACCGATCGACCGGTGGTGGCTAACGCGGAGCTCAATCGTGGATAAGGGAAACCCAATGCAGGAGAAGCAGGCGGCTGGTGAACTGAATTTCAGGTAAGACGTTATTAACTGCACTCTATTTGGGTCAGATATAAACCGAGTTTAGGTGTAGTTTATTTTCGTTGTGCTGACAGTTACAATAACTGTACTGCGTGCTACGACGGAGTTTCTATACAGCTGTGCGCGCTAAGTTACTGATTTTGAACTTTATGACAGCCTCCCCTATTTTCAGGCGAGAATGTAGGGGTGTAAACTTCAAATATCTGCTCGTTTTATCAAGAAGTCCCATATTTTATCAAGAAGTCCCATATCTCTCACGATGTTACTGCTAGCGCCGCATGGCAGCTAGCTGGCTAGGGCGGCTTGGCTGACACCTAGGCCGGGCTGACTGATACCCAGGCCGGCTCACGCTCTCGTTTCACCGCCGCATGGCGGCTAGCTGGCTAGCGCGGCTTGGCTGACACCCAGGCTGGGCTGGCTGACACCCAGGCTGGGCTGGCTGACACCCAGGCTGGGCTGGCTGACACCCAGGCCCGCTCACGCTGTCGTGTCACCCCTAGTCTTTCGTGATGACTCTTGGTTGGCTGCTGGACTTATTTTTCATTTATATGGGCTGGTGATTCAGTATGAGTGTCCGGTGAACTGAATGTCAGGTAAGACGTTATGTATATGTAAGGTAGTGACTGGAATAAGTCACAAGGTGTCGCTGTTGAGCTGCATATATGTTGTAAATTTTAGCAATTTTGACCATTTGTCCTCTGCAGGACACCGTAGTTCAGATTTCTCGTTCGCGTGGGCGCCATCTTGGTTCAGTGTTTACTGTGATGTGCAAAGGTAAGCACTGTCAGTGGCGAACTGCATTGGTTTTGTTTAAAAATAAGTGTTCCACTGTGTAAAATAGCGGTTTGTCATTTAAGCCGAGCATATATTTTGTTTATTGAGAGGTTCATGTATTGTCTGATGAGAGTATGAGACAAAGATATACTTTTCTTTCTTACTCTCATATAAAATATTTAGCTTTTATTAAATAGTTATCTGAATCTTACAACCAAAGTTTGTATAATAATACACAAGATTGGCTGTAGACCATTGTTAATCATTCAGAACACTGTGTAAAAATAACAAAAAACAAAAAGTGAATGAAAAGTGCATAAATATTTATTTTACGTGTTTGATGTGTGTGGCAGGGCGTGGTCTGCAGTGCCGCTGCAGGGGAGGTGGACCCACCTCAGCGGCATCTGCAATCACGCCTCTCAGGTGTAAAGTCTGTGCTCTCTCTGCTTTTTTTTTTTTTTTTTTTTTTTTTTTTTTTTTTTTTTTTGTGTATGTGTCGGGCTGTGAGATGAAAAGCTACAGCCGGCTGTGTGGGTACAGCAACTATGTGTGAAAAGTGGTCCATAACGTAATGCTTCAAAGTGTGTTCATGCAAACATTGTCGGGTCTGCTTATGAACCTCTGCGCACAGCGTCTACAAATTGGGGCTGTACGAAGTCACCTCATCTTTACACAAAACCGTAAGCTGTCATCTGTGAGGCGCGAGCGGTGTTTGGTTTTACCATAGTTCATGGTGGAGAATGGCTGCTCTGCTGAGTTTTTCTCTCTGTAGCCGTTTGAATGGCAAACTATACTGATTAGCGGCGGCATAGGCACACTTAAAATTTCTTCAGAAATTTTCGCTTTCTAGTTATTATTATTGTGTGGATGCTTTAAGCATCCACACTATTGAGTTCCTGTTTCTCTTTATTCTTTATTATTATTATTATTATTCTAGTTGCTTCCGTACACTTTTTGGCACTTAACTACTTCCACAATTTTCAGCCGATTTTCACCGTTCAAATTTTAAACTATTCTGCTATTTCTGCTAATTTACGCTACGATTTTTGCTATTTTTAACTATTATACTTTTTAAAATATTAAGCTTTTTTCCTTTAATTTGTCCCATTGAAATGAATGGGAAACTTCTGCAATTCTGCTAAAATTTGCTTGTTTTTGAAACTTAACTACTTCCTCATATTTTCACCTAGAACAACCATTCAAACTTTAAAATGTTCACAAATTATTGGGCTATTCAGGTATGATTCAGCTTTTTCAAATGTTTTACTGTTTTACTTTTATGCCTCTTAAAGTTTTGAGTTGCAAAATTGTGATTTTTCACAAAATACATGCGTTGTTATGGTTGCTATGCTCTTGGCTTCCAGTGTGCCACTGAAGGTTTTGCAATTTTCACTTCATGTCCGAACAACTTCTTGCTACTTGCTCAATTTTCACTCAACTTCCACAAATTATACATCAAAACGTAGGTATTTTTGCTGGCTTTCAGAAAATGTCACTATCATTGTTGTGGGATTTATAGAATTTTTGCAAATCTCCTCAGACCAACACAAGGTCTCAAAACTCTCCATATAAAGTCAATGGAGAGCTTGTTCAAAATCATCGCTGGATTTCTGTAATGAGAGGCATATTCGAATCGTCATATCTCCTTAACGAAGCGACTTTAAGACATGAGGCTTGTCCCCGAATATCTTCAGACACCCCTGACGCTCACAATTCAAGAATTTCTTTCTCACCTATTACCGTTCTGAAATGAGTTGGACTTGTTTGAGGGTAGGAAATTCGTCCTTCGCTCAGATTTCTTCAGATTTAAAACTCTGGAAATGAACCACTTTTTTCTCTCGTCATAATTTTTTTTTGGATTTCCACAGAGACCTGAAAATTTCCATGACTGTTCACCAAAGCCTGCTGTCTCTTACGGTGAAAGAATGATATCGATACTCCAAATAGATTTCGAGTTACAAAGCGTTGTTTGAGGGCAAGTCAAGGCAGTTTTTGCTTCGCTCTACTCAGTTATGGTGCATTAGAAGTCAAATATCTTTAATAATTCATATTTTAATGATAAATTGTAAACACTGGAAGATTCCCCCATCTCTTCTGAACAAAACGGTGTAAGAATGACCGCTCTAGCCCCTACGGTTTGGGAATTATGGTCATTTGTTTGAGGGGAGTCCTCACTATGAGAAATAGGCTGCAATAATCCTGTGCCTCTCTCTGCTGCGTGTGTAAAAAGATGCACCTGTTTTGGCGGGAAAAAGTACACAGGCTCTCTGATTGGTGGATTCAAATCAGCAGCTCCCAGGCTGACCTAGAAACTTACTTCTCTCTCCCTGTGCATTTTTTTGCTGATTTTTTCATTTAACAAGTATATTTGAGGGACCCTCAGCATGTTCAGCATTTTTTCAGCTGTCCATTTTGCTTTTCCAATTTTTCTGTTTAACTTATTACTATTGTGCTAAATCATACTATTTCTGCTATTTTATAAGATTTGTGCCTAATATAGTATTTCTGCTAAATTACAGTATTTCTGCTTTTTATACTATTTGTGCTAAAACATAGTATTTCTACTAAATGTAGTATTTATGCTTAATCATACTATTTCTGCTTTTTATGGGATTTGTGCCTAATATAGTATTTCTGCTTTTTATAGGATTTTTGCTCAAACATAATATTTCTACTAAATGTAGTGTTTATGCTTAATCATCCTATTTCTGCTTTTTATAGGATTTGTGCTTAATATAGTATTTCTGCTAAATTATAGTATTTCTGCTTTTTATAGTATTTGTGCTAAAACATAGTATTTCTACTAAATGTAGTATTTATGCTTAATCATAGTATTTCTATATATTTCTATATATTTCTGCCAGGTCCCCAGGCAGCCAATCCTCTGTGAGGACTTAGACATTCAAATTTTCAAATCAGGGCCTGCATGGTTTCCCAGCCAATCATATATGTGTCCTGAGGCATTCAAATTTGCATATTGGGGCCTTCATGGCTTCTAAGCCAGCCAATCATATCTGAGGGCTGAGGAATTCAAATCCACAAATCAGGGCCTGCACAGCTTCCCAGCCAGCCAATCATGTATGTGGGCTCCAGGTATTCAAATTTGCATATTGGGGAATTCGTGGCTTCTAAGTCAACAAGTCATCCATGTCATATATCTCTAAAAATTCATATTTTAATGATAAATTGTCAACACTTGAAGATTCCCCCATCTCTTCTGAACAAAACGGTGTAAGAATGACCGCTCTAGCCGCTATGGTTAGGAAATTATGGTCATTTGTTTGAGGGGAATCCTCACTATGTGAAATAAACTGAAAGAAGCAGGTCTATGTCTCTGTGCTGCGTGTGTAAAAAGATGCACCTGTTTTGGCGGGAAAACGTAAACAGCCTCTCTGATTGGTGGATTCAAATTCAGCAGCTCCCAGGCTGACCTAGAAACTTAGTCCTCTCTCCCTGTGTGTGTGTGTGTGTGTGTGTGTGTGTGTGTGTGTGTGTGTTTGTTTAGTGGGAGAGAGAGGACCCTGCCCTTATTTGGCAGCATGTCATTGTAGAATTTAAATTGAACATAGTTAGACTGGTTGACTGGATTAGAGCCTGTGTTTGTGTGTCCCTCTGTGCATTTGTGTTTCAATAAGTTATTACTATTCTGCTAAATCATAGTATTTCTGGTACTTTTCGGTACTTGTGCTAAATACAGTATTTCTGCTAAATCATACTATTTCTGCTTTTCATAGGATTTATGCCTAATATAGTATTTCTGCTAAATTATAGTATTTCTGCTTTTTATAGGATTTGTGCCTAACATAGTATTTCTGCTAAATTATAGTATTTCTGCTTTTTATAGGATTTGTGCCTAACATAGTATTTCTGCTAAATTATAGTATTTCTGCTTTTTATACTATTTGTTCTAAATTATAGTATTTCTGCTTTTTATAGGATTTGTGCTTAATATAGTATTTCTGCTAAATTATAGTTTTTCTTCTTTTTATAGTATTTGTGCTAAAACATAGTATTTCTACTAAATGTAGTATTTATGCTTAATAATAGTATTTCTATATATTTCTGCCAGGTCCCCAGGCAGCCAATCCTCTGTGAGGACTGAGACATTCAAATTTTCAAATCAGGGCCTGCACAGTTTCCCAGCCAATCAAATAAGTGTCCTGAGGCATTCAAATTTGCATATTGGGGCCTTCGTGGCTTCTAAGCCAGCCAATCATATCTGAGGGCTGAGGAATTCAAATCCACAAATCAGGGCCTGCACGGCTTCCCAGCCAGCCAATCACATATGTGGTCTCAGGCATTCAAATTTGCATATTGGGGAATTCGTGGCTTCTAAGTCAACAAGTCATCCATGTCATATATCTCTAAAAATTCATATTTTAATATTAAATTGTCAACACTTGAAGATTCCCCCATCTCTTCTGAACAAAACGGTGTAAGAATGACCGTTCTAGCCCCTACGGTTAGGAAATTACGGTCATTTGTTTGAGGGGAGTCGTCACTATGAGAAATAGACTGCAAAAATCCTGTGTCTCTCTGTGCTGCTGCGTGTGTAAACAGATGCACCTGTTTTGGTGGGGAAAAGTGCACAGCCTCTCTGATTGGTGGATTCAAATTCACCAGCTCCCAGGCTGACCTAGAAACTTACTTCTCTCTCCATGTGTGTGTGTGTGTGTGTGTGTGTGTGTGTGTGTGTGTGTGTGTGTGTGTGTTTGTGTGTGTGACAGAGAGAGAGAGAGAGAGAGAAAGCCTTTTAATGGGATGATCCCATTGTAAGATTCAAATTCAATATATTTAGACTGGTTGACTGAATTGGATCTTGTGTGTGTGTCTCTCTGTGCATGTGTGTTTCCTCATGTGTACATATTTGTAATTGTGTGGCTGTCATAAATTTTTTTGCTGATTTTTGTCATTTAACAAGTATATTTGAGGGAACCTCAGCATGTTCAGCATTTTTTCAGCTGTCCATTTTGCTTTTCCAATTTTTCTGTTTAACTTATTACTATTGTGCTAAATCACACTATTTCTGCTATTTTATAAGATTTGTGCTTAATATACTATTTCTGCTTTTATAGGATTTGTGCTTAATATAGTATTTCTGCTTTTTATAAGATTTGTGCTTAATATAGTATTTCTGCTAAATGTAGTATTTATGTTTAATCATACTATTTCTGCTTTTCATAGGATTTGTGCTTAATATAGTATTTCTGCTAAACTTAGTATTTCTGATTAATTATAGTCTTTCTACTAAATCATAGTACAGTATTTCTGCTTTTTATGGGATTTGTGCTAAAACAAAGTATTTCTACTAAATGTAGTATTTATGCTTAATCATACCATTTCTGCTTTTTATAGGATTTGTGCTTAATATAGTATTTCTGCTAAATTATAGTATTTCTGCCAAATTATAATATTTGTGCTAAAACATAGTCTTAATTTAAAATTACAATATTCATAGTTCATCACAGTGTCTCTGGTAAATCACAATATTTCTGCTCTGTTGTACTATTTTTCTAAATCATAGTGTTTCTGTAATGTTTAAGTATTTTTGGCTAAATATATTCTTTCTGTTATCTTATACTATTTCTCCTAAATTCTTGTATTTTTGAGAAGTTATCATGTTTCTGGTAAGTTACAATATTTCTGCTAAATTCTGCTATGCTATTGTATTTCTGCCAAGTATTATGTTTCCTCTAAGATATTGCAGTTCTGCTAAGTTATTCCATTTTAGCAAACTTCTTTTGCTTCTGCAAAGTTTTTACAATTTCTGCAACTTTTCAGCTTTTTCAGCTACTTTTTGCATACAGCTTCAGCTTTAAGCATCCACACTGCATTTTCGCAGGAAATGCAAATTTTTCTAGTTATTATTCTTTTTCCGCCTGAAATTTTGGACCGTAACTTGCCCCACAGTTTTGAGACAAGGTTCACATATGATATATCATTGTGTGCGGCTGGAGCTGGAATGAGTTGCTATGACTTTTGGTGGTTATTACTTCTATAGTTTTTTAAATATTAATATTTTAGTGAAAATTTTCCCACGCTTATGTGCCGCACAGTTTTGACACAAGGGTTACATATTTTACATCATTTTGTGCGGCTGGGTCTGGACTACTTATGCTATGACTTTTGGTGTTCATAACTTTTATAGTTTTGTAAATATTTACATTTTAGTGCAAATTTGCCTTAAAACTCAAAATCCCACAATGCAAAGCACGCCTCTACCGAGTGAAACAATGGCGGCCACCATTTCGTTTAATATATTGCTCTTATTCGTGTTTCTAGGTCACAAAGTAAACTTTTAAGATATTTTCAGGTGAGAATGTAGGTGTGTAATCGTCAAATATCTGCTCGTTTTGTCAAAACATCCCATATTAGCAAGAGATTTCTCACGATGTTGCTGCTAGCCGCGGCTAGCTAGCGAACGTAGTTTGACCGGAAGTGTGGCGTCCCGCTTGCCCTTCACAATAAGAGCATTATAGCGGATTATAATGGGGGACGCTTTTATTTTGTATAACTACCGGAAGTAGTTCCTGTGTACTGACGGTTGCTTAACCTCGCACTAATGCTATTTAGTTGCATAGTGTGAGCAGTTTGAAGTGTATTATATATTTCTGATCTTTATATTTGATTATGTTAACTATGTTGTATTATGTTTATATTTGAGTATTTGACTTGTCTATTCTCTTTATTTAGTGTTATAAGAGATGCTAAGCACTAACTTTAAAATGGATATTACCAACTCACAACTGAACCGCGTCCATGCTTACTGATGTTACTGATTCATTTTAGTAATTGACTAAGATGAAGCATTAGCTTTTCAGCTGCAGTTTGCTGGTAATCCTGCTATGTTAGTTTTGTGTCATACTCATTCCTGAGACCGTGGAATTTTGTAAAAACATGATTATTTTTGCTTAATGTGTTTTTTTTATATATATGTTGTTGTATTTTACTATGTTGATAATCACGCAGTGTTTACTGTGATGTGCAAAGGGCCAGCAGCAGAGTTGGAGTGGTGTTTGCCCCAGCATCTGAATAAACGGAACAGTCCGAGCCACAAATTGAACGCCTGGTTGAATTGAACTACCTGGGGCATTAACAGGGAGAGGGGGGAAAGTATACACAAAGATATACTTTTCTTTCTTACTCTCATATAAAATATTTAGCTTTTATTAAATAGTGATCTGAATCTTACAACCAAAGTTTGTATAATAATACACAAGATTGGCTGTAGACTATGTTAATCATTCAGAACACTGTGTAAAAATAACAAAAAACAAAAAGTGAATGCAAAAGTGCATAAATATTTATTTTACGTGTTTGATGTGTGTGGCAGGGCGTGGTCTGCAGTGCCGCTGCAGGGGAGGTGGACCCACCTCAGGGGCATCTGCAATCACGCCTCTCAGGTGTAAAGTCTGTGCTCTCTCTGCTTTTTGTTTTTTTGTATGTGTCGGGCTGTGAGAGGAAAAGCTACAGCCAGCTGTTTGGGTACAGCAACTATGTGTGAAAAGTGGTCCATAACGTAATGCTTCACAGCGTGTTCATGCAAACATTGTCGGGTCTGCTTATGAACCTCTGCGCACAGCGTCTACAAATCGGGGCTGTACGAAGTCACCTCATCTTTACACAAAACTGTAAGCTGTCATCTGTGAGGTGCGAGCGGTGTTTGGGTTTTATCATAGTTCATGGTGGAGAATGGCTGCTCTGCTGAGTTTTGCTCTCTGTAGCCGTTTGAATGGCAAACTACACTCATTGGCGGCGGCATAGGCACACTTAAAATTTCTTCAGAAATTTTCGCTTTCTAGTTCAATATATTGTTTGTTAAGCACTATGAACAGAGTTGCAGTGGTTCGCTCCAACACTTTCATGTAAATAAAAACAATAATTTTATAGTTTTATATTAATCATGGAAAAATGGATCATGCTTAATCTATGAAGGGTTGCTCATAGGTGCAATTACACAATATAAGTACCGAGCGTTTTTGAGCAGTTTAGCATTTTAGCTCAAAGCATTTCAGTGTTAAGGTCTGCAGGATTATTGTTTTGGTGCAGTCTTACAGCTAATCATTGTCATTTTCAGACACAACAGGCAAACGCTGGCATTAAGTGGAAGCATTTTAGCATTGGTGAGAGCCAATATTTCCTTTGTAAGTTGGTGGAGACTAAAAGCTAAAAAAAAGATCTAAAAATTATGACTATTAAAAGCTTTTTCTCAGATGACCAGTTATATCATGTTGAATATGTGCCACAGCACCAGATTACTAAAGAGGTTTTTCAACTTGTTTCTCTGCACACATCCCCTTTGGGTTAGACTCTGTGGGAGGTATTACCTGCGTGATCTGAGTTCTGCTTCCACTAAACCCGCTTTTTCTTCACCTGACATAGAAGTAGCTCATGGGGCATGCGGCTTGGTGGAGTCATACAAATGCTCAGCTTTTTTACCCTGAAGGAAAATGTTTTGTGTCTTGGAAGAATTCAGCAAGAATAATATTTTTTTTTTTTTTTAAAAGAGAAAAAACTGATAAGGAAAAATTACCCCAGCTGTAAACAGTGTTAGTTCAACCTCTAAGATGTTCAAAAAATATTAAGCTTTATTAAAGAAACTTTCAAAAAGAAAAAAAACCTCTAAAACCAAAAGGCTTAAATAAAAAAAAAATTAAATTACTAAGACTGAGTCAACAGCTGTGTGACAACTTGGAGTGGGCGACTGCAGTGCTGCTGAGAGACAGAGGACACCAACAGCCAAGAGAACAGAGGTAACATGAAGCCAGTAACGTCTCTAGTGATCAGTTTGGGGAGTTAATCAGTTATTTGAAATAAGTTATACTTCATTTATTTATTTGTTCATTTATTGAATATTTATGCATTTATTGGATAGGGATAGTCACAGAGAGACAGGAAGATGGGGAGATGGGGGGAGGGGGGGGGGTCTGACAGGCAGCAGTTGAGCACTAACAGATGGAATTCATTAAAGAAGTGTGTCAAAAAGAAAACAAGAAAATTCATGTTAAAACTTACAGAAACTTAGTGGTATGAGAAGCACATTCCAATTACTGCATCACCCGCTTTACTTTATCTCGCTGAAACTCTGAGACTTCAATTTCCAACAGCAATTTTCTTTCTAAACGTTTTAGAAAATGGTATTGTTTGTTAAGCACTGTGAACAGAGTTGCAGTGGTTCCCTTCAACACTGAAGTGCAGGACACGTGACTCACAATAACTGACATCCTTTCTTCTGTTCTTTGCCTATTGTCATCTACTCAAAGACGGGGTCGCTAACACAGATAAACACTGGATTTCAGAGCCCATCTAAAATTTTTGTTGATGTGATTTGCTGGTAGCTTCCTTGCAGTCTGCATCACTAAACCCTGGCTCACCGGGACAATACCTAAACCAATACCACAAAGTAAAGCTGTTTTTTCCCCCTTTTATTAACTAATATCAATAAATCAGTCACTAGAGGCACTATTGGCCTGTGTGGATCTTGGCCTCTATCTCTCCGTCTCTTTCTCTTTATTACAGTTGCACTCCATCCACTGCTTCATAAATGACAGCCACCTTATAACTTCAGCACCATCCTGGTAGTGTATTTAAGCTTTTCATTCGGCCCTCCTCCCTGATCCCTTTAAACGGAACGGTGCAATTATTAATTACTCAACAATAACACGTTAAAAATCCTCCTGTGAAAAAGGCCTACAAAGTATACGGGAATGAGTTACAACATGCTCATTTACCACGTCAGTTAGTGTGCGGCAAAAAACAGAGTGAAAATTAGACCCACAGCTAACCTGTCGTACCAGGCGAGTGAGGTGTTACATCTTATGATTCTCATTAACCCATGATGAGATTTCAAGCATGTGCATAAAAGTGCCAGATCTGACAATAAATCATAGACTGTCTTGAATTGTTAAAACTGGGTTAGTCTCCAAAGACTCAGACAGATTGCAAAGACAAGAAAGAATAAAAGGGCACAGTGAGGCCCATGATGTGCAGTTCTGCCAATGCCTCCTTTGAGGAGGCCTGTGGTTGAGATTAAGGCTAAGGCACCTCCATCCTGCAGAGGCTCTACTCCCACAGTCATGAAGGCGTGTGTGATAGGATCATCTAGCCAGTGAGTACAATGCTGTTTTGACAGGAGCAAACCTTGTGAATATCTTCTGTAGTGTGCGGACATTTGCTGTATGTGGCTGATATTTAGCCACATACAGCAAAGCATGATGAAACAGAACATACAGTGTGATGATTCCTCCTACTTCACCGTTATGAAACAAGGGGAAAGGGGTGCTGATCTTACTCTTAGATGTAAAAGAGCAATTTGCCTGTAAAGTAGAAAAAGTCCTGTCTCCCTTGACAGAAAAACAAGATAACGAAAGTGATAACACACAAAAGTCACTCACTCCCTGAAATCGGTTCTAAAAGGAGCACTGTTTTTTAAAGACAGCATCTTGGGAAAGATTTCTGCTATCAGCTTGAACAATTGTTTTACCACAGTGTGCAGCATCAGGAGTGAATCCCACTGAGGCGCCAAAGAGCACACAACAGGTCTTATTCATCTGACTACTTAAAAAAAAGCACTTAAACAAGGGATACGCAAAAAAGAATATCTTGCCGAAAAACTTGATAACAGATTAGATGGTAGTGACATTCAACATAATGCTAGGCAGAGCTAGTTTCTTATCTACCAATATCAGGAAAAAAGGTCGAGGACACAGTGTGGTATATCCACGCCCATTTGAAAAGACTTGAAAATGCCGTCTATATTAGAAAAATAATCTTGCTCTTTGGATAGTGCATACCAGCCAGGAGAGCAGGCTTAACCTTTTTGGAGCCAGACCCAAAGCCACTGGCCTATCACCAAAGGATGGACAATAGCACCTTCCAGATGTGACAGTGCATATTTGCACCAAGAAGAGCTGCCAGTGCTTCCCTCCCTTTAGCTCTATAATGGTTGAGAATCATGACGTGCTTGTGTCTTCTCCAGAACTGCTAGATTCTCCTTCTTAATGCGCATGAGCATACATCAGGGGATGTCCAGATGCATATTCACTCCCACTGGAGGGTCATCTCATCTGTTAATGCAACGTGAGTGGAACAGATTCACTTCTCCGTTCCCAAATTATTCTCACTACATCTACAATTTCCACTTGTTGTGGACAGAAAATGAAAGTCCCTAGGTATGCCAGGATGATCGTTCTGGTCTGGATGTCTAGCAACTACTTGGGAACACATTTATTGTAATTTTTAGTTTTTACTTGATTGAATGCATATAATACTTCATCTTACACAGTGGGTACTGAGTCAGAAAAACATCAGTTATTGCAGATTTGAATACATGCCAGAGCGACCTACAATATGAGCCCATAAGGCTGTTTGTCAGACACCGAAGGACTGATTGGACTCCTCTGTTGACAGTGTTGCACCTCGTTTAAATCAATCTTTTACACCATTTCAGCTCAGCGTCTAAACGAAATATATGTGCATCTCTAAGCTTTTTCATCAAGTCAGATACTGCAATTTCACTCCTTAACATTCAGCAGTGGCATACGGAACAATCAAAAGCGTTACACTGCTGCCAAAAGCACACAAGACGTGTTGAAATATATAATTAGGAACAACAGGAATTTATTTGGTAGCCTATGACTGATCACGTCATGATCAGTGATGGCGGATGATTTAAATTTCACCCATATTTATAAAACCGTTTTCAAATACAACCAGCTGTGGCATAAACGGAGACAAACATACAGTGCGTAATGACAGAGAAACAGAAACAGGTTGTCAATAACAGAGACAGGCTCACATGCTAAATTACCCAGAGTCACACCTTGGCACACACTCACAGCCTGCTACCCGAAACTAACAAGTACAAACATGACCTAGCCTTGTCCCCGGGAAAAATCACAGTGGCGAGCTGGCATATAGAGAAAGAGCTCTGTGCCAAACATAGACACCCACACACAGTGTACCTGCAGCACAGTGTCACGGACATGCAAATACGTGATTCTGGGAAATGGTGAATCGTCGATGTGAATTAGGAAACGCTGACAGCAGTTCAGAGTTGAGATAGTAGGTGTGCCTTATCCCATAAAAACATTAAGGCCTCTCAAATACACCCATATGCGGCAGTCATTAGGTGACTGTCTTTTATTGTCATCTCTGTTACAACATCCTTTTGATTTCTTTTTCAACCTCGAGCACTATCCCTGACCTCTAAATGCTTCAGCCAAGCCCTTTCTATTACACTATGTGCACATGCAAGTGGTTTATTCATACGGCTTTATTTGCTTTGATCTGTTTGTGTAGGTTACAGGCAAGCTATACAACTTCAGTCTGACTGAATAACTGCTGTCAGTGCTGTTGAATCTACTGTTACAGAGTGTGTTTTAGTGATACATTTTTATCATTCATTACAAGTGCTCAAATTAAACATATATCATTTCACACATTTGTGGCTTTCACAGCAAGACTTTTAAATGTCATGGTCAGTCATAATATGTGAAGGACTTGGGTAACTCAACACTATGTCAGTTATTGTCATTATCAAAAGATCCTTTTTTTTCTTGTAGTATTTATGTGACTTTTTCTGTTGTCACATACTGAAGGTGAGGCGTAGAGGACCACAGAAATATATAGACTGAGAAAAAAGTTTAATAAATAGGATTTTTGTATGGAAAAGACTTTTATTTTACTAAAATTATGCTAGTTTTGTTTTGGGGTTTTTTTTAGCTCGGGGAGCTAGGGGATTTCTGGCTTCTAAAACAGGATATGCCAGGAAATGTCTGGCACTGATTTAAAAAAAACAACAACAAAAAAACATGAAAGGACATGAAACCTATAAACGACTTTTTCACTCTGCATGGTCCAAAGAAAACAAAAGTGAAAACTTAACCTCAAGTACAAAAGGGGACTTTTTCTGATAGAAGCTCAGGAAAAGACAATGGCACATGATATCACTTATGCTCACACTTTCAACCAAGATCAGTGCAATTAGGCTAAAGGAGGTCAGGTCCCACTTCTCACTGCCTTTTCAAAGCTACAATGCAGCTGCAATTCCCAGCGCTGTCGATCCACAGACCGGACAAAGACGGACAGTAGAGCCACAGTCTCAGACTTTGATTACGTAAATCTCCTTACATAAGAATTCTACAAGGATAAGTGTTTATTTGTGTGCCGCTTGAAACTGCAAATGTGTGTTCGCTTGCATGAGGGTCACATTGTGTGAGTTTGTGAGTGTACATTTGGCCACATGTGTTTATGAGTCCATGTGTGGGCATGCATTACAATGTCTTTACAATGTACGGGTCTTGTGGTGCACGTCTGCAGTCTATAAATTCCCACCGATAGACGACATCACTGCCTCGTAACAGAATGACACAAGTATTAAACTGAAGGAATGGGAAAGATCCCTCGGACGTATTTGGAAAATGTTGAAAACAAACAACAAAAGAAGCTCTAAATGAATTTTCATTCTTTGTAGTTCATGAAACCCCATTAAGGGGAAAAAATGCAGTATGTTCTTTCAGTCTACAGAACAACACTCTGGTTTGTTCCCCCAGTTTGTGCAGATGCATGCAATCCCTGACTGATGGTTTGGAAGGACAATGTAATTGGGTTTTGGAATCGTTGCTCTCCTGAGGAATGGCTCCATGTTTGCCTCTTTGATATTTGTGACACAGAAAGAGCATCCTGTTGCAAAACCGCTGACATTTAAGATGAGACAAACTACACATACAGCAGATATTCCTAATCAGTGCTGTAGGGTCTTTGTTGACATCTGTAAAGCTAGAGGCGTATTATACAAAAGAAATTCACAATTTGTTTTTAGGCTTATCTGTGTTTATATTGGCTTTAATTAAAGCCAGTAGAAAACCACAACATAAAATCAGTTATTTTAGGAAAAGGCATACTGGCAAGTGCAGCAGATATGTAACAGGAAAACTAGCTGCATGTGTTTCTAAACATAACTTGTAAAAACTATGGAGCCATGGATTTTCTTTCTCAGTGAAACTCATATTCATTCACATTCACTGTTACACTCAGCCACAGCAGGAAGCTCCCCAGTGAAAACGCGGTCTTCTGGTATTGAACTGCAAGTAGCTGCACTGGTGCGGTTGACACACTGTAACCTTGGAGATGATTTCAGCAGGTCGGGGCAGAATTGTATTGTTTCCCACCTACATTCTCCCTAAAGGTCAGAGTAAAGTACGCCACATTGTAAGAAAAGCTGTCAAATGAGCTCAGATTAATGCATAATGTCCCATTAGAGGAAAAATGAATTCGAAATTTGTGGTAACTATTGAAGCAGTACTGCAAATCCTCAACTGCTTGCTCATTTTTCCTCTTTGTATACATGAAATATGCCATTTTACAGCCTTAGGTTGAAGAAATCAAAAACTCAAAGCCGCAGGGCTTTTTTAATGGCACAAGAAAGTTCATAAAGCCAGCTACCTGCTGCTCATTAGATAAAGGTTGAACTGCTCTCTATACTAGTGTAATGACAAAATGCTAAAGTTATCATATCTAGTCATACAAAACGCATGGTTGTCGCTTTTAACATTATTTCGATAAAGCTGTGGGGCGTTGCAATGGCCAGAGGTGTGGGCGGAAAGAGAGAACCACACAAGAGGGGGAAAGAAAAAAAAAGCAGGCAAAGAAAGAGAGAGAAGCCTCCAGATACAGTGAGAAGTGGTTGTGTTTGCACGAGATAAGGCCAAGGAGCTAAATCACATAGTGAGCGAGGTGGTATGCTATTAAGCAGGACAAATATGCCTATTCAAACAGCAACTTTCACAGCCCAAATGAAAATAGTTTAGGGCAAGAGACAGAGGAAAGGAAGAGGGAAGGAGGAAGTGACTAGGAAGGAGGGGGAGAGAAACAAGGGGGAGAAGACAGGGAAGGGTAAAAGGGGCGACGAAAGAAGGAGCCAGAGATGGATTATGCCCACCAGAGGGAGAGCAAAGGGAGATAAAACAGGGAAGACGCTATTTCATTTGTCTAATTATATTTATCTATCTCTACCTCACAAACAAACAAAAGAGACAAATGGTGCTGACTGAATAAACTAAAGCTGAATGGGTACAAACAGGCGCCCAGACACACGAGCACAAACGCACATTAACCAAAGGCATGCGGCAAAAACAAGAAAACAAATCCGGAGGAACAAAATACTGAGGCAGAGAAGGCAAAAATATGGGAACTGAGAACAAAATGGCAAAGAAATGAGAAAAGCTGAGAGTGAGAAAGATAGTACAGAGCTAAGGGCACAAGCCAGATTGACACTGAAAAATTAATGCGCAATTGCAAAGAGGGATGCGTGCAAGCCTGAGATGGAAAGGGAATGTGTGAGTGACACAAGGACAGAGGAAGAGAATATTGGTCTCAGCGCTGACAGATTTAAGGTTATGGTATATACGCGCCTTCTCAGCCACACACCTTCGCTTCTTGCTCTGCTCTCATTTCCTTTTTCAGCTATGACTGCTGTCTGTCTTTTCCTACTTTTCTATTCCCATTTCTCGCATCATCTTCTCCTGTCTGCCCAGCGCCCACTTTCTTTATCTGTCCATGTGTGTGGTGATTCGGCTATTTGTCTGCTATATGTCCCACACACATACATGCACATGCTCGCGCACACGGACACACACACATACTCTCCAATGACTGTTCATCTTCGTAGATCTGATTGTGTCAATTTGTCTCAGTGTCACGCCACTCTCCAATTTGCCATCTTTCTGACAGGATCTTATTGATTGGCCCACACACTTGTCATTCTTCCGGTCTCTCACCCTCCTGTCCAATCTCCACATCTCCATTTGAGAATAGTTTTCAGATACCCCTTCCTTCCACCTCCATATATCCATGCTTCCATTCTTTCATTATCACACCTACTCTAACACTTATATCTCTCTGTCTTTCCACCCTTCTCAATACCATTCCCACATCCCACTTCACTTTCTCTTTCATTTCACTCCCCGAGTTTTATAGTATGCACAAATCAGAGCTATGGGCTTTTATGCTGTGATCAGTAACTCAAATGGAAACGCGCGAGTAATAGTGATTACCTGTCATAGCCCGGCTTTGCTTATAAGCAGTGCAGGAGCATCTATCGCCAACTTGAAACAGGAGACTAACAGTCTTAACAGCCTCTGTAATTCAGCTAAGGTTCACGGCAGTCAGAAACTGTGTTGTGTGTGTGTGCGCGCGTGTGTCTCTTGTGTGGCTTCGAATGCCCGCAGACAACTTTGGAGTCATTGAAAAGTTTTAAATTCGAAAGATGAACACGAGAGGAAAATGCAACCTGAAGGAAAACAGAGGGGTTATTGAGTTTTCGTTTTCTGTTTATCGCCACTATTTTTCTCGCTGTTGTTTGACCCAACAACGCTGTAATTTGATGCGGTGCAGTTTTAAACTATTCTTTATGTTTTGAAGCATGTTTGTGCGAATCTGTGTGTGTGATTCACAGTCTCCTGGGAATACAGAGGAGCTGGAACGCCATCAAACATCCTGCTGACAGACAATCTTGTCAATCTGCAGCTGCAATCCATCAATGGAAATGCGGTGTATTCATTTTATCCAGAGGGATAAAGCTTCCTTTTTCAAATGTTCATTTTGGGCAATAACTTTGATAACTGACAGCACTGAGCTTCCAGATAAGTACAGATGTGAAGAACCATACAGTTTCTGTTCTTTAAGTCAGACTATCACACATTATCAATTTAAAAAAACAAAACAAATAAACAAATTTTTAGAATCCATTTAATATTGACGCAATGTTTATCGATGGTGATGATCT
The DNA here is from genome assembly GCF_057382275.1 of Copadichromis virginalis. Taxonomy (NCBI): domain Eukaryota; kingdom Metazoa; phylum Chordata; class Actinopteri; order Cichliformes; family Cichlidae; genus Copadichromis; species Copadichromis virginalis. Next base: position 28,240,263 of record NC_140628.1, read on the forward strand.
ATTGATTAGAGAGACTATGTCCTTTAGCAATAATGTACTCTTTCGGTTCAGGCAGCTTTATAGGTGTCGATCAACTGCTGTGTGTATTATTGGTGAATTTTTCCAGTGAGAATCTGAATCAATTATTCAAAAGGGTGTTTTGTAAACATAACGTAGAAATGTGAGGTTTCCTGAAGGTCTGTAAAAAACTGTATAGTGTAAATGTAACTCCATTTGTTCTCGGTCAGATTTTGTTGTTATTTAGTTTCTCTCTCCCACATTGATAGTGGCTTTGTCTTTTGGCTCTTTTGGTCCATTACTTTTGAAGTTTGTTGTTTTATAAGCCCCTTAACTTTTATTACTTTCTTTTCTTAGTAATGTTACAGCCACAGCTCTGTTACTGCTTTATACAGTGTGCTTTTTATTTGCTGAAATAAAGCATATCTCACTTAAGGTATTTCAAAGAATACTTGGTTTTTAGAACAAAAATCTCCTGACACTTTTGACTCAGAAAGCACAATGCAGCCACACAGAGGAGACACGGAGTAGGAAATGTGTCTTCACGATCAGTCAGAGCTGAATAAAGCATGCAGGAGGGAAAAAATGATGTAGGGCCACATAAGTCTGTGAGTATGGTGTCAGATGCTCTGTTTGCAGTCAGCTCTGAAGCTGTCTCGGGACTTGCACTGACTCATTAACCAACTTTTTTTTTTTGCCTTCATTTTGACGAGTAATAACTGCTACTGATGAAATCTCTGATATTTGATAATTACATGCTGACATCATGTTTATAATTAAAAAAAGATATTATCTAAAATAATTATATATTTGTTCGTTTTGTAAACTTTCTGCAGTTCTGTTTACAGAGTCTGTCTTCTCTAAATCTGTATTTTGAGAGTAATTCACTTGCAGGAAAACAAAGTGTAAGATTACAGTTACTGACATTAACATTAAAATGCATCATGAAAACAGTGTATTGAAAGTCTGACATTATGAAAACACTAATTCTAATTCTGACAAACTATGTTCTCTCAATTTTCTGTATAAGGAGAAATTCTTTGAATGGATACAAAAGAATATCGAATTATAGGTATTGAAACTGAACGGTTTCAATGAAATAACTAGTTCCTGTTACTTCTACGTACCCTTTGCAAAAAAAAAAAATCCTTCCTACATAATGCATTATTTGCTGGTGGATATTACAAGATTGCACCACAGATAGGTTGTCTTTGAACACAGGCTAGACCACCAACTTATACACAGAGTGAATATATAATTTTCTGTCAGTTGGAGCTCCATCTGTAGAACCTGCACTTCGTATGTCAAGTGTGAACTGCATTATGCTGTCTATAATATGCCATCCCCTGGTTGTAAATCGTCTTCGCTCAATAGCCGGAGTTTAAAGGCTGAAAAAATTCAGTAAGTCTTTAGATAATAAGTATAATAAAATCATAACATATATTTCTGCAGGGCTTCATAATGGGGTTATTGATCAATACTAAATTTTCAATATTTACCTGACCATTTAGTGAGAAGTTTCATTCTCAGAACTCATTTTCTCTGTTTTTAATAATAAATCTCAGCTTTTAATTCCAAAGAAACTACACCAGTAGTTTCTCCTTTCAGTTAAGCAGTTTTTCTGAAAATGTGCTTTTCACTTATGCTTGCTTTTTGGGGTATAACGGGAGCAACGCTGATTTGGGGCTAAAAGGAAAAGATACAGCTGTGCATCTCTGTGCCGATCAGCTGCACATGTTGAACTGCACTTGATTTGAAGTGCAGCGATTGGAGATAATCACACATCCTTCTGTGAAATTAGTGTTAAAAAAAAAAAGAAAGAAAGAAGCTTCAAACATTTGTGTGGGTGTTGAGGTCAGCAAAGGGGGGCACTTATTTGAAAATGGGAGGGGTGGGGGAGAGTGGGAGGGAAATAAAGATTAACTTCATCATATAATCAATCACACTTGTTCCCTACCATTAATCAGCTCTTCTCCACTCCTCAAGTGCCTCATTTTCCTCCTTCTAAATTCATTTCACAGGCTTTGTTGTGCATGAGCTACTCTGCTTTTTGGTTCGCACAGATCAAACCTTTTCATTATATTTCATGATCTGCTATATTTCATCACATCCCATAAAAGTAAAAGCTGAAACTAAGAATAGCTAGAAATATAATGAATTGTTTTCTCACAACTGCTGCCAGGATGGATCGGCTGCTTCAATATAGGAATATAGTGAATACACCTGGCAATAATCAAAGCCACTTAACTCAAATGCAGCTCACTGCAGTAACTGCACCTGAAATGCCAGTTTTTGAACTGGATGTCACCCTTTTTGCTAAAAGCACTATATTTACATGAATGTCCAGCAGCACTGTGATAGCCTTTCACACGATTCCACCTGAAAAAAGTAAGGCTACAATCTAGACCTGCAATTTAAGTACAATAAAGAGTGTGAAGAAGTCTTAGGTAACACCAAAATATAACATCCACATCAGATATTCAACTTAACTAAACTTTTCTTTTTTCCAGCCTTAGTTATCAATATTAAAATCAAGAAATCTGTAAAACCACCTCTCCTATGAGACCCCTAAAGGTACCTGTTGTCAGATCTGCTGCTTCTTGTTTCTCACAAGACAAACAGGACTTGGCTTGGATAAAATTGGCTTTGAGCTGTTTGCGGCAGATTTCATCTTAAAGTTAGTGGAGGGGTTGTTGCCCAAGGCAGGGCAAGTGATCAATATTATCAAGGTGTCTCTTCCAATGGAATCAATCACATCTGACGGCTTTCCAATAGAAAGGAAAAAATGAAATGTGCCCTTCTCCTGTGAGGAAGTGATGAGAATCGCAGCGGTCACCACTGAGGCTATGTCTGTTGTTTTTTTCCAACTGAACCATGGTTGTGTTTGACATTATTCACAAAAATAATGCTATATGTCAAAAACTGAAGGTATCACATTGTTTTAGCTGCAGCTGGGTGACGAGGGACAATTAAATACAATCAGACACTCAAGTGAGGAGAAAGGAAAACAAAACACCAGACACAAAAGACAACTCACTACTAAAGCAAAACAGGTAATGAAAGAAACAAATATGAGAACTTAACAGAGAGAAAACACTAAAAATATGCATAATAAGAACCAATCCAAAAGATGACCTGACGTGCAGAACTCTGACATATCCGGAGGACATAAGGGGAGGAGCAATAAATAAAAAGGAACCAAATAATAACTGGAAATCAAAAGTAACAAGAACAAAACTCTATAAAACTTAAAACAAGACAAAGTCTTTAAAAAAAATGTGACCAAAAGCTTTATGTGTTTATACACCACGTTGCAGTGTCTCTATTCCCCTGCCTTCCTGCCCTCACCTCCATCGTCTACGAGCCTGGTGTCACCAGAGTTTTTCCATCCCACTGTCGCCATGTACTTGCTCATGTGGGGTTGTCTGTTTGTTGGGGTTTTCTCTGTTATTGGGGTTTTGACTACAATACAAAGTACCTTAAGGCGGCACTATCTAAATAAAATTCAATTAAAATCTAGAACTCTTCATTTGTATGTTGTGCAACACAAAAAGTCATCATTTAGCTTTTAATATTTACAAGTAAAAATTGTGATTATACTCAACCCACAGTTATTTAAAGCTAATATTATTCTCTCTGTCGTTTTCTAAACTGCTTTTTGAGTCTTTCAGCACAAAATGTAGATGGAGATCTTTCATTTCATTTATTTATTTGGCCACACAAATATGTTTTGAAAATGAAGCTTCACTGAATGTAATTCACAATTTATTTTTAAATCTGTGTAAAATGTAAAATGAATGGTGGTTCTATAGAAATAAGGACACAACAGGAGATCTAGCCCACGATCAATCAAATCACTGCTGCATCTGTCTCCTTCAAGATATAACCATAGCAACCGTAAACTAAATAAAATGTAGCTTAGAAGAAAAACACACTGGTATTTTTTTAAAGAAACAGAAAATAATGATAGTCAGTGGTTATCAACAAACTGACAATGCAAAGAAAGTTGGAATAATAGAGTAAAGTGCTTGTTAGACAGAACCTCAGCGATCTGCAGGTATGTCAAACTAACTATGCAATTCATCTACAGCTTTACTCTGTAGGAATATTTCAGACAAGAAACATAAATTATCATTTAAGATTGTCATGCCTCTTTAACACCCTGAAAAGAATCACCTAAGGGCTTTGATTTTTGTCTGTAATCAGGCCCAATTTTTCTTCATTACTGATGTTACGGTCGCTGACCTCTAGTGGCTCTCCCTCTGTAGAAGAGTTGTTTTTCTCCTTTTCTTGTGTTGCAGGTCTGCCTCATGTTCCAGCTCGTCAGCCACGGCATATAGTCTGCCATCCTAAACTGCCACACCCCCTGCCATTTTCCCCATGTTTACCATAGCTGTGCGCTGTAGAGTTTTGGGCAGCGGGCCTTAGTGTGTATGTGTGTGAGAACTTACCCTTTGTGAACTTTGGTTTTTCTTTCTTTTATTGTAAGCAAAGGTGTACCCTTATTGTGTTAATTAGTTTGTCATTGTGGAAGCAGGTAGGGGTTCTCTGCCATTTTTGTTTCAACTGTTTTCTCCTGGTTTGGTTAGACAGGGAGCTCAGCCATTGTATTTTGTTTTGGTTAGTGAGTACTTGGTTTTGATTTCTAGCTAAAGTGGGGTGTTTTGTTTATTGTTTTGGCCTTGGAGACCCTGAAGAAAAGAGCTTCCCTGTGTTTGTTTTACTGTAGTAGTTTTAGGCAATAAATCTTGTATACTGACATCTATTTCTCCAGTAGTTCATGTGTTCCCTTTCACTTTGTGTTACCCCTCGCTCCAGTCGACACTTCGTTCTTAAGTGGGGCGTAACATAAGTGGGGGCTCGTCCGGGATTATTTGGGTTATGGCACAGTTTAGCCTGGGTGATTTTATAGCTAGGCCTGCATTGGACCAGCTTGATGCGTGTCGGAAGGAGGATTTGTGTGCTGTTGCCGCGCATTATGACATCCTTGTGGCCAAGTCCATGAAGAAGAGCGAGTTAAAGACTCTTGTTGTCAGTGGGTTGGTTGGGCAAGGCGTGTTCCCCTTAGAGGTGGACTCGGGGGATGCCGCGTCACTCCTCGAAACCTCTGGTCATCCTCAGGTTTGTGCTGAGGAGGGGGCGGGGACACCTACGGTGGTCAAACCAGGTGAGGGAAAGCCACCAACCTCTCTTCCACGGTTTGAGCCCTTCTCTGTCGAATCTAGTAATCCCAGTGTTAGTGCACGCGTAAAGGTACGTTTAGTTCGTCTTGAACTTGAGGCCAAAGAAAGGGAACGTAAGGATGAGCTTGAGTTCAAGTTAAAGTGTCGGGAGCTAGAAGCTGAGACATCTATTAGGTTGCGTCAACTGGAGTTGCAAGCTAACAAATTGTCTCCTGAGCCTTCTGCTCCACCTACAGTGAAGGATGAAGACAACAATAGCAATCCTTCAGATAATTCTCTCCCTGCTCCTGCACCTCCGGCATTTGATGTGGGCAAAAACATTGCCCTAGTTCCACCATTCAGGGAGACTGAGGTGGAGGCCTATTTTAATGCGTTTGAGCGCATTGCTATGGCGTTACATTGGCCCAAGGAGGTTTGGTCCCTTTTGCTTCAGTGCAAATTAATTGGTAAGGCACAGGAAGTATGCGCAGCTCTCACTGAACAAATGTCACACTTGCAGGCTTCTGATGAAACAACAGGCCTTCTAATTTGGCATTTAATGTGCCAGCAGGTGGCAAATGAGTCTCAAAGCCCGGGATGGCAGCTCCACCAGCATGACCACCCACTCTGAAAGAATGACCATCTTTGATTTAGGCTGCCATAGCCATTGCTATTGACCTGTGCTGTGTGTGGGGTTGCCAAGACTGGCTGGCTCTTGATGGGAGCCTTTTTGATGACAGCAGCGCCACTAAAAAGGTGCGGCTCCAAATTATGCCTTAACTACCTCTTTTATCATTACCCAACCATCTTTATCCCACTCTTCTCACTTCCCACAGGGTTCTGCAGTGATGAGAAAAGAGCTTGCCCAACTGGGAGACTCGAGCCTGTCTGAACTGCATGTTTTGTTGTGTGTGCACGTGTGTGTGTGTGTGTGTGTGTGTGTGTGTTTGAATGAATGCAGGTGTGCATTTGCACTGAGGATGTTTCCGTTCATCACTGAGCTCTGCTCTCAGGGTACTGCTGTAGACACAAGTTGTCTCAGAGGACACTGATTAGGCTCAGCAGGGCACGATGAGCTTGAGGTAGATGAGGTGGAAATGAACTTAAACTGACCTGCCAAGCAAGTATAGACAGCGCTCATGTAGTTTCACAAGCACACTTACACATAAATATTTGTGTAGATAAAAAGCTTCTTGTATGATATGTTTTGAAATGGCATTTTATTTCAGACACATTAAACGCACAGACATGCTTCATGAGTACATAAATGTAGCTCCGTTTGAAAGCACCATATGATTGCTCATCGTGCTCCTGTTTGCGTTCCCTCTGGCCGTATCTGTACGTTTGCCTGTGATGTTCTTACATTCTTTTCTTAATTTTATGCATCCCACTGTGTACATACACATCATCTTCAAAATTTTCTGTGAATTTTCTACTACAGTGGTTTCATGTATATTTGTGCTCAGGAAGTGTTTTATCTTTACATGTCCCACTGTGTGTGCTACCTATTTTAATGCATCAGTGTTTGGGTTGCAGACTGCAGAAACCTTTGATGTAAATATATGCACGGACAATATCCATGCAAAAAATAATCCCAACTATGCTTCAGTGTGTTGTACTGTTGTTTTTGTTTTGGTTTGTCTGTTTTTCCTTTTGTATTTATTACTTTCTGAACACCTGAAAAATACTTGCAACTTATTTATATTAATTAAATCACCAGGACTAATTATCTGTATGCACAGAATAAATTTGGAAACCTCACAATCACCTCAGAAATGCATAAAAGTCTTATGGCATCAATTTGCTGTGAAACACATATAAACTACATGACAGTTGTAAGTATTTGGAAGTTAAAGCTTGATCATCTGTAGCAGTTACTAAGAGGAGTGGGGGTGAGGGTGAACAGCAAACCACACATTCAAGTCTGAAATCCCTCAGCTTCATATTTCTCATATTTTTGGAAAGCCACTCTTTTCCTGGGAATATAGTTGACAAACGTATTGCATGACATTGGCAAATCCAAACTGACTAAACATTTTGTCATACTGACAACTGTACAGTTTAATAGTTTACTTTTAGGATTGGTAAACTGTGACACTGTCTTACTGTTTTAACTTGCCTTTGTTGCAGAACTTGAATGCAAACCCATCCTTCTTGTTTGGGAAGTACAAATGATACTTCATGTTGACCCCTGCATGACACAGTGAACTCATCCCATGCTTTATGCTGCTACTGCTTAATGTCAGTTATTACAGTCACCCTGCCATCCAGCAACATCAATTATGTCAATAAGACGCCCGTCTGCCAAGAATTCACATGCATTATGAAGTGTTGACACATCAGTTTACACCCTATTGTGACTGTAGCAGGAAAACTGTAGCACTGCTCATTGCACAATGAAGAAATAAAGCAACAAAATGAAGTGAGCACAAGAAGCAGTGATGACAGCTTCATTATTAGTTTTTTTATGATCTGTAATTTGGCATTTTAAAAATAACAATGTGCTTTCTTATTTTTTTCTCCTTTTTGGTAAAACAGTAAATTCTCAGTATCACCAATACACCATAAAACTGTTAATTTAGGGCAGCTGTGGCATAAACTTCACACTGGGTGGTTGTCTAAAAATTTTAGACCACAGAACAGGAAAAAATACATCCATCCTGCCCTGCAACAACAGTTCAGGCTGGCGGTGGTGTAATGGCGTGAACGATATTTCATACCAACTGAACATTGTTGCTGACCATGTCCATTCCGTTATGACCACAGCATTCACTCTACTCAGATAGCCTCCATAGCCATTCAATCTGGTACCAGCAAGATGTACCTATCAAAATGGCCATTTCTCAGTCTGTGACCACAAGTGTGCAGCACTGTAAAAACAGTTTCAAGATAGACAAAGAACTGGACTGTGCAAGTTGAAAAACCAACAACCATGTGTCACTATCAACAACAATGGCCCCCATTGCCTCACACCAATGGCTGTACTGAAGTGCAGAGAAGAAGAGAAGTGCAGTCTAGGTGAAGGTTCAGAGTCAGCTTAAGTACAAACAGTTAGGAGACAGGTGAAAGAAAAGGTACAGTCATTGAAAAGAAAAAGGCAGGGATGGCATGGAAGAAGCAGGTAGTTAACCAACAGAAAGATCTATTTTAATCATTTTAAAGACCAAGAAACCACAAGAGGAATGGCGCCACTGTATGAAGGAAGGGTTGAAAAATGATGGGTTGAGACAATGTTCCTCATACCGCAGGCTTAGAAAGGCAGAGAAGAGAGACGCCGTCAGGCACTGAAGGAGAGAGCAATTAGATTTATCTGCTCATTAACAGAAGGGATAATTGACTACAAGAGTCTGCAGCGATACACTAAGAGACAGGGGGAGAAGGAGAAAATGAGCCAGGGAGAGAAATGAGAGCAGGTGGAAGGAGAAAAGACAGGAGGCAGGCAGGGAGGGATTGAGAAGAAAAGGGAACAAGGCAGGAGAAATAAACAGGGGAAAAGTGAAAAATGAAAAGAATGGGGAGAAAGGAGAAAATGCGATGGAAGTAGAGGGAAAATCAGCCCACAGAGAATGCTGAAAAAAGGATTAGTGACTGGAGAGGCAGTAGGAGGGAAGGCAGGAGGAGTAAATGAGGATAAATCTACGGTGTTTGTGCGGGTGTGTGCTTCACACACATTTTACGCTTCTGTTTTTAGTCACCTGGGAGAGTTCTCACATTTCCTCGTTTATGTCTTATGAGAGTTTGTGATGACACAGAACTGGTTTTAAAGAACTTTTAAGATTGTGGAAAGCCAGACTGACCTTAACATGTGCAAAGGCTTTAAAAAAACCCCACTGCAAATCAGAGCCAGCTAAAGCCACCTTATTATCCACCTGCTGATACCATTTTAACAACAGTTGCAATCAAACCCTTGCACACTGCTCAGAAAAGGGGTAGTAGGCTGTGAGTGACATGTGTGTCATTAACGCTTTGTATTTGCCAATCAGTGTCTCACACAGGCATGTATTAGTCACTGAGGTTGGAAGCAAAACTTTGATGATGAATAACACCTCCATTACTTTGTCCAGAAGAACCTTAAACCTTTTTCTTACACACTAAAATATTGACAGATTAAAATGCCATAGCTTTTATTTGCATTTGATTAACTGGACATACTTCGAGCAGTTCAATCACGCAACCTTGAAGAACTCATTTTCTTTGCCGAATGCTTTTTCAAAGTCTGCAAAATTGCCGCGTGGATTACATTCACTGATATTCTAATTTTGTAGGTATGATGGAGGTCGGGACAGGATTCGGGGTACTGGGTATGCAAAGTACAAGCCTTTCATGTTGGGAACCAGACATTACATTGAATTTTTCACCAAGACACAAGACCTTACATTAATTTTCTTGAGCAAATTCTTTGAGTTGCAATCACCGGTAACACTTGGTTTTCACTCGCTTGTTTCCAGGAACAGAACACGAACAGATGCAACAATAAATAATCTGATCCCCTTTGATCTAAAACCATACATGCTAATTACTCACAAATATAGTGAATTCTTTAAAGCACAGTTTAATCTTCAATCCTTCTGTGTTTGTCTCTACATTACAACACACCCTTCAAATTCTACTCCAGCATAAAGCCACCCATGTTCTACTCAAAGCTCAGAAGGATTTAGGATTTAAGAGGCAAAAGCTTCGAACATTTGACTCCGTGAGGCAGCAGCCTGACTCTGAGCCAAACACGCAAGTGTTTCTCGGATCGCAAGACATGAGATAACCTGTGACGTTCCACTAATGCAACATCATGCTTTGATCCTACAGAAGTGGACTCAATCTGCACAAGGTAGGAGGTAGAGACAAAGCAAGAAAGGGAAGTAAAAAAAATTGTGAGTGGGAGCCAAAGCCACCCTTCGTCACCTCCTTCATCATTTTTTCTGTTGATGATTCAATGAATCTCCAAGCAGCTATTGCCCTCAGTTGCATCACAGATACATTAAAGATGAGAAAGAAATAAAACACATGGGAGAAGGTAAAAGCAAGTGGAAGAAAACTCTTCACCACTCCTCAACTTGCACAGCTTAACCCTCCACTTCCACACCCACCTGTTGTTTTCACCTCCTTCTTCTGCCTCCTCTCATCCCTCCGGCATTAAAACTACATTGCACTGCTCTCTATTGTTCGTATGTTCACTCTGAATTTGAAATTTCAATGGTGCATTGTTCCACGGCAGAATAAATGTGCTGGGATATCAGTGTTACATGACATTGATTTATTGATGTTACCAATGCAGTTATGCACAATGGTAATCAAGCGTCATGGATGGGGGAATATATCTAGAATTTAATGAAATACATATGGTATTACATTTATGTGTGACCCACATTTGTACAGATAAATAAACTCCAAAAATCAAATTCAAACCACCTTCTGTGTTTGGGGCTTTTAAAGCTCACTTGCTGGAAAATAGTGTCTGCATTTTCTTTTCTTTTCTTATTATTGTTATTAAGTTTGTTGAGTATGGTTTTGTAATTCACTCCCATCCATAATAAACAACAAGTCTGGATATTATATTATTCAGTCTATGTAGACAGTCCATTACTTGGCAAGAGACCAGCAATCATGTTTTGCAGAGTTGTATAAAGTATGAGGTTTTAACCTTTTAGAATTTAAACAAATTACAGCCCACAAATTTGTATTAAAGTGAGCAGTCATGCAGTGTTTAAAAATTGCAAACATTTTCAACTTCCATTTTTCATTTCTCTTTTTGATCCCCCCCCCCCCCCCTCCCCCTTTGATGGGACATTTCTGCATTTCCCCAGTTCTTCCAGCAATTTGCGGGTTTTATGGGAAGTGCGATTTTAAAAGTGTAAGTAAGGTCGAGCTTCCAACACTTGGTCTGCTCTCAGCCAATAACATTGTGAAACTGCTTGACAACGTTGCTTTTCATCCAAACACAAGTGCACATCTTAGAGGTGCATGCACAAACACATACTAGCACAAACTAGTCTACCTCCATGCTTGACAGGAAAAGGAAATGGCTTTTCTCCATTTGGAGAGCCACAAACAAGAGGTGCTGCCGGCCCATTTCAGATAGCGGTCGTCTTAAAGAGCCCCTCTGTCTGTGAATATGGAGATGAGGATTTAGGAAGGAGGGAGAGAAGGAAAAAGAGAAAAATTGAGGGAGGGAGAGATCAGAGGGTGAAAAAAGAGGGAGGAAGAGAGAAATTCTGTGTCTCTGAGGTGCTTTTCCTGCCTGTCCTGTGGCCCTTGGCTGGATTTATGCACTGGATTTAGAAGACTTGTGTGTGTGTATGTGTGTGTTTGTGCATGTGTGCGGTGTAAATGACAGGGTCTATGTAAAAAAACAAAGCCAGAGGCGACAGGTCAGAAAGTAATCACTCACAAACATGCCTACAGTTAATAGGACAAGGAAACACAAACACTCCTAATCAGGTTCTTCCTCCTCATCTAGTTTCTCTCCATTCAATCCCCTAGTCTTCTACTCACAGTTAAACAGATCATACACTCACATGCACCGCGTACTGTACACGCATGCATTAGATGAGCGCACAATGCAACACTTCTCCACCTTTTTATCCTTGTGTTCATCGTTCCCTCCATTCACTGCAGAGCCACTATCCATTGCACATTAGATAAGCCTATATGGTTTTCCTGTCTGCCTGCATTCATTTATATGCAGCTCTCCAGCAAAACAAACACTCGTCTGTGTGCGGCAGATAGCATCGCAGTATCACCATCCAGCAGCCACTACACACCACATGAATTATAGATTGTTGTAAGTGTGAGAAGGAGGTCACACGAGAACAACAGAGGGCAATTCCTGAGGTCCTGTTAAATTATTGACGACAGCAAATGTAACAGTTCATTGTCACCATTATTACTGTAAACACTGTGGATCTTAACAAAAAAAAACAAACACCCACCACTACCAATATTTTAGAAACCTTTGTATATAGGTACTGACCCAAAATGCATTACAACACAAGTCATTACAACTGCCCACACGAGTGTAATTCACAAAACTGTGACTGCTCATTACTACAACTATACTGTGGCTTTAAAGAGACTGTTTGTTGTTTACATCAAGGCTATAACTGTAATTTAGCCAATTAGCACATGCATATGTTGTCATATGTGATAATTAATGCTTAAAAATATTTATATGCTGATGGTTAGGTTGTATTAAATAGATTAATATTATTTTCTATACATATACAACTGGCTGTGAAAATCTTCCATCATTAAAGAATAAGTGACATCGTAAAAGAAACATTACTGAACAGAAGTTTGAGTTACACAAATCATGTGGTCATCTTTCACAGTTACAGCCTCTTTACTGTAAAGTTCCTTCTGGAGGACCCTGGAGGCTTATGGGGTTTAAGGCACTGACCATGAAGTGCAACATCCTTGATTTGAATCTCTCACTCTTCCAGGATCAGCTGCCTAATAAAGAAAAAAAAAACGTAAAAATAGCTTCTTTGTCTTGCTATCGCTACACGGGAGAAGGAATGAAACACTGTCCAGTAAAACCCAACTAGCAAATGTACTAAAAAGACTGCAACTTGATTAGTCACTTGATTTGCTCAACTCCAACTGCTGAAGTCTCAGATTTATCTAAGATTCAGCATCCATTTTAGACAGAAATAGATTTTGTCCCCGTTTTCTTACACTTTAATCACATTATGAAGGGGTCCATTCATTCACAGCATGATAAGGACAAAGAGTGATCCCAACAAATAAGTCTTCCAACCCCCATAATAAAATTAAATTGAGAACAAACGCAACTCTAACCTTTAAAGTACGAGATATTTTTAAAAAATCAACATCCGATATAAAACCACTAAAATAATTTGTTAAATATTTGTTTGTCCCGGCATTTCATATGTGAACAAAATAAAATCAATAGCCCATTTAAATACTCTATAAAACTGCATAAATTGCTGCATCTCGGAGTAATGCACAGTTTGCAGCGAACATAAAGAGCAGGCTGAATTCTCAGACACGTTATAATGTGGAACAGCTATTTTAAATGTAGCTTTTAGCAGATCTAATTATCAGAGCACAGCAGCTCCATCTCTCTCCAGAAATCCAGAGACGCGCAGTTCAGATGAAGTTAGCACTCTTAACGATCTTAATGTGAGTGTTTCTCTGTACTGTTAGTGTTTACACTGTGATATACCTCTCATCTCTAACCTAATGCATGCTTGGAGTAGCTCCAGCCCTTTTGTGCCCCTACACAGGATACGTGGGTATAGAAATTGGATGGATGGATAATTAGACAAACTGACAGCACTGGCAGCCATGCTACTGTCATCGCATTTATCTTAAACCCCAATAATGTAATCACAGTTCCAACCACCATAATCATCATTATACGTGTATCTTATTCACCATCCGCCCAGAAATATGCCATCTTACAGTATCGGCATCATCGTCAGCATCTCAGCACAAGCTGACGTCACTACTGTACCACGTCTGCCCGCAGCTTCATCATCCTCTAGTTTCACAGACCTTGTCAGGTCTCATTTCTTAACAGCGGCACCATATAATGAGAGCCATAACCATTATTGTCCAAAGGTCTCCTGTTCCAATCCTTTACTTTACCAAATGACTTTCCCTTGCCCCAACTCTCTCGCCTTCTCTATTTCCCGTTCGCCTGCTCTAATTACACACTGTTTGTTTGGCCTTCTGGCTGCCCCCTAATGCAGAGGAGAGGAGTCATTAAAATGATTTACAGAAGTAAACCCCACACCCACCCTTACCTCTCTTTCCTCACCTCACCTCACTCCACTGCATCCCTGCCCCCCTCTCTCCCTAAATTCCCGACCCCTTGCACCCCTAACATATAACTCAGTCAAATATCGCCGGTGGGATTCAAATCAGATTCGATTAATCCTTTTTGCTCGCTGCCTCTCTCTTTTAGTCCTTTCTCGCTTGCTGCCCTTTCCACCTCTTCCACTTTCTCCAGCACTCCCCAATCACATAACTGCAAACTTCTTAGGTTAAAACTGTTTTTATGAGGTGGCACTTTGTCTCCTTCCTTTCTCCTCACCCTTAGCCTTCTCTCTCCTTCCCTTTTAGACACACAGACAAACATTATTCCCCTCTTGAATTATGTGATGGTAAGAGACCGTAATCATTTCGGATGCCTGACTCAAATGTTATCTCCTTCCATTTACTCTGCTCCAGACATGAAAAAGCAGGGAATAGACTTTACTTCCTCTTCTTAATATGCCATCATAGGCCTGATGCATTTCACTTTTTCAACTTTTCTTTTTCACCTTACTTGACCTCCTGGAAAAAAGCACAAGGTAAACACCAGCCCGTCTTTTAAAATTAAGTATAAAACGTATACAACAGGCGAACACAAACAACAGGATTAAAATCGCATTCAATTAATCCCTTATTCCCATTGCCACCTACTCAGCAATGCTCCCTTTCTTGCACTTTCCACATCACTAACTTGCTCATTTTATTCCTCAACCTCCATCTTCTTGGGTTAAAATGGGTTTGTGCGCGAGTGTGTGCATGTGTATGTGTGGGCAGGTAAATAATTTTTTATTCAACTCTTTGACTCCATGTTATCTCCAGTACCTGACTTTCCCACACCCTCACTCCGCTTTTAATTAACACTCTTTATTTCACAGCTCTCCCTGCTAATCTCTCCATCAGAGGCCTATAGCGCTAAAGGCTGAGCTTTCACTCCCGCTGTGGGCTCTTTGTACTCTTTCAAAACAGAAAGAGCAACAAACACAAGTCTAGCCATGCACACACAGATAATAAGCCACATACACACCCACACACGGGCCTCTTGAAATACATTAATACGCTCAAATGAAAAAGCAAAAGTAAAGATGCACTGGCAGAAATATCTCATCTGATTTATTGCAAAAATCACATAATCTTCCTCCCTTTGTGCTGTGAACTTCAGGTGTCGCATAATGATGGTGTATTAACAGCTCTGTGTGATAACTGATGCATTTTAACTTCTAATAAAATGGGTAATTGGTGAGTTGAATCGTCAAAGTTTGAGATCCACACTGATAAGGACTAGTCTACCAAGATAAAGGAAGTGGTTATTGTGTCTTCATTGCGTCACTGCGTCTCCATGTAAAATAAACTCTCAGATAGTCCAGTAAATTTAGATTCTTTTATACACATAAATGACAGCATGCTTTTCACAGACAGCAGCCTGTGGAACCACGTGCATAAGGGCTTGTGGGACTATGGAGAAACTTAGAAGTCTTAGAAAATTACTCCAGGTGATGCCATAGTGATGCCATCAGAGTTACTGCAGCAAACAGACAGCCTCTGTTACAAACTTGAGTAATTGTCCGTTCATTTCTGCCTCTGTTGCTTTGATTTTTCTTTTATCAGTCTCTTGGGAGTCTTCCAACTTTACAGGAATGAAACACGGGACCACAGTGGTACACCTATAAAAGTTTAATCAATATCTAAAATGAATGTTGATACATTTTCTATCCATTTCATTTCAACTGACTGTCTCAGTATCCCCCCCCCCCCACACACACACACACACACACACACACACACACACACACACACGCATGCTTAACATCATGCTTGCAAAGACCTTCATGAGTGCATTGAGCTGAGTGTGAAAATGCAATCTAGCAAGAGAAAGATAACATCAAAGAGAGAATCTGGGCTTTAGGCGACAATTTATTTGGAGCTCTAATCTTTCCAGCAGTCGACTCTAACAGATTCTCAACAAATCTCTAAGTACCATTAATAGGCGGTTGCACTAACCTGATGTTTTTAATCACTGGCTTACTGGATAGGTTAACTTGCATTATGTCCATGCAAATTATTCAGTATAGTCACAATAGTATGCGTAAGAACATACAGGATATCATATGAAAGATTAAAATGTCTTTATCGCATTCTCTAGATTTTCCGAAACCCTGACCTCTGACCTTGACGTTGAGGTTGAGGTCACTGATATTCTGAACCATCCAAGATTTCTAGCAGCTACACCTATGGTGTCAGTTTGAAACACCTACATCAACTCATTCTCAAGTTATTGCATTCACAAACTTGAGTGTCCACCTGACAGGGTGGTGTCCACAGCACCCTATCAGCTTTTATGGCTGAGGGTTAAAAATGGCTGCTGTAGATCCGTCATCAGATTGAGTATCAAAATGTTCTGGTTTGAGTCCAAAAAGGAATTTGTTAACTAACATAATCGATAGACAGACATTACAGGTTTGTTTTTGCACCAAACCCCACACTCACTCAGGTTTTGCTTTTATTCAAAGACTTCTGGATTCGACATATCTAGGAAATTAACACTGTGCTCACCTACACCTGTAAACACCTAGAGGCTAATCTATCAGTTCTGACAGGGCTTGTGAGCTTTCTCTAGAAAAGAATACGTGTTTTTATATGGCCTGAGCTGACACTTACATGGGAACAAAAACTATCAAGATATGCTTGATAAAATACTTTTACAACTAAGATTAGACAGTTGTTTTTTATTATTACACACTTTTACATGTCATATGAGATGCTTCTGTTACGAGTGTACCACGAAACCTTATATTTCGGAACTTTAAATAATAACTCATTGAAATGAAAGTTGGAGAACAAAGATTTGTTTCATTATTTTAATAAAACTAAAGTCCAAAAATCTGTCTTACAGAATAGCACCATTTCCCTAGTGTAATCTATCTCCAGCTTGAATGCGAATGTGCAGTGCAGGGTTTCTATTGTTTCAGTTAGCGAAATGGTTTTTAATCAAATGCGACTGAGCTTTTATGCGAAAGTAATGAACGTGTCTGCTGGCTAAAATCTTTTACAAATCATTCTAAAAACGACTGAGTGATAATTTCAAAACATTTGTGACCTTTTCTGTCGCAAAGCAGCAAATAGTACGTATGTAATTAATCAAGAAGAATCACGCAAACAACAAAAGGAACAATCAATGAAAGTGTTTATTTTGTGTTTCTAATTAAAAATTGGACAATAGAAGATTGGGAAAGCATTGCCTAGTCTGATGAGTCTCGATATCTCCATGCAATATTCTCATGCTAAGTTTTGAATTTGGCATAAACAACATAAAAGCATGGATCCATCCTGCCTTATATCAGTGTTTCAGTCTGGTGGGGCTGGTGTTATGGTCGGCTGGATCGTAGATATGCAGCTGGCAAATCTGCAACATCTGTGTGAAGCTATCATGTCAATATGGGCCAAAATCTCTGAGAAATGTTTATAGCACCTTGTTGAATCTATGTCAAATGGGAGTCTAACCTTGTACTAGCAAGGTGTAAATACTGAAATAGCTGTTTTTGTATGTGCCATCTCTATATTTTCCTGTCTGAGGAAACATTCACGGTTGTGAATATATCTGCAATAAGCTGTAGGCATATGTAATACCCTGGTCATTTTGCTGGTTTATAGAATAAACGTGCTTCTGTTGAGTCGTATATAAACATTGTAAACATCTTTGAGGAGGATCACCCAGAGTTACAGAGTATATTTTTCTCTGTGTGTAGGTATATAGCTGTGAAGTGAGAGCAGAGGAGAAAAAATGAAAGAAAAGTTGGTAAGGATAACATGGGCTGAACACCATGCAAGTGATGTTCTTCGTCTGCTTTGCTCCATCAATCTCCTTCATCCACCTTTGTCTTTAGATGTCTTTATTACAGTGAATCGCATTATACCGCTGAGCCATGTTTACACATGGGAGGCAAATCACATAATTGAAGAGTGTCAGACACTGATCCAGACAATATTTAAATGTAAATATGACATTGCCAAAGTGTCTCTGAAATCCATGCTGTAATCATACCGGTCTATGAATAGCTCTATATTTGCACTGCAGGCTGAGTGCAGCAGTTAAGCAAAGATGATTTCCTAGAACTCTCCTCAACTCCAGTAGCGTAAAAAACAATGTTCTATCACGGCAGCTCTGAGACGGTGTTGAGGGGTAAGCAACGGTGCGAAGAAAATCAGTGCTACCTTTGAGTGAAGACATCGGGTGTGTAATGCCATCACACGCTCGCTCTCTGCCTCCTGTTGAGCTTTTCCACACACTGTTCTGAACAATCGTCCACTCTCTCCAATCAGCCCTTTATTGTCCAATAATGAATACTTTTCCTGTAAGAGGCCGCCGCCCATTTCCTTCTCACAAGTTTACTGTGAGAAGTGATGGGGTGGGTCTGGCCAAGAGGAATGATTTGGGTTTTTTCCCAGTACCTTCATTGTTCACAGTCTTAAATAAAGACGTTTTGGCAGACTTTGGTTTGTATATGGAGCTGCAAATAAGGCTTCAGCGTGCTGGTTGCTGTGCGTGCCTGCTTTCTGGCCCGTTAAATAACTCTCATTAAAGGGCAGCAGCAACTAATAACAATGTCTGATCTGAACCAAGCTTGTCCCTGTGCCCCATCCCCTTCTCTCCTTCTTTAATTTCCCTTTAAGGCTGCTTATTGATTCTACCCCTTCCATTCTGTAAGTCTTTTTATTTATAACACAAAGCAATAACAAGAGTGTCACAACCTCAAGTTTCGTGCAAGCTATTAATAAGATGAATCTAAAAGCGGCAGATGCATGTTTACGATATACAGTATGGGTCTCTCCTTGACATCAATCTATTCATACTTTTTTCACCCTGTCTTCTAGACTTTACCTCCAACTCAAACTTTTGAAAGAAAGGGCAAAGTGAGTGAAAGAAAGAAGATATCAGGACCAAGGACAAGAGCTGACGAAACAGACTATGATGGAAAGAAAGGGAAGCCAGAAGGAGCAAGAGGAAAAAGGCAGAATGGGAGAGATGAGCAGGGCAACCGAAATGGCAGAAGAACTGCCAAAAGGCAGGCCTTGGTGGTAAATCCAGAGACAGACAAGGTGGAGAGAGACTGAGACTGAGGATGAGGCAGGGAGAAATACGGATGTGCTGAGGGGAACAGAAATGAATAAAAGATGGAGGGAGACAGATAGGATCGAAAGGTATCGGAGGTAAGTGAGAAAACTGCTGGAACTGTTAGGATTCTCAGTAGGCAGTTGCTCCCTCTTTCCATCTCAGCTGTATTTATCAAGTCTAGCTTTGTGCAGTGCTGTTAAAATAACTACGGAGCTGTCACAGTGTGAAGTGCGCACGAGTTCAAAACAGTGCTTATTTATCAGTTTGCATTTGTGTAAGGTACATGTAAGTAGCACAAATACATAAGCCCATCTGTTGCCTTGAATCTCTATATGTGCGTGGGAATGCAGAGGAGCTGTTTCAGAATTGTGCATGCACAGTACATGTATGTGTGGGAGGGGGTATGGCAGAACATCACTATTTACAAGTATGTGAAAAGTCTGTTGGATTCTCTGAGAGCCGCAGTGTGCTTTGTTGGATCATACAGCCACGTAGTCTAACTGTTTAGCCAGACTGCACTGCAAGAAAATCACAATACCTGCAGGATTTCAATATTTAAAGAGCTTTTCTACATTCTTTGACACTCAGGTGAAAAAAAAGAGTCAACTGTGCCAGACAGGGTCCCTGTTACAGCTGAGATGGAGTAGAATTTTGTCATTTGTCTAGCTCTTTCTATGTTATTTTTCAGCTAGCCTGCCAGGTGTAACCCACTAACTGTCACTTTGTGAACATGCCCAAGGCTGAAAAAATGATCAGAAATACTAACCCACCAGTCTACCTAACATATATCTGAAACCAGGGGCTCATATTCAGAGGATAAATCCAAAGTGAATCTTTTTTTTTTTTCTGGCCAAATTCTTTTTGGTAATGATAATTTGGTACTTACCAAGGAGAAACAAACACATGTTGCTGGAACATAGAAGCACACAAGCCAACAAGTCAAGCCAAGCTTCAATATTTAGGGAGGAAGTCTAACGTGAGTGCACCTGAAACAATAAATCAATATCAATAAATAGCTGCACACTACAGCTCAACTACATTGGTTGTAGTTATAGATGATGTACGCATGTACTACCACAGTAAGTGCAGTAGGCTGAAGTTGTTCTGCACAAAATTATAGCATAGTAGTTATATATATTTATTATTAATCCTTTATTTATCCAGGTAAAAATCTCATTGAGATTAAAAATCTCATTTACAAGAGAGACCTGGCATCATAGCAACAAAAGTCACATACCACATATATATACATACACAGTATAGTATATAGAGTTATATCATATATATATATATATATGATATAACTCTGTATACTATACTGTGTATGTATATATATATATATATATATATATATATATGATATAACTCTATATACTATACTGTGTATGTATATATATATATATATATATATATATATATATATATATATATATATATATATATATATATGATATAACTCTATATACTATACTGTGTATGTATATATATATATATATATATATATATATATATGATATAACTCTATATACTATACTGTGTATGTATATATATATATATATATATATATATATATATATATATATATATATATATATACATACACAGTGCTTGAGTGCGAGAGGAACTGACCTGAAAAATAGGATCATGGCCAAGCTTGAAACCTGGATCCCCCGTAGCCGGTTACCAAGATTACGTGAAGTACCCTCAGAAGGTCTGCTAGATGATGTTAATGCAGCACTACGGGCAATACCTACAACCACGATTACCGACACTAACAAGCTGATCTACAATACGGCAGCAGTGATCAGTGAGATGCTTGGCTACAAGTTGAACAGCCACAAGGGGCAGTACCCTCCATGGAGAAGGAGGCTAGAGGGCAAGATCAAAGTAGCACGGAGAGAGGTTAGCCAACTAACGGAGTTGCAGAAAGGTGCGACGAATAAGGTGCCTAAGAAATACAGCAAGCTGTCCATACCTGAGGCCTTGGAAACTGCCAAGCAAAGACTCACAGCCTTGGCCAGCCGCTTGAGGAGGTACACCAGAGAGATAGAAGGCAGGAGAATAAACCAGCTGTTCTCCACAGAACCAGCAAAGGTGTACTCTCAGTGGCAAGGGAACAATAAGAGAACAGCACCACCAAGGCTGGAGACGGAGCAATACTGGAAGAGCATATGGGAGAAGGATGCAACCCATAACGGCAATGCTCAGTGGCTAGTGGATCTGAGGGCAGACCACAGCGACCTCCCTGAACAGGGTCCAGTAACCATCACAGTGGCAGATATCCAAGAAAGGGTCTCCAGTATGAAGAGTTGGACAGCACCAGGGCCCGACATGGTTCACGCCTACTGGCTGAAGAAGCTAACTGCACTCCACGAGCGTCTGGCAGCACAAATGAACCAGCTGCTAGTTAACGAGATACACCCGGAATGGCTAACTGAAGGCCGGACGGTCCTGATCCCCAAGGACCCCAAGAAGGGACCGGTCCCCTCCAACTACCGACCAATAACCTGCCTCTGTACTACATGGAAGCTCCTGTCAGGCATCATATCGGCTAAGATGAACAGGCACATGGGTCAATACATGAGCGGGACACAGAAAGGAATTGGCAAGAATACCAGAGGCGCAAAACACCAGCTACTGGTAGACAGAACAATCAGCCGAGACTGCAAGACCAGACTGACCAACCTGTGCACTGCCTGGATTGATTACAAGAAGGCCTATGACTCAATGCCCCACAGCTGGATACTGGAATGCCTAGAATTGTACAAGATCAATGGGACCTTAAGAGCCTTCATCAGGAACTCAATGGGGATGTGGCGTACAACACTAGAGGCCAACTCCAAGCCCATAGCACAAGTCACCATCAAGTGCGGGATCTACCAAGGAGATGCTCTGTCCCCACTGCTGTTCTGCATAGGCCTGAACCCCCTCAGTGAGATCATTAACAAGACTGGCTACGGATACCGACTACGGAACGGAGCAGTTGTCAGCCACCTCCTGTACATGGATGACATCAAGCTGTATGCCAAGAGTGAACGAGACATCGATTCACTGATCCACACTACCAGGCTATACAGCAATGACATTGGAATGTCGTTCGGACTGGAGAAGTGTAGTCGGATGGTAACAAAGAGAGGGAAGGTAGTCAGAACTGAGGGGATTGAACTACCAGAAGGCAACATTGCAGACATAGAGGACAGTTACAAGTACTTGGGGATCCCGCAGGCGAATGGGAACCATGAAGAGGCCGCTAGAAAGGCTGCAACCACCAAGTACCTGCAGAGGGTCAGGCAAGTCCTGAGGAGTCAGCTGAATGGTAAGAACAAGATCCGGGCCATCAACACGTACGCCCTGCCCGTGATCAGGTACCCTGCTGGGGTAATAGGCTGGCCAAAGGAGGAGATAGAAGCCACTGACATAAAGACAAGAAAGCTCCTTACCATGCATGGAGGGTTTCACCCCAAGTCCAGCACCCTGAGGCTGTACGCTAAGCGGAAGGAAGGGGGCCGGGGACTGGTGAGTGTCAGCACCACAGTCCAGGATGAGACAAGGAACATCCAAGAATACATTGGGAAGATGGCCCCAACTGACCGAGTGCTCAGTGAATACCTCAGGCAACAGAAACCCAAGAAAGAGGAGGGAGACGAGGAACCAGCATGGAAGGACAGGCCCCTGCACGGTATGTACCACCGGCAGATAGAGGAGGTGGCTGATATCCAGAAATCCTACCAGTGGCTGGACAAAGCTGGACTGAAAGACAGCACAGAGGCACTAATCATGGCAGCACAAGAACAAGCTCTGAGCACAAGATCCATAGAGGCTGGGGTCTATCACACCAGGCAAGACCCCAGGTGCAGGCTGTGTAAAGATGCCCCAGAGACAATCCAGCACATAACAGCAGGGTGCAAGATGCTAGCAGGCAAGGCATACATGGAACGCCATAACCAAGTGGCCGGCATAGTGTACAGGAACATCTGTGCCGAGTATAACCTGGAAGTCCCGAGGTCAAAATGGGAGATGCCCCCAAGGGTGGTGGAGAATGACCGAGCTAAGATCCTGTGGGACTTCCAGATACAGACGGACAAAATGGTGGTGGCTAACCAACCGGACATAGTGGTGGTAGACAAACAGAAGAAGACGGCCGTAGTGATCGATGTAGCGGTTCCGAATGACAGCAATATCAGGAAGAAGGAACACGAGAAGCTGGAGAAATACCAAGGGCTCAGAGAAGAGCTCGAGAGGATGTGGAGGGTGAAGGTAACGGTGGTCCCCGTGGTAATCGGAGCACTAGGTGCGGTGACTCCCAAGATAGGCGAGTGGCTCCAGCAGATCCCGGGAACAACATCGGAGATCTCTGTCCAGAAGAGCGCAGTCCTGGGAACAGCTAAGATACTGCGCAGGACCCTCAAGCTCCCAGGCCTCTGGTAGAGGACCCGAGCTTGAAGGATAAACCGCCCGCAGGGGCGTGCTGGGTGTTTTTTTTTTGTTATATATATATATATATATATATATATATATATATATATATATGATATAACTCTATATACTATACTGTGTATGTATATATATATATATATATATATATATATATATATATATATATATACACAGTATAGTATATAGAGTTATATCATATTTATATCATATTTTGGGGGGTTCCAATCTGTTTTCCATCTTGCTTTGGTAAAACTGAAGGTTACTTTTTCAAAGCTCTCTTCAACTAAATTATTAAACATGATATTAAAAATGAGGTAAGAGTATGATCAAGTTGTAAAAGAATTATCTATTGTTCAATATATCAGAAAAAACTTAGTTCACAGCAAGGTCAAAAGCACAGCAGATCTTGAAAATTAAACCCTTTCTTCTGGCTGTCAGTTAGAAAACAATATGAATGAATGTTTGGCTGCTGTTTTGAAGACTTGTCTTGTTGTAATTATGGTAGGTCATATGTGCAAATTATATTAAACCTCAGCTGTCATTATAGTGGCGGTAAGGGCAGTTATAGAATACCATGAAAGGTGTTTGTTATATCATCCTCACACAAAATCCCCACACACACACAAAGGGAAACGAGAACAGATGCAATCTGTGCAAATGATGCATTATTTTGTGTGAATGTGCTGTTAGTCCTCTAGTGTGGGAGGGTGACAAAATCGTGTAGCTAAGCTACAGTACGGGTGATGCTAGGGACTCTGTTTGTTTGTGTGCTTGTGGTAGTGTACATAAACAAGAATATGTGTGTGCATGAGGGCTGAAATGAAGGTAGGATGTTGTTATCATCTCCCACTGCCTCCCACCCTCCATCCATCCCAGCTCTCTGTCGTCTCAGCGGCAGGGGCATGTAAGTCGGTTACAGCAACATAATTTTCAGGTGGGTCAGATGGCAGCATTTTGCACCCCCACACCACCTCCCTCTCTCTGACTCCCTCTATCCATCCACCACCTCTGGCCAATGCTAGAACTTTACAACTGGATGAGCAAAGTGGCAGCGGCTACCTACCTGGCTCTGTGATTGACTGCAGTGCCGCTGAGCGAGCTTCACTGTATCTGTGCCATGTTTATAGCTTCTTTCACCTTCGCAGTAATTGAGTCCCTCCCCATGCGAAATATGCACTGCCAGACAGGCAGATGTGTGCGTGGATGAAACCCATCGTGTGTGTATGTTACGTGTGGGAGCTGGGAGTTGACTGACAGGCTACATAACTCAATTCCGAAATTCTGAGGGAACCTGACTGCTGTTTTCCTGTGTGTCTGTGTGCGAGCATCTACTTATGTGTGTCTGTGACTGGACGCAAATATGTGTGCAGCGATTTGAGGGTGAGTGGTATATGTATGTGGCTCCTATATAATTCTGTGGAGCTTTCCACAGATATCTGAAAGGAAAGTGTGCAGTGGATTAGAAAAAAAAACGTACACAAAATAGATTTCTAGGTGCACACACTTTTTATGCTCATTTTTTCACGTGCCAGGCTCAACCAGTCGGAGGTGTGTTTGGCATGACAAGATTGCTAGGACAATGATGCATGTGTATGTGCCTGCATGTGTGAGCAGAATACCACTTAGCCTCTTTCAGGCAAATACATGCATAAGAGCACACAAAACTGTAAAACGACCACTATGTTAAGAACAGGTCAGGTAGGAGAGGTGAATATGTAATGGATAAGGGCCACATAGGTCAGATAAGACAGATGGACAAAGCAGGGGAGGAAAGACAAAAGTAATGAGGCCTGCATAAAAGTCTACCTGTGAAAGATGGAAATTGGTAGGATGTATATGAGGGAATTAAATATGAAGGTGCTCGACTCTCTTCTGGTGTTTATGCTTTGGGAGAAATAAAAGAAAGGCCAGAGACAGAGACAGAGAGAAAGAGAGAAGGGGGTTAGTTGAAAACTGTCTTGGGAGGAAGGGAAGATGGGTGGGAGATGAATGGATATGGTTGGAGGGACTGCACGGTCTCTGAAGGGCATGTACAAAAATGAGCTTCCACCTTCAGAATACTGCTGTGCAGCGTATAAGCAAAATGCACACTTCAGCAAGCCCAGAGCAAAAGAGATGGCAAGAGAAGGTAAATCTGGAGATAAGGGGAAAAAGAAAAAAAAACTCCAATTGAGTATAAAAAGAAAATATAAAGTTAAAAAAGAAAGGAAGCTGGAATTGAACTTATCAAGAGAAATTGGAAGAAGGAAGAAGGTGCGGAGAAGTCAAAAGTAATATTGGAAATGAATTGATGCGGCGTGTGTAAATGGAAGGCGGGTGAGGAAAAACAAAGAGTCAGATGGAAGGAAAAAACATTTTGTACATGCAAATGAGAATGAGAAAGCAAAAACACAGGCATTTGTGGTGACCACCTGGGCCCTGTCAATCGTGTCTCTCTCTCTCTCTCTCTCTCTCTCTCTCTCTCTCTCTCTCTCTCCTTTTCCCTTTCACTGTCTATCCCTCCACACCTGGGTTCGCCTGCCCGCGGCTACAGTACAAGAGGTAGATAGCAAGAGGAGGCAGGAATGGGGTGGAAGCAGCAGGGAGGCAGGAGAAACTGCCAAAGTATCCATCAGCAAGCAGTCCTGGCAACAAAAAGTCCCCTTTCCCCTTCACCAAGTCTGTCTTTCCAACTATCATTGAGTCTCCCTCTCACTGCAAACTCTAAGTAACAGTTGGAGCAGATGCATGCGGACACATGCACCTGGATCACAGAACTGACGGGTGTGTGTGGGCATAGGCATGGGCATTTAAGCATCAACGAGGTTAGGCACAGAACGATCGGAGCACAAGGAGGGATAAAAGAGGTTTTTAGCGATCATGGTGAGTACAAACAAAAAGACAGCAAGTCAGTGTTGAGGCCCTTAAACCAGCTTCACACTGTGGGAGAATTGGGAATGAAGGATAAAAGAAAGGCAGCCAGAAAAAGAAGAACACGGCATGAAAAGGTGGAGAGAGAATAAGTATAGCAATCAAGTGGGGAAAAAACTGGTTTAGCTTGAGAACAAAAGGCAGACAAAGAGTGCTACATGCATAACAACAAAGCTAAAAAGTGAATGTGCATTTAAAACACAATCACCAGGTGTGTCCCTCTATTTGTCTGCAATACTCTAGAAGCTTAGAAAAAGGAAGACAGGAATGGCATTTAAAAAGCACAGCACAAAAATCCCCACTGCAGTAAGGAAGTATGAAAACTCCAAAGGCTCTCTGGAGTGCTTGCAATGTTTGTATTTGTGCATATGCAAATTTAGGTGTGTAAATTAGCGCAAGTGCATGAGTCAACTTGCCAACCTGTCTCTCTGCTTTGATTCAAATTTGTGCACATTTCTGTAACTTAACCACTGATTTACAAGTCAGTCATCATTTGGGATCAACCTGCTTTTTAATTACAAGTGGTTTATGTTTGTTTTTCATTTCCCCCATAAGCTCATAAATTGCTTTCCTCACCTCAACTTAAAATCGATCTCCATGATAAATAAGCATCGTTATAATTGCATATACAAGTAGTGCTGTCGCAAACTAAAATTTGTGATTGCATGCACACACACACACCTTTTGGTGTTTAATTGCTCAGTGGCAAATATTTGATAATGGCTGACTTATTATAATGTAACAATACAAATCTAATTAATGTTATAGTCTGTGCCTTAAAGCTAGGGCTTTATGATTGTTTTAAGGGCATAATTTGCTTTTGTGTAACTTCTCTGACTAGCACATAGAATCAGATGGCTGAAATTCATGGCTATTTTTAATTGTTAAAAGATTTAATTAATCTTTAAAGATCAGGATATTGTTGAAATAGGTAGGGTAGTTACGATGTTAGGATTTCAAACTGGATACTGATACCCAGGAAAATACAAAATAACATTTTAAAACCACTAGGGAAAAAATTAC
Source organism: Copadichromis virginalis (assembly GCF_057382275.1). Classification (NCBI taxonomy): domain Eukaryota; kingdom Metazoa; phylum Chordata; class Actinopteri; order Cichliformes; family Cichlidae; genus Copadichromis; species Copadichromis virginalis. Next base: position 28,267,677 of record NC_140628.1, read on the forward strand.
AAAGCAGTGATAGTGAAATTTCGCTGGACAAATTTGCAGCATTCTATATTTATTTTTTCTAACAAAGTTTCAAACTTAATAGACCTGACCAATCAGACTTCTGCATTTGGCGAAATATAAGCTGATAGTGTAACACGTACACCAGTACTGAATGTACGAATAGTAAAAAAAAATAATGTAAAAACCCACTAGTTTATCTCAGACACACAGCTAGATGCTGCTCCAGGTTAATCAGCTCTCTAAAATTATTTCTATGTCTTCTCAGATGTGATTCCAAATCTGCCAACAAAAGCTCAAATTTCCCCACTGACATCCTTTAATATGTACAAAAGTGGTCGCAATACAACTTCAACTCCTGGATCAAACTAGGAAATTCTCCCTGCTACGTTCCTGTGAGAATTGTAATATTTTCCACAAAAACACAACACATTGGTACATACATTACATGACAAGTTTAGAAAAAAAAAAACAGGCAACTAGGCATAATAGGCATAATAGGCATGATAGGCACGACTAGGCATTTTGACTAGGCAAAAATAACTATAAAGGCAACAATATTTTAAGGTTTTCTGAGTTAGTACTGTGCTTCTGGTGAAGTTGTACCATATTTTTGTTGCTGATCAAACAGAGTTGATAAGATAGGCCATCCACGTTTCTGTCTAGTTGATCCAATACTTTTTCCTGCTTCAATCTCAGACTTTAAGAGAAAAATAACACTTTTCTGTCATCAATTATTGTGTTAACCTGTGAAATTAATAAAGTCTATTAATGTTACAGACAGGCAGCAATAACATTCTTTTTATTTTTAGCCACAGCCACTAGCTACTACCTTAACAATAACAAAGGCTAATGTGGCTATTAGGTAACTGCTAATAGTTAAAGAGCTAACATTAACATATGTGACAGCCTGTTAACATTTATGATAGCTATTAAATACTTTAACGTGGCTGAAACTGGAGTTTTAATGATCTTACGAAGTTCCTCATATACTGTTGCTCAGTGTTGGTAATGAAAGAAGGGCTGTGTGAAGCTGCGTGCCACCTTTAGCAGGTGAACACAACAATGTGGGTATCTAAACAAATCAGACAGTCATTTTTTATACACACACACACACACACACACACACACACACACACACACACACACACACACACACATATATATATATATATATATATATGTGTGTGTGTGTGTGTATGTGTGTGTGTGTGTGTGTGTGTGTGTGTGTGTGTCCATAAAGGTCATTTTGTACTATGTACTGCATAGCAACTGGAATCTTGGACACTAAAGCAGATAAAGCTGCTCTGATAAACGGAGGAGAGATGGTAGACCTCATGGCCTTTGGGAAGAGAAAAAATAATCAAGAATGAAAGCACATTCCTCCCTACAGCTTCCTTTTATTAGTTTCTCAAGCAATAAAGTAAGTTACTGTATATGCAGTCAGGAGGCGACAGTGTCGTACTGTGTGTTCTGTGGTGCCTTCCAGACTGTAGGATCTACGGCATATTGCAGACACAAAAACCTCTTGCTGTTCACGGCTACATGGATCAAAAGAGCTAAAAATGACTTTGGTACCATCCACAGAACCCCACTGGCCCCTGCAAGCTGCTTCACAGCTCAATTCACCAGTACTGCCCAGTGGGTGGCAGTTGCTATGAACCACTGTTTCCCTGCAACTGCGCCCAGTGCCCTAGGCCTGTGTCAAGCTCATTCAGTATCATTGCCTGTAAGCCTGTTTCTCTCTTCCACTTCTGCAATGGCCAGAAAGGAGAGCCATGGTTCATGTGTGTTCAATGATAAAACTATTCATCAAACAGAAAGAACATGTCTGTGTCAAGTCAAGCACCACCTCAATCTACTGGTGATGCTTAATGGGAGATGAGGGGAGAGGGGTTGTACCTGTTAACAAGCATAAGGTGAATCAGCAGTCATGCACTTAAACGCCCCTTCAGCCGCTCGAGAGGAAATGAATCCTGGGAGAGAATCAACCAGAGCTTTCCTCAAGGTCATTGGTGCCTGGCTACTTTTTAAGTGGCCTTGCCAGCTCTAACAGTCTTTGCAGAAACAATCGTAGCACCAATCCAATTTGGCTCAGTTTCTTTTCTTTTTACTTCAGTGCAGACGGCTGCATTGCCTCACTATTGTTTTGCCCTGCTGAAAGCAGAGCATGAATTGATGACCTTATGAATCTCAAAGAGCCTGGCAAATCATTGCAGTAAATCAAGCACCAGCACATTAAGCATGACTGCAGGCTCTTTCCCCCTAAGTTTCTTTCTTTTTCTTTCTTCTTTGTGTCCATCTCTTTCACACTCTTTCCTTCCTACGAGCACTTGGGGATATTGAGAGCAGCCAACTTTTTGAGGATTGTTTTCATGTGCTGCTAATTAATTGCCTCTAATTAATGGTTGTTTACGGGTTGCTAATGAAGTGGATCAAAGCCTACTACTCCTGATGTGGAGGCTCTTGTCTTAGGCTGTAGAAGGAGATGAAGAGAAGAGCAGACAGACAGAGACAAGCAGCGCAGAGAATTGAGGGGTGATTCTGACAGTATAGCGCTAACTACGGTTGAGGCTCTTTTTTTCTTCAGTACCTTTATCAACTATCATTTGGCTTCTGTGCAGAACAGAGCTGAGCAGTCTGACTTTGATATATCGGCAGCTGCTGTTATCTCTGGTGTTATCTTGAATGATAGCATTTGGTTTTTAAAGTGGATACAGTAAACTGCAATGTGTACTTTTGCAACATTTAGAAAAATACTCTATGAAAACAGTTTCTTCCTAAATACATTTTTAAAGCAAACACCCCTCTTTCCATACAACTTTTAATGTTTTCAGAAAGCATTAAACATTCATTAACATGATGAAGCTTTGATGATGTTTGAAATAAAGGAACAGAAATGCCACTCCTGAGGTTTCTGTAACCACTGTATCTGACTCTATCACTTTATCTCTGTCAGACATGGTCTTAGCGCGAATGAATTTGCCACTCATGGGAGAGACATTTTGCGAGCTTTCTAAGATAGAAAACTCATCCGAGACCTCTCCAGCATTGTTGTGACCGTCTTCTGAAAATCTCCATCTGATTTCCCAGTAGATAGTGCGCTGCTTGGCAATTTTCAGCATCCGACAATCTCATCAAAGCAAACCTATTAATGGCAATGATATGAAGAAGGATTCTAAATGGCAGACAGATGAATAGCCCTGTGCGTGTGTGGGTGTTTAATTCTCCAAGCCGAAGCGCCATGTAGCTTTGCTGAAAGTGGGAGGACTGTCCACGAGCTGCTGGTAAACAATTTCAATACTTGTTTGCCTGCGTTTTTGTGTGCATGTGGGTGTGACAGTGCATGTGCATGCTGTGACCTCATCGATCATGACACTTTGCCTCTCAGGTGTGGTCACCTACACAGTGCCTGCCCGCGCTCGCTTTTCTCGGTATATTGCCATCCATCTCTCTGTTTCGCCTCTTCCCCCTCCTCCTTCTCCTTCCCCACATCCTCTTCTCATATCAGCACCCTCTACTTTTCTGCTTTGGCCCCACCTACCTAATCTCTCTCTTCCCTCCTTCCTCACTTTTTTGGCCCCATAGATCAGTCATACTGCACCGTAGGGATTGCTTTCTCTCTCTCTCTCTCTCTTGTTCTTTTTTTTTAAACACGCCCTTCCATTTTAGAGCTGAAATCCTGCAATCATTCACTCGTTTGTTGGACTTCTCTCTGCCTGACTTTCTCCTCTGCTCTGTTCCTCCCTGCTCCAGTGGTCTGTGACGCAAGCCCCTGGCGCTTTCCCTCCCCCTCCTTGCGGTCTTCCTTCGTTCTTTTATACACTGTGCAGCCAGCCATCTCTCCCTCTCTCCCCGTAACCCTTTCACTCTCCCTCTGTGACCCCATCAGTCCCTCAGTGCCCGAGCTAAGGCTGGTCACTCTTCATCAGCTAGCCTCCACTGGACACACAGACCTCCCAAAAGCAAAGGGAAATGGGGTCTTGTTGGCAACATTTGTGCCCAGCCTGACAGTTTCACCTAGGTTTAAGTTCATTTCTGACCCTCCTTACCCCGACGCGAGCACCTAATTACCAGTCATCCTCTCCTCCTCTTGTCTCTACATCAAGTCTTCCAGGCGGGATGTGTATTAGCCTCAGCACTGCCAGAGTACACAGTTTCCAACTCTTCAATTTTAGGCACTTGCCCTCTTCAGCTAAATAAGGCTCTCTCATCCAATCACAGCTAGTGAGAGCTCTGTTGCAGTGCCTGAGTGGGGATAATCACCTTGGTTACTGGCATTACCAGAGGCTGCTGTCTGGCCACGTTAGCGCTGCGCCCTGTGGGAGCTGCCGAAACAGGTGTCACAGCAGCAAGGAAGGGTGTTAAACAAGCCCAGGGCCAGGCAGGAGGCATAAACGTTTACTCTTAGTCATGGAAACCATGTCACCAATAGCAAGGAATGTTCCCCAGAATGGCATTAGTGGTTCAAAGTTGGGGGGTTTTTAACATCAGAGGACTGCCTCTTTCAACTTTGTCTCTTTTACCTGCCTGCAATTCAGGGTTAGCTTCCGTTGACATAATCACACCTTGTGCTCAGCAGCTGCCTTTGTCAGTATTCCCTAAAAAGCTACACAAAGACAATCACTTTTTGTGACACAGTCACAGCTTCATGGCAAAGACAAATACACATCGAGAGGGTTCAGCATCTGGAGAAAAGCTGCTGTCTCAGGGGACACGAGGTCGCAGCATGGGCAGCTGGACCCAAAGAGGCGATCTACTTTTGCACTGGGCCAGTCAGTTCAGAGAGAGTTAAGAGTATCAGATTGATTGGCAGGCTTCGAATGCCAGCAAATGGAGGAGACGTCCTTGGCATCCGAGTCAGCATTAAAAACTTCAGCTGCAAAGTTGGTGAAACGCCAGTTGTTCTCAAAGAGCGACACGTAAGGACGACATAGATCACCATTATGATAATCACAAGCTGCACTGTCTGGGGAATAGTAATGGGAAGGAGATGAGGTGGCAGCCATAAAGAGTGTTTCTACATTAGTGCTGGCCTGATTAGATTGACAGAAAGTTTCACTAATGGACGATTAAACAAATGGTCAAATGAGATATAAGGATCCAATTACCAATTGGCGTCTTTGTGTGCCCCTTTCAATCATTGTGCTTCATGTGTTCTGTTTGCATGAACTTGTTCGTGAGGACGCAGCAGAGTGAAAACAAGAGCTGAAAAAAGGCTGAAAAGGGGAACGCTTAGTCATATGATGTGTCCCTGCAGGGATATAGAGGAACTTGCTCCTTCCTAGGTCCTTTTATTTCTATTCAAGTGAAAACAAAATCCTTTTTGAACCTGGTATATAATACTGGAAGAAGTTACGGAAATGTATTTATTGTGTGAAGCAACCGCAGATCAAAACAAATGAATTATGGATTGCACAGAAGACTGGAGGGCAGATTAGGAGATAATTACTGTAAAATACATCACCTGTACTAAATGGTGAACCTCGAAACCTCTGCTTCTGAGTAATGGACCCATGAAAGCCCAAGGGAGAATAAAAGCAGCCCACACTGAGCTCTGTAACTCTTTCAGTTGTGACTATCCCAAAAAGTGATACAGTCCAATTTGTTTATGGAGCTTATGTTGAGCCAGTTGTTCAGCCGAGATAGTGGGCCACCCTGTCAGGACCCTTTAAGAATGCCCTGGTTGATCAAACATGGCCACGCGCAGCAGCAACAGGCAGCATATTTTTCCTTAAAGAAAAGCTCCTTTCAGCTTCTTCTTTGTTGACAGGCATAGTCTGCCAAGTTCAGGTTGTCCAATTATTTCGACCTACAAAAAGCAGGGAATCTGAGGGGGAAAAGAATTCAACGCTGAAATCTGATTGTGCACTGGGCTTTAGATATTCACCTTGAACCAGCAGATGGCAGGGCAGAGAGCAAAGAAGGGAGGTCTAGGTCTTCATAATTAAATTGCCAAGAAGTTTATCTTATTTACGGGGAAAATTATGCTCCAAGGTTTGGATCAAAGGATAAACCTTGGCTCACGGTGAAGACATTTTCAGCACATTAAAAAACAAAGATGCTGAAATAGCAAGCCCAATGTAACGTGGAAGAAAGTAAAAAGGCAACGTTAACTCTGGAATGATGCAAACTGTGCCTGACAAGCATCAAAATCTGCACTTGAGTTCAGACAAACTCTTGCATAAGCAGTAATATAACTATGTTCAAAACAGGTAAGCTGTCTATAGGCAAGATGTGTGTGGATGTTCATATGCGTTCCTGCATTTATTTGAGTGATCATATAGTATGTGTCCATATTTTTATTTTTTGTGGGTACTGCATTTCCCTTGATGCTTGTGTTTACACGCCAAACCTCCCTTCTGTGACTCACAGCGACATTGATTTATGCATGGCTTCACTGAGTGTTTGTGTGTATGTGCATATGCACACGCGCACTTGCACACACCAGCTATAATTGGTATTCAAATCTCCTCCCACAAGTACGTCCAACTGCTGCCGTTTTTCAGCCACCAGAGTCCCAGCCAAGGTCCAAACAGGATGATGGGGAACAAGCTCAAACGGATGGCTCTCATTGCACACATTCAAATAAACAAATGGAGGTGATTTAATGCACACTGCGATAAGGGAGGTGGTAATGGCGGCATAGGAGAGAAATGGGGATGAGTTGTTAGAATGGAAGTGATGGAGGGTAGCGATTAAGGGTGGGCACGAAGCAGAGGTGGAGTTAACAGCATTTGTTACTGTACGTGCTTTGCAAGTTTGGCCTGCAGCTGCTGTTGATCAGACACCTCCACAAAGCCAGGCAATCTGCGCACAAACATACAGCACTGACTGTGTGTGCATGTCCCTCAGGCCTGCCCGTCAGACACACTGTGAAGTCTTTCTGCCTTTCTTCTCTCACTTTTCCTCGCTCCCTCGTTCTTTTCTGCCTTTCTTCCTCTATCCATCTTTCCATCCCTCTGTCTCTCCCTCATCCTTCACAGAAGTGCCAAGTCTTCCAGCCTCGCTATCGTCACAGCAACCTCTCAATCTATCTGTCCACTCATCCATCTATCCACCCAGTTTGTCCATATCTATTCTAGCATAATAACAACTGCCAACCCTCTATAGCCTCCCACCTTTCCCTTCTTTCAGATTGGTGGAAGAAAAATAACCGAGACAAGATCTTTATTAAATCTCTTTTTTCCTAATGCAGACACAGCATCGGTGCACATCTGCAAGGTTTTTAGAAACAGACGATCTTTACTCTACCTCATCTCCCTCCTTTCTCCACCGACCTTATGCCTGTAACACCCCTAAACTCCCCAGCCTCCTGTCTCTCTCAGCCCCTGTCAGAGGCTAGATTAATGACAGTGATCAGTGAGCAGCCCCCAGCTGAGGTTGCCTGCAGCTTAGGCAAAACCCTGCACTGTACGCAGCACGCACGCCCATGCACACACACTAATGTAAAGCACATACTTGCAACACACACACATATTCATAGATGGGTGCCCAAACCCACAAACACAAACCCCATACACAGTGAGAACAACATACAAATACCTATAGCTCATGCATACCTTAACCACCCAGTGTTCATTAAACACATACATACACACAAACACACACACTTTCTCCAAAGGAAAAAATCAATATCTATCAATATACTGGCTCTGGTGAGGTCGGTATTAGTGCAGCCACAAAAATGGCTTTGGTAAGGTAGTTCTTGTATACAAGAGACATCAACATAACAGCACCGTCCAGGTTTGAGTGTGTCCATGCCTCACCAAGCACTTAACTATTTCACTGCCTCAGGACAACATAAACAAGGGGTCACAGAGTGCAACAGCCACAGGACACAAACCAGCAGAGCAACATTTATGTGCACATTGTCATCATCAATCCTCCTTAGTCAAAATCACAGAGGCTTCAGATGGACTTTTCTTTTTGAAAGTTTTATTTCAAATTGCATCCAAACAAATCCCACAAAGATATCCAGCTGAAGTTCTTCAGAGGCTAATCCAAATCCCCATATTTTGCAAATGTGGCACTTAAGAAGCTACTGAGTGACCATAACTAGCCAACTACTGTGTAAAAGAAGTAAAGCAGGACTATCCCAACCTGAAGTGTTCCAGTGACGGTGATAAAAGCAATACAAAACACTACAGGTACTGTTACAAGTTGCTGTAAAGCATTGTTAGATGTTATTTTAGCTGATAAGGGGGAGGCTCAAAGGTCTTTACAGTCCCTCACCCTTCTCCAGAATATAAAAGCAGTAACAAACAGCACTGCCGCTGCTGGTGTGTCTGAGACATGTCTGGTCCACTGCGGGCATTTGTTATGAGCTCTCGTGTGTTCTATGAGAATATTTAATCGGAGCTCTGTGTGTGTCGCTGCATTCACAGGCTGCATAAGTCACAGGCTCCCATTTCCCATTCCGAAACAGACAACAGCTGTAATAAAATGAATCCCAACATCAGGAGAAAATGTAAATTCTGTGACGCACAAGGGTTGAGAGAGCATTGGCTTCTTTCATTAAATATTCATGCATGGTCAAAAAAAAGTGGCCACCTTTCACTTTTCTTTTCAACGACTTGACATTTTAGGGGTCTTCCCAGCGTAGCAGTTCCGACATGTGATTAAGACAATGACTCATATCCATGTAACAATACAGCCCCGGCTTCCGCAAAGGGCATTGACTCTAATTACCCACTGAGAAATATTAACACCAGTCCACAAAACAACAGTAAACTGGCACATCTGCACGTGTTTTGCTCCGTGGTGCGCTCCTCCTCCTTCCCGTCCAAGTGCACAGTAAGTCAGAGTGGACCCGGTGCATTTTAAGCGTTATTCAGCTTCTACTTAGAGGACTTAGATAAACTTGCACAGAAAACCCCAAACACATCGAGACGGCGTGACACTCTTCCCATTCACATCACATTCGTTCACTTTCATTTGAGCCTTACCAGTGTTGAGCAGCCAAGCCACTGTTACGATGGTTAGAGGGACGCAGTAGTTCCACACGGTCGCGAAAGCCATCGCGGGTATTCCCCTCTGATATCTTTCTTAATATTCCTCTTCCTTTGAGAAATCAGAGTGACATGAACCCGCAGGTTCACCCTCCGACAGCGCCTTTAGCGTCTATGTGTGTGTGCGCGCGTGTGTGTGTGTGACAGGGCGCGCGCGTGCGACTGTGCGTGAACGAATGTGTGCTTTGTTAGGCTTTCCGAGCGTAATAGCAGGTCTTTACATAGTAATGCTCCCCTCTCATACACACCCACTTTCTCTCCCTCTGAATCCCCGAATATGACGGCTTGGCCGGTTTTTCTTGGTTACTTTACATTGTAAATATATTGTAAAGCTTGCCAATTGGGCGGTCCTGGATGTCTTTCTAGCCAATTGCAGAGAGCAGGAGCAGGTGGAGGGGTGTGCGGATGTGAGCAAGGGGCTGGGTTTAAAAAAAGGAATGGGCTATCCAGGAGGAGAGCCGGGGAGGCAAGAGGGGCTGCGTCTTCCAGTTAATTGAAATCAATTCGCGCTAAATGTGATTGATAACCAGCATTAATTTTCCGACTCAAATAACCAATTTATTTCAAATTCCACCCCAAGGACTTAAAAGATGCAAGGCACGCTGATTAAGATGACGGAAATGAATGGTTGTTATTGTTCAAATTTAGGGACAAGTGGTGCAAAAAATGTAAAGTTGACTGTAGGGAGGGAAACGCAGCTTAAGAAACGCGATCATTTGAAAGATGGCACTTCGTTTGAAATTACTGTTTGGCTATTTGGTGGTAGAAACTCCGTGAAACTCAGTGCCAAATCAGTCCAAGCAGTAGCCTCTGGGTAGTTTGAGATTCAATTCTGTTGCAGAGGCTGCTTTGAATCCAATTAATGTGCATAGGACTCATCAAGAAGAACAAGAAACAGACCTGAGTGTAAGCTGTTAAATCACCGTTTACAATGACGGTAATAGCTCGGAACAAAAACTTGGGCTAAGGATGAGCCGGTGTTTCTGATCATCTGTAGTCAGGGCTTATTAGGTCGTGCTAAAGGGGCTCTTTAACTTTACCCTCATGCTGCGGCCACAGTTTGCCCATAATTGTGTTTTCCAGTCAGAGAGCGCTGGTCCATTATGAAAATTGTTTCTCTCTCCACATCTCTTTTTGTCCCCCCTCTAATCTAGTGTTTACTATGGACTTATAGCATCCACGGCTTGAAGGCATCTTTTTGAAACTGTGTCTTTGGCGCCCCTCTCAGGTAACTGCAGGGATGGCACGTCACACGTCTTAAATCTGCTTCCGCCTCTTCTGACAAGTCCTCCAGACACTTTGGTCAGTTTAGTTTGAACAGTCAGGAAAGTTCAAGCAGCCAGAGCACCTGGGCAGTCTGTATTAATATTAATATTTCTACTCTTGACTCCCATAAAGTTGCTTTGAACTCTTACCCCTTAGCTAACCTGTACTAATGGATCTGTGTTAGATCTTAAGGTCCCCGCTTTGGGGTCTCTCCACTGAGAGATCTTATTACTCGACACAAGTTTTAACCTTGTTGTTTGGCGAGGATAATATCTGCCCTACTCATTTCCCAATTCCCATCCCATCCCATTTTTCCCTGTCAGCCTCTCTGCGAGTGTTTGTTCCCGGGTTGGCAGGGAGTCTGTGGCAGCAGCTCCCCCGCACCAGATGGGGCATTGTCAGGAAGTAATGAGGGGAAAACACCTGCTTCTCTTGCGAACTCCACTCCTTCATTTTCAGCCATTTGACACAACATATGCAGAATGCACATACAAACTCAAGTGACCGTGACGGGAACAGCAGTAGTCAATGACACAGTGTTACAAATGCCTGGCACTGTAAGGCATTAGTCAGTGCGGTGTCACGTTTGGTATAAGTCACCTTTAGATATTGGTTTGCGTGCACTAAGGGCAGCTAGGGTACTTGACAAACTGCGGACATAAGTGAGGAGCTATTTAGCTTTAATGCCACAGTACAGATCTGCATCCTTATCCGGACAGGACCTTACGTGCACCAGACAAAACACTTTTAGGAAATCTGTATGCACTGCACAGCACCTAAGCTGTTGTCCGGTGCTTTATCCATCGAGACACTGTCAAGGTCAAAATGTCACTGTAAACTTCACTTCCCTCTCTCCCGACCAGAGCATTGTACCTCAGGGAAAGCTCCAGTGTGTGAAATTCCTGATACATAATTTTGTGTCTCTTTTTTTTTTTTTTGGCCACACATCAGAAGCCCCCAGACCAAAATCCACAAGGGAGCACAGAATGATTTACTCATGACTGACTCAAAGGCCAAAACGAAATGGTGCTCACTGGCATTTAACATTCAGGAGAGCATTTTAAATTCACAACATTGTATTTTTTCTTTCCCCCACTATGAAGCATGTTTCTTTCCCCCCTAAGTCTTTCTGTTTTGGTTATAGTCTCCCTGTCTGATGCTTCCACATTCCTTGGGTTGACCTCAGACATAAAGCAAGCAGAAGTTTGTAGAGTTGGAGAAGAAATACAAGGAGTCTGTAAAATGCTAAACAAAGGAAGGCTGCTGCTGCAGAGCTGAGCTGTACAGGGGGCTTGAATAATCAGTTTAATAACATTATCCTGGCTGTGCTCTGTGGCGCATGCACCCGTTAATGGAGTGTCAGTGTTAAACTGCCGCTTTGCCCATTATTAACAACGGCCTACGGTCAACCACACACGATAATAAAAACCGCATAAAACCCAACATAACTTCAACAGACAAGCGTAATGAAATTCTCAGCATTATGAGCACGGTTATGGTAATAAGCAGTGGTGGTGGTGGTGAGGCACAGCGTTAAGGGTTACAAGGCAACAGAGGAGAAAATTAAAAAGATGAAGTTGTAGTCTGTGATGCTTTTTTTGGGGAGGGGTTGGGTGGGAGACAGAGAAGACTAATCTAGTCTAGTTAAAATAGAACTTACTTGTAATGGCCAACACTGTCTGCCCTTACAACTGACGGGAAAGCTTTCAAGGTTACTTGCCAATGCGATTATTCACATTATGAGTGTTTCTAGTTTGTGAATGCAAGTCCATACACGTGTATACAAACTGACTGAGGGCTGAGTTCTCTGCTTACGGGCAGATGGGAATAGAGGCAAGAATGCACATGCACAGTACTCTGAGTAAAGGTCATCGCTTCAAAGTAAGGTCTTTCAGACCGAAGAGGAAGGTTGGTAAACAAGCTGATGCGAGCTTGAGATGGCATTGGATGGAGAGGATGTGCGGCCAAGCAAGCATGCATGTCCGGCTCTTACCATGTTGTCAATACTCCTCACCCCCTTTAGTGTCTCTTAAATGGAACAAAATCAATGGCACACTGGAGGATGGTAAATAATATTTTCTGAAAGCCATTTAATACCACAGAAAATCCCAACTACATTAAATTAAATATCCGAGTGCAATGTGCTTGAGAGCTGTCACAGTAAAGAGATTACAATAACCTTCTCGAAGACGCTTTGAGCTGGTTCTGCTTTGGAAAACATGAAGGTTGAAAGAGAAACAAATCAACAACATAAAACCTTGTCCTATCACCCAAACGATTCATTCACAATACACAGCTGAGCAATTATGTGTGCAACTAAAAGAAGAAAACTGAATGGAGCATCTTTATAGCGCTGCGAGTAGAATCCTCATCATCATTTTCTAAGAACGTAGCCTGCCATTTTTCACACTGCAGTATACATGAAAGGAAAATTGCCCACCTTTCTGTCCAAGATGCAGAATTGCAGCGTGCGCTCACAAGCCAAGCTGCTCAGGCATCTCTAAAGCAATCACTTGCCCTTCAGTTGATTTTTTTTGTTTTGTTTTTTTAAATACCCCGCTTGTTGCTGATTTTTATTGTACTCTGCCCTATAATGTCTCCCAATATACCCATTTACTGCTTTATGACATTCTTTATTTTTTTTATGGACAACAACTCCATCTCTCGCTCCATCCTTTCATCCGTTCTCCTTCCACCTGCCTCTGCAGTTACACCAGAGGTTGATTGTCTCCGCAAGTGGAGGGTAGGGACTCCGAGCTTGCTTTGTAGATCGGCTTTTTCTGAGACCGGTCATCACTGGAGAGAGGAAGAAAGGAGAAGAAAGACGAGCATGATTATCAGTATATCGATCTCTCAGTAGGTGCTCGAAAGGTATAAGTGAGGAAATTATAGACTAGAACCAAGCACTGGAAGCGCACCTGGCTGCTGATATGAAAGTACATTATCCTCTCCCTCTCTTATCTGTATCTATTTGTACACACATGCTTGTATACTCAGCACAGGTTTGTAAAGTTTAGTAGTTGTTTTTAGGCCACTACAAACATGCAGAACTTCTGATTGCTGCAGAATCTTGTGAAAATTCTGCCTTTTGTAACTGTTTTTTTTTTTTTTTTTTAATCTACATGGAAAAGAAGTTAATGGGTAAAGCTACATTGGGTCACGGTGCACATTAAGGCACTGTCAGCTTTCACGATTAATGGGAGTTCCACTAATTTCCTTATAATTGCTGTAGCCTTCTTTATACTTTTACACTAGACAGAGAATTTAACCTACTGTCATAAGCCCGAGCCTTTGGCGAGTAGGAAGTGCGTGGAAACGCATGGGAGCAAAGGGAGGACGAAAAAGATCAAGGATGAGGTCAAGTGGATCAGGGCTTCTGAGATTGAATTTAATATTCATGATGGTAAATGCCTTTTCAAATAGGTGGAAGTCAGCACATATGTAAAGTTTTTTTTTTTTCCATCCTCTCTTTTTCTTTTGAGAGAACAGTCAGAGAGTGAAGCATACACCAAGGTGCACACTGCCGCACACACCTACACTTACACGGTGACTGAAATGACTTTGGTTCACATGATATCACACTAGACAGAGTGAAATTTTGTGGAAATTGCTGTAATCATTTAAAAAGCTATCCTCTGGGTAACAGGAGGGGGAGGGTGACTAGATAAACAAGCACAAACATTCTCTTGCACTGAAGACACACAATCCATCAAATTGTAAACACGCTTTAAAAAGATCACATCTAAAAAGTGAAGACTTAAGATGACAAGACACAAACACGCAGTTGTTTCTTACATGGGTCCCTTGCTGGTCTTGGTCTCTTTGGCTCTGCGGCACAGGAATACAATCATCGAGAGGATGAACACCACAAGAGCTACAGCTACTGCCGAGATCATCAGCATGAGACGGCCATCACTTGTCTCATACCAGTGGGCATCCTCTGTGGGACAGACATGAAGGAAAACATGTATCACACGGAATGCGAAATCAGCAAAAGTATTCACATTCTGCCTCCAGGCGAAGCTTCTAAAGGCAACCTTATGCTTGTTTGTGATAGAAAAGACTGTATTCCTCACAGTTCAAACTGTTACAGCCTTATACGCAGCGCTGATCTTCAAGAAGCCTGCTTGTTACAATTTGCAAGAACTGGCTGATCGGCCCTGTTATGTGCACAATTTCCCAATTTAATGGTAATGTTTGGGGGAAAAAAAAAAAAGAGGGATTTTTCTGAATCCAGCCTTTAGAGCTGCGGATAAAGTAAACACTGAAAAATTAAGATTACGAGTATTGGAGGCAACAACAAATACATGTTGGAGGCAACACGGTTTGATCCCGGTTTGATCCCCGGGCTCTCTGTCCTGGTTGTTGTGTCCTACTGCCTACTGGTTCTGGCCAGAGGGGCCGATGGCGCGATATGGCAGCCTCGCTTCTGTCAGTCTCTGGCTGTGGCTACAACTGTAGCTTGCCTCCACTAGTGTGTGAATGCGAGAGTGAATGAATAGTGGCATTGTAAAGCGCTCTGGGTGCCTTGCTATATAAATCCAATCCATTATTATTATTGGCTTAATTGCATTTTTACAGATTGCATAATTTCAACTATTGGAACTATAAAGCTCCTACTGGGTGAGAGAATAGCATTTAAACACTGCAGTGTGTTAACAGTTTGTAATCATTCACAGATCAGCAATGAAGACGATGAAGACTGATGAGTTTCTGTTAATTGGATTAGCTATAATGTTGTAATGGAATTACTTTTGTACTTGAAAGCAACCATCATGTTTCATAAGATTTAAAAAAAAAAAAATCACTTATCAATCATGCAGATTTTAGACAAAGGCAAAGTGAGACTGTGCAAGCGCCTAAATACCTAAAGCTGAGTACAATGTGAATGCATGCAAGAATGCATTGATTTGCAAATGAAACTAAAGTAAACTGATTTTTTTGATTGTTTTTATATTTGGAAAAATATAAAAGATTTATATCACTTTATTGCTAACAACAACTTCATGTTTATATGCATGGTGTTGGATTACCTGTCTCTTAACAACACTCTAAAGAGACCAAGTGTTGTTTTTAAAGCAAATGTTTTTTACTTTTTTTCTGGTTATGGGATTTCGGCTGCACAGGGTCTCCCTGAACTGTTGGGCTTTTAATTTAACAATGTTCTAAATGTTTGTTTGTTTTTGTAATGAATAGCAGGTCTGAGATGCAGGCAGGCCAGCTTAACACCTGGGTACTTTTACTACATAGTCATGCTGTTGTAATGTGCAGAATGTGGTTTAGCAGCGTCTTTGTTTCCTGAAAAAGTCATCTGGTTGCCACCATGTGTTGCTCTAAAACCATTATACACGGTCAGGCTTCAAGGATCTTTACAGACTTTAATGTTACCCATGCGATGGGAACTAATGCTCCACTGTGCACTGATAAAAAGCTGTGGGGAGATAGATCTACCTTTAAGATTAGGCTTAAAACTTTACTTTTTCATAAAGCTTATAGAGTTAGATCTGGATCAGGTGAGGCTGAACCATCCCTTAGTTGTGCTTCTGTAGGTTCAGGCTGCTGGGGGAGTTTCTGAGCAATTTTTCCTTTCACTCTTGATATATTTATACACCCCTTCTGTATGTCATTGCATTTTGTCTACTCTTTTACATGGTTTGTTTTGTCCTCATCTCTCTATACTCTCCCTTTTCCTCCCTCACTTTTCAACCGGTCACAACCTGTTTCTGCCAGAAGTTTATCCTTCCCACTGTCACCAAGTGCTTGCTGATAACAAATACAACTGAATTGAACAAAAGCGAATTTAGTGCTTCCTTCCCATTTGATGTGGTGACCACAATTGTCAAAAATAATTTTTCATTTTGATTCAGTGAACCAGATTTTGGCATCATTTATGTGCCTCATTTGTAAATTCATTTCTTTGCATGGTAGAGTTTTAACTTGCAAACTATGTTTACTGATGATGGTTTTTAAAACTCTTCCTGAGCGTATGCAATGATTTCTACTACAGAATCATGTCTGGTTTTAGTGCAGCGTGTCTGAGTACGACCCTAACTTAATTCAGTATTGGATTTCAGATGATAAACGTCCAAATTATTTGCAATTTTATGTTGACTGCTGAGTTTTATGAATGATGAACCCCTCCCGCATCTCTACTCATGAAAGATTTGGCATCTGTGATGCTCTTCTTATACTGAATCATTTCATTTTTTAACTAAACCCAAACTTGAAGCAATTTTCAAACCATTGCCTTAATGTCCTAACTTTTTTGCATACAGAGCTGACAAAATCTTACACTTTCTGATTCGTCAGTTATTGTCGTCATATATTATACCGTCATTTGTACATTATGTATATGTATGATGTCTAAGGGACTATAGGACTTTAGATGTAACAGTGGGAAAATGGCTCATAATGTCTAAATTTCACAACTCTTCAGTAGAGCTCTTCATTTACACACCATCACTTGATATTTCAGTCAAAAGAAAAAAAGGAATCAAAGGTCAGGTAAAACCACAGCTTCTTATAATTACCCTCTTATCCTTTAAAGTCGAGGCAGTTGTACTATTACCATTTGTTTATGATATTTAAAATGTATTATATCCTCAGGTATGACCTTCTTACATGTTTGACATTTTAGAGGTAATTTCTTTTGGGACTTTGTTCCCCCCCCTTTTTTTTTTTTTTTTTTTAACGTGAGGTATTTTAATAAATGTCTTTGTTGGGGCGATGTGGCCTTTTTCATATTTCTTTGTAATTTCTCCTTCAGATACATTAAACCTCAAGCCTGTACTGTACTTCCCATAAATTTAAAGCATCAAAGGTTGGCGTCTCGTATCTGACAACTTCTGCATATGCTCCTGCTGACGTAAAAGTATCCTAATACCTGACCTTTCTGGTGATATTTGACTGCGAAAAGGAAATGGAACATAATATTTAGTTTTGTTTTTGCTCAGGGGATGTTTAATATTGATGGATGAAATTTCCCCTCAGTTACAAGGAAACCTTAGCTAGTTTTCAGAAAGAGGAAATGTAGAAAAATCAGTACAAAGGACAAAAGGCCTCACCCAGGTAAATCTTTTCTTACCCGGCAGTACAGTAATGCTGATAGTGCGTCTCTTGCTGAGGGACTCCACAGATGGATGCCTAGCAGAGCAAGTGTACTGTCCTTCATCCATCGCATTCAATTTTGACAGTTTCAGTGAAGAAGAGGGCAGAACCCAGTCACTTCCCTGAGAGAGAAAGACATACGGTGGAGAAAAACAGAATGAAAAAAGGAGGAAAATATGTCTATTTACCAGACTGTTCGCAGCCTTAGGACAAACAGCTAAACACATACAAATTAAAACTGCACTTAGCTGAGCGCAAAAGATGAAACAGAGAACATATACTGCCATGTGACAAAAAAAAAAAAGAGAAGAGAAAAAGGGGAATCGTTTTTAGGCAGACTTGTGCAAGGATGGAAAATGAGAGCAAGTGAAATCTAGACTGGAAGAAACAGATGGACTGGTAATGGGACAGAAAGACAGAAATATCAGCGGGTGTTTGATCCTCAGAGAGCAGCCCCCAAAAGTCCCAAATCAAACGTATTTACCTGAGCAATAATCCCAATGAATGAACACACATCACCACAAGTCAATAACCCAGATAACACCATCATCCGCAAAGAATGATGCTGCAACAACACACTGTTAACACAACACATAATGAGATGGCAAGGGAGAAGGATGAATTGTTGACACAGAAATAGCAGCACTATTATGAGATAGAGCCCAACATGGGAGGAAACAAATAATAGGCCAAACACAAGGATTGAAAAACAAATGAGCGTGGAGGAGAGTTTAAAAAAAAAAAAAAAAAACATTACACCATGCAAATGATTTGGCTCCTGGGAGCTACAGTTCCTGCCAAGAAAGTCCATTTCAATTTGAATGGATCTGAATTAAGAGGATTTCCCATAAAGGCCAGGTCTGGCCAAAGCAGCATTTTGTATGCAAATCCACTGGCTCCCAAAGCAGTGGCCTGTTTCTGCCTCTGTCCTGCTGTCATTACCGGGGGCCAATGTGCCCACGGCGGCTGTCTGTCAAACTGTACGCCACTTTCTACCCCACATCCATTTCTGTCAAACACACAGTGGGCTTGCAGACACAGACAGAAAAACACACACACACACACACACACACACACACACACACACACACACACACACACACACACACACACACACACACACACACACACACACACACACACACACACACACACACACAAACTGTGACATGAACATATTGTTTGGTCGTATTATTTCCCTGAATGCGTAATTCCTTTTTTTCTAATGGTCCCAAGTGATTTGTGAGCACATACAATACACTGTCACTTCTACTGGTTATAATTATTAGTCTTCATCAAAGTGACAGTGTTGTACATTAAATAACCACAAAAAAACTTGAAGTATTACATATGATCATGTGGAAGACAAACAGTATTAACAGCATAAAATGTCCACTGAATTGGATTTGGACTTGTAAGCTCATTTAAAACCCGGATTAGCAGTGACCCTTTAACAAGCATATTAACCCTAAGCCAACTTATCAAGAGGAATAACAAAACGGGAAACTTGGCAAGTGTGTCTACATGTCCCTAGATGTCTTAATAGTTGCATAGCTTCATTACACTTCTTACACAAGTTGCGATTTTGACACCTTGAAAGCATAATATAATTTTCTCACTGTGAAGACTCGGTGTATTTCCTGACTCATCAACTTATTCTTGGACGCCATGCCAGTTGTCAGTTTGGCATTTTACACTGCGATGTCTTAATTTCCCTTGGGCAAGAGTTTCTTCGCTCAGCAAAGAGCCCAGTTGAATAATTCAATGCCGGTTAACCAAACACTGGAAAAAAAAATCATTAGAAATCTATCCGCATAATTGTTTTCAGGTTGACTGGCTCTTGTCTAGACCTCATTAAACTATTAATCCTCTGTAAGTGGGCAAGCTGCAATCCCCAGCGAGTGGTGTGCCCAAGCCAACCGGTCACTTAAATACAGAGCACTTCTTCTGTGAAGGGGATGGAAAGACGGCGGGCAAGGGGAAACAAGTGGCTTGACAAAGTCAGAAAGGGAAACAGAAAAGGAGGAGAGAAAACTAAGAGAGTGCTTGAACAAAGGCAAGAAGCCAGCAGAGACTGGGTGAGAATGGAAGAAGACAGGACAGTAAAAAAAAAAAAGGTCAAACTGAGCGGGAGGGAGAGAGTGGTGAGAGAGAGAATGACAAGTTTCCAAAAGCATAATGAGGGCACAGCCACTGTGCACGCTCCCGAGGCTTTCTCACCTCTTTGTACCAGAAGTAGCTCGGCTCCTCTGATGAGCTGGCAGAGCATTTCACCACCACGTCGTCTCCGAGTCGCACCTTCAGCTCATGTGGGGTACCCAGGTATCCGGTGTAGCCTTCCCTGGACAGTGACAGCTCCCCCATATCTAAGACGCAGTCGGGAATGAGAACGTGTGATCGGGCATTAATGAAGCAGGAAATTTAATATAAGCTGAAACAACTTTGTCAACCGTTCAGGCCGTAACTGAACATATGTTTACAGTGGCAGCAGCTGGTAAACACTCAGATATTTTAAGTATATTTGAGCATAAATGCTCAAGTTTGATTGCCTCCCTGTGGTACAGACTGTACCAAGCGGTCAATAATAATGATAATAGGCTTCATCTTATTGAAGTCTTTAGAGAGGCAATGTTGTGAATAATGGCTCATTTTCTCTTCTATCTCAATAGATGGCCCACGTCCATCCAGCTCTTGGCTTCTTTCCTCCTCTCTCTCCTTCGGTCCTACAGTCCATTCTAATCTTTTCCTCATATTGATCACCCCTGTGAGGCTGAGGAGCCTATCAAACAACATTATGGTCGATTCGATGGCCACTGAGAAGTTAGAGGGCACTGAAAATCTGACTAGCTATGCCATGAATGACATTTCTTGAAGCTTTGCATTGATAACGGATACCTTAAAGCTGGAGCCGCCCCGCTGGGGACACGGCTCTGTTTATCTGAAGCGAATGGAAAAAAAAAATAAAACAACTGCGGTCAATCTTTCGTAGGTAAGAGTACATATTTGCATCGGAGCTCTACTTCCTGTTGTTTTTGTTGTGCAACCTCTGCAGTGCCATTGTATAGATATGTCTATTAATATTTAATATGTTTTTCTATCCCTCACTGTGAAGAGAGCTGTGTCCACAGTGTCTGAAAGATTGTCTTTACCTCCTGCTGGGTGGGAAATATGACGGAAATTGGTTTCGCAGTTTATCTGTTCAATCGTTTTAGACTGTTTACCGGTGTATATTTAGGTGTTTTATCCTCGTCCCTTTGTTAGCAATACTAGTAATCTCAAATTGTCCTGTGTTTTCCTTACTGAAAGTGAAATTCAGCAATACCATGCATTATTTTCTACTCACATATTTATCTAGATTTTTGCAGATGCCTATTTGACATGTACAACACACACACAGACGCTATAACGATCTAAGGTTAATTATTTGTCAAAAGGAAAACACAGCGTCACAGAGTCATTGTTCCTCACAGCTCCCACCCACGCCACCCGACACACTCACAATGCACTTTGAAGGACAGGGGCTGCGAGGAGTTGTCTGGCTCGGTCACGTTTTCGTCATTGGACACACAGCGGTAGGGCCCCTCGTAGTACCTTCCTGCATGGGGAATAGACAGCACTAGCGTGTCTGCGAGCTGCTGGATCTTCAGTGAGTAGAAGCACCAATATCTCTCCATAACGGGACGCCAGCCATGCATGTACTGTTAAAGAGAAAAAGGGGAAGAAAAAGAAAAAGAGAGGTCTTCTTTTACATTTACTTTTCAGTAATGAAAATTCTCTGCTGCATAATACTTCTTTGAGCTTACATAAGCTCAGAGAAAATAAATTAATATGATAGTTATACACATTAGCAGTCTAAGGTTATACAATAGTAATCACATCCCTAGTGATTTAAAAATGATTTAATTAAACATAAAAAAAAATAAAAGTCACGTGTCTTGAATTATTACTTTGCAGCCATCTGATTACATTTGAAATATCATATTCAGGAGGAAAAGTTACATAATCATTGTCATTACTGGGAATTACTGTGGTGGATCATTTTTAGGAGTTACATGTTATGAAGTGATAATGTTTACTGAACTTTTGATAGTTATAAGAAAGTTTAATCTTTATTTTGAAAAACGAAATTTAGGAACAGTAATGAATCATAGCAGTGAGCTCCTTCTCAGGTATACAAAATCTCCAACGTTACAAACAGAGCTGTGACATGCACATCGTGATATTTTTCAAGTGCACTCTTTTCCTTTTTCACCCATCTTCCTCCAGCTCACCTTGGAGTAGACCTCAAAGTGGACCTGGCTGATGTTCAGGTCGGAGTCTGTGTATAGACACTCCAGCGTGACCGTGTCTCCCTCCAAAACTGGCTCAGTTGGCCCTTTGATGACCAAAGACGCTGCATGTGGACAGACATAACAGATGATTAAGTGAGAGGTTGCGGAGGTGGGTGTACCTCCTGAGCACTGCTTTCAAAACAGCTTTCTTCCCGGAGAACCTTGGAGTACTCAAAAAAACACCACAAGCACATGACCAACAGGTTTTTCAACTTGACGGATACTGTTGATAACAGAGACTGATTCTCTTTCACTTCAGGCAAGAAGTGCTGCATAACATGGTTTACATATTTTTTTCACAAGAACTGAATGCGAGGCTGGCCTCCGCACACTCTACATAAAACATTTAGCTGCTCTTATGCGTTAGTCTCTCGATAATTCTAACAATATTTCCTGTTTCACTCTGTGTGTCGCAAGGGAAAACCTATCAGTGTGACAGAAGAGGAAAACAAAGCCTTTCCTCAAGAGAACAGATCAACTAAGAGACACACAGACAAGGAGACAAACAGGCGAGCAGACGCCACACGAAGCCCAGGGGCTTCAGCTGTATGAATATATTTATGAAAAAAGGAAGACCAGAACCCCGCTGAAAGATTAAACCAATATCTCATTACAGACGAGCAAATAATATTCAGCTCTTTGAGAGAACCGCATAAAAGTCCATGAGTAATATGAAAAATATTTACCATAACTGCCATGAATCAGGGAGACCACTGCAGCAAGAAGAAGCGCTTTCATGGCTGTGGAAAACAATATCAACACAAATATCTGAGAACACGTCGTGGGCTCCTGCGCACTTTCTCGAAATGAAAGTTTGCTCAGTATTTATGTATAGGAGGGTGTAGGTGTGGCTTTCTTCTTCGTGTGATTTTCAGGAAGCGCGTTCGAAGAAAAGTTGAAAATCCAGCCAGCATTTAAAAAAGTAAACAACCAGTCAACACCAAACCATAAATACACGACTTACTGAGTCTAGTTACGAATATGTTGTGACTCATTTGTCACATACACAAGAAACACTGTAAAGTGAACGCAGTGTAAACTCAGTGAACAAAACAAGGACCGCTGCTGCTGCTCCAATAATGAAATTCACTTCGCGGTGCGTCACTTGTCTCTTAGGGCGGTGGAGTCTGTCACGTCTGAACTCGTTGAGGTCGGTGTTTTGCTGCTCAAGTTCATCGGAATGTGAAAGCACTTGTGACACGTTACCGCAGAGCGTGCTATCTAAAACCGGGGAAGCACAGCGTTTTACGCTTCATTTTCTCTGACCTTTGATTGATTAGCTGTTAACCGGAGATGAACCGCAGACTCTGTGGGCCTCAGATGCGCTGACCTACACATGTTCGAGTTATCTGAATACGCGCAGACAGCTCGTTAAAAACAATGCAAGACAGCCGAGCAAAGAGACTACCTGTCAAAATCCTATAAAATGTTATTTGCTCTCGTGTGCTGTTATGTCTCCATTTAGTAGAATGAACTGGATAAACATAAAAATCCATTTTCCCTAAAAAGCGCCCTGAGGGAGTGATTGGTAATTCATTATCATTGCCGTTTCACTGCATATGTTGTCAAACACTTCATGGTTTAATGTTTTTATTGCATGTTTTTTATTGTTATTATTAGCGATGGTGGCCGTGGTGTAAATGGGCAGTGGACATTCATGGGGTTTGGGGATATTGTGCGCAATATTTTGAGATTACTGTGTATTTGTTCACTGCGGATGAATAAAAACACCAATAAAGTAAAAAGCAACAACAAAGAAATGTTTTGTTAGATTTTTGGCCTTGAAACAACATATTACTTAAAAAAAAAGAGAGACTACAGTGTCTTATAAAATTATTGAGCCACTTCTCATTACTTTATATTTTGCTGGGAAAATGGGAAAAAGGTGCAGTTGATTTATTGAAACGTACAAACATACATTAAAATAAAGCAAACGTTTTTAAAATTAAATACATTCCTTCTTTATTCTTCAACACAACCTGAACTCTGTTCTTTGTGTTTCTATTATGGTGGGCTTTTCACTGCATTTGGTAGTGTGATTGAGATCAATTGCTAACACTTTCCAGATGGTATTGCATGGTGGATCAAAATCTGTGTTCTACTTTTCTGTGTTCATAATTCCACCAGTTTTCATACAATCCCCAAACGAACTGGCTGAAATGCAGCCCCAAACCGTGACAGAGCATCCACTATGTTTTACAGATGGCTGAGACACTCACTGTTGTATCGCTCTCCTGACCTCCACTGTACATATTGACGAGGAATGAAATTTTTCAGATTCTGATTCATCACTTTATAAGACGTGTTGTCGTTGATTTTCTGTATAAATTTTGTGTAATTTGTCATACCTCAGCCTTTTCTCCCTGTTTCACTGAGACCATTTCTGACGAGGCTTCAGTGAACAGTAGATGGTTCAACTGAAGGTCCAGATACATCTTTCCAAACACATCTCTCTTGCTGGACTTCTGTTTCTTGAGGACATGACTTTCAGATACTGTTCATATGCTGGATGAAACTTTTTGGACCCACCACCTCTTCTTTTGTCTTCTGCTTGTCCAGTTTCATCTGATATTTTAC
Organism: Copadichromis virginalis; assembly: GCF_057382275.1. NCBI lineage: Eukaryota > Metazoa > Chordata > Actinopteri > Cichliformes > Cichlidae > Copadichromis > Copadichromis virginalis. The sequence goes on from NC_140628.1 coordinate 28,291,966, forward strand.
TTCAATTCAGTTTTATTTCTGCAGGGCCAAATCAAAACAAAAGTTGCCTCAAGGCGCTTTGTTTTGTGAGGTAAAGACCCTACAATAATACAGAGAAAACAGAGAAAAGCCCAACAATCAGATGGCCCTTTATGAACAACCGTGTTGGCCTGGGACAATGGAAAGGAAAAACTCCTTTTTTCTTTCTTTTTTTTTTTTTGCTTCAATGATAATATCCGTGTTAATAGTATAAAAGAAAACAAATAAAAACCAAAACAAACACACAATCACACAATAATCATTTGAAAATGTTCAGGTGCAATGATTGAAGTGAAAACGAACAAGAAAGAACTAAAAAAATGAAAATGAGAGAACTATTGCTCGATTAAATTTTAAAGAATTACAAGAAAGCAACTCCTTGAGAACAGAATATAAAATATATAAACATAATGTAATAATGAATAATAAATAGAATAAAATATGTATTTAAAAATATGGGTGACTCAAGACTTTTGCACTGTATTGTGCAGAAGGGAAAGGAATAAGTATATAAGTTATGTGATGAAAATATTATTATTATATTATTATATATATTATAACTAAGAATTATAACTATTGTTAGAAGCATGTAAACTTTTATTTTTTAGTAAAATTAGTTCGTGTAGATACTAAAGAAAGCAACGCTTCTTTATTAAAAGATCAATTTTTTGTTGTTGTAATTCCACGAAACATCCAGCAGGTGGCAAAGTAGAGGACCCAGGACTGCGGCGCCCACAGGAAACGGAGATCAACAAAGCGGAAGTATTGAAAGGAAACCTCGGTTATTTTTCCAGCTACCCAAAGGGGAAAGTGAGAGACGATTTTTGTGTCAAACAACAAATTTGGCATCACAGCAACGCCGAAGGATGGACAGATAGTGCTTGTTTAACTGAGTAAGTTGACAATTTAACGCACAGTTTTAAGATTTAGCCTCCATATAGATTCTCCACCGGATTCGGTGCTAACGTTAGCCGCTATTGTTTTTAGCACCAATGTTAGCGCAAACTTCGGTGTGTTTTTTATTGTTTGTTTTATTCGGTGAAACTCCACGGCCATGATTAATCTATGATCTGTTGTTTTTATATTTTGAGTGTCGTATTTTTCACTAACTCGATTAATGTTTTCAGTAAACCCATGCCATTGTTTGTCGGCTAAGTTGCATGGCTTGGGTCTATGCATACTTTCGGTATTGTAAAGGTAGTAGAGTTATTAATAAATGTTGTAAACAATAAGTAAAGTCAACTATCGCTAAAAGGCCCTTTATTGTAAATATAAAGCACCGGGTTTTATGGTAAAACTTCGTGTTATTTTTTACTTTAAAACCAGGAAAGTCTTGAGAGCTTTAATAAAGAAAGCAACTGGACTTCTTTAGGTTTCTGAAGACGTTTAATCCAAGAGTCTTATTCAATTTTAAAAAGAAAAGGTGGGACATCCCAGGAATTTTCCCCTTTACGTGGTCCTGAGAGTCGTTAACCCACTATTAATAATGTGACTCATCACATGAACCAAGGTGTGAGTAAAGGAGTGGGCCATTATCATCATCATGAGTTTGTTGATACCTGACATTCTAATTATATCAATAATGGTCGTTCACAGTGGGTGTAGATGGTCATAACCTCAATAGGTCACATGATGGAGTGGGCAAGAGTAGTTTTGCCCTTATCCCCCAGTGATGGAAATGACCCGCACTTTTTTTTGACACTTTGGCTCATGATCAGTAGTCTGTCAACGACTCTAAGGACCACCTCCAAAGGGGATGATCGCTAGTACGGGTTAAATACCTGGACATCCCACCATTTGTCTTTGCAAGCTCCTTTGACTTAGAACTGAAGAAGCCTCTTAAATGGAAGGTCTGGCTTCACAAACCCAAAGACAGTTGGCCCCTTTTTCAAGCTCTGAGAATTGAGAGGCTTCAAAGACATAAACTCTGCATTTTTGCCAAAGAAGACGATGATACAAGGATTTTTTATGAATGTCCTGACATTCAGCCTAAACAGCTTGATCAACCTGTGATTAATTTCTGTAGTAACTCTAATTTGTGACTTTTAATTTCAGATTCACGGCTGCGGTCCTGGTAAAGAGGTAATTCATCACATCTGAGTTCAACTTGCTGCTGAGGGTTCGAGAGAGACCTACCACAACTGGTTTGCCCCGCAGTGACGCTTCAGAGTCTCTCTGCTTTTCCTTTAGCCACCAGCATGGCTAACAGCACTGTGACAGTGGTTAAGGGTCTGCCACCAGGCCCTGCGGGTAGAAGTAGTCCAGAAGGCTCTCAGGTTAGTTAATTTTTTGCTTAGTAGAACCAAAGCCAGGATCTGTGTAATAACTTACTGACTTCACCTCTTAAAATGCAAAAGATTGAGAGTGTATTTTGTTTTACATGAAGATTCTTTCTTTTTCTTTGTTTTGTTTTTTTGGGGTTTTTTTGTTGTTGTTTTTTACATGAAATATCATGAAAATATCAGTGCAAAACTTATGGCTCCTTGCTTTAAATGTGAGAAAACTGTGTTGTATTGTGTTTTTTCATTTTATTTTTTATCTCTTACTAGAGATGGACCGATCCGATATTACGTATCGGTATCGGTCCGATACTGACCTAAATTACTGGATCGGATATCGGAGAAAAATAAAAAATTTAATCCGATCCATTAAATATCACGAAAGCACCTCACAAAACTTGCAACACGCCGTAACTCACCTCAGAACGTTAGCACGTCGGAGCAGTAGGCATCACGTGATAGAGCGGCTGTGGCATGCGGGACCTGTAGGTGGTCTGGATAGCATTTGGAGCTTCGCTAGCAACCCGGCATTTCATCTCCGACAAAGTTATCCCCGAGAGAAGTAAAGCAAGTGTGTAAGTCCATCTCTGAATGTTTGTAAAGCATTCCTGCGTTAAGCTTAACGAGCGACTGCCTCTCGCTCTCCGGCTGCTACTTCAATCATGAAACTGCTTAATGATCAGCTGATCGGCTTTTCTGTCGCGAGTCCGTGTCTCTTGTTTGCTTTTGGCCCACTTTGCACCAGACAGAGGAAACCAGCGGCTGAACAACAGCAGCACGTTTAAGCTTGATCAGCTGTTGTTAGAATTTATTTATTATTACTTTCTACACCAGGATCTTTTTCTACGTAGCTGACGGCTGGTAACTGTGCAGGGGCGGATCTAGCAAAGTTTAGCCAGGGGGGCCGATAGGGCATTAACTGGGAAAAGAGGGCACAAAGACATACTTTTCTTTCTTATTCTCATTTAAAATGTCGAGCTTTTAATTATTTAATATTTATCTGAATCTTACACCCAAAGTTTTAATCTGATGTAAAATGTATAGAAGTCCATTATTGTATATAGTAACTGTTAAGTCTAATATACCCTAGTAAGCTATAGTACTTTTTCCTTTGGGAAGGTACCATCTGTGCAGTCTGCAATTTTGTTGAAGAAAGATGTTGAATCTATTTAATATTTCTTGAAAAATAATTGATTTCTGTGCATTTTTTTTCACACTGCATCAAATTAAGGTTGATTACGTCGATTAAGCATCATGAGGTGGAGCGTGAGGGGTGGTTCCCTATTTTTTATTTATTTATTTTTGTTGTTGCTGGGAGTTGGAACCCTATTAGTTAGGTTGCTTAATATTTATGCTAAGTACTCTTTAAAATACCAGAATAGGGAGGATGGTGTAGGTTTAAGTTTATTAGATTGATCAGTATTGCTGAACTATGAAATATTTTTTTTTGCATACAGGTATAACAGAATAGCTTTAGTGTAGTTGTTGTTTTAAACTTGAGTATGAACTTATACAAAATGCAGCAAGATATTTAAAAAACAGTTTTGTTGATTAAAACACACTATATCGGATTCATATCGGTATCGGCAGATATCCAAATTTATGATATCGGTATCGGTATCGGACATAAAAAAGTGGTATCGTGCCATCTCTATCTCTTACTATCACTAAGGTATTATGCAGACCACACAACTGCACCCATTAGCTTTTGTTAAAGGATGATGGATGCATCTTCTTTTTTTCCCAGGTGCTAAGTAAGAAAAAGCTGCAGGACCTGGTGAGAGAGATTGACCCAAATGAGCAGCTGGATGAGGACGTTGAGGAGGTTTGTCAGTAGTTTAAATAAATTGTGCAAGATTTTTTTGATCTTCTCTGTATTGAATAACATTTACATATTTTTTCATCATCTGCAATTAAAACTTGCCTAATGCTGTTAACATGATGGTATCCAAGCTATAGTGAAACGGATGGTTTCTTCAGTTCGCTGTCTGGTTTTCAAAATCCCTGTTTTCTTCTCAGATGCTGCTACAAATTGCGGATGATTTTATAGAGAGTGTAGTGACGGCAGCCTGTCAGCTGGCACGCCACCGCAAGTCCAACACCTTGGAGGTGAAAGATGTTCAGTTACATCTAGGTAAGTTGCTTGTGACGTTTTTGAATGATTGGGTCATTCTTTATTTTGTCAGGTTGTACTGTGTGCCTTGAGCTCTCACAAAAAACGTAAGAATGTTTATTCTGCAGTTATTGGTTGGCAGCTGTTTACAGAAATATTATCAAGGCTTATATTTAATTCAGTGCTACATGCCTTATGAGAATTTGATTTGAATTATTTATTTGCTGCTATCATTTGTTGGCTATTTATATTCAAATTTTGTTGTTACTTTGAGAGCACAAGGTGATTTAGCAGACTTTATATGCATAAAAAACGTCTGGTATGAATTGATTTTTTTATCACTTAAATTATATTAATGATAAGAACTTAATTTAATATTTGTAGATGGTTTCAGATAAATGTTAGGTAAACTATGTGCTTTCTGTGATAAGTTTGAATATCACAGAGGGAGTTTAAATTATTTACTGTAAAAGCCTTGAAAGAAAAAAAAAAAACATGTATATATCAATTTTTGAAAATGAGATGGAAATTAGATCTTTCCTTATAGACTGGGTTATTTGCCAGATATGATCACTTCGATATCAATATCTATTGTAAATCCCGATGAGCCTTTTAAAGTCTGTGGCCTGCTGCCATTGTGCATTGCTTTTCTCAGAGCGCCAGTGGAACATGTGGATTCCTGGTTATGGCTCAGATGAGATCCGGCCGTTCAAGAAGGCTTGTACCACAGAGGCCCACAAACAGGTGAGCGATTGCCTCTGCTGCACATGTTAGATTACTGTAAATGGTAGAATAACTGCTGATGTTATATTTGTCAGTATGGTTAATTTGGTTTGTATTATGATGAACACTGGGCCTAATTGTTTTCATTTATTCTCATTTCAGAGAATGGCGCTGATCCGCAAGACAACCAAAAAGTAGCACGACTAAGATGTACCTATTGTGGGTTTTTTTTTTTTTTTTTTTTTTTTTTCCCCCCCATTCTCTTTTATTTTCCTGTCAACTGGGATGTTTTTTTTTTGTTTGTTTGTTTATTTTTTTTGACTAAAATAGAGAGGTGGTATTGGTGGATGTATTTTTCTTGACATTAATGTTTCATTGTCATAGCTCTGTAAGTTTTATGTGTTTTGCCAGAGTCATTGCACAATAGTGGTCTTTGTATGTTTGATTCTGTATTGTTGCCATTAAGCTAAACCTGGCAGAACTCCATTGCATCTTTGTCAATAAAAATACTTTCTTGGTATCGTTCATTACTTGGATGTCAGTGTTACCTGACTCACGTGCCTTCCTAAAATACTTGGTTTTACCTTTCTCATTAGAGATTTATCATTAGATTAGATATATTGCAAGTAAAGTAAATGACTGATTGGGACTCCTCTGTTTTTATTGAATCAATTTGTGCAATGATTATCATTATACTTCTTTATAGGTTTTTGTAGTTAATTCAGGTGTAAACTACTACACCAACCTTAACACATTTTTTAGCATATTGTTTTGGTTTTTAATTTTTCTTTTGTTTACTTTGTCTTATTTGGATGCAATTTTCCAAACTTCAGATGGAAGAAATTGTCATTGTAAGAAATTAATGACTGAAATTACCAATCGGAAGGTTGGAGTATGGTGTATGTATTGCCAGACTTAAGTTGGTCAAATTACATGGATATGTTAATTATCTGAGATGCTGTTTCACATTTATTAGTCAGCTACCTAGTAGATGTGAAATTGCCACACTATGTATTACATTAATACACCACAAAGGCTCAGATGTGATTAAATGGACTTCCTGCATACTTGCAGCCAACCAAGGATAAAGAAAGATATTCAGAAACAGCAGATGGCTACCAGCCATCATTTAATGACCTTGTTTTAGTTGCAGAGACACTGGGGGAAAACCCCAATTTAATGTATGCACCTGAGAGTTTAATGAATTTCCACAGAAACACCTACAGACAACCAGTTCCTCGCAGGATGTTTACTAGTCATGTTACAAGACAACTGTTCAGGCTCATAAGAATAACTGAAGAGACAAATGAAGGCTCAAGACAATATTTGTAATCTGAACCAAGGGACCAAGTACCTTAATAGCTGCCAGTTACTGGCAGAACAAACAATATAGGAATATAAAAATTGAAAAGAAAATACAGAATACCTTTGTGGAGCAGTGGCTCCAATCCTATCACTTTTGACCCCTCAAAGTCATAAACCTGCTTGCAAACCGCTATTTGTAATGTCTTTGTGTGGGCATGAGCTGTGCAGACTACCTCGCCTCCTCAACCTTCAAGCCGGTGGAACCACTTTACCAGTGTACGGGTTTCGAGGTAGAGAAATCAATAATTTAGATTTGTTCATTTCTTCTCTCACTTTTGAATAATTGTGACTGTGACACAATTACATCTTTAGCACCCATTAGACAAATTAGAGAAAAGAACAAACAACTTGTCATATTACAGCCTCTGCCCCAGCTGAACTGAGGTTAGCCATGACCTCATAAGTCCATTAGCGTAATATGCTGTGGAGCTGGCATCTCACTAAAGAGAGAATTACCATATTTCTCTTATAAATACAGAATATAGATTTTTCTATTAAAAGTCCACAGCTTCACTAGCAGCTTTGAGTACTTTGTAAGGCATATTTTGAGCTCAGTGTTACAAGTGACATTGAGCAAACTTAAATTTTAACCTAATGGTGAAGCTATATCAAGATCGGAAAGGTTATTGGGCTTTACAGTGAAAAGTTCGGTCTCATTAAATGATAATCAATACAACAGGAGTCGAGCGCATGACCTGCTGATGGCAAAAAAGCAAAAAGTGTAAAAATATCTGTTACAGAAAAAAATGAAACACTAAACTGACCTATTTCCCCATTTTATTTCACAGAGCCAACACAAAATAAAATACTAGCATCTTATAGTTCTAAAAGATTCATCTTCACAAAAAATGTGCAAAAATACTTTTCATACCAGCGTGTTTTATGATTTTTGTGCCTTACAGTAATGCCACCACCGATCCAACCTGCTCACAGTTATTTATTGCTTTTACAGTCACGTGAGTTCACATAGATAGGCACCACATGTCCACAGTTTAACCGCAACACTTTTTCTTGTCCTTAGTTGCTGTTCTTGGCTGAGGCATGTTGGCTCGCTGTAACTGTAGCGCCTGTGGGACAGTGCACTTGATTCCATCCCAGCCCTCTTGCAGCTCTATCTCTCCACTCAATAGTCCCTGGTAGATTCGTCGAGTGAGGAGCTCGAAGCACTCCTTTACATGTTGCCCAGACTTTGCAGATGCCTCCACGTAGGGCGTTCCTAGCTGCTGGGCCAGCTTCTCTGCCTCTTCTCGGCTCACCGCCCTTTCCCTGTGAGCATCTCGATCATTCTTTTGACCCACCAGGACGAACAGAACCTTATGTGGCTGTACTCGCTCGCACACCTCAGCATGCCAGTCTTTAATATGGTCAAAGGAGGCTCGATGGGTGATGTCAAACACTAGCATGCCTCCAACTGAGTTGCGGTAATAGGAGCGGGTCACTGATCTGAGGAAAGAAGTGAGACAAAGGGGTAAAAAATCTTGAGAGATAGAAAAACCCACACTGGCAAACAGAATCAACATTTATGTCCTGTTCTAATGAGCAGTTAACAGCTGCTGTGTATAACTTCAGCTCTTTTGGACAAGCATTCATACAAACAGTTCCCCCTGATTTATTGAACCAAAGGTCATCTAAACTGTCAGGTGGTGAAAACTTCATCTAAACAGGTATTTCTGAAAACAGGACAAGCCTTTGGTTCACTTAATGGGATTATAGATCCCATCCAGAGTGAAGTTAAATGCAAACAGGCGTAGTTTGCAATTTGTTTCAGTTCATTCAGCTGGAGAACTGGAAAATAAAGGATTTGGAGACAGAATGAAGCATGCTTCTCCTAGTTCTTTCATTAAATACGCTGAGCCTGGAAAATATTACATTTAAAAGAGCTCAATCTTCCATTTAGAAGTATTGCACAAACTGCACTTCTGTACACAGTACACACCTATCTTGTGGCACTGACAGGGTGGATACACAATCATAGCTGAAAGTAAACAAAGCAAAACAACTTCATTGTGAACGGAATAGGCCCTAGTTCAGTTGTCGCACACAACTAAAGTGTCTCTAATTTTCATTTTTTGAACAGGGTCCTTGTAATGTGGCCTAATGCATTAAAAACGACATAAATGTTACCTGGATTCCAACATAAAGCTCATATCATTGTAGACTGCATATATCTTATTCAAAGATCATCCATACCTGAACCTTTCCTGTCCTGCTGTGTCCCAGAACTGCAGCTTTACACGGATCCCCGGTTCCACCTCCAGGAAGTGAACGTAGAAGTCAACACCTACTGTCTCGTTGATGGACTCCATAAACAAGTCCTCTGTGTAGCGTTTCAGTAGGGAGGACTTTCCCACAGCTGAATCGCCCAGCATGATGATCCTGAACTGGTACTGCCACAAAGTCAGGTCCATTTTTGCTGGCAGTTACAAGAGATTAAGACAGGAATGACAGCTTTTGGAGATATGAAGGTGTGCACAAGCGCTGGGAAAGAGAAAAACAGATTGTCATAAAGATTAGAAAAGGTTAAAAGCAAATATAGTGAGAGATTACTGAGACTGAAGAGAAAGAAAGAGACATAACTTCATGGAGACTATCTACCACACAAACTCAACACCAGTTGCTTTCTTACCTCTGACAATCCAAATGTTGAGAAACAGGCATTAAGCCACTCCTTATTAATCTCACTACCAATGCAGCAGCAGTGTTCACAGCCATCCCAAGCTTCTTTCCTTTTGTGACTGCAGTACAGCTCTCATTCTCATGGTGGCTCTTCAAATCCTCTACGAGGGCAGGTATGTAGAAAAATCTTCCCCACAAAGTGGATCCATTTGAGCTGCTGATCTTAACTAGTACAGTAAGCTTGTACACAAGTGTGGCTTTGCAGGGGCGTGTACTTCTAAAGGTTGCTTGTTGATACTTGACTAAAGGAGGGGCAAGAGCACAAGGACAAAGGGAGGGCCAGATGTGGGAAAGGGGGAAGTTTAAGGAAGTAGTGGCTGCATAAAAAAAACTTATCAGGGGAAACTGTGCAGTTTCCTGTAGTTGAGAGCCAGTAGGGACATCATCATCACCAAACATACAAAATGAGGGTGACTGTTGGCAACTCTAACAGTTGCCACACTATTTGCAACAGTTTTTATCACTTTATGATCTCATATGTGCAGCGAAGATCTGAAAAGGGAAGTTGATAACAATGTCGGTTTTTATCCTCTGGGAAAGCCAAACTGGTCTCACAGCTATATGTAAAGTGACTGTGACCTCTTAACATTATGCAGTGATGGAACGGGTTCAAGTTACATGAAGGGACCATGGAGAGCAACAAGCTTCCTCTCCACTGTCCTGGTTAGTAGGATAAAAAGTCCATCCTTAGGCAGTTGTGACACCAGCATATTTATGAAAAGTCATTCACAGATACTTACAGCTTGTAGGTGTAGTATTCTCCAGGACCTCCCCCCCCCCCCAAAAAAAAATACAAATAAACAGATGTGCTGCATAACACATGCATCTAAATTTAATAAATAAAAGGCATTTCAGTACATTTGGGTCACACAATGGTAACAAAATGGGATCTCATGTTACTTAGTAGACTGAAAGTGCAAGAGGGACATTTGATAGTTATAACCTACTAGATGCTTTTACTGATGCTTCAAGATCCATTTGAGATCGTAGTTTTAGTTTTATTCTGTTGTTGTCGCAAAGGTTGCTTAAATTTCCCCAGCTGTCAGATGATTGTGCATCAGCATATTTCAATTTAAACAGTTCTTAGTCAGAAATAGCAGTAAAGGGCAATCATGTTTCCTGGTCATAGGCAAAAGTTGTGCAACATGAACTGGTCAGTTCAGTTTTAGGGCTTCACAAACTAATGGCGTTCCAAAGTGAGCGAGTCTTCAAATGACAGCTTACGTGCAGAAATTAAAAGCCTGCATCCATGTGATTGATTCATGCCTAAATCTTTAACATTATCAGAGCAGAATATTTCACATTTTCACCCAAGAGTCACAGCTTCATGTCCAAACAGATCTGGATGTAATACAGAGAAAGATTGCTTAAAACCAAACCAGTATTAAACTATGGGGGAAATACAGATGAAAAAACTGACAATTACAACAATTTAAAAAGGTAAATATATCAGTAATTCCCAATATATATATAATCCCACCTAACCCTTTCTCAATTCCAAAAAACAGAGAAAGTCTCTGAAAAATATTTCTCTGAAAAACTCCAAAATACACATCTTCTCATTATTTTACCAGAACATCATTATGATAACGGCAGTACACTTTATACCGATGGGCTGATGTCTTCCCTTTAATCATGTACCTTAGTGTATTCTTTTTTAACAAGTTCCATTACAGCAACAATTTTTTAAGTTCCCTCATAAAACCTTTATTAATACTTGATTTTTGCAGCAACTTTAAAACACTAAAATAAACAGAATTCACTACCTTTAATATTTTGCTGTAGGCAAAATATTTGAAGAACATAAATTATAAATTGTTATGACAATAAAGTATTAACAATTCAAAAATACAGAGTAATACAAAGATTGTTTGTGCAGAGTCAGTCAGGGTATTTCCTGGGTGATCTCCATGAGCGGCACATACACAAAAATTACTTCTACAAAGGCAGAAACTTCAGCTCACGCATGTCCATGTCGGGAGAGCTGCTACCACTGTGATCACTGTAGGTGTCCCTGAAATGAAAGGTAAATTCAGAAGATTATTACATCAGCAAGACATTATAGGGGCAATTTTTTCTGTAACTGCGGGAATTGTTGTGACATAGCATCAGTTTTAAATGCAGATATAATATGTGTGGGCAAAATGCTTAATGACTGATGTTAAATATTGATCAAGTTGTAGGTTCTTTGTAAGAGGTTTTTTTCACATGTTTACCACTCAGATTACTTATTAAAAGTGTCATCAAAGCATAAATGTCAGCTAAATATGATAAAAAATGAGAGAAAGGTGAAATAACATTCAACTGTTTGGAGGTTGGAGAAACACCGTGATGGAATAAGCGAACTGGGAAGTTATAGCTGCAGTTACAGCTAAACTTCAAAACTGTTGGACTGTCACCATTGCAGTTTCATTTCCTTTAAATAACTTTTGGATTGGCAAGTGATTGATGTGCTGGTGTTTACCGTGGAGAAAGGCGACAGCCCTTGGCCAGGTAGCTCTGGAGTTTTCCTGCAGAGGCCAGCAGGAGACCAAAGTATGGAGGAGAAGGTTTGATAGGTCTGGAGGTGAACTCTGGATGATACTGCACTCCAACAAAGTAACAGTGGTCTGAAACCAAAAAATTGCATATTACTGCACGTTTCTGCTCCCTCAGGCTTCATTTAAACAACAAAGATTAAATGTTTGATATCATAACGAAGGACAGTTTGGGGTTAAACATGATTTCTCTACATCGTGTTCAAGAATTGTATGTATTAGAAGAAGCCGGTGGGTGCTGGATTTCAAACACACTTTCCCCATACCCTCTAATTCAATGACTTCCATCCGCTCTCCTTCCACATCCTGACCAACAAACTGAAGTCCTTTTTGTTCAAAGTGATGCTTCAGCTCTGGATTCACCTGAAATAAGATAAGATTCTGTGATCCAAGGTTTTATTTTTTGTTTTGTTCTTGCAGTACTTCTAGAAGAAAAGCCATGGGCCCAACAAAACAAAATAATGTTCAAATCAAATCTCAAAGTTAGATAAGATACTGCACACAATACTTTTGCTTAATAAATTTTGTAATTACAAAATAATTTCCACACTTTTCGCTGTATAATAAAAAAAAATTTAACCCTTGTTTGGATCACTACCTCAAATCTGTGTCTGTGCCGTTCGTCAACATATTCCACATCTCCATATAGCTTTCCTGGAAGAATAAAAAATATTTTATCAACAGTAATTAGGTAGAAGAAGTCCAGGTATCATTTGATCCAGGGAGATACATACTCAGCACACTGGTGCTGGATGAGAAAATGGTCCGCCTCTTTCCCAACCTCATAGTCCCACCCATCTGGCCTGGGTTGTGTTCTGGCATGTCAATTACCTGTAGGGATCAAATCAAGATTATATAACTAATAATGGATGGTAAACATGCATGGTAAAAAAACAAAACAAAGAAGATAACATACCACAGGGTGTTTGGATTCTGGATTAAATTCTGTGGAGTTGGCATCTGAAAAACACAAGATGAACTGATCTGAGCACAAATCAGCTTTCCAATAGGTGGAAGCCTTAATCATCATTAAATTAGAAACCACTGGAAGCAAATGTTTCTTAGCTGTGTCCTCAGCAGAACTAAACAATCACGTACCTTCCCATCCAAGAACACTGCGGGCAAATTCACACACTGCCAGCTGCATGCCCAAACAAACGCCTGCAAAGAACAAGGCCAGTGGAATTCTAAATATTAAACAACATCTTTTTACATAATATATAAATCACTGACTACATGTAATGAATTTGGATATTAAATGCTACCTCATATGATTAATTGTCAGTAAAGAAAGGTGTGCAGTAAATACAGATTACCCTTTCAATATGCACCAGAGAGAATTTCAGCAGCCAAAACAAATACAAGACCTTGAAACAAAACCCCAGTAGGGGGTTTGTCTTTTCATTGGTGTAAGCGGTATTTGAAAAATTCATATCATACATAAAATATATGAACAGCATCCCAGCACATCCTCTACACCACCCAGCACTAAGGTGTGTAGGACAGAGTCTCTGCTTAGACTGAGTCTATATCTATAATCAACTCAATGTGTTTCCCCCTATTTGTCTTTCAATAACTGCTCAAACTACGTCCAACTGCAATATAATATGATACACAACATACAGCATAGCCTGACATCTCCCTTACCCAGGAATGGCTTATTCTGTTTCCGTGCCCAAGAAATAGCCTCCATCTTGCCTTCTGTCCCTCTTGCACCAAAACCTCCTGGCACCAAGACACCACTGTGGAAAAGAAAGAAAAGACCATCAATGCTCAATTCACTGAGATTTCACAGACACATGTAGAACCACTTAAATCTATTTAAACCTTGTGTCACTCTCTCTGGAAAACTTAAAAAAGCAAAATGCCAGGCTGGTATTGTACAGCCAATGTAAGATAATTCAGTATCGTATGGTTAGTGAACTAAGTAACATAATTAGAAAAGCTTTCGTTTGTGATAGTATCTGATTAAGACACACTAGTGACATTTTTCTTCAAAAAGATGAAGAAGAAAGAAGAAAAAAAACAACAACACTATCCTAAATTGTGTTTCCTTTATCAAAACAACCCCCTGCGGTAATACAATAATCTTTTTCGCTGTCCCCAACTTGTAGCATAACCTGTTACTGCTTCTTTTGAAACAGCCACAGACAAGCAGGACTTTTCTTTTAACCCATTTGCAATATTGCTACTACCATAGCTGCACGAACTATAATACTCTATATATATATAATAGAGTGTACATTTTAATATCAACAGCTGCTGATTATCCAAGATTATCCACACTTATTAGCGTGTTTTCGCCTTGTTTTGTCTACTCACTGAGCACTGCAGAGTTTCTGCCAGGCCTCGTGATATTTCACTGGATCATCTTGCAGGGTTGTAGTCTCCAAATCTGCAGAGTCTATGTACTGCAATAACAACAAACAGTGTAATCTGGATAGAGATCAGTCAACAACAGGCTGTACAAATACAGGAATATGTGAGGTTTTATTTAAGTATAGCAAGTTTATCTAAAAACAGTCCAAACTGAAAACAGCGATGCAAAATTCAGAAATTAGAAGAGAGTTGTCTCCTTACCTTGACCTCTAGTTTGTGATTAATGGCAAGGGCTGAGTGCTCTAGGGCCTTAATAACAGATGTGTAGGAGTCAGCTAACTTTGTATATTTTCCCACCAGGGCTATGGAAACATGCTCCAAGAGACGGTCGGATCTGAAAAGAGAGGGAGATGATTTATAGTACAGAATCTGGTGCATTCTTTGAATGATTACTTCCTCAGCTACCCGTTTTACCCGATCCCCTCAACGCTCAGTATGTTGTACTCACTAGGGAAAGAATAAATAAATAAATCTGCTTCTGGTGTCAGCATTCTTTAGGGAAAGTTTTGTGACCAAAATCATAACAAGCAACATTATTGCTGACATATTAGGAGGTTCTGAAACTTAGATTGAATCTGTCACGCCTACTTGTCTAGTAATGTTATGTTCAAGAAGTGAATATAATATTTTTTTTCATTAGCAGTGTAATGGTGACTAAAAGATCATGCCTGGATGATCTACAAGTCTGACACCAAGTTTTAAATTTAATAAACACACAGAGTCCTTTTTTTGTGTTGTATTTGAGGTTATGTCATGAGCAAGGAGCAAAAACAAACAAACAAGCAAACAAACAAACAAAAACAGCATCGTGGATATTCAAGGCTTCGAAATACACAGTCCAAAACACATAGCAGCCAAGTCCACCTTTTTGTACCTTAAATGAATGTATCTAGTTTTCTCTGTTCAAGACAAAATTCAAAATAGTTAAAGGCTGAGATACTCTTTCCTACCGGTCAGCCATCTCCTTCCACTTTGTTAACATCTTTCTGGGTCTCATCTCAATGGGCAAGTTCAACCGCTCGCACAAGTACCTCACAACACCCTGATCCTCCAGCAGCAGAGGAACTCTATAAATTGAGGAGACATCGTGGACACAGATCACCTGAAAGGAATTAGAAGACGTGTTATTTGTTGTCATCTGCTACCTTTTTTTTAAAAAACCATTTTAATACACTGACCTGTCACTTTATTAGGTATGCCTTAGCTATCAAAAGGACCACAGTGTCTCTTGGTATAAAATGTTACAAATCCCCCACATCTTTGCAACATCACCGCTGGTCTGAATTGTTGATACAAAGTAGGATGGATCCACGCTTTCAATTTCTCTACACCACATTCTGACCCCTTCTGAATACCCTGGTTGTAACGAGTGGTTATTTGAGGTACAGCTGCCTTCCTATCAGCTCAAAGCAGTCTGTCTATTCTTCTCCGAACTCTGGAATTAACCTGGAGATGAAAAATCCCAGTAGATCAGCTTTCAAAGTCACATCAACTTTCTTTCCCATTCTGATGCTTGGCTCAAACAAGCACCTGAGCAGGTGTACCTAACAAAGTGGCTGATGAGAGGATATGCTTTCCACATCTGAGGTCAGCATCTATCTAAATCTAATGATATCATAGCAACAAAAAGTAATTACTTAATAATAATAAATTATTATATAATGTTATATCTATTTATAAAATATGACAACATTATCTGAAAGAGTAGATGTGAGTAGTGATGAGAACTGCACTAGCTCATAACTAACATAAGTAGCCTACCCTACCTACAGTTTTACAGGAAATCACCTGTGTGGGCTCCACATGACAAAACATGGAGATCTTTTCCTTGACAGATGTTTCTAGAGGAGTTGTGCAGCGACAAACAATCTGCCAAAAGAAGGACATATATATCAGGATAATGTATACAAACAAAATAATGCCAGAGCGCACACTTGAGTGTTTACGATTTAATACACTCCAAATTTTATTTGATTGTGTACATAATGAAATTAACATGTGATTCAAAAGGATGGCTTTATCAGAAGAATGAGGACAAGATCTGAGAGGTACACTCTTAAGCGAGTTTAAACCAGCTTCTTTGTGCTAACTGACTTGAGAAAACCTAAAACCGGGCATTTCACATCTCATATGACTCTTCGTCCTCACAAAATGATCCCTGTGAGTTCCCCCCAATCCAGTGACAGACATTATCAGATGATACTGATATAATAGTGGTAAAAAAAAAATCTGCCAAATCAATCCTACAGAAAACAGTTCATCTATTGATTTAGCACGCAGTTGTAAAATTAATTCAAGTTAGCCATTTTAATGCTTAGTGCATTTGATATCCATTTGACTTGCAGATATAAGAATCAGTTTAATCTGACTACCCACCAAATCTGCAGACAATCCCAGCCCTCTGAGTTCTCGGACGCTGTTCTGGGTTGGTTTGGTTTTCTGCTCCCCTGTGGTATTGGGCTTTAGAGAAAAGATACAGCCACACAAAACAAAGCATAAATGGCCGTGCAATATAAGTCCAAAGTGATTATCCCCCCCTGTTCAATACCACGTTCCTTCAATTACCAAAAGAATGAATTTAAGACTAATGAAACAAAAATATTTCAAATTACTCATTAGATCTGGTGATCTTACAGGTAATCAATTTTTCTACAATATCTGCTAACACTACTTGGTTGTGCATGGTCACTAGCAAACCATACCTGTGGTATCAAGCTGACATGGATGTTGCAGAAGTTCTCCCTTTTCACCTTAAACTGGAACTGTCTGAAAGCTTCAATAAAAGGCATGCTCTCGATGTCCCCCACTGTGCCTCCTAGCTGTGGACACAAAACACCAGCTTAAAGCACAGAATTACATGCAAGAATACACAGGCTGAGCCTCAGCACTTTGGAAAGACTTGGGAAATACAGCACACTGTCAGCAGTACCAAGCCCATAATACTGTCAGCGCTGGTTTGAAGTATGCTGTATAGAAAGAACTGCTAGAGGCAGGATAATAATTTAACTTGGTTTATGAGAACTTGACTCTTTTAAGCTGCAAATATATTAAAGACGAAATAATTCTGCAGCACATACTGTAAAATAAACACTTGATTTATAACACAATGATTTAACACTGTTTTTTAAAAATACATAAAACATTTATTTCCCAAGGCTAGAAACAGCGCCAGTGTTTTTACAACCTTTCAACAGCAAATCATTTTTTAAATCCCTCTATTTACCAGTTTTTACTGTTTTTTTTTTTTTTTGGTGCATCACAGTGACACTCATTTGTTCGGGTTCAGCTATTTCTCAGACCTGCTGCTGAATGGTGCCAATATTTGCTATCGCTTCAGGCAACAAGCTTTTTTTTTTTTTTTTTCAATCCTTTTGGAAAATGTCATCTACTTCTCAAAATCACTAGAAAAACAGAATTGCACAAATGATTAAAGCGGTGGTACTCAGACTGTGAGGTGTGGAGCTACCGCAAGTGGGGCATGGACGACCAGTTGAAAAATGTTAAATGAAACTAAGTTGAATGAAAATTATCCATTTTTATGTGAAAAATACATTTGTTGTAGATATTATAATTACTTTATTTCAGAAAAATTCAACAAGTATTCCACTTCTGAAGTGGAGCATTATTTTTTTTAAAAGTCTGAGAACTACTAGACTAAAGAATGACCCATGGTAATGTAAATAAGATACTTCCCACTGCAGCATATTTATTTACACTACAGGTCACCTTGGCCAACAACATAAATCCCAGCTTACCTCTATGACACAAACTTGAGGCTCCACACCGTCCTCATCCACTGAAATGGTTGCCTGCTTCATTACCCATTCCTGAATAGCATCTGTGATGTGTGGCACCACTGACAAAGAAAAGAAACATTTTAGCTATAGTTATCTGTGCATTTGCATTGTATAACTCAACCCTGAGAAATGCATGCACACATGTCAAATCCGCTTTCCTAAGGCCCGTTTTGGCAATAAAAGCAGTTATGTAAACAGTAATATCCAACCTTGTACAGTCTTGCCCAGGTAGTCTCCTTTTCTCTCCTTGTTGATTACTGATTGATAGATCTTTCCAGTTGTGATGTTGTTATCTCTGATAAGGCGGATGTCCAGGAAACGCTCATAGTTACCCAAATCTAGATCCACTTCCCCACCATCATCGAGAACAAACACTTCACCTGGAAAAGACAAACAGTACATCAGTGTTTTCACACAGTTTGTTTCATAGTAGCTTTTCACCTGGTAAAAATCCTTCCTGAGCCCCACTTGAGCCCCGCTTACTAACATAACAAATAAATATATACTTGACACTTTATTACGTACACCTTGCTCATACTGTGTCGGAACCCCCTTTGCCTTCAGGACTGCCGTAATTCTTAGTGGCACAGATTCATCAATGTGTTGGAAACAGTCCAGAGGTTTTGGTCCATGCTGACATAAAAGTATGACTTACTTTGGTGCAGATTTGTTGACTGCACGTCCAAGATGCAACTTCCCTATTCCACCAAATCCCAAAGGTTCTCTATTGGAATGAGATCTGTGATTTTGGCACAGTGAACTAATGTTGTGTTCCATTTGCCTCCAAAGTCAGAGCTATGAATGATGCCATTCCTAAATTTAGTTTGTTCAACAAAAACTTGGAAAAGCAAGCAATGCCATTAATGCATCACTAGCAGTACAACCCAATGCTTGCTTTTGCTTAAAAATGCTGCTGCAAGACATTCACAACTGTCGGTGGTCTGTATATGAGGTGTTTGTGGTTACAAACACACGAATATGCAGGATATCTTCTCTTTTTTGGGACCACTGTATAAAAAAATCTCAAGAGATCAACAGTTTTTGAAATCCCAACCCAGATGGCAAAAACAACCATGTCATGTACAAAGTCACTTAATCTACCTTTCCTTCACATTCAGCTGCTTAGTTTGAACTTCTTCAGCTCATCTTGACCCTATCTAAATGCCTAAATGCCCTCAGTTGCTGCCATGTGATTGGTTGATTTTACACTTCCATTGGCAATCAGTTAAACAGGTACACCTCAAAAAATGGTCAGGGACTGTACACTGTATGGAAACAACCTGTGCCCACACCACTCTACCTTAAAGGCTCTAACACTCCCACAGCGCTTCTTGTCAAATGTTAACCACAGAACTCCATCAAACAATTGAATCAAACTGCTGATGGCAATTGACTGAGGACAAGGACATTGTTAGAAGCAGTAAATTATAAATTACTTACCGTGCTCATAGGGTGAAAAGGTTCCAGCATCAATATTGATATATGGGTCGATTTTGATGGCTGTGACATGAAGACCGCAGGACTTAAGGATTGTTCCCACACTGCTGGCAATGATGCCCTTACCAATACCAGATATAACGCCACCAGTAACCAGGATGTACTTCATAGTGGCATCTAAGACTAAACACAGAAAACAGGAATCCAGTAAATGACTTACAAATGTACTTTACATTTCTAGGACAAGTTCTTAGCAATACTGGCATTTACAAGCTTTATTTACTCAAGTAGACAAATAGTATTAAAAGTCCCAAGGGTCCTTCTGCAAGTGGAAAAAAAGACATTTTATTTTATAATTTTCTATAGTGTTTTTGGGGAAAATAAATAAACACATGTCCCGCTATCCAGCGAGATATTTTAGTTGCTGTATGCTATGCTTGACACGACCCTGTCACCAATACTCCAGAACTTAAATAAGTAGAATTGAATAATGTTGTTTAATACATTTTTGGCCTTCTTTTAAGGTAAGGATAATCAAACTCATACTGAGCATTTAATTTCAGATAAGACTTAATTTACATGGCTGAATCAATACATTATTTTTATTTGTAGATGACGACATAAACATAACAGGGTATCAAACCAGTGCTAGTATTTGTGTTTCCTCAGAAAAAGACCCAAGCTGTGGAATGTATTGGACTATAAAAGTCGAAAATGTAGTTATAAAAATAAAGGAAGTAAACAGAATTGAAAGGAATTTCTTTCTTGGTAATATGTAACAGGCTTCCATCTGTCAGAATGACCGACTTGATCACCCAGTCAAGTCAAACAAGATCGGAAGAAAACAAAACATCTCAAACAGGTTTCAAGGGCTGCACATAAGTTGTGGGACTTACCACCCTTACTGTCCTTTAAATATATTGACGTTAAGTAAATGGGTTTAACAGTTAAAAGACATTTCTGTAGCAACAAAAAACAACAACTTATTTTAATTGTTATATTTGTTAAATAATATGTTATATTTATTAATTTAGTTATCTAGAAGTTAGGACAAGAGAAAGATCATTTTGTTTGTGCGTATGTGTGTGTGTTCGTTGGGGGCGGGGTCAGATTCAAGGAAAACCCTGCACAGAATGACTCCTAAACTGTCTATTTTAACAAGGTACTTGCCCTGCACCAACATTTAAATGGAGAATTTCGCTATGTGCTCAGTAAATTTATAGCTATAACACTTACCAGCACAGCCTGTCTGTTTCATGGTTTGATTAAACTGACAGCATGATGGTGTTTTTCCTTATAGAGGTGTGGCTAACCCTTTGTTTACATCCATTTGTTTACATTGTTCGGACCTATGCATTACAGTGAGACTGTACGAACACAAGTGGGTAAATCCATATTGTAAAACCTAAGAATGTGTTAACATGTGATCGAATTACACCGGTGTGAAACACGCAGTGAATCATTAACTTTTGTTATTGTTTTTATGAATGTATGAAGTTAAATTGGCGGGAAAAAAGAGCGCAAGAGTAACTTCTCCAGAGGGGCTCCTGAGAGCTTTCGCGGGTTACTGAGTTTAGCCGCAGGTAATTTGTCGTTAAAGGATTGCTACATACATATTTCACAGAGGAAAACTGGTCGGTTGATTAGTTTTCACCTGTCGTAACCCAGCTAACATTATCCATACTGTCTTGTGTGAAGTCCTGGCTTACGGATTTTACTTACAGAGACAAAAAAAATGATTCATTCATTAGCATCCAACAAGAAAAATGTCATATTTATCGTGTTATTATATCAGTTAACTGGTTATAACCAATTTTGGGACACCAATAACCAAGTTAGCGGCATTTTCTTCACCTATTAAACGACTTTCCGAGATACAGCGTCAATAAAAAAAATCCATACAAACTCACCAAACGGCTATAGCAAAGTGTCCAGAAATACCTTGATGTAGTGTTTATCTAACGAATTTCTTTCTGTTCGTAAAGAAAGCCCACGTTGTTGCAGTACAGCAAACACGTGTATGACAGGCTGCGCTGACTGGTTGAGCCACTTCTCCAACAGTTTGCGTCCTTCCGTTTCGTAATGTAAGTAAATTTTCCTTTCTTTTGTTTGCTCAGGCAAACCTTGGGCGCCGCTCACACAGGATTAACCAATGGGAGAGCTGAACTGCGGAGAAACTCTGCCTTACAGATTAAGCTACGGTCGAATTTTTATGCCCGAGTCTACACACTGGGGCGAATGTAAAGCATTTCAAGGTCAGTGCAGCTTTTTTGAAACTAGAAATTAAAAATCATCAGGAAAATGATTTTGGATTATTAAAGCCTTCTTAATCTTTTTTTCTTTGTATAAATTGACAGATTTTCTCCACTACTGTGATGAGATATTATCATGCTTAGTAGTGATTACTAATTAAAATAAAGCAAAAAAAATATAGCTATTATTCTAATTTGAAAGTCAAAATATGTGGAGAAGAACTTTATTCTAATTATCATATTTGTCCGACTCACCACTAGATGTCCTCAGTTTTCTATGTTGCATTATTCATCCCCTAAGCAGGCTAAAGCTTGACCTTTCACAAGTATAATAATACTATTAATAAATAATGATCTGGAAGGAAATAAGCCTTACATTTACTAACACAGAAATTCAATGTCCTCATGTATTATTGTTTGGCAAGTGTGGCACAATGAGACAAAGCACTAGTCCCACTTAAAACCCAGTTTACACCCTAACACAGCCTCGAAGATATTAAAGTTTTTTGTATTCACTGTTGTGCTGCTCCAGTTTTGCTGTGGGTAATGAGAGTGGTGATTCTAATTCATTTCTGTCCATGATCTAATTAAAGACCTCGTCCCTGCCACCTCATTTTCATAAGCTGTTCCCTTCAATTACATCTGACAAGTGAGCAGAGACACACATTAACCTCCTGCAGGAAGAACTACTGTGCTTTCCTCGTGTCTTTGAAACATTAAAATACAAGAGAGCCATTCAAAGCTAATTCCACCTCTCTCAATCTACCTATTTGCAAAACATATCTGAGGATAAGGCCGCACCCACCACCCCCACAGTCTGATGTAGACTTTCTTTGATGCAAATGACAAGAGAGTGCCATGCAATGTTGTATTTTGCAATGCTTAGTGGTCATGTGTATCACAACATCCAAAGTCACTCTCTATAAATGCAACACTATCAGTGTGTATACCTTTTTCAAACAGCGAGAGAAGCCAAAAGGAAGAAGCTTAAGTTAGAGCGAAACTTGTTGACCTAACTCCCAATAAAATAGACGTATTGAAACATATAGCACTGTTTTTGACACTCAAGGTTATTTGCGCACAGACAGATGAGATATGTTTATTTATGAGAACTGAACTTTAGGTGTAAAATAGGATAAGATTTTCATTGGGAGTGACCAGGATGGGAGAGGATTAGAAATAAGTATATCAGACGAACATGCTCAAACTAAGCAGCTTGGAGACAAACTTAGAGAGGCAAGACTGAGATGGTTTGGACGTGTGCAGAGGAGGGATGGTGGATATATTGGATAAAGGATGTTGAAAATGGAACTGGCAGGCAGGAAGAAAAAAGTAGGATCTCAAAGGAGGTTCATAGGTGTAGCGAAGGAGGACATGCAGAGGGTCGGTGTGACAGAGGAGGAGGCTATAGGGATAGGGTGAGTTGGAGACAGATTATCTGCTGTGGCAACCCCTAAAGGTAGCAACCAAAAGAAGAAGAAGAAAAAGAAGAAGTGATGTAGTTTATTTTAAACTTCATCGGGACAGCTGTTGTCTCCTATTATGTGGTTATGTTGTCTTGTTAGAGCATGAGGTTAGTAGCTATGGTTTGAATTACGCTAACAACAAACACAACAAAGGCAACTTATTGCCAAAACATTTTGTTGGCTAAATATATTCAGGTCTTAAGGAATCATTATGAAGGAAATGTTAGACTTCCTTAGGATCATTTATGCTAACTGTTGGACTATGATCTTGTAATGAGAATTTTACAATTTTCTGATGTTTAAAAACCAGATGATTAACCAGGCAGCTGGGAAAATTCAGCAGTTAAATCCAGGATGAAAGTATGTGTTAATTTCTGCCTTAATTGTATAATTATCTGTAATTGATTACATTAGTTATAAAAAGCACAATTATCTGATTCCATGAAATCATAAATAAAAGACTGCTTGCTTTTTTTGCTGAAGATTATTTGTGTTTCAATTAAGTGACTCAAAAAAATGACTAATATCATCATAATGAAAACAACCATTTCCCTGTTGTGCAAATAAAGTGAATTATCCACGAGAAAAGAATGATGAGAAATATTCCACCAAAGTCAAACATCAGTTTGTTTTGGCAGGTTTCCCCACCACTCCTCTCTGTAAGCTGCATAGCAGCAGGGTCAGATGTCACAAGCTGCTCTACTCTCCCAGACCTCCAGTGGGCAAGAGAGGGCCAACTCCCAGCTCAAGCAGACACAGAAACAGTAGCCCACACCCCTCATGCCAAACACACATTATTTATGAATAAGAGTGGTGCCTTTCCCTGTCCTCTTGTAGTTTTGGAATTTTAAAGACAAATCGATTTAGGATGGGAACACAGATGGCTCTTAAGGCACAATGCAGTTCAAAACCACTCAGAGGAAGAGTGAGCTCTTGGGCAATTAGTGTCATTATGGCTGCTCATGTGCTTGGTGGGCTGGATAAACAGTGGCTGTGGCTTCTAGGGGTTAGGCATGTGGGTAGCATGGATAATAATGATCGGTGCTGTACTGCAGCAGAGCAGCGCATGCACAAAAACACACATAAACACACACAAAACAGCTTTAAATAGATACTGGTCAGAAAGCAAAGGTAAAGAGGAAAAAAGAATGTAAAGGAACTAGAAAAATCAAACCACTTATGATCATAAAACCAAACCAAAACCAAATGTATTCTATTTAAAACAACAATATAAAAACTAAGAAAAGCAGGCACTGTGTGCAGTTCAGATCCTGTTTACTCTTTAAAGAATCACGGGGGACTCAAATCTAGTCCAGAATACGGTGAATGCAAAGCAATAAAAAGCAAAGTTTTGAATCATTAAAATGTATTTTTTATCACAGTTGTTGACTTCTAATTTCCTGTAAGTCAGCAATTCAGGTAACCACTGATAATGTTACAAATGTATTATTTATTTTTATATATACATATATCATATTTGTGTAATATTGTATTTTCGTGTGAACTGGTGTTGTTGTCAGTTTGAGATCTGAGAGGTTAGCACATATATGTACACACACACACACACACACACACACACACACACACACACACACACACACACACACACACACACACACACACACAATCATCTACAGTTATAGTGACAACCACATGTGACAAAAAGGATGTGTGGTTGTAAACACACCGAAAGTGACCTGTAATTTCTCTGAGAAATGCAGCTCGTAGACCTTGAGGGGAAACTCACGCTGAGTTTGTTGTCATTATCTTAAACCTATTTAATACACATGTGTGCGGATGCATCTCTATGGGAGTGTAACACCTACCATTCTCTTTGCCAAAACCACAAGTTATTGAGAAAATAAATGTCAGTTAAAGGGCGTTGTCTGTGGCGTCTCTACTGGTCTCTCCTCCTGCTACTTGGAGCACATCTAATTTGATTATGAGCACCAGTGAGGAAAAGCATTGAGAGTGAGAGTTTATTGGATAACATGGGACCAACGATGACAATAGAGAGATGAGAGGGAGTGAAATGGAGAGAAAGAGAAATAGGAATTAAGTGATTTGTGAGAGAGAAAGGGAGAGAGACACTCCAACAGAGGGAACGAGAGACTCTTCCCATGGGGGGATGAGACTGGATCAGTGCCCGGTATGCCACTGCACTGTCGTCTGTGAGCTGCCTTTGTACATGTATGGAGACCAGCATATCTCATGATCCTCGGCTATTATCCCGACCCAACTCCTAGTATGGGGCCTAGTATTCTCTCCTGCCTATTGCTTCTCTTCCTGCTTACTTTCACCACCTGCCTCTCACCCTTTTTCCTTTTTTCTACTCTATCCTTCCTCTCTTCTCAATCCTTATGACCCCCTACTCCTCCTTATTACACTCTTCCTGTCCATCTCTTCACTCTCCTGGCCAATGCACAGCTAAAGCTGGGCCTCTGCCACCTGAAAACAGATGACAGTTTTGTGCTTTTTTCCCCCTGTTACTGCTACAGACCCCCCTCCAGGAGAGGTCCGTCTGCTTAAGACGAGAGGGGGAAATGAGGATTGATTAATTTAAAAAGCACACTCTCCTCTTTTTTCCTTCTCTGAGCCCCCCTTTAGCAGAACATGCCTGCCCAACAGAGAGAGATTGAGAGCAAAATCATGGAGGCTCATTCATCAAGTTCTGTATCCCATTATAAATAATGTGTGTAAAGTGCAAACAAGCCTGGGAACTAAGGATTGTGGCCTTTGACCAGCACTGCTATTATGTATGTGCAGTTAAGACTTTTTCAGCGAGGGAACGGTGACAAGATCAATGTGTCAAAGCCAACATGATCCACGGGAGATTCTTGTCTTTAATTTTTCTGTCTTAATTTGAAATGATGTTCAGTATTTCGTATTTTAAGAAAGGGCAAATGTGTATACATCATTAACAATACACCATATAAATGACCAAACAATCATGAATTGTCATTATGTAACAACAATTCAGTTGTGTAACGTTTTTCTCAAAATACAAAATAATTGATTTTACTTTAATCTCTAACTGTCAAATGGAATTTTGCTTCCTAAAATAATCAATGTGGCAGTCAAATCACCAGTAACATTAAAAAAGTCAGTCTGATAACAGATCATACTCTAGAAGGAGATACGCCCTGATGCCTTGTGACCCTGCACATTAGCACTCCTAGACCACATGTCATGTCAAGTCAGATGCTAGACTGAGCCGAACAAGCAGTCCTTTTATCACTAACTCAGTTATTCAGTTATTTCAACCTCTTCACGCACTGAAGACTGCTCGACTTGCTTACACCACTTAGCTGTGAATATCCGTCACAGTAAAGAGAGGTGCAACTCGCTGCTGATACTTCTGATGCTATCAAGTTCAAAGTTTGACACCATTTACCATTTAAACATGACTTACCTGAGATATGTCCTTGCTAATTCCTATATTAATGAAACATCTTAATATTGTTGTTTTCAGAGGAAGGCATTTTCTAACTGACCAAAGCAAATTTTAAAGTTCTTTGTGTGACCAGTTTATGTCTTTCTGAAGCTACTCATTAGTGCAGCTTTCAGATTTGATGTACAAATATTTGTATGGTGTGTAACTCATAGGGTTAACACTTGAACACCTCTTTCAACATGTTTAGATTTTTTCAGAGTATTTCATAACCGTGCAACGCTCCCAATTCCACATACATTTTAGTTTGCCAACAATAACCCAGTATCAGTCAAATGTCTCTCTCTATTCCTGTCCCATACCTCATGTGGGCATGCCAGTGCCCACAAAGAAGCTACAGTGTTATACAATGAAGTGTTCTATTTCGGTGTCCTTATCAATAGAGGATCTGTCTCTGTCAGTATCTAAGCCCCCTGCTTAGTCTGTGAGAAGTCTTCGTGAAGGAGTGCAAGGACAATGAATGACTTGATAGGAGGACATATCACTTTGGATCACATGTTTAAAAGAATGAAGGAACATGACCCAACCAGAACCAAAGTGGCTGGGTCTATGTGAATTATGACCTGTTTGATAACAAGTTTGGATTCAGCGCTGATGTGCACAGAGCAAAGGTTCATCAATTCTCACCGAGAGACTGTTTTAGATTTAATACTGTAGAAAAGACATGAGCCACATCTTGTTTCTTTATATTTTGGTTCCAAGGAATGAGACTTTCTTCTAATTTTTATAATGGTTTACAACAGTAGTTCTCTGGGCTTTCTTTCAGGATTTCTCTCTGGACATTGGCTGTTTTTTCAAAACATTCCTTTTTCAGATGAATGCTTTGTTTGTTTGTTTGTTTGTTAAGCAAGTTAACACTCACCATTTAATTTTTCAAGTATAAAAAGGCACCAAAACAAGGAATGAACCGGGGATGTGTCTACAGATACCAGAAAAATTTGAAAAGAACCAAGTTGAAAAATTGATAGTAAGATTTTGTTACTATCAGCCTATCGGAAAAAGACATTTTCAATTTCAAGAAACAACAAATGCCAAAGATGACACAGTTTGCAAACTGATTCCCATACCTATTAGCTGGACACATGGTATAGCTTACCATGGTTTTCAGTGTGACATTGGAAATATGGGGAAACAGGACAAGTGGAGGACAAAGGAAGGAATGATGGGTCCAAACAGTTATCCACAAGTAATGTTCTTAAGAAATTGGGAAAAAAATCAAGAAAGATCTGACACAAGACTAGAACATTATTACAAATATGAATTATTGGGTTCAATTTGTTAACAACATGTATGAAGGAAGTAAAAAGAGAGGTACAACAATGAATGTCTTCAACCATCTGTAAAACACGGTGGAGGCTGTGTCATGGTTTGGGGCGGCATTTCAGACAGCTGATTTGTGGATTTTGTTAAACTGAATCATGAACACAGAAAAAATACTATCAGATTTTGAGCCACAAAACAATGATATCTGGAAAGTGTTTTCAACACAAAACACTCTACCAATGCTGTAAAAACATGCCCGGTTGGAAAAGAAACATACAATGGAACACTATCAGTCATGTACTGGCCTCTCTGATGTCTGAACCTTTACATTATTGAAGCAGTGTGGGATCATCCTGACAGAGAAAAGAATAAAAGACAGCCAACATATAAAGCAGAGCTTTGAACGTCCTTCAAGAAGCCCAGAGATCCATTTCTGAAGTCTACCTAAAGAAATGACAATAAAGCTTGACTAAGAGATCTAACGCTGTGCTGAAGAGCAAAGGTGACCATACCAAATATTGACTTTCAAACTCAAAGGTATTTCTGTACTGTATTTCTATATATTTTCCATTTTCCTAGCAGCAAAAAAAAAAAAAAAATTAGGAGAGATTCAAAACTTTTGCACAGTACTGTACATGAAGAAAAATCTGAAACAAAAACCCCCAGAACTTATATTACTGACTCTCAGATCCCTCTCTTAGCACATGTGATTCTTTAAAGAGCAAACAGGATCTGAACTGCACACAGTGCCTGCTTATCTTTTGGTCAGTGTTTATCAAAACTCCTCAGTACTCATGCTAAAGTAAGGGTTAAATCTGCAAAGAAGTAATCCACTTAACATTGTTGACTCTAGGGGGTTGTGGTAGCTCAGCAGGTGCTTGTGAGTTTAATTTTGACTCATGGCTTTTGCAGGATACCTCTATCCCTCCAGTTTCCCTCCCTTATCTTCATTGTAGACCACTGAGTGCAGCAGGGCTGCAATGAAGATAATCATTAAGGAAAAATTATTTCTCTCTCACCTCTCTCTCAATCTCCTTCCATCACTCATTGAGTTTGGAATGCACCAGTGCAATCACCCCCACTGAGAATAACACTCATGTTGGGTAATTTTGTCTTACATAAGGGAGAGTATTGCACACAACAAGACATGTAAAAACAACATCAGGCAAAGCTAGAGGGAGAGAATGCAATCCTCAGCTATTTGTAATGGAGAACAGGGGAGGGGCAGCGGGGTGGAAGATGGATGTGATTTCACATTAATTGTGTGGGTTCACACAAGTGCGTGCATGCGTGTTCAAATGTGTATGTGTGCATGGGGTAGGAGGTGTTAGAGGAATTTCTGAGAGCTATGCTGACTTTACAGGCACAGCAGGATCTGAATGTGTGTGTGTTCATGTAGTGAGCAAGGAGGCACGTGTGAGTAGGTGCCTATGATGTGTGTACTAGGGAACATGTGATTTTGTGTGTGTGTGTGTGTGTGTGTGTGTGTGTGTGTGTGTGTGTGTGTGTGTGTGTGTGTGTGTGTGTGTGTGTGTGTGTGTTTTGTGGGCTGCCACACATGGCTGGGGGAAGAGGGTGGAATCTTCTTAGTGTGATGTTGAATTTGAAGACTGTAGTGCAAGAAACAGGATAGCAAGAGTTCCAGAAGTCAGCTGTAGAGTAACAATGTTTTTGTTTCTATGAAAAAACAAATACAAGCCAAACAAGTGTAAGCACTACTGTATAAATTTCTATTTAGTTCTATTGGTTTTTTTGTAGTTTTTCTCTTTATTCTCTTTATTTTCTTGTCATGCAGGCTTCACATAATATTAGCAAGGTCCCCTGGTTGGCACTATCAGCACCCTTGATCTAAACAAAACTCGTGCCAAATGGGGCATAAATTGTTTGAGGTTGAAATAAAGTTCATTTCTGAAGTTGAAGTAATTAAAATGTAACCAATTAATAGTGGGAGCCACAATCCAGTGTACTTCTCGTGCCCCTGCTGGGTGCTGGACACTAAGGTACTGTTTGATGAAGACAAAAAAAGAGTAGAGGGGGAAGGCATATTCACAGTCAGTGAGAGGGAAGGACAGCTAGAAGCCTGAAGGTGAGAGTAGAGACTTTGAATGTAGGGACTATGAATGGTAAAGGACCAGAGAGAAGGTTTAAGGATATAGTGAAGGAAGACATGCAGAGTTTGTGTGACAGCAGGGGTAGTGTGAGACTGAGGCAGACAATCTGCTATAGGGAGACGTAAACGGAGTAGCCAGAAGAAGAAGTGGTATTTATAAAAGGATCTTTTTTCATCTCTTCAAAAGTCACATGAAGTAACATTCAAGATATAATTTGAAGATCATACTGAAATTTTGTAATAGGAACAAAGAGTGTAGACGAACACTAACCAGTGGATCAATTTAGAATACCATGGATCGCTTTTATGCAGCTGAAAAGGTTTAGTTCATCCGTTGTGCAAGTTCACTGGCCTCTGGTAACTGAAGCTAATGTATGGAAGTGACATTTTACATGGCTAATCAAAAACCAGATAGTGTTTCATCATGAGGTCAGGTCAGCTAATCTTCAAGACTTGAAAGCATTAGCTGTTTCTTTCAGCCGAATAAAGAGTTTGAGTTCCATTGCCACATCGTGGTTAAAGAAAAGCTAAAAAGAGAATGGCACAGAAAAATATGAAAAAAGGTGAACTAATGACCGTTTCAAATTAAAATGAGTTATTTAAAAAGGTTGCAATAGGATATGTTTGATTAATGTTATTAGATATGGGCAAAGTCATGTTACAGGTGGGCTTATAAAAACAAATTATCTGAACTGTAGGCTGGACATGCCTGCCTGCTGAGACGCCAGATCTAATGGCAATGAGACAAGGAGCACAATGTGAGAATATAAAACTCTAACTTGAATTTTAATAGGACACTCTCACTTATCCACCCACATTAAATTAACATGATTCAGCTTGAAAACAGAGGTGATAGCCCTTTAAATGTCAGATGGGTAAGATGTGATTTTTAGAGTTAGGTTTGTAACTTTTTGGACAATGACACATTTTTATATTTCAGAGAGACAAGCAGAGTTTAGTGGATTGGACACAAAGTTGGTTGAGATGATTAAACAATGGAAGTGCCAGGCAGAAGGAAAAGAAAAAGATCACAGAGAAGTAGGGAAGGAGGACATGCAGAGGGTTGGTGTGACAGAAGGGGATCCTCGGGATAGGGTGAGATGTAGGCAAATGATCCGCTGTGGGGAATCCTTTAGTGAGCAGCCAAAAGAAGTCAGGAAGGAGTGCAGAAAGGTGAAGATGTCCATGTAGG
Organism: Copadichromis virginalis; assembly: GCF_057382275.1. Taxonomy (NCBI): domain Eukaryota; kingdom Metazoa; phylum Chordata; class Actinopteri; order Cichliformes; family Cichlidae; genus Copadichromis; species Copadichromis virginalis. The sequence continues at coordinate 28,323,024 of NC_140628.1, forward strand.
TACAGTCAGAAAACACAAGTAGATCTAAGTCACTAGTGTTTACTGACGATATTATGACTGCAGATATGAGTAAGAGGAAGAACTCTGAAGTGTATGGGACTGAAAAGCAAATGTTGAAAAAAAGTTCAGAGAAGGTTAATAATGACCCAAAGAATACTGCTAAAGCAACCCACTACTTTCTTAAACCAAAGAAATAGGATATTCTTCAGTAGCCAAGTCTGCCACTTGATCTCAGCCCAGTAGAGCATGCTTTAGAGTTATTCTGGACAAAACTCACTTCAGAAACACTCACAAACAGGCAGCAGCTGAAGGTGGCTTCAGTAAAGGCCTGGTAGAGCATCTCAAGGAAAAACGGTATTTTCTAACATCTATGGATATTCACTGAAAACAATCTTCATATTTAAAATTAAGATAGTTTGTTCAATTATTTTGGGCTGTAGCTTGTTTATTTACTAGACTCAGATATTTCTGTGGTCAACTTAGGGTCATCAAGCAGGATCACAGAAAAACAAACATCTGTGTCCAGGATGACCTAGATTCTTCTTGACCCAGTAAACAAACTGTTGACACACTTTCACATTTGGATACCTCTGACTCTGGTCTGACAGATATTTTATTTTTCTGCCAACCAAAAAAATGGCTTTTATTGATTCTAAATAGCTCTGTTTAACCCAACTACAGTACACATTCAGTCATCCCTGCAAGTCAACCCAGTGAAATTAGCCTGTTTCTGCTAACGCTTGGTGCTCTTCTGCATCTAAGGCTGAGTTTACTTTTTCAACTTCTGATTCTCAAAAATACCCCTTTCAGCTTAACCTCCTTGATTTCAAAGAGCAGTTTCATTTGGGATCACATTTATCTATCTGGGAATTGAGTAATATTTCAAGCCAAGCATAACCTGTCAGCTCCCCCTTTAAATCTAACTGGCTGTCTCATGAGATGATTGCGACAAAGTTTCAGTCCTGCTCCCTGAGAAATTATGAAAGCCAATTACAATTGATCATGTCACTTTGCAGCTCCTCTCTCGTGCTCTCACTCTCCCGCTTTTTCTTTTTTATCCATCTATCACTCAATTGGCCTTTCTCACCCAGTGTTTCATTCTCTCTACAAACCAGAGATAGATCAAAATGTCCAGCCCAGCATGTATAATCCACAACACTGACCTGAATTCCCCTTTTTTTCCCTTTGCTTTCTCTGCTCCACTGTTCCCCTGTCACTGCCGCCCCACCCCTTAATCCCCCCACCCCCCAGCTCTCTCTCCCTCTCTTCTCGCTCTCTTCAGCTGTCCTTCTCCTCAAAGTGAACTCAGCACATAAGGTGGTTTTGTTACTTTTTCCCCGACTGCTTTGTATGTAATCACCATATTCACAGCTCGTCACCTGTTTATCAGGATCTCACTTTGTGAAAACACTTGTACGCAGGATGGGTGTTTCCAAGGTTACCGCAGAGGCACTAAATAACTGTGACAGCTGTAGCTGGGGACTCTAGTCAAGCGAAACGATATTGCCATAGATACATAGTACTAGTAAACAAAGACATTTAATCCCCATACTCTTAAAAACAAACAGAGTCATGATTTCAAACAGGCATAAACACTATGCTGATTTCATAAAACAGTAGAAGCTTATGTCATGTGTGAGCAGTGTAACAGGAGGTTGGATATTAGATAGCCAAAATAAACGGCACTGAGGCAGGGTTTTTGAAATGCCAGCCAGTAGTAGTCTATGCCATCTCTTTAGGAAGAGACCCAAAACATAGTCACAGCTAACAGTGGTACAAATCTGTGATTATTTTACATCCACTTTACTGAGAGGTTAGAGGCAGTGGAGAATGCCTGGATTGTAATCTCCACAGTAGTGTGTCTGTGGCCATCTGTGCCGCAGTGTTAGTGTGCGCGTCTAGAGGTCCGTGTGACGTCTGTTCTGTGCCCATGCGGTTGGTACTGCATTCATCTTTCAGTCACCCAAAAGCAGATGTCACTGGGACGATGGGGAGCGGCAGATTGCCGTGGCGACCGACCGATGGCAGGTTGAAGGTGTCTCCGCCCTGCGGTGCCCAGCAGATGGAAGCTGAGGTCATTATCTGCTGTTCTGTTCATCTCCTTACCCCCCATACTCCCGTGCCCCCCCCCCCCCCCCCCCCTCTCTTACTGCGTCAGCGTACTGCAAAGATGCATCGGATCAGATACTGTTTGATAGGTATTAAATGTAAACATATTATCAAGTGCTTTACAGCTCTAAAACACATTCTGCAACTTAAGCTGTTTGGACTGCTGATAATTCAAGCTCATTATCACAGTCTTCTCTAAGGACTGTGAAAAACATTTCTTTATACACACAGTCCTGACCTCACAACTGTGATGACGCTGAGGGAAAATATTAATTGCAGATCCACTGCAATAGGAATAAGTATTCTTTGCTCCAATTGCCAAGCTACCATATTTCTTCATTAACAGAAAACTAAAGAAAAAAACTATGCTACGTGGCCATTCAGAACAAATAATCCAAGTCAACAGCCACAGGCGGAAAGTAGGGCAGCCTGGAAAGAAGCACTGCCACAGCAGGCAGGAATTCCTAGTTTATTATACTGCTAGATTCCTTCTATAATAAGCTGTGCAAGCATAGAGGACAAGGATAAATCCACGTTTACATGCATCGTGTCATGTCCTTTTTGTGTGTCGTGCATCAGGCAGCTGTCAATAACAGAAGGGTTTCCCTGACCACAGCAGCACAGAATGGCCCAAGCTAGGAGTGTCAGCAATTATGCCTCGAACTGCCCCAGGCTACAGTATATTGAGCAAATTTCACTTCCTGTATGTCTGCTGCTTTTGCCACTCAGCAGCTCTGTGCTGTTGGTTTTCTCTCTTTCTAATACGAGACAGACGTGCTCCAGATGTGTGATGTGCATTATTCAGGCCACGGTGTATTTTGTTTGTGTAAATGCAATATGTTTGAAGCTCTGGCGCATGTTCAAAAGTACCAAGTTGTTTTTATTTGCTCTTTCGGTTAAAGCAGTGTTGCAAATCTATTTAAACGCATGCACAGCTTCTTCTGCAAGTGAGTGAGTTGGAAGTGTTGGGCACTTTGCAGCCTGTGCACATGCACACATGTGGCACACAGACGTAATAACCACCTAACTGGGGCGTTGCTGTTCGGCTGTCAGCTTCATTTTATAGAGTTGCTGAAATGATTAAAGTTTAGGCTTCTGTTAGATGGTTTTCATGCACTTTTTTATTGTACAGTGTCATGAAAAAGTCCTTGCCGCTTTCCAGATTTCTTTTTGTTTTTTCAGATTTCTCACGCTTCAGTGGTTCAGATCATCAAATATATCCTAATACTAGATAACCCAATTAACCGGATATAACACAACTAAATACAAAATTTGTTTTCAAATGATGATTCCGTTTATTGAGGGAGAAAAAGTAATTGCCCCTCATACTTACTCATGAGTTAACAGAGATTAACAACATTTCATTAGCCACACCTAGGCAACATTAATGCCAGAGCTGTTGAATCACTTAAATAGAACCTGTCTGACAAAGTGAAGTAGGCTAAAAGATCTCAAAAAGCAACACATAATGCCACAATGTAAAGAAACTCAAAAACACATTCATCAAAATCACTGACATCAATCAGTCTGGAAAGGGGTACAAGCCATTTCTAAGGCTTTGGGCAATACATGAGCCACAATGAGAGCGAATATTCACAAATGGAGAACACTTAGGACAGTGTTGAACCTTCCCAGGAGTGGACCGCCTACTCAAATTACTTCATCAGTGCACTGACGACTCAAGCCTCAGTTAAGGTCAGAGTTTATAATTCAACAATAAGAAAGAACTACCAAAACAAAATACCAACAAGAAGAGAATTTCAAGGTGAAAACCACTGCTGACCAAAATGTGTGATGGTCAGGATCTGGACGACTTGCCATAATTGACAGGAACATGAATTCTGCTCCTTACCTGTTGGTCTGACCATCAGTTTGTGCCCTGAAGCAAACTGGGTTATGCAGGAATGATCTGAACCACACCAGCAAGTCCACCTGTGAATGGCTCAAAAAGCGAACAAATAAGAAAAAAAGAATGTTGTGGAGTAGCCTAGTCAAAGTCAGGACAAATCGCAGTGAGATTCGCTTGCATGATTTTAAATAAGCTGTCCGTGCTGGAATACTCTACCGTGTGGCTAAATTAAAACAATTTTGCAAAGAAGAGTGGTCCAAATCTCCTCCACAGCGTTGTGAAAGACTCACTGCCAGTTATCGCAAATGGTTGATTGCAGTTCTTGCTGCCAAGGGTGACACAACCAGTTATTAGATTTAAGCAGAAATTGTTTTTTCACATAAGGAAAGATTTGGTTTGGGTTGCTTTTTTCTCTTAATAAGTGAAATCAGCATTTAAAAACTATATTTTGTATTTGCTCAGGTTATCTTTGTCTAATGTTAAAATTTATTTGGAGGATCTGAAACATTTAACTCTGACAAATATCCAAAAAGTATATTTTCTCTTTATTTTTTATTTAAATTCATTGTTTACAAACTAATTAAATATATGGTGATTTGTTAATTTTAGCTTTTTGGAAGCTTACTAATATCCATCCATCCATCCATCCATCTTCATCCGCTTTATCCGGGGCCAGGTCGCGGGGGCAGCAGCCTAAGCAAAGAGGCCCAGACCTCCCTCTCCCCAGCCACCTCCTCCAGCTTATCCTTACTAATATTTTTTACTTCTTTGGTTTACATTTGTTGTAATTTTGATGTTAAGAAGGACATTTATTGATTTTTATATCCACCCATTTTTAGCCTCTCAGTTTACAAAATACGACAATACCAAACAATTTCAGTCCTATGGTCATAAAAATATTACTTGGTCCTCTTGCATATAAAGCAATAATAATAATAATAATAATAATAATAATAATAATAATAATAATAGTAATTAAAATGCAAGTAAAATATATAAAATCAAAGTTTTTTTATTCAAATAATTCAAAATATGCTTGGTATAAACTGAATGCATACAAATCAAGTACATTTTATTTGACTAGACTCCATTAAAATGAACGTTTCACCTTGCACTTATCTAACGAAATCTGGTGGAAACTGTAATTGCTTAAAGTCAGCACTTTGAGAATAAATATTTTTTGATTGTACACTTTGTTTCTCAGAAAAAGCTGAAGCGTTTGGATCTTGTGTAATATTTAGCGTGATTGCTGCAGGGCATTTCTTCACCTTTCTTCTAGGAAATTGATGGGTGGAGCTAAACTGGTTAGGGATGGACCACACCTGAGCAGGTTAAGCACAAAAGACTATAAAGTGGATAGATCCAATGACATGCAATAAAATGCTGCCAACAGTGAACTGTCCACATATGTGTTACATACAAACTCCAGAACCTCAGCTTAAATCAAGTTCTCTATTGTTGTTGTGGTTGTTGTGCATACTTTTAGCTAAATATAAAAACCAACAGCAATCTCATGTTGCAAACTGGCTTTAATGTGACTGGAAAGGTTTCTTTTCTCCATTACTACTACTTGTCAGTCTTCTCAGGGGATAAACAAAGTGTCATAGTCAGGTTTATTCATTGCACCAACTATATTGTCCCACTGGGTTTTTACAGAGTTTACATGTTGCATGCTCACACAGTGTATCCCTGTATCAGGGGTGAATAACTCTCTTAAGGGTGTTTGGTGTCCAGATCATTACCATAATTCCTGACTCTGAGGCACGCTTCAGTCTGTGGTAAGAACACAGACTGAAGATAGAACATCTCCCCCTCTACCCCTCCAGTGGCACATCTCAGGGAACCATTTTTGGCCCCTGTAGCATTTTAGTGAGTAATCATGGGGCTTTGGAGCTCTCAGTCCTCCATTTACATGTCAAAACCTCCCCAGGCCCTGGATGTAAAGGACCCAATTTAGAATGACAAAGCTCTGCCAGAGACAGCTGATCCACAAAGGAAGCCTGGTTAAGTTCTTCCTCCCAGTCACCAGCTGCTCCACTGACCCATAGTACCTCTATTCAGCAAAGAGACAGGGGAATGCTGCCACGCGCACTCACATTTAGCTATTGAATAAAAGAGAATGGTGCTTTATTGTTATAAATCACCAAGTTTGCCAAAATTGATCCAGTGTCTGTTCGGAATACTGTGATCCTATCATTCATGTCAACATAACTCTTTCTTTTGTTTTACAGCTTCATTCAAAATCCTCCCCACTATAAAACATCACAACCAGAGATTGTTAAAATCTGCCTCGCCTTTTTGTATTTTTTTAATTCAGACCTCAAACCATAATTTCATTGCAAAAAGAGGTCAGACAAATAAGCTGCATCTGAGGTGACATAACTGATTACTGGTGATTTCAGCACATACTGTCTTTTTCTGTTGACCACTGTTGACCACAATTTTAAGTGATTTTCCTACATGTAAATTTTCCATGTTATTTTGTTACAAAAGTACAATGGAAAATATACGATTTAATAGAATGGAATGGCCAATATACATTCAGTTTATACTAAACACTTAGAAAAAGATTAATTATTTGAATAAATAAACCTTTCTTTTATATATTTCATTTCATATTTCAGCTGTTATTTACTCAAAATGATTGCTTCATGATTCTTGAGGTTTTGAGTGTGTACTATAAATTGCCATACGGGTTGTCTTTAATAATAGGAAAAGCTGTAAAACTTTTAAAAGTACAATTAAGTCTAACATTTATGCCCTCCGTCACATTTTCCGAAGTTGTCCAGTGGGCCAGATTCTGGCCCCAGGGCATTATCTTTGACACCCCTGGTTGAGAACAACAAGTGAACAGAACTGTGTGACTTGTTTATTTATTTATTTTTAACACAGTGTGCATGGCATGTGTCAGAAAGAGCTCTGCTCTATTTGTGTTTATATCTGACACAAAGTCATCTACAGATCTGTCACCTCCCTCCCGTAACTGTGCACTGGAACGGCAGGATACTCGTAGGTCACACCCAGAGTGCTTTTCTTGGAACTGTGTCATCAACCAAATGGAAACACATTGCTCCTTTCACCCATACTCCCACTTTTACCCTCATGCACCTGACCTCCAAGGGTAAAAAAAAGAAAAAGAAAAAAGAAAAAGTAAAACACAGGGCAGGACTGAGTTGGTAAGAGAGTAATAACAGGAAGAGACAACTGCAGGATCAGGCCCAGATGGTAAGGTATGGCCAGCTCCTGTTGATCCGAGGAAGGGATTACATAAGTAGATTTAAACCAGTGAAAAGGGGGACATGTTTCATTAGCGTCACTTGTGCCAGATCTATATTTGGAGCATGAGCCCACAGAAACAGGCATGCAGGGACAAAAATAGCCTTTAATAGCCCAGTTTGGGAGCTTTATTCCATTCCCCTCTCCTGCAACAAGGATGGTGACAGAAGGAGAACACTGTGTAAGAAGTGGCTTGCTTCACCCACTCATGGTTCTCCCTCAGGCAGAGTAGGAAGGAGGCAAGTGTGGGAAAAAAGAGAGAGGTGGAGGAGTGGGGGGGGGTGGAAGTGGACAAGGTGTGCTCAATTACCTCGGTACGTTGTGCTTTGTTTGAAAAGCCATTTACGAAATACTACAAAAAAGCTGATTACCTCCATATAGTCACATGAATTACCTTTCCACTAAATGCTAATGGATGATACTGAAACAAATGAAGACTTTTTTCTATTTAAATTTCCTCCTTTATCAAAGCTACGCCCAGCTCTGTTTATACCTAAGGAACAACAAAAACAACTAACTTCTTCAGTCTAATATTATTTTACAGAGTCCTGTACAATACAGGTTCTTTACTATTATATTCCAAAAATAAAGTTTCTTGCTACATGTTAGTGCATGTCCAGACTTAAATACAACAAAAGGTTTTGTCATACCTGAGAGTCTGTAAGTACTGTTGGAAAGAAGGATAGACAGTCAGTGTAGCTACAGATGTGAGGAGAGCAGCGAGGGAGTTGCTAGAAACCCTATCTCCTCATATTGGGTGCCTGTTGCCCCCAGAGAGTAACCAAGAAACAAGAAGCCCAGCTGTCCTTAACAATAGACCTACCCCTCACCACCCACATCTCAAAAGGCCTCATTCAGTCCCTGGGCTCTCCAGACGCTGTTTCCAGGTACACTAGCCACAACATGCTTGCTTTCAAAGCAGATGTCTGTCTCCGTCTGCGGTACTTTTGTGTGTTTATGGCATATGTGCAGGACTTCATGTTGTAGCCATCTGTATAGGTTTTTTTGTTTGTTTTTTTAAATTTACAGAGTCAAATCAGAAATATTCAAAAGTGAACGTGATGTGTCAGCAAGTATTTTTCCTACAGGTGGTGAGTTCTTCACACCCAAAAGATTTTCTCTGGTTGAAAATCACTTGAGCTGGCTTTTAGATGGATCCCCTTGACTATTAGACGCTTCCCAGGGACTTGGGCTTCATATTAGCTTCAGGCAGACTACCTAAAGAAATAAATGCATTTGTTTTTGTATTCACTCTTACTTAACCTGCCTCACCTACCACATCTGCACCACCCAAAATTTCCACAATGTGTTTATCTTAAGACTCCATGGAATCCCAGAATCATATTCCAAATAAAATATATGTCCACTCGGTTGTAAAACCCTACGTTTATTTCCCAGTGGTGTGTTGGCCATGTCTCCTGATACATTTATAGAGAGCTGCTGAGGGTTCATGCCTTTGTCATTGCACTGGCAAATAATTCTAAGGGCAATTGGTGTAATTGCGAGGTGTGGCCAGACACATGTGATATCACTGCTTTGCTGGACTGAACAACCAGCCATTTTTTGTTTACTTGCCAAGATGCTCAATGGACTGAGCAGCTGATCAGGCTAGTCACTAAAATGTAGTGCAAAAAGTCAGAGCCAGGTGAATTTTTTGTTACAATGATTCAGAGATGTTTTCTTTTTTTTAAAAATGTGGTTGATGATTGAATCTTGAAAGTAAGCATTGTTTTTAGACATGGAATAAGTTAAGATTCACAAAAGATGAATCTTAACTCCACATGGCCTTATGCTGCCTGCTAGCTCCTTTCTCAGCTAGAAGGGAGTTTAGCTCTGTGTTACTGGTGTTGCGCTACGTTTCAGTCATTGCTGGGAAAAATTGTCATTGTACGTCAAAAGTGTCAAAAGGGCTGACATAGTTTGCAGTTAAATCTGCCACTTAATAATGAATGGCTGTGATTGGGTCGCAGCTTTCAAACCATCACTCCTTAGACTGCTGTGATTGATAGGTGTGCTGACTGCATTCATTCTGATTTGGATTGTTAAACATTAACAAAAATGTTACTAGCACCAATCGAGAAAGATTGCTGTTGGAATGAGATTAGCACGTCATTTTGTGTATTTAAAAAAGGAAATAGGTGCTATGTGAGGTATGATAAATAAACCAGCAACAGCTTTGTATTTATTCTCCTCTCAAGCATTTTTAATACACAGGAAGTACTGAAGCGTGTTTGAGGCCATTTAAGCAAAATCATCTGCATTATCTCCAGTACAGACTTCAGGCTTTTTCTCAAATGGGGGAAGGGAACAGTTACTAAATCCACTTATTCAGAGCCCTGCTCCACCCATCCCAATCCAGAAAAACTTAATGTTTTCTATCAAGTCACACTTGTGTCTGTTTTGTAGGTGCAATCATCGCCTGCTTTAAACCAAATTACATCTTACACAGGCGTGTCTAAAAGTTAATTCAGTGACAAGTACGTGTGACAAATTACCTGACACTGTTTATATTGGGAGGATGTCAACTCCACTTCATGGTGTGAAAAATGCTAATAATTCTGCAAATTCTTCACGATCGCATCTGCTCTCTATATTCAAGAAGAGTGTCTCTCACGATCACCCCTTCAGCTGTCACTTTATATTGAGTCCCAGCTCTTCACTGCTGACGTGAATGATGTGTTACTGAGAAGTGTGCTCACGAGTGCGTGGCGTTTGCGGAAATGCATTTGGGAGACATGCGTGAGTCTAAAAGAGGACAACGCTGTGTGTGTGATGGTGTTTTGCGTAGGTGACAGTCTCATGGGTATTCCCAGAGAGCAAAGTCTCTATTCCATGCAGCACAAACACAAACAGCTCTTTAGAGAGGAGAGCACCAGTCAGTCAGTCCCAGGGCTTAAAAGAGAAGGCTTCCCCTCCCCCATCACTAAGATGAGCCTTACACACACACACATGGACAACACGTACACTTAAAGGCGTACAGGAGAAGGCTTTCTCACAGACATGCACAAGGCAGGCGTATTTCTTCTTCACACACTTTGCTGTCCTCAGTGCCCTCCCTGTGTTTATTTATGATGACCCCAGCACTGATACCATCTCATTCTCTCTCAATTACATCAGCCAACTCCCTATCCTCCTTAGCAGAAACTGTTTTCTTCTTTCCCTACGTTTCTGTTTTTCCCTGTCTCCTTCAGCTGGTTTTTAAGGTACCTTTTCTTTAGAAAATCATTAAATAAATAAACAAACAAGAGTGAAAATGTTGTTTCTAGCCAATTGATATTTTACAACCCAACAGCATTTGTTAATTTATGCCAAATACACAAGAGGCACAAAAACATGTTCCATGGGGAATGAGTGGCTGTTGCATTGAGTTGCATCACTACTCCTGGTAAAATAAATAAATAAATAAATAAATAAATAAGCCATACTGGTCACACATTAAGCATAGCATGATGTAATTTGACACATCAGACAAATGCAACAGTGCTTGTAAGATTAAATTTATCACTTGTACTCTTTTGTTCATGGTTATGTGCAGCTCCTATAATTACCCCTTTCCTCTTTCCCAGTTTCACAAATGATTTCTAAAGGCAGGGAAAATCCCAATTATTCCTTACCTGCTCAGGTATATCATTCTCTGTGGCAGGAGAGCCATAACATAGGCGATTAGGATCCTACTGTAGCATAGAACACTTTTACAGAATTGATTTTTCTTTCCCCATAGCAGCAAATATTTTTTTTTTCATCCTAACATTGCCCTTTTAAGTCAGATTTACAAGTCACAGGTGTCTCTGTGTTTCAAACAATATCAAACCTTGCAAAGTGTTCTATTATCAACCCTTCTGTGTAGTGTTTCATCACAATTCCAGGGTGAAATATCAGAGAAATAAAGCTTGATGATCCAGATTGTTACATCCCTGCAGCCTTTTATCATAATTCTCTTGATATTTTCCTTGCTCTCTGGTCAAGTCCCTGTATTGTGCACCACTGCACAGCACCATACTTAATCAACTGCCTTTTGAAACTAACCTCTGAAGCATCATCTGTAAATGCATCATACTAAAATTAACTGTGATGATTAAAGCTGCTGTGGGTTGTGCTCAAAAGTGCTTTACTGATTTGCAGTGTTTCTGATGCATAAATGATTAGTCCACTGCTTGCTGAGTGGGGTATTTTGGCAAATTGGCTCAGACTGCACATAATAACTAAGCTGGAGTTACTATGTACAAAGAAAGTGTGCATGTTTTTTGTGTGTGTGTGTGTGTGTGTGTGTGTGTGTGTGTGTGTGTGTGTGTGTGTGTGTGGGGGGGGGGGGGTTGGCCTTTTTCCTCTGAGTTTTTTTTTTTCTATTTCCTGAATTTGTTGCAATCTGTGTTTATCTGTTACAAATTATGAACACAAGCACAGCAGAGAAAAATTGAAAGTATGCTATCGAACTTCTGTAGTGTAGTGACCATCCACTTCCTGCGACACACAATAACAGGAAGTGGTTAACAAGGTCCCAGACAGCCATCCCCATTACTGAAAACGCACACAGTTCCTTCCACAACAGCATATCGTTTTCAGCCTCGGTGTCACAGAGCAAAGGGCCACAAATACAGGATTTTTTTTTTTACTCAAAAAAAAAAGAAAAAAAAAGCAGGATACAAACTGTGAACAGCAGGAAAAGGTGAGGTCTCAGTTTGAGCGTTTCGCATGTGACCGAGCTCTGTACAAACACATGTAAGGGTGTGTCTGTATGATTTAGTTCACTAGAGGGTGGTTTGCTTAAAACACATTTTCTTATTAAGCCTAAAAAGAAAGTAAACCTGAGGCAGATGGGATTGGCAATAAGGTTTAGGGAAGGGCAGGCATCTTTAAAAATACTTAATAAGTGACTAAATAAACTGCCTGTCTATCCCTGTGAATCGTGGCTAGATTTAAACAATTAGATGAATGAACCAGTATCAGTAGAGCCAGCTGGGAAATCAAACCTTTGCTGAATTTATTATCATTTTGGCAGAAGAGCAAAAGACATCTTATCCATTAAAAACATAAAAACTCAGTGCCATGCTTTTCTTTCTTTAAATGAAAAATACTCACCAGTTCAGACAATAATTGTTAATAATCTTACTATAGTGATTGTAACATATGTATGCATACATGCCTATATGTAACATATGTATGCATACATGTCTATATGTAACATATGTATGCATACATGTCTATATGTAACATATGTATGCATACATGCCTATATGTAACATATGTATGCATACATGCCTATATGTAACATATGTATGCATACATGCCTATATGTAACATATGTATGCATACATGCCTATATGTAACATATGTATGCATACATGCCTATATGTAACATATGTATGCATACATGCCTATATGTAACATATGTATGCATACATGTCTATATGTGCCCTATCTCCTCCTTGATGGCTTGGGCCAATCTCTACAAAACCTTGAATGAACATCATCACACATACAGTGATTATTAACATCTTTATCATAAAAAAATCTTGTAAATAAATTTTTTTTGGATACTTTTTTTTATATTATATCATCTTGTCCCATTTGAATGCAATGTAATGTTCTTTTCTTGTTTTGGTTACATGTGTCACACTCAGTGTATGTTAACCATACATAACTTGATGGTCACTAAAATTTTAATCCCTAATGGAATTTCGTTCAAGTCACCACTAAATATGAAATGAATAATTTGAAATGGTGCATCAAGCCTGGTTTTTGCTAGTATTTCTTTGCCTCTGCCTTTTTAGGAGCTGCCAATCATAGATCAGCTGCCACTACCAAAAGGGAAAGTGTGACAAAGTGGGTGAGAACACCATTTGTCCATATTCTTAGTTAACATTCTTGTTTTGATTCAGCCATATCTCATATGTATTCTGTAGCAGGCAAACATGTACTATCCCGGGTTTGTTTATGTTTTGCACTTTCACAGACTATGTAATGTAACATCTTGATTTAAATCAATTCTGAAAAGTTTGTTAAGTTAACATGTTATTCATTTCAACTGTTAAGTTGTCTAGTTTGAACTCACATTACCTACCTGTGTTCCAGGATCAAAAGGAGGAAATAGAGCTTCACTTCCTGTATTTATAGTTTCCTGGTTAGTCTGAGGTCACCAGGTGAAGAAGGGGGAGAATCCTTGTAATTTAATAAAGTTGATTTTAGAGTGTGTTTGTAGAGAAATGGATTTAGTGTTGTGATATGTATTGACTACACCTTAGAGTTTTTATTGCTAGGAAAGAGTAGCAGTATAGGATTGAGTAAGGAAATGTTTGTCTTACCTACGGAATGGAAAAGTCCAGTGCTGAGCTTGTTTGGTTAAGTGGACTATTTAAGTAGATGAACGCAGGTGTTTGAGGAGAAAGGACCAGGTCAGTGTAGCTGTGACCTTAATTTCTGTTGATTTAAGTTCAGTTATTTTTATTTCTACTGAGTGAACTATGGAGTTGAGTTTCTTATTTATTTTTGTAAATATTATTTGGTCATAAAAATGGTGAATAAATCACTCGCTACACTGGACAGCATCAGTCTTCTGCCATTCTTTAGCCGCTTAGGTCAAATTCTATCGCAGACAGGCATTTGGACTAGGTACAGTGTGAGCTGGGAGGCAGGTAAAGGTGGGGAAATCTTTGTTTTAACACCTAGAATCCTAAATTGGGTTTCAGTTGTCCTCACACCTAAAATATGCCCATAGCTGTCAGAATAATAGGCGTTTTAGCTATATGCCTATGTAGAACCTATGCAAATATGTATGAAACCCATGATTTTATGGAATCCTCCAAAAAACAGTGTGATGCTAATGATGCTGCACATTGGTTGAACACTGATTGGTTGAAAACTTGGCTAGAACAGGAAAGGGAGAGACAGCTGAGTCAAGCAGAAAAGGCAGAAGCATGAAAAAAATTATAATTTCACTGCCCACTGGTGAAAGTAAACAACTGCAACATGTAGACAGTCAGCAAAGCTGGGTGTGGGCAAATACCCTAGAGGCATCTTTATAGCTTCAGCCCCTGCACATGTATTAGGGTCCACTAGGGTCCCTTTGGCACTATATAAATAAAATTTAATTAATTAAATTGAAAAATTGGGTCCAAGTGACCTAAATTTCATCATCAGACAGTGAGCACCACGGTCCATGCAGATGTCCACATGCCTGCTTATTGTTTTTGACTGTACATCACAACCCATTAACCACATGTGCGCCCCAAGCTTTGGACTTCAAAGGAGTATACCAGGAATAACTGCTCAGCTGTGATGTCTCTAGCTGCCAGTGTCTATATCTGCAACAGAGTATAATCAGGGACTTACAATACAATGCACCAAATACATGTGCACCCTTCAAATGGACTTCAAAGAACTAAAACTGGAATGATTATTCAGCTGTCTTTGTTCATGTCTGCTGTTTGGGAAAACCATGTGGTTCTCTCACAAGTATTTCTTACCCACTATGATCTTGCAAATCTTTTGAAAATTCTGCCTGACCAAAAAGTTAAAAAAACAAAACAAAACCCAGATCCAGTTAAAAATAATAACTAATTTTAGCGCTACAATCCAATCCACCTAGTGGATGTTGACAAAGTTCTGGACATCCTGAAAGAAAGGCATTTACATTCTTACAAATAATTTCTGCCAATTGCATTTGGAGGGGGTGCACGAAAATCTCCTGGAGCTGAATAGGGTTGATTGTGTGAATACTAACAGCAGAACTCAGCAAAGACCAGGATTAACATCCCAAGAACAATGTTTCTTTGAAATAATGTTCCCAAGTTTCTAAACATAACAGAAGACTTTGCTGCTATGAGCAAATAAAGTGGAAAAAAACTGAGCATACAGTTAATGAACATTTTGCTGTTATGATGTGTTTGCTACCATTATTTCCAAAAACAAAAAAGACGTGATCGTACAGAAGATATCACCTATCATCTGTGAAAGGTGATATGTTCAAATTTAGTTCAGAAACATTTTAGCATAAGCGAACATCCATAATTGTAAAGCTTATATAAGCCATCTGCATCTACCATCCCTTATTTAGCATTCATATGCACAACTACCAGTAAAGTGATGCTACTTCTTTCTCTCTCTCAGTCTGTAATTAATGTTCTTCGGGGGATGTGTAAATATAGTTGCTCAGTCTTTTAGCCAATTACGCAGAACAAAGACGGTGGATGTCAGCAGAATCCTCAGCGCTCTGGGAGCTCCCAGCACAACCAGGACTGACCTTCAGGCTTTCACTTCTTTGCTGCTCCTTATCAGCACACATTACTTTGTTATTGTCATCCTGGCTCACAGCAGTCTTTCAAGGACAGTTTGGGGTGTGAATCAAACCAGAAACAAACTTTAAAGTTTTTCCAGCATAATTAACTTGCCAAATAAAGTCTGCGACCAATCTTATCAACCCAATGAGAGGATGGTATGTTTTTCTGCTTGTACATGGATTTGATGTGCAGTGAGAGATGATTATTATCTGGCTTGTTACCAAGTAAAATTTACTTACTGTATGATTTCTTAATGAGAAAGATTTACAGTGGTAGTCCTTATAGACCCTTAATTTTATGGATGTTATGGTATGGATGTTTCCACATACATCATTAATAAAATATGCAATTGAAAGTTATTTCAAGCAATTACAGCATAAAAACTGAGTGTCTTTCTCTTTTTTTAATCTCTGGTGGTTAATATTTTCTGTTTTCTCTCCTTCTCTTTCCCTTTCTCTGCCTGACCATATTTTTTTTCATATTTTTTTACTAAATGAATGAAACTTGACATCAATGGCATTATACTCTCTTCAAGGTTTAGGCAGAAACCCTGAAATTAATTTACACACTAAGCCATTTGATAGATTTCACTTGATTCTGTGTTCATACTTATGATGTCCAGCTTACTCACCATTACCAAAGCCTTGCAAAGGTTCACTATAGCTGCTGGTGTTAGGGCTGCAGAAAGTTGGATAAGTTTGCATTTCTTTTGGAGACGAAAATGCGTATGAGTTAACCATTTCCTTTGAGTCCTAGAAACTCTTCGTTTTAGTTCTTTAACACCATAGCTTGGCCCTTAGTCCAAATGGCTGACTAGGAAAAGCAAACTTCCTTTTTGTTTACTTGCTCAGTCTGTCTCTCCTTGCTTCATGCTACTGTTCTGGTTTCAACTCAAGATTGTGCAAAGGAGACAGCCAATTCTCCAGTGTCCATCTGTATTTATCTTCAGTATCTTCCAAATATACAGTTCTAAACTGAGCTGCCACTGGGTTTCTATCAGTATTAGAAGTCTTGTTTTAACTAATTTCTACAGAGTGATTAGTCCTTAATAAAACCTGCAGTGCACACAAGAGTCTCCGAATTTGTTCTCAGCTGTGTGCAAACAGAATTCTGCTGCATCATCACACAGATCATCTTTCATGTTTTACTTTTAACTTCCCTTTGGTTTCAAGCTCTCTTACATAACATATTCAAATGTCTGTCAATATTAAATAATTAATCAGAAAAATCTGAAGTAACATTAACTTCATGACCATATATATGGATCAGGATTTGACTGGTTCAAGGTTCCTTTATTTGTCATTGTAAAATACAATACTCTGACTTTGCACTGTTACTTAAAAATGGGAACTGGAACTGGGTTATTCATGTTCTTCTTCATATATACACAGATTTCACACAGATTTTCACAGTGGCCACGCTCGTTACTGCAGTTGTGGTCAGCTGGATTGTTTGTTTTTTTTTCTTCAAATTTCCCATTTAATTTCATTTAATTTGCATAATAATTTGCATAATAAGGATAGCTGTACCCAAGGATGCTCTGCTGGACTGAGATCTGGTGACTGTGGAGACCATTGCAGTACAGTGCCTTCTGTCCTCTAATTTTGGTGAGTCAGTGTGAATGTAGCCTGAGGCTACGTCCACACTAATGCGTTTTCGTTTGAAAACGCATCGTTTTTGCTCCGTTTTGGCCTCCCGTCCACGCATACATTTGAAGACGGCGCTTTCCCGTCTCAGGCTACGTCCACACGTACACGGGTATTTTTGAAAACGGAGATTTTCCATTTTCGTTTTAAAAAATAATCCCGTCCACACGTAAATGCAGAAATGAAGGAAAACGCTGCTAGGAACATGCCAAAGCAACAGGTGGCGATATATTCCTAACCATGTAGAAATGTTGGCCAATCAGAAGTCTAGAAGCCTCGGTGGGAAATAGTAAACAAAGCTGGGGCATAGAAGCAGAACCGAGTCGTATGTGTGGAGGGACAGTAACTGTGTGTGTATATGTAAGCATTTAAACACTGCAGAGAGTACAATTAACAGTAACAGTATTGTAGAAATTCATTTCACCGAAACAATGACGTGGCGCACAGTGTGACATCAAAAAAGGCGCACACCTTTGACGCTGCGTTTTCTCCGTTTTTCTCGTCCACACATAAATGCAAAAACTGAGTTTTCAAAAATATCCACCCTGGCCGGTGTTTTTAAAAATCTCCGTTTTCAGTGACTGAAAACGCCGTTTACGTGTGGACGAAAGGTGCAAATGCATAGAAAAATCTGCGTTTTCAAAAATACCCGGGTACGTGTGGACGTAGCCTCCGTTTCCTAGCTGACAGGTGTGGCTCTAGTGTGGTCTTCTGTCGCTGTAATCTGCTTCAAGGTCAGATGTCTTGTGCTTTCAGAGATGCTCTTATGCATAGTAACACAGAGTTGAAGTGATTGACTATTCATATTTTGACAAATGCGCATAAGGTTTTGAGCGGTTGAGTGTCTTTTGCAGAGGTGATTCTATGTTATGAAAACTGTTTTGATTTTTTTGTTTTTGCTTTGAGAAATGCATTAACAGGGGTGATAATGACTTTTCTGCTGTGAGAATTGAGTCGAACCGATTGAGAAAAACTGTAAAAAAGAGAAACACAAATATTTAGGGAAATTCACAAATAAAAATACACAAAAGAGAAAAAAAAAACATGCAAAAAAGAATTTGCTGGGACACTACGGGTGGGGGAAGTTAGTTTATATGCTGACATAACAATAACAATAAGATATACATATGAAATCTACTTTTGTTTCTTTTCACTTGAAAAAACATTTAAATTTAGTGGATGATAATTATATCTGCTTTGAGGCAGTATTTGGTGGAACTTATTCAAATTTGGTCATTACACAGTCTAGCATGGAGTGCTTCTGTTGTAGCTTTTATTTTAGTTGCATTTTTACATAATTTCTGGGTTCAGAAAATATATATATATATATATTTGCTATCACTCTTTCATTTAATTTGCATAATAAGGATAGCTGTACCATTTTAGTAACTGCAAATGCTACAGCAGTGTGTGTGTGTGTGTGTGTGTGTGTGTGTGTGTGTGTGCGCGCGTGCGCGCGCATGTGTGCGCGTGTGTGCATTATGTATCAGCAAGGGCCTACTTGAGAACAACACACTGAAAAGCAAAAAGACACAAGGACCTTGTCTTCTTGTTGTCACTGCTTTACTTTGCTTTGATCCATTTCTAATTTATCTTCACGACTAAAGATGATTCTACCACGGTGACAAAGAGTCAATGAGCACTACAACAGCTGTACTCCACAGGATCCATTAAAAAAAGTGCTGTGACTTGTGATAAAAAAAAATCAGCCAAGGCGGCTAGAGGTGTGGCTCATTGCCTAGAGGATTTCTGAAAAGTGGGTCACACGTGGGAGGACTGATCCTTTTGTGTGAGGTAAAGAAAATAAAAGGAATCACACCTGCTACAGTATACACATAGGCCATGATGACTCCCTTACTAATGTTGACATAGCACTGGGGGTTGGTGGCCTTGTTTAATTAGATTTAGTCTTGGTTGCACCTAACACGAGGGGGGATGGATGGATGGGCTGAGCAAACAAAGTGGACATTCATCAGTGTTGCCAATCACACCGGATGTGATTAAGTTACGCACCCTGTGGCCGCAGCACTGGGGCTAGCATTACACTAGTCACCAAGGCAAACATAACCACTCTGCACTCAGGCTCAAAGGTCAGAAGGTGTTGGATTGTTTTTACATGAATACCCAAAGAGGTCACATTAACATCTAAGTATTACACTTAGGGTAAATTATCGTGCCCAAGTGTCATGACCAAGTCTATATTAAATGGTGAAACCATTAGTAGAGCTTCTGAGCAGTCCTCTTTACACAGTTAAGCATTTAAAGAAAATTCAATTCTTTGTATGTTTTGTCTTGAAATAAAACTGTCTCTCATGTAGGAAACTCATTTTCAGCATGGTTATTGAAGTGAGCAAACACTGAGCTGAAGCCTTGTATTACTCTTTACTTAAGAAATGTAATTCCATACAATGCAAATTTCTGTCTACAAATGGATTTAACTACATGCTGAATTCTAGTCAAGCAAGGTTTTATGCATATACTGACATTCAGCAAAACATATATCCTTTTGCTTTAACTTAACACTAATTCATGTAGTGGAACTAATTCATTGTCTTTTTATTATGCAGGTTGCTTTTGGCATATGAGGAAAACTGAAGAGCCAAACCCAAACCAAAAACACTGCTTTTCTTTTCCAGTTGTGTGAAGAGTAAACAGGAAGCATGTGGCATGTCAAAAGAAGGGGAGGGGAGGAAGAAGCTTAGAAAGAAAGAAAGAAGGTATAATCTACACATGCTTTTTTCCACTGAAGAGTTTAGAGAAAAACAACAATAACGATGAAGTTGAAGAAAAAATGACAGACATCAAAACTTCCATGGTCACAGAGTATTTTGACAGGCAGCATTTGGTATTCCCGGATGTTTTAAAAATAGTTCTCCAAAGAGGAAGAGAGAAACATGATGTGCAGCATTTTGTCGCTGATTGGTCTGACACATGACACTGAAACATCAGCTCACTTTGAGCAGTGCACCTAACATTAGAATACTTCAGAAGAGCAGTACTGAAGAAACAAAAGATGTTTTAATAAGCTCCATATGGTTTTTCTAACAATGATAGTTGCAGTGTCATAGATCTGCCTGGTGTCTGTATGCAACTTGTTGGCAGACGCTTAAATGACCAACACATATTTGCAAAGAAAAACCCCCCAAAAAGTGTAAGGAACCCAGGCTGCCAGTCTCTCATCGCTTGGCACAGAAACACCATGCAAATTTCATGACCACAGCATGTTGCCGCTGCCAATTCTTTTGCTTTGAGTTGGATTCACTTGTACATTGACAAAAGCCTAAGGCATTCATCTTTTATAATGCTGTTTGGGGTTTTTTTCGGCCTTTATTTGACGTAGTCAATAAAAGATTTAGGGCATTGGTTAATTCTGTGGGTCTAGTCAGGTAGACAGTGCTACAGCTGCTGTTGTGGTGATGAGACCAGCACTGGAGGGATGGAGGGAGGCAGGGTGCAGACTGACAAGCAGACAGACAACCATGGCTGCTAATATAGCAGAGAGGGAGGTGCTGATGGCCTGTTGCCAAGGTGACACGGGCCAGCCGGGTTCTGTCTCATTTGCAGATGCAAACGAGACCTCGCAGCTCCCACAGACGCTCGCTAAGCCTCCTCTGGAGACGCAAACTGAATCCCCTCCTCCCCAGAGAGCTGCTCCTGCATACACCTGAGCTGAGAAGAGAGGGGAGGCACAACTATTTATTTGCTTTTTGCGTTTGCTTGTGATGTGCCGCCTTTGTACCCTGTCTTGCCTCCTTTGGGAAAGAAGAATTGCTCAGAGTTTCTAAGTGTCCAACAACCCCCACAGTGACATCTTCCCTCCTTGTCTCCTCACCCATTCCATTGATTGTCTGTGTTGAATTGGCCTTTTCAGCGAGGGGGATGGATGGCAGCATGCACTGTTGAATAACAGCCCTCAGCCGACGCAGCACTCCACCCCAGCGACAACAAAAAGGCAGACTTCTTTGTTTGGCTGGAGGTAAACAGCTGGGAACAGATGATGCTGGCCCGACTGATTTATGTGGCCACAGCTACTGTGGTGACAAGGTTTTGTTGTGATAGGGACAAATACATGAAGGGAGACAGAGGAGGGATAGGATCCAAGAGAAGTCAAAAAGTCCCTAAATAAATATGTTTTAGAGTATTTTAGACGCTTATTTGTGTGGGATTATTTGGCTGTCTGAGGATGTATTTTAGTATTAGAACATGTAAAATCTCCTGAATTTATGCCTGGCATCCAAATTACTATCCTATTTTAGGACCCATACAATGGAGACTTTTGGAAATGTTGCTGACCCAGACCTTGTTTGAGAACTCTGTGATTGTGTTTTGTGCTAGGATTTATACAGGGAGTGCAGAATTATTAGGCAAGTTGTATTTTTGAGGAATAATTTTATTATTGAACAACAACCATGTTCTCAATGAACCAAAAAAACTCATTAATATCAAAGCTGAATGTTTTTGGAAGTAGTTTTTAGTTTGTTTTTAGTTTTAGCTATTTTAGGGGGATATCTGTGTGTGCAGGTGACTATTACTGTGCATAATTATTAGGCAACTTAACAAAAAACAAATATATACCCATTTCAATTATTTATTTTTACCAGTGAAACCAATATAACATCTCCACATTCACAAATATACATTTCTGACATTCAAAAACAAAACAAAAACAAATCAGCGACCAATATAGCCACCTTTCTTTGCAAGGACACTCAAAAGCCTGCCATCCATGGATTCTGTCAGTGTTTTGATCTGTTCACCATCAACATTGCGTGCAGCAGCAACCACAGCCTCCCAGACACTGTTCAGAGAGGTGTACTGTTTTCCCTCCTTGTAAATCTCACATTTGATGATGGACCACAGGTTCTCAATGGGGTTCAGATCAGGTGAACAAGGAGGCCATGTCATTAGTTTTTCTTCTTTTATACCCTTTCTTGCCAGCCACGCTGTGGAGTACTTGGACGCGTGTGATGGAGCATTGTCCTGCATGAAAATCATGTTTTTCTTGAAGGATGCAGACTTCTTCCTGTACCACTGCTTGAAGAAGGTGTCTTCCAGGAACTGGCAGTAGGACTGGGAGTTGAGCTTGACTCCATCCTCAACCCGAAAAGGCCCCACAAGCTCATCTTTGATGATACCAGCCCAAACCAGTACTCCACCTCCACCTTGCTGGCGTCTGAGTCGGACTGGAGCTCTCTGCCCTTTACCAATCCAGCCACGGGCCCATCCATCTGGCCCATCAAGACTCACTCTCATTTCATCAGTCCATAAAACCTTAGAAAAATCAGTCTTGAGATATTTCTTGGCCCAGTCTTGACGTTTCAGCTTGTGTGTCTTGGTGGTCGTCTTTCAGCCTTTCTTACCTTGGCCATGTCTCTGAGTATTGCACACCTTGTGCTTTTGGGCACTCCAGTGATGTTGCAGCTCTGAAATATGGCCAAACTGGTGGCAAGTGGCATCTTGGCAGCTGCACGCTTGACTTTTCTCAGTTCATGGGCAGTTATTTTGCGCCTTGGTTTTTCCACACGCTTCTTGCGACCCTGTTGACTATTTTGAATGAAACGCTTGATTGTTCGATGATCACGCTTCAGAAGCTTTGCAATTTTGAGACTGCTGCATCCCTCTGCAAGATATCTCACTATTTTTGACTTTTCTGAGCCTGTCAAGTCCTTCTTTTGACCCATTTTGCCAAAGGAAAGGAAGACCTGGATGGCCGCTAACTTTCTGCTTCTTAATTCAGATAAAACTGAGGTTATTGTACTCGGCCCTGAAAATCTTAGATATATGATATCTAACCAGATTCTTACTCTGGATGGCATTACCTTGGCCTCCAGTAACGCTGTGAGGAACCTTGGAGTCATTTTTGACCAGGACATGTCCTTCAACGCACATATTAAACAAATATGTAAGACTGCGTTCTTCCAATTGCGCAACATCTCTGAAGTTAGAAATATCCTGTCTCAGAGAGACGCTGAAAAACTAGTTCATACATTTATTACTTCCAGGCTGGACTACTGTAATTCATTATTATCAGGATGTCCAAAAAACTCACTGAAAAGCCTTCAGCTAATCCAAAATGCTGCAGCAAGAGTCCTGACAGGGACTAGAAAGAGAGAGCATATTTCTCCTGTTTTGGCTTCCCTTCATTGGCTTCCTGTTAAATCCAGAATTGAATTCAAAATCCTGCTCCTCACATACAAGGTCTTAAATAATCAGGCCCCATCTTATCTTAATGACCTTGTAGTACCATATCACCCTATTAGAGCACTTCGCTCTCGCTCTGCAGGCCTACTTGTTGTTCCTAGAGTATTTAAAAGTAGAATGGGAGGCAGAGCCTTCAGTTTTCAGGCCCCTCTTCTGTGGAACCAGCTTCCAGTTTGGATTCAGGAGACAGACACTATCTCTACTTTTAAGATTAAGCTTAAAACTTTCCTTTTTGCTAAAGCATATAGTTAGGGCTGGACCAGGTGACCCTGAATCCTCCCTTAGTTATGCTGCAATAGACATAGGCTGCCGGGGGATTCCCATGATGCATTGAGTTTTTCCTTTCCAGTCACCTTTCTCACTCACTATGTGTTAACAGACCTCTCTGCATTGAATCATATCTGTTATTTACCTCTGTCTCTCTTCCACGGCATGTCTTTATCCTGTTTTCCTTCTCCCACCCCAACCGGTTGCAGCAGATGGCCGCCCCTCCCTGAGCCTGGTTCTGCTGGAGGTCTCTTCCTGTTAAAAGGGAGTTTTTCCTTCCCACTGTCGCCAAAGTTCTTGCTCATAGGGGGTCATATGATTGTTGGGTTTTTCTCTGTACCTATGAAGCGCCTTGAGGCGACTTTTGTTGTGATTTGGCGCTATATAAATAAAATTGAATTGAATTGAATTGAATTGAAAAGTTGCCTAATAATTATGCACACCTGATATAGGGTGTTGATGTCATTAGACCACACCCCTTCTCATTACAAAGATGCACATCACCTAATATGCTTAATTGGTAGTAGGCTTTCGAGTAAGACAACATGCATGAAGAGGATGATGTGGGCAAAATACTCATTTGCCTAATAATTCTGCACTCCCTGTAGTCTTGCATTGGTGTCCAGTCGTGTAGCTCTTTGGTTACCCAGAGATAGGGATTGTGGGAGTTCAAGCAGTTCTAGAGAGATGTACTTCCGTGCAGTCCTCTAAAAAGCCTGACTACAATGAAGCTATTTGTAGCTAGAATGCTGACCGATTAAAAAATTTTGCTTAACAAAGAAAGCAAACAGTTCACCATGAAGAGGAAGACAACCCTAGAAAACATCAAAGATCAAAAAAGCACACTGAAAGAACAGACAATGGTTGGAGCAGACAGTTTTCATTGTTTGTCACACTCAGTTTCACTTAACGCCGAAGATGTTTTTTGCATAATATGACCTCCATCTTCTCCAATGAGCTAAGTCAAAAAACAAACAACATCACTTACATGAACACAGCTCATTGGTTAGCTTTCCCCATAGACTGTATAGAAAAGATTGGCTCAGTCACCGAGATGCCACTTTTTGGTCTCTGAAGTAATTTTTGTTGCTGTTTGTTTTTGGATGAGAGAAGTGATCACATTTGGATGAGAGGGCAGAGAGCAACTAGTATTGGCAAGCTTTGTTAGGAAGCTCTATCCATAAAGTGTCCAATTGCAATACAGATAGATCTGCATCTGCTAATTAGTGCTAAATAAAAGACTAATAAAATGCTAGATTTTTACACATCAAAACTTAAAGGAAGAGCTTGTCGGACTGCATTTTGGAAACACATTCATGTGGACATAGCACAGCTTGTAACACTGGGTCCTCAACATAACTGACTGGTGTTTCAGACTTGAAAAAGGGTCATTCAAACATATGAACTGTAGCAATTTAAAAAATGAATTAAAAATAAAGTAGCAACAAAATATAAATACTACATTCAAGCTTATTATATCAACTAACAATCAATCGCCAAAACTGCATTATTATGTGCTGCGATTTGATCATTTGGAGGTACAGCATACAAGGC
This sequence comes from Copadichromis virginalis, assembly GCF_057382275.1. Lineage (NCBI taxonomy): Eukaryota > Metazoa > Chordata > Actinopteri > Cichliformes > Cichlidae > Copadichromis > Copadichromis virginalis. The sequence goes on from NC_140628.1 coordinate 28,348,202, forward strand.
AACCGTAATGAAACTGCCACTACAAGTGTGGCTGACACACACTTATGAGAAACACCACATATGCCACGCAGACCAAATCCTGAATGGTTAAATGGTCATGAATAATTAGGGCATTCTCTCACTGAGCAGATGTCTCTTTTTGCAGAGTGCTCCTTACAAGAATGAATGGCAGTGTGAGATAAGCCTGGTGGAGAAACAGAGTGGGGGTCTTATTTGATAGAAGAGGACAAGAGAAGAAGATTGGATCGTGTGGCCTGAAATACAGTATAACACGTGTGCACAATCACACACGTGCATATATAATACCAACTCTCACAATACCCTGTAAGTGCTGATCAATGCCTCAGTCCCACTGACCCTCCCTTAAAATACACAACACCAACAATGACATTATTTGTGAGTGTACTTAAGTGTGGAGGGACTGCACTGACGAAGGCTTACTTCAGCTACATAGTCAGCATGTCAGTCAACCTAAAATTACCCACGTTGCCCTTCAAATATTGATAGAATAATCACCATCTCTCCAATACACAGGGGCATATCTTCAAAAAATGTTCTTTTTTTTTTTAAAGATTGCATCTCTTTCTGCAATGCTTGTTCTTTAGTACAAAGATACCTTAGTCTATTCATTGGCTTTGCTTGTTTCCTCACATGTTAAGTTGTTGCATCACACCCTGATCACGCTGTAAAAGTTGTGTGGTCGTCTCTCAAAGAGAGGGGACTATCACAGAACGTGGATAAACCCGTAATTGACAAGGATATTAAGTGAAGTGGATAGAGAGGATATAACAAAAGGGCTGTGTGAAAGCTAAGCCAGGGAATACAGTTTTCATGATGCATTTTTTCCACTTTTTTCCGCTTTTGCTCCTACAATAATCACTCACAATGTTATCAGTGTCTACTTTCCCCCTGTAACCTGGCATCTGGTCGTTTGGCTATTTTAGTGCTCAGCTGATTCTGCTCAAGTCCAGTCCTCCATATTTAGTTTACCCTGAGCTGATTTCACTGATGAATTTTCTCCAGTTTGGAAAAATCTGCTCTGGACATTTAGGACATGTAGCTCACAGCAGGAAATAGGGAGCAACACACATGATATCGCGTCACTACTGGTACAGTAACTACACAGGACAGCTACCTAAAAGATTCCCATACTAGTGCAATCTGTCATCATGCAGACTTTTTACTAGGGTGTTGGCAGTTTAAACCTGGCTAATGTATGAGATGACTACACTGGACTGTTGCTGTCTCACCTGTTCCTCTCTCATGTCATGTCTAGAAAAATCCAGAGCTGAAGCAGGCGACTCCCTTGTAGCTAGTCTTACAGTCTAGTCCTGGACACAGAGTGTCTCGGGATCAAGTAAAAATAGAACCATGTATTTCACATTCTTAATCATGGTTGGAAAACTTACAGAACTCTGAAAAAGAGGTGTTGTGAATGCAGTTGCAAAAGCTTAGCTTTGCAGGACTTGTTTTGGATGTGGTCAGAGCAGAAACAGAAATAATCTCTTTATTTCCAAATAGAGCAGGGAAGTCTGATCACATGTGGCTGCCTGGTTATATTGGCCCAGTGTAAATCCAGTGTGAGAGGTATTATAAAATGCCAAAGCAGAACAATATGGAACAATGACCCAGGCGATTGGGGTCCATGCCCATGCAAAGACAAATTTTAACACTCATTTACTGTTTTTAGATATACTTGGATTAGTTTTTTCTTCTTCTTCTATTTTAACACTTTCACAAGTGGTATGTAGGTATGTTTATATGAATGGATTAACCTTCACAACCTAGCCACTCTTGATGAAATCTAAGATGACAAGCTTTGTAACTCTTTATATGTGGAGTGTTTCTTAAGCTTACCTGCTTAACATCACAATAGTCTGATTGGTTTGTGAAGTAACATAAATTAAGGGCTTGCAGGAATAACGCCAATGAGGTAAATTAAGAATGGCAGATTGGTCAACACCTCTTAAATTGATGCTCAATGACCATATGTATTTTTAAAGTCATAGACCAATGGTTTCATAATGGTAAATGCACTACCAACAACTAAAGGTCATGCAATGAAGGGAGTATATTCAGCAGTCTGGCACACTGATTCAGCTCAACTGACTATGCACATAGTCAGTCGTTATAGCTGTCAACAGCCTGAAAAATGACTGTGATGGCCTGAGTACAGGCTCAAGTGATCGCCACCATTCCATCGTAGTTACAGTGTATATTCAGGCTCACACCTATACATGTCTGCTAAGGAAAGCAAGTGAGACATCAATAAATAGATTAGTCTCTGTGGAATCAATTAAAAGCTGGGGGGGGGGGGGGGGGGGGGGGGGGGGGCTGTGTGACTTAAGAAATGGAAACAATACCTGGTTGTTTTGAGGGAGGTGAGGTGAAATTACAGAGATGGAGATTTTACATGATCAATGGTTAACAAACAATTTAGCACTTGAAGTTTATTGATTTCAACAACTTCCTGTGCATGCTGCAGAGATTGTGAAAAGCCTTGAAGGGTCTAGGTATGCCTGTATTATGAACAGAACAAAGAAATGAGTCAGAAGTAGACACTAACAAAGACTCATCAGCTATGCTGTGAGGAGTTTTTTCCCCCTGTGCTTAACTCAGTTGAACCAAGAAAGCTGCTTCCCCATTGCTGCAAAAACCCCTATAGAAAGTGAATCATGTGCCTATTTTGGAGATGAAATTGTTTGACAGTGAAACAGCTTAATGTCAAAAACATTTGGGTTTGTCATAGTAAAGTTGCTGTCTAGATAAAAGAAAAGTATTTTGTGGCTACAGACTTCATTTTGATTTCTGTCAAATGCTGCTTTCCTGTCATCTCAGTAGTCTATAGAAACTGTCACTCTATCAGTCACATAAAGCCTGATGTCTGAACAAGGGAATAACTCAGACACTCTCTCAAAGCTTCAGCCACATAACAAATAACAGGTAGCCTGTAAATCCAGACAACTATGACTGATTCTGCACTACCTTTCTCGTGTTCATGACTCATATATATCACAAGTCAAACAGTCTTGTGGTCACGCCTTGATAACTGGTGGCAGGGGAGTTATGTTTGTCAGCCTGGTGAAAGCAGAATCCATCAAGCACCACCAAATAGGCAGTCGTATTTGTACATGTGTTGTGTGTGAGGAAATGTGTGTTCTGATCGCCACATTGCCAGGAAATCCCAACAGGAGGCAGCCTGTGGCATCTCATCCTATTTCCGAGATACTATCACTGGCTTTTTGGTCAGGTATGAAAATGAGCTACGCTCCTATGGTAGTCAAATGAGGACATCTCTGTCAAATCTGGATCATTAAACCTATTGTTATATTTTCTCATGTAGGCTAAATATGCAGTGCTGTTGGCATAGTTCCGTGTTTATCAAAATTTAGAAGACAACAGCACTATTGTAGTGGAGCTTTTTTTTTTTTACCGCTTATCAACAGTGTTGTTTAGTTAGTGTAGGTGTTTCAGTACCTCGTGGCAAAATGGCACATCGCAGCAGCAGAGTGATCACAGGTTTGTATTCATTTATTTATTTATTTCATATATATAAGAGGCGTTACTAAGGCTGTCTTGGGAATGGCTTCTACTTAGTCTTCCCCTTGGCAGAAATGGCAAACTGACCTCATGTCACTATTTTTGAATAAACCTCACACCTCCCAAAATGCACAGGGAGGTGTGAAGTCATTTCATCTTCTGCTCAGTATTTTTCTTATTTCTCTGAAAGCTGGAACAAACAGTAAAAATGGGAAACTATGAAGTAGAAAGCATTTGTTCTTGCATAACCACTTACTGACTGCTGCCCATTCTGGTTTAGTAAAGATTTTGCTTTCACTTAGGGGTGCTGAGATTTGTAGAATGAGATCTGTTGTCCAGCAATCATTCACCTCCAGCAACTAGACTTCAAAGTCTGTTTACAGTTTTTGAAATAGGTTTCAGAAAGTCTTTAAAGTCAGAGTTAGTTGGGGCTCAAGTGTACAAGTGCAAAGGTCTTTTTAAAGAAAAGTGCACTTACCAGACCTTTATCCTCATCTCTGTTTGATGCTAGATGCTCAAGGCTATTGGTCATTACTACAATAAAACAGCCATACCTCTGGCAAAACTGCTGGAATTCTGTTACAGTGGGTATTTTTTAATCTGTCCACTGGGATCAAATAGTCTAGTAGTGCTGTGTACTGCTTAAAGTTGTCACTATGATTCAATTGATTTGATTTCAGCAACCACAACCAAAACAAGCTTTCACACTTCTCACAGCTACTGGCTGGCTGTGCAGTTTTAAATACTGTAACTATATTTTAATTTCCCTCCTTTGTTAGCTTACTTTTCTTAAAGGGCAACATAACAAATGCCCTTAAGGACTCTCAGAAATTTGGCTTCCCAAGGTGTGCCTTTTTCTGTCCCGGTCCCTTTTCCCAGAAGAAAAAGAGCTTTCATACTGAAGTGTTTGAAGCATCACATTGGATGTTCACTGGAAGTTACCGTATTCTTTCAGTTGATGCACTTGCAGATTGCATGGGAGTCTTCTAGCCTTCCTTCTCTCACCCGCAACCGGTCGCAGCAGTTGGCCGCTCCTCCCTGAGCCTGGTTCTGCCAGAAGTTTTTTCCGGTTAAACAGGGGTTTTTCCTTCCCACTGTCGCCAAAGTGCTTGCTCATAGGGGGTCATATGATTGTTGTTTTTTTTTTCTCTGTATGTAATATTGTAGGGCCTATCTTACAATATAAAGCACCTTGAGGCGACTGTTGTGATTTGGCGCTATAGAAATGAAATTGAATTGAACTGAACTGAATTGAGAACACTGGGAGTACAAGTCAGAATGTTACATTTCAAAATACAGACAAACCTCACTTGCAAACAAAGCACCGAATGCTCATGACTGAGACATCAATTTTAATAACAAATACAGTACACAAAAGGCTTTAGAATTAACAGCACTTTTTTCATGTTAAACAGTTGTTCATTGTCTGCCTCCCAGGGGAGTGTCATCTGTAAAACCTAATTCATTGGATACCCTTTTGTAATTTAAAAGCAGTAACTATTATGTGATTCTTTTCTCTTTTTTTCCCTTTTGTTTGCACATGGTTTTCTGAACATGCCTGACTGACAGGATGCGATCTTTTTAAAATTGCACAATCCAAAAGTTTTAACTGGAAAGCTCCTGCTTGTGTAATGTGCTCTTTTTTTGGAAAAATGCAAAACGAAAGCTTTGTGAACTGTGTTTTACTTTGAGAGGAGTGCACTGGAGAATGTTTTTTAACAGTGTTCACTTGTGCTTGCTCGAGTCCCATGCTGTTTTCTTCCCTGACTAACAACATGCAGCAGGGTGGAGGTCAAGACAGAGGCTGTAGATAAGAAGGACAGCAGAGAGGAGGGAGAACGGAGGAGGGAGAGAAGGGCGTACTCCCTGACCGCACAGCACAATGTCTTATCTTGTCCTCTGTCCTCCCTGTCGTTATCTCCTGCACACGGACGTGGAGACTGTACACAGCTGACAACAGAACTGGAAATAAGAATAACAATTTATACAAATAAAAGTGTTGAATCAGTTATACCTAAAAACCTGTGTTTCATTTGTAAACGAAATAAATCATATGAAGGTAAACATAAAATATGCAACAAATAACTGAGTATGCTGCTGCTAAGTTATAAGAAAAATGCATGACATGATTTAGCCAACAGCAAAAATATAGAATGAGTTTTTTCAGAAAGTATTAAAAGTATAAAATATTGTGTAATATCTATAATAGTAAGCAATCCCAATTACTCAGAGCATGACATTCAGCTTCCTCAAATTTAGACACTAGTTTAAGAACTATTACATGTAAACACACTTGAAACACTTAATTGCAAATTCAGTTCAGACTCTTGTCTTGCTCATGGAGCCATTTCCTGCCCCTTTTTGTGCCACTGATTTTAGTCACGTGACATTCTTGCTGTTAGAACAGGAAATAAACACACTGGCGCTCCGATGTTACTCAATGTCCCAGATTACCCAAATTCACCCTCAACGTTGTTGTGTTGACCTGTGTTGATCCTTGCTGGTGATATTTGCTATATACTAAGGATAAAGTCATTTTACCTTATATAAGAATGCAGTTAGCTTATTATATGGCACTAGCTTCTTTGAAAGCTTTGAAAAAGCCAACTCGGTACGGTTACTGCTGCAATAGTGAGTTTGTGCTGTTTATTTTGTTTTTGGTTGTTTTTAAAATTGCATCAACCTCCAATGTTTCACATGGAGATTACAGGGAGTATGGGCCTCATTAGAACCCAGGTCACGCTGGTTCAGCATCTGGAGAAATCCATAGCTCAGTAGATTCTGCTGGGTCTATTAGTGGTTGGTAAGTTATAACTTGACATTTAATAAATAGCCGGTTCCAAGAATGACAGGCCAGCACAAATTCAAATCTACTAAAACTGACCTCAAAAGCCAATTTACAATCCACTGAGAGATTCACTTGGAATTAAATTATGCATCTTTCTGTTCTGCTTTGACTGTGACTGTATAACTTATACCTAATTTAAAAATGTACAATGCACACTTTACCAATCATAAAAGAAAATGTGTGTCTTACATTGGATGGATGTTATGAATGTTTGAAGGTGGCATTTTGGTTTTTATTGCACATCTTCTGTTTTTGATTCATGGTTTCAAACAGTAATATCCAGGGATGAGCCCAGAGTGGATCTTGGATAAGCCTCTCGCCCTTGGCTTAGGTCCCCACCCCCATCTCACTAGTGCTCTCTCTCTCACTCTCTATCTATCATTCTCTCTCTCTCTCTCTCTCTCTCTCTGAAACACACACATGCAAGAACTCCAAAAGCACTACAGACACTCTTTGCCAATTTAATAAAGAGAGACTTTGTCATGCGTATCTCCCCCACAGCTTCCTGGCCAGAGTGACAACAGTGTGGGTGAGTGGAAAAACAGGAAGAGGACAGGCGGACTATAGGCAGCACTAGTGGGCAGAGGACTGGTGTGTGTGTGTGTGTGTGTATCTCTGCTAAAGCTTTGCGCATATGTGTTAACCCACTAAGACATGTGCTCACCAGGACATTGCTCAACATTTCGAGGTAATCATGGTGCACACAGATAGGCTTCTCAATCAGGAAGGACAACTTGTTGTTTCCTGATGGGGACATCTTGCTGTCAGCGCCCGTGCAGGATAGTGATATGGTTCTACCATTAACAGACCTCATGATGGGAAGACCAATGGACAAAGGCCACGGGGGTGGGGGGACTTCAGCCAGGCAGAGAGCTTTTTAGAGAACTCAAAAATGCATGATTTGTGTTTTCTTGGTAGTACAGCGTGACACTTGTCCAGGTCACCCTCGTAAATGAGATTTCAAATCTCAATAGGTCTTTCCTAGTTAAATAAAGTAATCATTTAAACTTGAATGTTACCTCTGGAGGATGCATGTCTCTGAGAATGTACAGATCCCTCAACTATTATCAAATAGACTTTAAGTGCAACACTGTGCCTTTTAGAAATTGGTTGCACTTTTGCCACCACCCCTGAGACTGGAGGTAGCTCATTCTACCTTGTTTTTAGCAGCTAAACAGTGCACCACTGTAATTCTGCAATATGTTTCCTATTCACTTTCCCTCCTAATTATTTTCTGCTGTCAGTGATGTTGTAACCAACTGCTTGAATACTAACTGGGTGTCCAAACAGATTTCTGCTGTGAGTGAGTCATTTGGTAAATATAGGGAATGACAGCACTGACTTTCAATTTGGGCTCAGCTGTTTAGCAGTCTAGTTGGAACACACAAACACATGGACATGATGACAGGCGCACACGCACGCACACAGCTGTCAGTGGTTTGGGTGTTCAGACAAGATATTTGAATTCTGCAGTGCATACATGTAGGAGATGAAATTGCAGCAGGCTAACATGGCGTGACATGGAGCCTTGCTTTGAAAATAGGTCATTTCATAGGTCGTACAGTGTTTGCACTGCCTCAAGTGTTATTGCAGCAATGTATCAGCGGACGAAACCTGCTTTCGCTCGACAGTTATGGAGGCTCCACAGATGGTAAAGAGAAAAATGAAATTATGCCCCAAACAATCCATATTTTTACTGTCCACAAAGGTTAGTGACTAGTGTTTTTGTTTGAGTTGCAGTCAAAACCGTCACATAGCTTGCTGTCATATTTATACCTTGAGATTTATTTTGGAGAAGTGAATAAAGCCCACCTCCAATCCCCCTGTCTGACGTAAATACATGTCTGTTTACTGTGGAGGTGTGTGAGAAAGATACAGACAGAAAGGCCACAAGTATCTGTGCACGCAAGTGTGCACAGTCTTCCCCTGTGTGCGCCTTGTTTGTTTGTGGAGGGGAAAAGTGTCAATGGGTGCTTTAGCCCCACCGCAAACCTGACTCCTCATGACATCTGTGAGTCAATTAGCTGACTGAAGAGAAAACATCCCTGCCCCCTCTATCCCACACCCTCCCTTCCTTCTGTGTATCCCTTCCTCCACCAAAGAACTCTAACCAACCAGCCTTCCAGTGTAGGTAGCATAGCAGCTCCTGTCTGCCCTGGCTGGTGGGAGGCACTGGGGGAGGGGTGCTACTCAGGGCTTGGGTTATGAGGGTGGTGGGGGGTGATGAGGTTGGATGTCAAGAATGTGGCTCATGGTCTGCTCTTTTGTGTGCTTTGTGCAAGATGAATAGGCCTATGGCAGGCTGGGGTACAAGCTAGCCAGAGTTCCCTGTTGGCTTGTGTTTTAGAAAAGCCTGAAGGCCCTGGCCTGGCCTCTTGAAACAAGACAGACAGATAATAAGAGCTGCTGGGTGAACAACTTAAATCCCCACTATTTAGATGTAACTATTTCAAAGTATTTCCTACATGGCTCATTCTTGTCTCAATATTGCATATAGCTTCATTATATCCCTCTCTTCTCCTCTGTGCATGTCTATCTCTCTGGCCATGCCTCCCAGAGCCCCCTATCAGGATAGTTATTGTTTGCTAAGCTGGTGTGGGGCTCTTCTTTTTTGTGCCTGGTGCATCCCATATTCCCGTCCCCACTCGTCCCCAACGCCCTCCACGTCCTCAGGCTACTGCTATGGAAATATGCTTCAGTCACATTGCTAATTATTTAAGAGTCGTCACCTCATTAACAGTGCTGGGAGATAATGAATGATTAATAGGTCATTCTTCACATCATCACTGTGTTCTCCCAGTGTCTCCCACTCCTTTTTTCCCTTCCATAATAGCTATGTGTTTTACAGATTGTGCTGGTTCTTGTTGTTCATTTATCCTCTATCCCTCTACTGTACATGCGCATGTGTTCCTAGAGGTAACTGGAAACGTCAGCAGTGGCTGTGAGGCAGGAAGCGTGGTGAAGAGGACATAATTAGTGTTTGGTACAACAATGATCCCTAAGGCTAGTAAGTACCGAAGAATGATGTAGGCTGGAAATGCAGACAGAGCCGGTGTTGTGGTGATGGCTGTAAATGACTGACATTGCGATTTCCTGGTACCATGAAACTGACTTCCCTCATATTTGCATAGGTTGTGTGAAGCAATCATTGGAGAGTTTGCTAACATGATTATTAAGCTGGGTATTCTCAACTATAGACATTAAGGTTTTGCAGTGGTACCTTAGATCAATGTTTGTCTCAGTGCATTCCAAAGTAGTCGGCCTAGCTTTAATCAAATTAGATTTTTCTGTGATGCAGTAATTGCTGTTTTATTATGTTGCTCATGTTACATAATTTCAATTATCTGTACAATGGATAGAAGAATAAAAAAGTAATCAAGCGTGTCCTTTCCCCGTGTATATGCTCTACAGTTAGCTGACTTAATTTCCTGTGGTGGGGGCAGGGAAATACTGAAACTTATTTTTTTTTATTTGTGGAGATATCAACATAAATGTTTTATTTAATTTTTATCGCAAAAAGCGAGACAATAACATGATATCAGAAACACCTATCTCCTGGTGCTAACACAGAGCACCTGAATAGACAACATACAGCTAACACACAGCTAGTGGCCTGTACAGGAACCCCAGACCTAGAATCAGCTGAGTTTATGCCAAGCAGCCAAAACCTAATTTTCAAAGGGTAATATGTGCAGTGACGCTTGCAACACAGGAGCCTCCATTTCTACTTGTACTCATTTCTACAGTAGAATCTATCCAGCCATGACATTTTTTTCTCTGGTAAGTGTGCTCTGGGGTGGTTTTCACCAACTTTTCTGCCACCTTTTCAATAAATAATAAAAGAAGGATGTTTTGTGCCCTGTTGCAAAATACTGAAAAAGTAATGTGCGATGAAAGGTGTTGTGAATTACTTTCTATGGGGAATAAATAAATAATGCAATATATTTTTTAAAAATACATTACTTATATCTAATATCTTTTTTGGTTTTTACTTTCTCAGTTAGCAGTTTTGCCTGGCCACATCCTGTGTCTTAAGGCCACTCTAGGCGTTGTCATATGAATTGTAATTCGACTACATGTAAAAGTGAAAGGAGTCATACATTTTCCTAATGTTGAAACTTTCAGTGAGCTGTGAAAAGCTTGTTGGCACAGAGAGGAGTGGCATTAGAGATTGGAGGATAATGGCAAATAGGGATAAACATGCACATCTTTGGATGTTCTCTCCTCTAAAGCAAACAAAGTGGTGGATTTGAATTTCATAAAGCTTCGCCTTTTTGTGTGACTGAAATCACGATCAATCATTCTTGCTGGAGGTGCTGGCATGCATGATTTAATCAGGAAAAAGGCACGACTTAGTGATGTCCAGGAATAGAATCTAGACAAACAATGGAAAAAGAAATGTATGCATGATACAGGATGTTTCATTTCCATTTCTTCACCTAGTTATACTGGCATCATTCCTCTTTTTTTCCATGTTTAATATGTTAACACCCTCATTGGCTAACCAGGCACTCTGTGGTTGGTCATACTGGTCAGAACACTATAAAAATTTCAACATGTTAATCTCTCTGTTGGGATGTTAAGAGCTACCCTAGATACACTGCAAGACAAGATGTGACATAAAAACCACTGTCATGACACCCATTTTTGCCATAATCAGGGTAAACTTCAATTTGAACCCAGTATAGTAGCTGTGTGAGAAATAACAAGGGCTTTCACACATGTTCACACCCCACTTTACTGTCACTCCACTAAAATAAATTCTAAAATAAATGTGGCATGATTTTCTGTTCTAGAAATGAGCAATTTCTGGAATCCCCCTTCCTCCTCCACCTTTCTGACTTTAGAAGAGCTGCTTACAACAATTTCTGGAGCTTTCCAAAAACAACACCAACAAGCATGGTTACTTGAAGCAATGATTTTGAAACACTATGAATGCATTCCTGTGGAGACTGTGTGCACCATTAATGTTGAAAGAGGCTCTGAATAGCCTAAAGCATTTTCGCCTTCCAATTTGGCTGGACAGCAGTTGCGTATAGTTTGGAAACCGACTTTGATTATGTGGCCACGTAGACGAAATTTGTATTTTCTTAAAGCAATCAGTATGACACAAACAGAGCAGAAAGGAAACCCTGGCTGCTCTGAAATATAATCATTTAACTTCACAGGGAGCAGTTACAAAAGTTGTTGGAAAGCCCCCCCCCCTTGCCAAATCCTTACTTTCACTCATGCCTCTCACCCCCACTTGTGACTGCAGGCCCATGAATGCAGTTACCAGTCGCCCCCCCACCTCCCCACCGCAAGGTCTCGTATCCACTTCTTCACTATTTGTTTGAGTCCGACCCTCCCCCACTCCTTATCCGTTAGCCTTGACTCAGGCTTATTACCCTCTCTCAGCTGCTTGGCTGAACAGTGACTGTTGATTAGTGGTTGAGATGGAGAAGGAAGCCTTCAGAGTATTTATAGAGACTCACTCATTTACCAGAACAATAACAACCCTCCCCCACAGCAAGTGAAAGAGAGCAAGAGAGAAACTGACAAACTGATTTTTTGGTTTCACATCTCATGGGAAATAAACATAACAGGACACACTTTGTCCCATTGAATGAAGTGGCAGTGCATTAATGTTATAGAGTTGCGGCCAAGGTATCTATGCCTTGAAACTGTAAGCTAACTGTAGACTGAAATGGGATAATAGAGTGTACACTTCATAGATTATTGATGGCTTTACTCTGAATCTAGAGCAAAAGCTTCTGGGGTGTTTTAAAAGTATAATATCCATTTACATTTTATGTCTTTGGCAATTACGTTAGTCCTGATGCTCTTCAGTGTGCACAACTGTAAATGCTGAAGTCCATATATACAATGTCCTTAAACACCTATGGTAATTGTTTCAATTTAATTTTTTAGAACACATAAAGTGAATACCTGTTTTATGTCAGGGTTGGACAGTTACAAGACTGTACTGTATGACAAGAAGGGTTCCTAAGAAATGTAATGGTGCACATGAAACACGTTTATTTAAAGGATATGAGAGCATTTCCTGATTGCTCAGTGACATATGGTAGTGTTATGTAAACTACAGATACAAGCCTCTATACAACGCTTAGACAGCCAGTCAATCCTGGCAGAGACACTGCAGGGAGGATTAGTCAGGTAGGCAGGATTGACTCAGCTGGTTTCAGATCTGAAGCTATTACTTGATGGTGACAGAGATTAAAGATGACTTAGGTGAGTGGTTCAGCATCCACTGGCAGATGACTACTGCAGCTTGACGAGAAGGCTCTTCTAGTTCTTCATAAGCCATTACAAGTTACTTATTTAAGCCAGCAAAACCTAAGAAATGTAGCTTCTTTAGAGTCTGTTTCTCTAGTTACCTGTCTGCATTTAAAATGAGTAATATTATGGTTTACTCAGAGGGTGTGGTGTAAAGCATTGCAAGTATACACTTCTACATTTATTGGGTTTACTATTCGAAATTGAGATACTGCATGCAAACTGTGCAGTCTGCATGCAGTGCTCACGTTCAGCTGACAAAGATGAAGAACATGTACCATATATTCGTATCCATCTGGATTTCCAGACAACCAGAAAATAACCTCCCTAACCTTAATCAAATGAGTCGGAAATTGTTTGGGGTTAAAGCAATGACAAGGCTTGTGGCAATGGCAAAACCTATTTAGGGACTATCTTGCCTAACAAAAGGATATGCTGAATCACTGTCAGAGGAATATCTTGTCCCATCATTTCCTTGTTCACATGTTGTTGGTGTGGTTTCTTTTTCCATAGAAAGCCTTTAGAACCAAAGACAAAGTTGGTACCCAGTGCAGCACTTAGCAGGAAATTCCTCTGTGTAGTGCCACTGCTTCAAAGACGGTTGGAGCAAAGGCACCCGTGGAGGTTCAGGAGGAATGAACACTGGCTTCTGCAGTCAGTCTGTAGGCTCCCTTGAAGACGCACGGATGGCACGGATATGGCAGCTTTTCTCTCATCTTGCTGGCCAGCTTCATAACAGCTACAAAGTTTGCTTGAATTGGCGCAGTCACGTGAGCCAGTGGAAATTACATGCAGAGTGCCTAGGCAGATGATGCCTAGAAATAGAGCAGAGTCTCTTGGAAGACAGCTTTCCCAAGTCAATAAAGTACCAGCTTTGTGCCACTCAAAAATATGTGACTTTTACATGTTCCTTACGACTTAATTGAGACTAGACAGCACATTTCGAGAAACAGCTGTTTTTTGTTCTCTCTCAAGCTGCATCATGGATTGTTTCACAATTTCATGCTTAGAATTCTTCAACAATGAAACATGTTGCCTATTTTTATGACTGATTATGCACAAGCACTGAACGACTGGACGGTTCTCATTTAATTACTATGCTCACAAGCAATGCAATACAATGGATGCCGATATTGTCATCAGTGCATGTAGAAAGACCGTTTGAAATGCACAGGAAGAATATTAAAGTCATATGATTACATCGATATGTTTGTGTGTGTGGGTTTGCTTTCTTTCTTTCTTTCTGTCATACTTTTATCTAAACAAAAAGAAAAAGTTAAAAAGATAAATGTCATCAACGGTGGTAAGGATGAGGAATATAACAAATGGAGTTTGGGTTAAGTGAAGCAGTGAAGTGAAGTTAAGTGAACAGTGACATTTTCATGATTTTTCTTCTGTACACCACTTCCGTTAAAGGGGTTTAACACAAAATATGACAACAACAATTTAGAAATTACAGACTTTTTTGTTGCTTGGTAGCTGTATGGATGATGTCAAGTAAAAAAGATTTATTAGAGAGATGCAGAAACTTGGACAAAGCACCTTTGAAGCATCTAGCTGATTCAAGTAAACTCTTGAGGAGGTGGACATGTCGTTGAAGGAATTCCTTCATAAATGTAACCACGAAGATGCAAACCACCAGTAACAATGAGTGAGATTTCACTAGAAAACTATACCAGCATTGGACAAATTAAGATGAATAACTGGTACCAGATTGGAAGACAGTAGAGAGAAACAGAAAGAGCTCATATGTACCACATCACCTGGCATGGGTAGCTACCTGCCAATAGAAGTGAGTCACTGTTTACTGATGAAGCGATAGCTGAAAGAAGCAGCATGGTAAATTATGAAGCACATGGGGCTATATTTCTGCTCAGATTCAGTCAATGACCTACAACATATAGAAAAGCATCCCAAAAGCTTCCTAAGGCAAATAAAATGAATGTTACAGTTCGTCAGCACAACTGGACTTCCTTTTCAATTGCTAAAGCCAAAGTAATGGCAGAAAACACCACAAACAAGCAGAAGCTAGATAAGAATATCAATTGATGAAAGTAGCGTTTATTAATGTCCATGAGTTCCGAATTTCAGCCATCACGTACTGCATTTGAGAGCATTTGAATCCATGTACTATGCTATTTTTATATCTTGATATATTGCTTTTTGGGTCAGGAAAAACAGAGTAACTATGTAAAAATGCCTGTGATTCCAAAATTGGTTAGTGCAATATTTCTGAAAGTCTACATTTCACTTACATTTTGAATGCCTCGTTTCAGACCCACACAGAGGTGCACAGAGGTAACATTATGAAAATTGTCTTATTGTCCAAATGGATTCCACCTTACCTCATGAAATGTGGTGTACAAACATTCAGTTTATTTCACTGCTTCAGACACAGCCAGCCTGTAGACAGTCTATGCAATGTGACTCAACAATGGTAAGGGTCTTAGGTCAACTGCTACAACAAAGCTTGTGTAGGTCAGGCAGAGCTGTGGACAGTCTTCTGACATGTTGAGTCAATGAGGAATGTTGAGGCCATTTGTGGGGGAGCTTATCAAAGCTTGAAGAAGCACATTTTGATTGGTTGAGAATAGGTGAATACACAACTTTCTGTTGAAATATGACTAATTCTCTAAGCTGTTTGAGGGTGGAACCTGTGTGTGATCATTTTATCCTGTAACTGCAGCATTTCTAATACATATTTTAGTGTGGGACAGGGGTGTGTCTAACTTACAGCCTATTGCTCATACAAACACAGTCACGTTAACCCTCTCTCTTCCTGTTTTTCACTGAAAGGCAGTCACAGGCAGTTACGCTCGCACGTAAGCATAAAAATTAGAAAGTGGCCTAAGGTAAGGTGTGTCACGGTTCCCTCCCCAAAATCATGAACCAATCAGGAAGATGTACATAAATAAACACACTCAGTATGCAGGAAAAACAGTGTGGAAGGGGCACAATACAAGTAGATCCTCAACATTCTTACAATAACGCAAGCAGCAATCACATAATTACAATGTGTATATCTTCCATTGCAATCCTGGTTGATTGGGATTTCATGCAAATATCTTGAATTTTAAACAGAGGCAGTGATGTGATTGGTGAACTGCAGAGAGTCTGGACACATTATCTGTGCTCTCTAATGCAATTACACCATACTTTCTCTGGGAAAATCACAATAGAAACTTGATTCTTGTGTTGATTCTATACTTTACTCAGATTGGCTGACTGGGCGAGTGAGTTTAACAGAAAGCGCTCACACCTGGGAGTGGTTCATTTACATTAGCTTAAAGTTGCTGGACAATGTCAAACAATGACAAATGCCTTGCCAGTGGTTGGCCATTTATAGATGAATTCCCTGGACAATGGGTTGGCTCTCCCTCCCAAAGTGGCTGCATTCAAATGTAATTGCAGGAAAGAGTTTGTCGTCCTGGAGTGACCAATCAAGAGATGTGTGCATCTAAAGAGTGAATGCACATGCACCCAAACACAAACAGGCAGAAATTCCCACACGTGCAGCGCATCGAGCAGTAGTTACGTTGCCGCTACAGCCTGAGAATAGCACACAGTCTACATTCCTCCGCCCTCCCTCACTGAAGCCAACACACAGCAAACTATGGCTCACATGGACCAACAGAGATCTCGGTGATCTTGGAGATGAAGTGTACGTGCAGAAAAGCTGAGTGCATAGTTTTTCCACACCAATGTGATGTTTGACGTACTGCCTTAGTGTGTCCATGCTCATGCATTTATGCATAAATACAGACAAAATCGATCTATCTATCTATCTATCTATCTATCTATCTATCTATCTATCTATCTATCTATCCCTTGTCACTCTAGTATTTTATTCGCCTTTTGCAAGCACAGCAGGAAATTTAAACCTGCTTTGATGACAAATAAGATGTCTAAATAATCTTTCAAAAAGAAACTGTGGGGAGGAGGGTATTTAAATTGGCTACTGTGTCACAACTCTCCAACTGCCCCCTTTTTTTCTACGCCCATGCACAATTATATTAAGTAGGGCCAATAGGAACAAAGAAGAGGCAGGACCGAGGCTCCACCTCTCCCCGACTGCCTTCCTCTGAGCTTTTTAGATGTACATAATCCCTGAGTTGACCCAGAAAATAGGCAGTCGTTTCAAGATCTGATGCGGCAGTCTTTGTGCACACCGTCCCCGCTTGAGCATGAAGCGTAACCCTGTGGAATACACGCTGTAATTCAGAGGAGCTACGATTACAAGAGGAAAACTGTTCAAAAAGCCGGAGCTGAAGAAAAGTCGCGCAACTTTGTGGAAACGTAGTGAATGCGGGTAAGTGATTTTTTTTATCGGATTTATTTGTTGGGGAAATTGGTGTTTTAGTCTGTGGTGGTCTTGGGGGCTGCTGCTGCTGCTCCATTGTTTGCATTCCCTTGTTTCAAAGTCGAGATTACGAAAATGAATAACACTAGGCTAGAGTGTGGAGGATATTATCAGAGACTAACATTTAAACAAACGAATCGCCGTAATTGGTGGAAATCGGGAGCCTCTGTTTAATTTTATACCTTGTTAGAATTATGGTGATTCAGCTGTTGGGGAGATGTTGCATGATGTCAGTGTTCTTTGTTGCAACCTTACGTGCGTAAAATGTAACAGATTTTTCTGCCTCAGCTGTCATGCAACATCTATAGGATTTTAAACTGTGCATTACGCGATGCACGCATTTTGCCTCTGTTTTGCCGATCCCGTCATGGATGAATTATCTGGCTTTAAAATGTACCCAAACAGTGTACGTTAACCTGTAATTTCAACCTGGGCGTTCATTCCTTGGCACAAAGAGAGAGCAGGTTTTAGGAAGACTAAACACACCAGTATTTCTCTCAGTATTAGCCAGTGGGCAAAACAACCTTGCAGATTTTTTATTTATTTATTCCACCGGAATCGATTTCGGTGGTTTAACTCGAGGTGGAATCGTGACATTGTAAGGAAGCGTGTATCTTTGTTTCTTTTCAATGAAGGTGAAGAGCGTGGTGACTGTAAAAGAAGTCAGTATTTATATAGAGACTCCGGTTTGGACTACACAGCCAAGTAAAACCTAAAACATGGTGACATTATTTCTGTTGTTGTTTTAACCAGTTTGATACTGGTTTAAATGGGTGGCTAGCTTTGCACATTCCATATTGCTTGGTGTTCTCCTAAATTTTCTTAGTGCTTTGAAACACCTTGCCTGCCCCTTACTTTGTTCTAACAGTGTCTCCTCTCTGTCCATAGACAGGAGGCATGGCAGATCATCTGATGATGCCCATGAATCACAACTCAGCGGGTGCCAGTCTCCACGGTTACAGGATGGGTATGAATAGCGGCCTACAGGCAGGACCCCAGCAGCATGCCAACCAGCAGGGCATGAGGGTGCTGCCCAGTGGCCAGATGATGCACTATGGTGGCACTCAGGCCAACATGGAGACCGCCATGAGGCAGCGACAGGGCATGGTGGCTGGACCCATGAATGGACAGCTGAATGGGGCCCAGATGGGTCACCATCAAATGACCTCTGGTCACATGATGTATAATGGCCAGCCCCAGCAGCAACAACAACATCATCCGCAACAGCAGCACCACATGCATCCGCAACAGCACCAACAGCAGGCCCAGCATATGCAGCAGCAACAGCAACAACAGTTCATGAATGGAGGATTAACTTCTCAGCAGCTAATGGCCAGCATGCAACTGCAGAAACTCAACACCCAGTACCATGGACATCCGCTGGGTCCTATGGGTGGGAACCACATGGGGCCCACAGCCCAGTACCGCATGAGCCCAGCTCAGCTGGCTAACATGCAGCACATGGCTAGCCCGGCACTAGCCTTGAATGGCATGGATGCGGATATGATTGACGAAGATGTCCTGACTTCACTGGTCATGGAGCTGGGCTTGGACCGAGTCCAGGAGCTGCCAGAACTCTTCCTGGGCCAGAATGAATTTGATTTCATCTCGGACTTTGTCAGCAAACAGCAGCCAAGCACTGTTAGTTGCTGAGAGGACCTTATTTGCAGTTGCGCAAAAATGGAGACAGAAGAGTGAGAATTGTTCAGAACAGACGAAGAGCGTTCATTTCCTCACTTTTTATTTTGTGAGCACCTCTCCGTACGACTATACCACAATGCTGTTCAGGGTGCACAAAGGAGAACTCTGGGTATTTGCGTTGAATGCACAGGGCATGCGTCTTGTGCACTTGTGGCCAGAGGGTGGATGGCTTTAGGGCCCACTTCTCCTATTTCCTGGACATGAATGTAATAAAGAAATGCTGAAGTTCTTAAAAGCCACTCTGAACAATGCTATGACACTATGTAGCCTCCCAAGCCTGGACTCCAAGACAGTTTACCAGTTTAAAAAGTGTATTTATTTATTCCTATCTGAGAAACCTGATATAAAGAACAACCAGCTTCTCCATTTTGGGATTGAAGTGGTTTAATGGTCTTTTTCTGAACGTAGGTTGGGGGCGGAAAATAAAATTAGTTTTCTGCAATTTTTATTTTTTTCCCAACTCTATGTGGCATAGTCTTGAAATAAGCTCTGATGCCAGTGTCATCTAAAAGAGCATGGGTTTTTATTTTTTAAATTACAGAAGTGTTGTTTCATTACAATGGGAGTTTCATCCAAACTTAAAAATGGTTCACTTTTCATGAAGTGCTGCCTTTTTTAGATGTGATGTTCTGAAAAATCTACTGCTTGTACTGTATGAAGCTGTATAACTCCAACATGTCCACACTGTTGTGTTCTATTGGAGATGTAGAACCGCCTTAATCACGCAGATTCTTATTTATTGGTTGTTTATATTGTCCCCTTTTTGTGGTCGAGATGGGGGGGTGGGATGGTCTTTGTGAAAGGGGTTTCAAGGATCAATAAAAATGGCCTGGATAGATGTGTGGCCTGCTTTTCCATTCATTGCATAGCTCTTCCCTCAGGCAGTGCTTAGGTTAACCTCTGGGTGAATCCTCGGTTTTCTTTCAAATCTGAGAAGGAATGTTTTAAAAAATACATTATTTGTGCAGTTTGAGGTGGATATCTGGTCCAGATCTCCTGAGTTTACAGTTTAATTTACCTTTTCATAGCTAAAACTAAGTATCACTGATAAGACCATGATTGACATGGTGATAACTGCAGTGACTTTCAATGACCAATGACATTGAGCATTTTTCTCCCCTTGGTGATTAAGTAAAATAAGTGTTTAGATGACATTAAAGGTGTTTGACAACATATCCAGTCATAGGGTGGTGTGCATTCAGCTTACAATGCTGAATCCAATTCTTTCTATTCTTTGTGTAGAGTACTTAAGTTATTTTTGATCGTGTTTTAACTGACTTTATGCGCATAAACTGTAATTCAGAAATGGTGCCGTCCATAGAGGGTGGTCAAAGAAACTGACAATTGACTGTAAACAGTAACCAAACAAATTCAAAACAGCCCCTCTCTAGTCAGGGCCACTGCCTGTTGGAGGAGTAAAACAATTTTCCTAATATAATTGCATTCATTATAAAAATGAGGGTAAAGAGATTCTCTGCGGTGTCTGAGTTTGTTGAATTGTTTTGTGCCTCCGGGCTATGAAAATGCTTGATTGAGGTCATGTTGGGAATGTCACCACCACAGTTAGCTCTTCACATTGTCAACAAAGGCATCTTTAGTGGCATCATCAGTAACAAGGATGGGAAATGAGAGCATGGTTGCAAAAATAGTGTTAGCTGATTGCTCAATTTTGAAGTCGGTGCAGCTCTTCAAACAGCCACCTCTGTTCAGTTGTCCAATTGTGTTAAAGGCCAACAAGCTCAATTTGAAGCATGGTATAATGGATGGGCCAAGCTGAAATATCTTGGCCTAAATGCAGGGCATGTTTTAAATAACAAAGACTTGCTTAAGGGTGCATGTGTGTATGTGTAGATTTTCTTGGCTTGACACTAACATGAGAACAGCTCATAAGTAGGCCAACAGCCTTGGCACAGTGCTTAGTAACGGTTGCAGGTCCTTTTGCCCAGTGCCAATCTGGTGAGATGGTCTTCTGGTGTGTGTGGCACATGGGGCATGTTGGCACACTGTCAGAACTCAGAACTGTCTCCTCTTATATCTCATAATTGTACGTTGCACTGCGAGCTTCTTGTTCAGCCCCAATTAAATGCAGAGGGTTTTTTTTTTTCTTGATTGCAACTCCATAGACGAGTGGCTAACTACGCAAAACAGCCCTGTTTGCTCTCTGAATCCCTTGTTATGACTGCCGCCTGCCTCACGGAGGCCAGTCTAGACGCAGGCTAAGCAGGGTGGGACACACGGAGACGTTTACTGTTAACTTCTGTTTTTCTTGCTCTCTCATTTTCAGCCCACCCACAGCAACTGCTTCAGCACAACAGTCTTCCTGTGGCAGCTTGCTGTTTTCTCAATATAAGTCACAGACCAAAAGCCACATTCTAAGACGTGCAGACAGGCAAATTGAAAGAGACAAAAGATAAGAAGAGAGAGAGAAATTGTAAGGATCTCTTGAGTTTACAATTAGAAATTAGGTGGAGGGATTTTTTTCGTGTTTTTTGCTTTTGCTCTCGGGGATTTCTTAGCTGGATTTTCCCACATAACTTTTATGATTCCAGTTAAAAGGAATAAACTAAAAAAAAAAACACACATCATGCAAAATACTTTACGTTCCTCTCTTCAGATCTCCATGTCTGCATTAAGTACTGTCTAGTTTTCTCTTTCCAGGCTGTGGTCCAGCTGGTGCCAAGCCTAAGCTCATGTTAATCTTTGGCCCTAGTGCCAGTGACGGATAGGTGGTCATTTGCTGTTGTCACGCATGGCCAGGTCTTCACATGCACGCACGTGCGCATCATCCGCACACAACCTGATCAAACAGGCTAACAGGGCTACCTACGTATCAGTGTGGAGCAATGGGAAGATAAAGGTTTTATGTCTCATCTCTGGTCATTGTGATCCTTAAAACGTCATCTGTGTTGTCGGATTATGTTGGAGTACTTGTGCAAATGCGGGTAGTGAGAAACATTCATAAAATGTAAAAGCAATGGCAAAGCATTTTTCCTCTTCAGTTTTAATTTTGAAATAAAAATTTTCCCACCAGTGCGACAGATGTGAAGAAATGGCTGAAATGCACATTGAGAGAAACAAAACAGGATATTAACCTGAGATTCCCAGATGAATGGACGAGTTATTTATAATCACTAAGAAGACTGGTTCTGTCTCTGTGAATACTGTGTGATGGTGGCACATGCTTGAACTTGCCTGCTTTAACGAGAGTTTGGTGTTGTTTGGCATGCTTTGTGTTAACATTGTGTCTGCGTGCTGGCAGAGGGTAAATAAACAACGGCTCCCTTAGGGCAGGCTTCATACAGTGGCCATGTTGCTCAAGCCAAAGTTCCTGATTTTCTAGCTGAACGGTCACCTTGTGTCGCCACTTGACACGAAGTTTCATTGTGCACTGTCCTTCCCTGTACTTCCCTTGGCACAGCCAAAATATCATAGATACTGCAACGCAAAAGGCCATCTTAGGGTAGCTGCTAGCTGTTGCGCAATAAAGAAGCAACAAAACCGTTTTCCACATGAGGAGGAAAATCACATTGTCACACTGTTTTCTGGACACAACAGTCTAGCCAGTCAGCTTTCTACATGACTCATACTGACAAAGCTTTTAAAAGAACAGATGGGTAATACATTTAAGCAAAAAAGCAACATAAATTGTCCTAGTAAGGCGTTGATTCAGTATGTGACACTGATCGTACATGTCTCTGAAATTTCACTGGTGTAATGCTGTCCCATTTGTGATTTTGATGATGTTGAAGAGCTGCTTCTAACATGTCAGTCCAGCATCTCTCGCAGGCGTTTAATTGAGTTGAGATGCGCTAGCTGCAAAGGCCACAGTGTACAATTTGCAGTGACCTGTCTTTCTAAGTGAAAAAGTAAATTCAAACCATGTTTCAAAAAAAGAGCCATCGCAGTATAGGAGTTGATAAATTCGCTTTTAATTTGTCATCTATATGTACCTTTTGTACCCTGTGCATACATCCTTCAGAGATAAATATCTAATTCTGGCATGTTGGGGCAGGTGAGACAGATGTTGCCTAGTGACTAGCAACTCCTCCTCCGACCCCCACCTCCCCAAATCTGGGGTTGAATGGCTTGCCAGCCCTTTGAAGTCAAAGGAGGGGGTGTAAATAATTTATTTTCCTGCGCGCAGCTGACACTTCTCAGCCAAACCCGACTCAAACACATCAAGGTGTCCCAACAATGTCTAAAGGTGGTAAATATTTAGGGGTTGTGTGATTTACACAGTTGACCCAAACTGAGCAGTTGCTATTTCACAATTTTGTTAGAAAGTTAACTCATGTGTCAGTGTGCATAACGCAAAGCAGAACTTGAAATTTTTGTGCACTCCATTGTTCATTTTTTGTTGTTGTTTGTCTGGTAACTGCACAGATTAGACGTTAGTCAGCTATAGGTTTCAAACTCTAAGGTACTAACATTTAGAAGGCGCTGAAATGAAAGATCACAGGGACACTTATGTACCCTCATCTGAAACAAACCCTTTATGAGACTGTTAGATATATTGTACAGTGAGCTCTAATAATAGGGACGTAGCGTCGACGTTTTAAGCTGCTATTTGTTTATCATCAGTGGGTTATATAGTAACTTCTGTATTTGCAGGTTTATTTGACCTGTTTAGTGTCAACTGGGAAATTATTTGGGCCAGTCCAGGGGGGTTGCAGATTCATATGATAGAATGGGTGAATGAGAGGGAAGCAGTCTAGTTCTGTACACAGTGTCTTTGTGAACAGGGCTTTAAGCCTGTGTGCTAATCTGTTGACAGTGGCAAGCACATGCTACCAAAGGCCGAGTAACAAGCCATAGGCTGTGGGTGGAATTACTGCAACAGAACAGTTGTTGTCCATCCCCTCATGTGTTATCCTGCTGGGGGAAATCCTCTGATAAAGTGTTAATTTTCACCTAGGCGACTGCTGTATCGATGCTGTTGTGCATTTGTGCTTTCTTTGCGCTCATCAGTAAGGTGATAAACAGATTTTGCCTTTGGATCTTCACCATCACAGGGTTCAGAGTGTATTACCACAGAAGAAAGTCAGCGACCTTGAAGCCACAACCCACCCCCACCCCCGGCCGTACATAGACATGGATGGCAGTAAACAAAAAAAGGATATATTTTGGAAATATTTCCTGTGAGTCTGAGGTGTGAACCCATTTTCTTCTCTATCCATTATAAACTTGTTATATAATCCACAAGAAATGCTATTGTAAGACCGACCAGTCAAACATGGAAGTGTCTAATATTGCAGAATTTGTGCATTGTTGTGTGAAACCGAGGTGTTATATCCAGGAGTTAAAAGAATCAAAGAAATACAAGTACATTCTTCTAGAACTGAGGTCTTAGGGCTTTGAAGGCACAGCAGGACCCTCACCCTCACTGAAAGCACCTCAACTGACTGCCCAAATGCATGCTGGGAATTCTTCTATCAGATGGAGAGAAGGTGGTGGACCGAGCACCTTACTTTTGTTTTGTTTCTCTCCAGCTGTGCCCACACTTTGTTGCAAAGAGCAGCATGCCATGCTTGTTCGACAGAAAAGTTGGCATATCTGTGCCATAACGTGACACTCAAAGCAAAAATCTGAGAAAGCGTTTTTTTTTGTTCTCACAGTTATGACTGATCTGCAAGCCCACAAAACTTCCTTTCATGCATACCGAAACTCTCTCACTGCTCAGTGGCGTATGACTGTTAGCAATGACAGAAGAGTACTGAGGAGCTCAGCACGGCATTATTGGTAAACATCAACTGCAGGGTTTCCCCAAATACCACTTTAAGTCATACCAAAGAGGCAGCCACAGATGTTGGTTATTCACTATGATATTTAAAGTCTTCTGCCTGCTGCCCTAACAGAAAAACAACAATGGCACCTGGAAAAAAAAAAAATCCCACAGCAGTGTTAAGAAGTAAAGTGAAAACTGACTTCACAGCCTTCATAAACACAACATGCAGCACACGGAGCTGTTATTTCTATAAATAGCGCTGGCTTCACGCACAACATATTGGCTAGTATAGCACACCGACAAGCACAAGCATCAGCCACAAGCTCTGAGCCTGTCACATGTGCCTGAGCATAACACACAAACAGCACAGACTCTGTGTCATATGCTTGCATGCACATGGAAATGTATTTTATCCTTCTTGATGTCACTTACCAGGGTGGGTTTGGTCACTGTTTTCAGTCTTATGTGATTTGCTTTCTTGTCTTTACTGGCAGGATGTGGTTAGACTTTTCTGTGTTCTGCTGTGTTGCTTTGGTAGAAGTAATTTTGTGCCCACGTGCCCATTAATCCAGTCAGTCTGACAGGAACAGTGACAGCAAAATTACCAGAAACAGAATGAACAATAGGTTGAAAAAAAATGGATAGATGAATGGATTGATGGATGGTCTTTAAGGTCACCTTTCACTAAAACATAATGTGTTTTGGTTAATGTTACTGATGTTTGACTTAAATTGTGCAGAATGATTTGCAGTCACAGGACAAAATAAAATATGTGTGCCACGCTTTTCAGCATATTTAAACAACTAAACAGTCGTGTCTGCAAAAAAGTCATCAAAGAAAAAACTCACAAGCAAAAAATAAGCACACATATTTTTTACACTTTCAAATTGTAAATTGGGAGCTCCAGATTGACTCCCAATGAATATATCCTCCTTTGGGGTCGACAGGTGGAAGCTATCTTATTTAAACCCTTTGACATGGAGGGTCTGATGTTTTCTCAGCTATTGAAGGGTGCACTGTCATGCCAAGATCTAAAGAGCTCTCTGGGGCCTTCAGACAAATGGTTGTGGATGTGTGTAACTCTGGTAAGGGATTTGAAAAGATTTCCACATTTTTGTGAAATAAGTAATTTCTCCAGAACGAACATCTTCTCCAAATAGATCTCAAACAACCGGCAGAGATTTTGACGTTAAAAGACGTTTCCAAGAACCCGGCCACAAGATCTTCATTTGCAACTGTAGAAGTCCATGCATGTACTATCAATAATACATGCACATATTTGAGCAGCATGTAAGGCAAACTAAGAAGGAAAAAAAACCCTTTGCTTTCCAAAAAGAACCGTATAACAAAGCCATGGTTTGCCAGTGAACATACTGGCAAAAACCAGGCCTATTGGAATAATGTGCTCTGGACAGTCTAATCAAAAGATTTAGCTGTTTGGCCACAGTAAAGGACATGTTTGGCAATGACCAAAGACAGCTTCTTTGGAAGAAGCTCCTCATGCCAACTGTGAAACGTGGCAATTGAAAAGTTATGATTTTGGTTTACTCCACAGTCTCTAATACTCGGCAGCTTGCAGTCATTGATTCAACTATGAAATTTGCATCATATCAAAGAGTGAAGCCATCTGTCCCAAAGTTTAAGTTGGAAGTGGACCTTACAACAAGATAACGATCCTTAATACACTGACAAATCTACAAGAGTGGTTCAAAAAAGAAGAAACGGAGGCTTACGGAATGACTTAATTAAAGCCCAGATTTGAATCCAACTGAAATGTTGTTGGGAAATCCAAAACACACAATGCATGTAAGAAAGAATGAAAAAACAAAAACAAACGTCTTGCAAGAGAAGGGAGTTTTGCATGGAAGAGTAAAAAATTGGAATTTGGTGGAATATTATGCAAGGAATCTTGCTACAGCGGACAAGGCAGCAGGATGGTGCAGTGGTTAATGCTGTTGACTCACAGCAAGGAGATTCCTGGCTTGAACCCAGCTGGGGTCTTTCTTTGAAGTTTTCATGTTCTTATGCATTTGGGGGTTTCCTCCAGGTACCAGGACTTCCCACAGCCAAAACACATATGTTTACATGTAATTGGTGGATTCAAATTGGTTGTGGCTGTGAGGCAGATGAAGTGTATGCGTGTACCTTGTAGTGTGCAGTGTGCTATAAATGCTGGTACATTTACAAGGGTGTAAATTTTTCCACAGACTGACATCTGCTAACATTTTTGTTTAGTAAAAGTTTGCAAAGCTATTATTGTGGCGTTAGAGCAGAACATGTTAAATCAAAGGTGATATATCGACCAGGATCAGATGTTTTCTTGTCTAAAAATATCAAAACAGCCATTTGTTTCCACATAAATGAATGCATGTTCAGAGTTTGACACAATTTAAAATTATTCTTCTGAATATTACTAATTGCTCTATGTCGACCCAAACAGGCTAAGTTTAAGGTGTGGACCTACAAGCATTAAAAGGCAACCCATGCAATCGTTATGTAGAAACCTGAAGCCTGCCTTGCACAAGCACTGATAATGACATTTCAGTGAACCAGGAGACACCACGTCCTTGTCAGTAAACCTTTTAAAATCAAAGGAGAAGGTACAGATGTCATAGTGATATTTGGCAACACACAAACTGCCATTCAACCGTTTTATTTCTTCATGACCAGATTGCTGCAATGTTCCTTTTATCAGATAATCAATCAGACCCCCCCCCCCAAAAAAAACAAAACAAAACAAACAAAACACAGCGTAGACTTTATATTGCTTAAAATGCAGCAGCAAATGATAACTCTGTTAGTTGAAGCCTGGACTAACTGCCCATTTGTTTTAGAATTACTGTCTCTTTACTGCTAGTGAGCAGCCTGACATCCTCAGGCAGGAAACAGTTCCCACTTCACCATAAAGGCAACAAAGCAACTGCAGAGCTCCTAAGTTTTGGGAACAACCTTTCTGAGGAAATTTGCTAAGTATCTTTTAATCTCTTTTAAACAATTATGGCTTCCTTTAAAATGTAACATTTTTATCCGAAACTGTTGAGTTTCTGTGTTATTTCTGAAGTTGCACTGTATTAAGGATTGTTATCATTTTCCTAGGAGTTAACACTTATGGTTTTTAATCTTCTTTTGATCTCCTTTTTTCCTGGAGAAATGACTATATTTGTGCATTTATTATTTGCTTTAGAAATAAAAATGAGTTTGTCTTTAAATACCCATAAGACATTTTTAAATACTGGAGGATTAATGAAATAACATGTACAAAAGGAAATGGTACTAACAAAGAAGAAACATATGAACATATAACAGAGGCAGCCATGTAAAATAGGCCTTACATGGTCTAAAAATATCACTGATATTATCATGCTGTCTAACAGATGGAGACATGCCCACCCATGGTAGTGCATGGCAGTGTCTCTAGGAGAGACGTAAGGACATGACCAAAAAAAGGTTGACAGCTATATGCTGCCCTCTGCTGGTGGGCAAAACTCTCAACAAACTAAATGTGATCATCAAAATACAGTTTATCTATTCTTGTGAACGATTTTCAAGTTTCAGCTTTTTGAATGTTGCGTGTCATGTGTGTAACAGCAGACAGTTAATGCAGGATGTATATAGGAATTTGTGACCAAACAAAACAAAACAAAACAAGAAAAAGGAGACTTGAATTATTATATATTTATTGAACAATGTTAAGCATGATAGGGCTCTCCATGTAGGAACTCTAATAATATAGTATAAAAAATTAAAAAAGTACAAATAACAAAGACAAGACAAGGCATTGTAAACAACATCCAGAATAAGAGAAAAACCCCATCTTGATGGCAGTTTTTCTCAGAATAAAGTTTTATAAAACACGTTTTTCTAATCATAATTATTACTGTTGTAGTTGCAAAATTATGCCTCAAACAGAGACTGATCGGAAGAAATCCCAACTATTGGGATGTAGCATTTCTTTTCTTCCTTTAGGGTTTTCTTTTTTTTAGCGTATTCCAACACAAAACACTGAAAAAGTCCATATACTTGTATTCATGAAGTACAAAATATGAAATGTACAGATAAAATGTAACATAACAAAAGCAGGCCAAAAGGCCTTTTACAGTTAAAATGGCCACATATGATTCTTCAAGTTAGACTGAAATGCAAAAGTGATGACAGACGAGTGGCCGATCCGACCCCTAACCCATGCTGCCTTAGGCCTGGATTGTGCTACACAAAATAAACATCCCTGACTGAATGAGGTCAGAACAAGGGCGTGTATACTGGATGGAGTACGGTGGAAGTTGCTACATGTAAATTGTCAGCATATGTCCATTATGAAGTGCATGATATACTGAACCTAGAACATGGAGGTGGCGATACAGTTAAGTCCTTCAGAAGGCTTGACTGATGTCGTCATGCCCGTTTAAGCTTGTCAATGTGGAAGGTGAGTTTGAGGGCAGGGCCGAGCTTCAAACCCATGTATTTCATCATCATGTCGCTACGCAGCAACAGAAGGGCTTTCCCATCAATTTCCTGTAGCAGAGGAATCAGAGGAAAAGTAAACCTTTTTGTTTTTTCCTCTTTTAAACAGAGCTGCTCAAAAGTGATGAATAAAACTGACACGTTTGAAGCATTCACTATTCATTATACATTTATTCATGAATGAATGGATACGTACATGTTTTCTAAAAAGGTCAGCATGTGGGGCCAGAACTGGGTCGATATCCCTGATATACTGCATGACTTCATCTACTGTCCACAGGTTGGGATCCTGACCGCTGGGCCTGGGGCTCTCACGGAAACTACCCGGACCTGGGAGCAAATGTGCAAATACAGATTTATAAGACAGTTATTCACTGAGTAGTAAAAAGCCCAAAAAAACAAACATGTTTATCACTGTCCCAGTGCAGCGGTCTTTCGCACAGGCTCAACATCTGTTTTGACAATTGAGCTGAAATGATGGATCCTGAAAATGTAATGTACTCTTTTTTTGACAAAACTCTATTAAACTTTTTGCATTTGTGTGATTATAAATTTCAGTGTGTTTTTGGGCTACCACTACAAGGGTATTATTTTAACTCAAACACACAGGCTGCACAGGCAAACAGCAGTGAATGGAGTGTCACTGTCTACTACACATATTTCACCTACTATAAGATAACACTCAAATGCCACCATCTCTTCTTTCAACTGCTCCCTTTAGAGATCGCCACAGTGGATCCTCTGTATCACCTTATCCTTATTATCCTCCTCTGTCACACCAACCCTCTGCATGTCCTCCTTCACTATATCCACAAATCTCCTCTGTGGTCTTCCTGTTTTCCTCCTGCATGGCAGCTTCATATTCAGCATCCTTTCTCCTTTACATCAACTATCCCTCCTCTGCTCATCTCCAAAATATCTCAGTCTTGAGTCCCTTATCTCCTTACTGCTCAACCTGAGCTTCCCCTCTGATGTACTCCATTCTAACTCCCAATGAAAAACCTTCGCATCTTCAATTCTGCCACCTCCAGCTCTGTCCTCTCTTTTTGTTAGAGACTTCAAACTGCTATTAGCATTTGAATTGGGTCTTTCCAGTGAAATAAAAGTGGCATGAGTGGCACAGAGGGTAAGAAAATGCACTACTGATATCTGGCAAAGTAGCAATTTAGCCACTGAAGAGGCAGTTTCTGACCAAACTCTTCTCATGAACTCTTGAATGGACCTATACCATAGTGTAAGAGCAGCTTAAGTGCTTATTAAGGGCAAAATGCTGCTATATAAATACCACTGCAGTCACTCGTGTGTTTGGTTTCACTGATTGTCATTTTAAGGCAAATGTGAAGAGCCACTAATTACATGGCAGTGATGTAATTGCACCCGATCCTCCATCAATGATATACTCGCTCATCCAGCTCAGAGTCCCTTAGAACTCTCAGGTTAAGGTAACAAGTGAAGTAGTCAAAGGAGCTTGCAAAGAAAGGCGTCTGGACTTCTTTAAGTTACTTGAAGACGTTTCACCTCTCATCCGAGAAGCTTCTTCAGTTCTAAGGTCAAATGGTGGAGAGTCCCAGATATAAACCTAGTGGGAGTTTCCCCTCACAGAGGGACAAAAGGACCCCCTGATGATCCTCTAATCCCCTGAGCCAAGGTGTGAAACTGGGTGTGGGTCCCAATCAGCCAGAGTTTCGGGTGTGTTCATTGTGAAACCTGGCCCTGAGGTCAGATGGCCCAGGATGTGAGTGGGCGTTAAGGCGTCTGGGAAGGGATCTCAAAACTGGATTATAGATGGCAGAGAGTTGGTGTCGTAAACCCCCGCCTCTGTTCAAAGATGGTCGCTCACAGTGGACATAGATGGCTTCTTTCACTCCTCTTTCAAACCATCTGTCCTCTCTGTCCAAAATGTGAACACTGGCATCCTCGAAAGAGTGTCCTTTATCCTTAAGATGCAGATGGACTGCTGAGTCTTGTCCTGTGGAGGTGGCTCTTCTGTGTTGTGCCATGCGCTTGTGAAGTGGCTGTTTGGTCTCTCCAATGTAGAGGTCTGGGCATTCCTCGCTGCACTGTACCGCATACACCACATTGTTAAGTCTGTGTTTTGGCGTTTTGTCTTTCGGGTGAACCAGTTTTTGTCTGAGCGTGTTGCTGGGTCTGAAATACACTGGGATGTCATGCTTGGAGAAAACTCTCCTGAGTTTTTCTGATACACCGGCTACATAGGGGATGACAATGTTGTTGCGTCTGTCTTTCTTATCCTCCCTCGCTGGTGTCTGATCTTCTTTTCTGTGCCTCTTTGCTGCCTCTTTGCTGACTTTAAGAACGCCCATTTAGGATAGCCGCACGTTTTGAGTGCTTCCTTTACATGTGTGTGAGGTCCTTTGACTACGATGACCTGGATGACTGAGAACCTTCACAGACATAACAAGTGAAGTGTTACGTTTTCTTGTCACTGTTTGGCTGTATTGCCCAAATTAGTGAAAATGACCAAGATGACCTCGACTTGAGCACAGTTTTGATGAAGACTATTGGCGATCACTGTGTTTGACTGATGCTTCAGGACGAATACTGGTTCTTGTGAATTGTGAACTGACAGACAGACAATGAATGCCTCGGCATAATATGAGCTCATCTGTCATTAGGCAATATATGCTTTAAAAAACAAACAAACAACAAACTACAACATCAGAGGTCAAAGAACTACAACTGACTTCACTTCCTGTAATGCAGACACAAAAAGGGGGTAGTTCTAAACAAGTTTTACAAGATCTGCAGCACATTTCTACTGCGCTGAAGACATTTATGTATGTGTAAGTAAAGATAAAGCAGAGAAAAATTTACATATGCACTATATGGATAACCTTGACCATGAGAACCCATGCAATGAAGCTCTCGGTGCACTTTTTGTGCTGACATTAATGACAGAGGAGGTTTGGAACTCTGCATATAATTGACTGTTACACACATTGCTCCTAAGTCCTCAGTGATCCCGCTTGATAGCTTTACTTGTCCTGCCACTCTGAGGCTGTTCTTAAACATTTCACATTTTTTTTGCAATAACACCACTTACAACTGACAGAGGCATATCTAGCAGGGAGGCATCCTCTGACAGCACCACGCTTGAATTTAGTGAATAACCTTAGTTAAAACCAAACTTACTGGATTGCATGTCACTATATTAGCATTTGCAGAAGTAATACATTCACACTTACAGATTTGTCGAAGCTTTTCATAGATACAATGTTGTTTCTTTTCCTACCTGTAGAGTTGTTATGATGCAGCAGTTTGGAGGAGGACCTCAGGCCAGAAGTCAGTCCTGTAGAGTTTTGGGAAAGGGGGCTCTTCTTTAAGTGCTCTGATGTGGCAACACTGTTCTCCATGAAGGACTCACCTGGGAACAAAGAACACAATTATACTAGTACCTAAAAAAAAAAAAAAAGCAAAATAACAAAGAGGTCCCACAGCTAAACATCCAATGTAGTAAAAAAAAAGATAACAAGTAACAAAAAAGAGGCCCAACTGACAGCGTATTTGTCAGACACACTGCTTCGCAGCGATTTTGCAGTACCCCTCAGAGAATACCACGGTGATTTAACAGGGCTATGGCATTCTGTAAAAGTATAAGGGCACTTTGAAGGGGATATTACCCCTTTTACACATATATCTTCCAATATTACATTAACTTAATTAAAATTTAAGGAAATGGAAAGATGATTAAATGATTAACCTCCTGCCCCAGAATTTAATAGCATTCGCTCTTGAGCTCTGTTTAACTACCTCCTTTTAAATGATTACAGAAAGCTTTACTAGACAAGTCAGAGCACCCAGTTATTACAATTAAAATGTTTGACAGAAATATGATGCCGGATTCCACTTTGAATAGCCTCTGATACTAAATGAGCGGAATCCTTTGATGTCAGCTTATTTCCAGTTATTTTTGCACACAAATAAAGAACAAAGAAAAATATGATTAAAGGCATTTTACAAAAGAGAAATTTACCAGAGGCAGAACATACACACAGTGATGCGAGAAAGAAAGTTTTTGTTAACACACACCTGAATGCTACAGACAAGCAAACTGCTAAAACTTCTGCCTTCTTGCTGAATGCTGATGATCAATAAATCAAAGGCATTTGATTAGCAACACTTGGCTGCTACTTAGCCTCTTAATTCCTATGGATGCAGTCAGGCTCTCCTCTGAAAAGGCTCCCTCTTTTAATACACAACTGTATTTGGTACCACCGTTTAGTAAGTTAAAATGTTCAACAAAGTGTGTGCCCACAATAAAAACAAATAGGTTCACAAATAATTTTTTACTGATCAATCCTCCAAAGAAACAGCCTAATTCTTTATTAGAGTGCAAACAACTACAGTGAGAACCTTCACAGACAACTCCAAAAAATGTGGTGCGAACATTTTAAAGCACGACTTTAAAGCCTAATATGGCTTTTTTCCCCTTTTTTCCTGAATAGTTGATACTACCTGTGTATCTATTATTTTCCTTAATTTCTGTTTGTCACCATGATGAATGCTAACATTATAAACATGGTCAAACGTGGCCATGGCTTCACTTTGAACACACTGTTTCACACAGTTTTTTGCACTCTTTGATACTTGTGATGTCAAAGAGAGGAGATCTTAATAGCACACGGCTCTGGCTTACTGTACACCAGCCCCATCGACCTGCTATTCAAACCTTTTATTTGTAAAAGGCAGCCGACTTACAGAAGAAATTTGGCTTAAAGGGACACAAGCTACAAGGGCTTGTCTGAGATAGTACAGCTCTGTAGTTGATCCACTAAGGGCCGGTATAGTCCAAATTCAATAATAAAAGTATGGAGCAAATTAGCATGAGCCTCCTAAAGAGCAAGTAGATGAAAGTTAAATTATGCTTTTTGAGAAGCGATAAAAACATAATAATCTAATCTAAAATCATAATGATAAATCATTAATCATATATATACACAAACACACGCTGCTGTGAGGAAGCATGCACACTTGGTACCTATGCAGTGTGGTGGTCATTATTTAATGATCAACTTTATGTCAGTTAAAATGCAGTGCACACTGCAAACACCTCTATGCCTTATAAAGATCTCTCTATCTTTTTAAGAGATATATAATATATACAATAATATATACAGTTTTGTAAACTACGTACAAATTTACGTCACATTGTTCATTTCAGGTAGCTTTACATTCAGCACTGGCACATTTCACCATTTAAGCATTGAGTTATAATGGGAAGAAAAACTGACACAAGGGGGAGCACCAATATTACTTTACAGCAGCCACACAGAAAAGAGATTTTTTTAACCAGCCTCATGATCTGGTGATCAGCCAATGCCAGCCCAGTACTGAGCTGATCAGTTATTTTAAAATGCCATTTAATGATCTACCAATACATATGTCACCTGACTAATAATATCACAGACTTTCATGGATAGACTAATATATATATTTTCCCTAGCTCTAAATAAAAGCAAAACAAATTCTATATGAATGGTAGTATGAGTAATAAGAACAGATTATGAATGGATGAAACAGATTACCATCAGTGGAGTGCCGTGGGATTTTTGGCAGTTTCGGAGACAGAGGATTGGTGAAGTCCTGAAGGAACCGCTTTGTGCTTCGTACTGGGACCGCTTTCAGACTGTCTCCAAAACTTCTCCTCTCTAAAAGAAGCACACATGGGTTGAAGAACAGCTGGAGGCTATTGTTCCATGTTAACTAAAAATCAAGAAGCTGGATGTGACAAAGATGCAACTCAGTGTACCAGAGCAGTGATATTTTAGATCTCTAACAATTACGCTGAATGTGTGTTACATAATTATCCTTCGTTTTAAGAAAAAAAAGAGAGCATATTTTAGGCCACATTGCCCAACCCTAGTTCTCTTCACTACCCCTGTCTTTGCAATTTCAACACATTACTTGCTTTCCACAATACAGCAAATAAGGATTCATTTTCTAGAAGCATATTGCCAACATCTCTGCATAAATAAGGCAGACACATAATAGTCTGCTGTTTCCTCTCACCTAAACCACTTAGAAAACGGTCTAAACCAGTCGTTTCCTACGAAGCTTAGCATATTTTTCCACCTGACACAAGAGCCCAATGACTATTATAAAACTTTAGCTGCCTTTTCATTAAATGTAGTAAAAGTGAGCAGAGTCTTTGACACTGGTACTTTTCAATGTAAGAGCATGGTTCTAACAGCTATGTTAAAATAAATTAACACTGTACACGTGAACACAGAGTGGGCAAACAGCGACCCTGACCTGTAGTGTACGTGTGACTGTCGTAGTGAAGACCGCCTCTGGCTACAGGCTGGCTGCCAAACAAAGGATCGCAGTGCAGGTTGTGGCAAAGTTTTTCCAGGAAGCGGAGGACATAGGTGACACTGCTGACAGTTGGCAGGGTCAAGGTGTGCTGCTGCTGGTCAAAAAAGGCTGGAAAAGACATGGTGGATATTAATTCAGCTGCTTCATTCAAGTGTAATTCAATAAACAGGCTGTGTTACAGATGTGAGTGAGCTTTCATGAATAAACAAAATCCGACCCACACAATCTGTGTAACATAACTCAAACAACAACAATAGAATCAGCCAAGTGGTTTGTTTTATTTTTTCGTACTTTGTTGGTTCTTGATGTTCTTGTGGATAAGTGAGCATTGCCACAGTAAATTCATAAGCACTAAATCAAAGAGAAGAAAGGGTGAAGAAAGTGAATTTGCTTTCAAATTAGACCAATGCACACCTGAAATGACTTCTCCTCCTTGTCCAGATTTCAGGCAGGAGAAGACTGTGCCCTGGTTGTGAGCAGAGTCCACACAAGCTTGGACACACTGCTGAAGCACCGACGAGGCTCGGCCTGGCCCAAAGTGGTCTGGCAGCTGTTGGATACGCCGCTGGTCTAAATGGGGTCCCATCTTGCCGTACTTGTTTAGGTACACACAAACTAAAAGGCGAAAGGTATATGACCTTAAATGACACTGAATGAAAAAGTTGATGCAAAAAACCCCAAAAAGCAATGTGCATTATGTGTAGGCCTGTGGACGCTGTGTACCTGTGGGAGCCTGTAGTGCAGAATTAGGGATGGTAGCATTGTCCAGGGGCACAGTGCTGGTGTCAGGCTCTGGGGTACTGCTGGTGGGAGACGTGGGGACTGGATTAGGTACCACTCGTGGTTTTCTCTGTATGCAAATACACAAATTCAGAGCCATCAGTACATATATTTAGAAAAGCAAATAAAAGAACTGAGCTAAGTACATTTCTGTAAATGGTAATGGAAAACTAAACAAACATACAAACCGGATGCTGCAAACACTACCAATGACTGAGCACTGTGGTTTTGCAACTGTTTGCGCTTAATAAATGGATACCAGCTCAGTCCATCTTACCCAAAAACAACTATATCGTTTATAAAGACATAAATATGATGAAACCAAGGCTTTAAAAATTTTTTTATAGCATGTATGTTACAAATGAGCAGGCATGTTTAACTAGCTAGGAAACTTATGATAACAGAAACAGGAACGGGCTTTGTCAGATCAGAGGGTTAACTAAGGCTACGTTCACACTGCAGGTCTTGATGCTCAATTCCGATTTTTTGATCAAATCCGATTTTTTTGTCTGCTCGTTCACACTACAAATAAAATGCGACAGCAAACGCTCTCTAGTGTGAACGCTCAAAGCGGCCCGCATGCGCAAAAGAAGACGTCACACACAACGCGCTCTGTTTAGACCCAGAGCAAACAATATGGTTTGACTGATGGCCTTAATATAAAGACTTCGGACTTTAAGTTTCCCAATTTTTGCTTTAAGTTATTTTGTTATTTACATAATAATGTAAATAACCTAATAATTATCCTTATTGCTGTTTTAGAGAGGAGCGGTGCTTCAAAGGATAGCTGCAGATTTCTGTCAGAATCTGCAGATTATACAGTACAAATAAAATGTTCATGTTTCTCCAACGTTGTCTTCCCAGCAGTTTCACTGGATGGCCAGGAAGCGTTCGCGATGTCTTCTCGGGCGCTTCTCCGGCGCTGATAATTGGCGTCTGTCTTGTGTCAGTGACGTAAAAGACGGATTTAATGCGACATGACCGTTCAAACAGCAGTCGCTTTCTAAAACATCGGATATGTATCGGATTCAGTACCACATCGGATTTGTGCCGTTCACACTGTCATACCATGATCGGATATGGGTCGCATAGGGTCAAAAAAAAATCGGATTTGATGCGCTTTCGCCTGCAGTGTGAACGTAGCCTAACAGGTTAGTTTCTGGCTAAATAACTTAATAATCCAAATATAGTCAAAAAACACTGGACAAGCCTCCAATGATTTGCGCTCCAAGAATTATACTGCAGAAGTTTCCCTTTTCACATTTTCATCAGCATTTCTCAAGCAGGCAGCTGTTTATGTGACATGAAGTTGTCTAATGACAGCTGGGGTTCTTTTGTACTGGACAGTTACCTTGCTGCCAGGTTTCGGCCCTCTTTTCTTTGGGATCTTGATAGGTTCTGCCTGAGTCTGACCCTGCTGCAAAGTTATCCTCTGCGCCCAGTTGGCGGGCAGTCTGCCCCTGGTTCGCCCTGGGCCTGTCACGGGCCGCCCTGGCCCAGCCATGGAATCTTCTAGCCAGCTAGCTCTCTTTGCCCACCCCAGCTGCAAACAAAGAGCAAAGGACACACAGTCAAATAGGGATGCCTCTTTTTTTAATAATGCCCCTCAAACACAAAACAACTAATCTGGGATGCCATTGTGAGCAGTCTCATAGTTTAATGTAAAGGTTGGTTAAAAATTCACTTACCCGTTACTTCTTTTATTAACAGGCTATAGAAATTCTTTCTACCACTTGGAATTCAATTGAAAGATTCAACAGCAACACGTTGTCTCAGAAACACTGTCCCTGCTACACCGGACAGAAACTATTTGTATACTATATGTAAGTGTCATAACTGCTTCACTATCACACAAAAGTAAAAAACTGTTTTTTCATGCCCACCTTACTGCCTGGTTTTGGTCCTCTCTTCTTGGGAATTTTGACGGGTTCCTGGACTTTTTCTGGCTGGATGCTCTGTGGTCCCAGTGTAGAGCCCTTCTGATTCCAGTGCCCTGTCACTTTGGTTTTCCTGCGGCCTGGCTTGCGTCCTCTCTGGCCTGGAGGCCTGCCCACCGTGGGGCTGGGATGCATGACTGGGCTCTCCACACTTCCGTCTGTCAATGCTCCAAGGCTTTTGGGCAGCACCACTGTAAGCATAAAGAGAGAAAAGAAAATGGGAGAAGTTGAAAAGCTGCTTGGTATCGGCAGCAAAATTAATTAAGAGTTATTGCTCTGTGCCTCTCAGTTAGGTATTCACATCTTCCATATTCAGCCTACAATTTAGAAGTCTAAATCTAGAACGCCTTTTGTGGTTATGTTATGTGAACAACAAGGGCAACGTGTTCAGTCACAATCCTAAATCAACTTCACCAAACACCTGCTGTGCAATATGCACACAACATTGCCACATTGCAGAATGAGTCATGTGCTTGATGCATTCAAGTAGCCTTTGTGCTGTTGGCTGCAATGTCCTCACATGCTTCAAATTGAAGCCAAATAAGAAGCTGGCTGAGTCACGCACAGACATTAAGTACTCTCTGTGCATAGGGAAGGTACTTGGTTTTCTGATCTCTACTCTAAGACTTTCTGAAAAGCTAAAGGTAAAGCGTGTTATCTTCAATGGATGACAAAATCCAGATTGTTTACAACATCTGAACTTCTCTCAGTGGCACTAAAGCCAAGAAGGTCAAACTTTCTTAGCAACAAAATAGTTCTTTCTCAAACTATGTCCTTCAGTTATAAGCCCAAGGACACCACAGTGCAGTTCTCACACTCAAGCACTTTTTACAGTCTTAGGGAACAGGTAGCGAGCAAAAAAAAAGAAGAAAAAGAGAAGAGTGGTCGCATCAAAAAGTTCCCTTTTTAAGACTGAATTTAAACTTTCAGTCATTTTTTTCCACACACAAACAAAATCAAAACTGCTGAGAAACTGACAGCAATTTGACTTTGCACTCTTTTCCAGTACGGCATCACCACTGAGTGGTAACCAAGCCTCTAATAACATTAAGCCACAGAAGAAGGAATACACACTCTTTTTGTTTGGTGCTCAAGGGCTGAGAAATTATTTTTGAACTGACTAATAAACAATCTACCAAAGATCCGGCTCATTCTTTGATCATGCCATAACTCTAAACCAAGTTCAATAAAATTCAGTGTGGCAGATTGCATAACTGTGTTGAAAGTCAAACAGAGACTTATTTTTAAATTTACATTTATTTTATATAAAGTATTTCCTGGGAAAATAACCAAGTCTGCGGATATGTTTAATAAAAGTGCTAATTCTGTTTATTAAACAAAATTAATTTTCATTTCATTGGTGTAGTGGAGTAGTATTTGATATGCCTCAAAATCTGATCAGATACAAATGATCTCTTTAGGCAGATCCCACTAAAAGTACAGGCAAGTAAAGTATATGCATCAATTTGGTGTTACATCATATATAACATAATGAAATCACACAATCAGGCGTTATCTTTGTAAACTGTTATCCACTGTACGCCGCAAAATGAAGATCAAGAAAAAGCAAAAGAAAGACTAAAAGCTATCAGGTAGCAACTGAAAGAAGAAAAATAAGCAGTTGTTAAAGACAGAGGTTACGAAAGTTGGTTACCTCTTCTTCTACCTTTAAGACTCTGCTGGCCAGAAAAAAAACAAGAAGCAACATAGAAAAAGCACAAGAATTAAAACGCAAATGAAGAAGCAAGCTGCTGCAAAAATGTATCTCCAGAATATGAACACACGGCCCTTCACTCCTGAATGTGAAGCACTTCTGAAATCACGTAATCCCCAGAGAACAGGCGCATGTTAAAAACATTAACAGAGGGTCTCTACTAAACACAAGAAAACAACCAAGCAGTCCGTGTACTTTACATAAGCCATTACAGCTGGCAAAACTTCAAGAATGTGTGCATGCAAAAACAACCGCACAGAAAAACAGAGCCACAGTATAGTCGGAATATCTGGCTTCATATGCACCTGCGATTTAAAACACGCTTTCATGAAAGCGTGTTTGTGTGTGCACACACACTGCACAACCTAAAGTGCGCTGGTATTCATCCTGGATCAGCTGGGGACAGATTTACGAGAGGAGCGGCCACATTCATTAACACAGGTCTGTATTTATTAAACACGTTCACACAAACAGACCAATCAATGCAACACACAGTCTGCAGGCTACTGCTACGTTTCACAGAGAAGTCACAGAGAAGCTAAAGAGAAAAAAAGAGGGAAGGAAAACAAACAAAAAAAAACAAGACAGCTGATTGATCCTAAACAGATTGAACAAATCCTAGATAATATGTTTAACGGTGTAAAGAGATTGAGGTTACAATCAATTGCACTGCTTGTAAATACAGCCAAGCAAGCGCTTAACAAGCAAACCCTTGTTTTTTTCTTTATCCCATGAGTGCACTGAGTTCACCGAGTTCATAAAGCCACCACTACCAGCTTCATATTACAGCAACATAACTTATCAAGCGCTTTTGATCTAACGCTCGCTCTATGGCTGCATTTCAGTAATTTCATTCATTTACTCACCGTCTGTCTCAAACGAAAGTCAAAAGTGTCTGATTGTCAGCACAGCTGTCCTCAAATTCACCCTCTCCTCCTGCCCTGTCCTCCTCTCCCACTCTTCCTCTGACTCCTCCTTTTCTCCCTTTTTCCTCCCTTCTCTTCTTTTCTCCTCCCACATGTACTGACAATGTAAACAATCCACTTTTCACAGCATATGTCTGTCCTTTCTCTTGATTTCTGCCTCTTTAATCTTTCCAAGGTGTCTAATCAGACTTCGACAGCCAGTGTGCCAATGAGAGGCCTGTGGAGGGGCACACAGACTCATTTCACTCGCGTCATGCCCTGATTCTGCTAACTGGGCAAGTGCCAGGCCTACATAAAACACTAGCAGGCTACAAAGACATATCCTCCATTTCCCTCCCTCAATCGGCTCCTTCACATATTGTGGATTCTACACACGAGGACAGCTGACCCTGTGGCTGATAACCCTTGTAAGCAACTTCTACCTTCTGTGGTTCTTCTGTAACACATTTCCAGCTTTGAGTCTGGCTTTTATTCCTGATGTTAAACAAGTTAAGACAGCTACAATGTCTGAAATATAACTGCTTTACAAGAGCAATGATTTTTTACCACAAGTCACAAAGGAAGCAATATATCACAAAGAACTGCTGCATTGTAAACAGTCTTCTAAAAGAGAAGTAAAAACCGCAGCCATGCCTACTTCAACATTTACAAACCAAACTGAATACAAATAGACACTGAGAGCCAACTTTGCACTTAAAAAACCCCATGCAAATAGGAAGGAAATTTTTAACAACACTTTAACCATATGCAGTGTAAATGTGGACATACAGCAGATGGACAAAATAAAAGCAGAACTCTCATAGTGTAGTGAAATCTAATCCATGAGTCAGGAATAAATAATGCCTTTATCAGGAGTTATAATTTTTTTCCAGACTTAGCCACAGATGTGTTGATGAACTAAGTTGATATCCATATAATTTCTGCACATAAAAAAACCTTTTAAAGTAAAATAATGCAATTTGAACACCCAGCCGTGATTATTTTCATTTTATTTTGGAATTACAATTTTGGTGTTACAATGCAAAGATAATCAGAACCTCTAAGGAAGTAAAAGCCGTTTTTGGAGTAGAGCCGGCAAAAGCTTTGTCTGCCGTCATTCTCCAAAGCTTCTGTGCAATCCCTAGAGGCCCCATCTGTACCCGTCAACCTCACATGCACCAGGTAGGGACTAGCAGTTGCTCTTGCATGACAAGCTTTGCAGTCAAAAACACCCTTTAGTCCAGGACCAGGGCTGCCCATTCGATAACTAATTTTAATCTTGATTGTGACGTTAGCTTCCCACATGTAAATGGACATTAACCAAGAAAGAAAGCAGCAAATGCTGTACAACACAACTATATTATTCAACCACCTGAAAACAAGACAAACTGCAGTATAATTAATGCATGAAGGACTAGAGAAACAATGCAATGATTATTAAAATCAATCATCCAACATCAGACAGCACATGCGTACTAGGTGTCACTAAGATGCACTAGAATCACTGACACTGTCTCCAAAGATATGTGTCCAAAATATGTGGCGAGTAGAGAAAGGTTTCAGGAAAATAGTCAAATTACTGGACAAAAGATATATTATCAAAGTGAAAATACCTGCACTATGTGCAAAACATTACAGGGGAAATTTAGAGGAACACAAGGCTACTAAGTACTATGAGTTTAATTCACATCCATTTTGTAGATACAATGAAAGGTGTGATAGACTTTATATTTAGTTTCTAGGAAGTGCACTTTGATCAGGTAAAAAAAAAACCCCAGAACCTATTTCAAAACCTTATTTAATTAAAATTAAATAATTTAATCTGCAACCCTACAGGAAATGATACTAGAAAATAGGGCTGGGCGATATGGCCTAAAATCCATATCGCAATATAATTTGAAGCACATGCGGTAACGATATATATCGCGATATATTCTTTTCTTCTGTATAACGTATTTTCCACACTATAAGGCACACTTAAAATCCTTTAATTTTCTCAAAAATCGAGAGTGTGCCTTATGTATGAATTCTGGTTGTGCTTACTGACCTTGAACTGATTTGGGCGTGCAGAAATCTGTTAAAAATGTTTTAGTACAACTTTGGTAAGCCGCACTGCTTGATGGATTGTCAGAGCATTACGGCTGCCGTAGTGAGGAGCTTCACGGAGTAATCTGGGTCCAAAACTCTGTCCATTTCAGGTCCCAAAGTCAAACGAACACTGAGAGTTAAAAACGGTCTAAATTCTTTCACCTTTAATAAAATCAGCACCGTTGCTGCTTTACCAAGTGTAACAATTAAGTTTAACATCCAAGCATCCATGAAAACAGAATTTATTAAATTTAACGGAGTTACAAGTTAACAGGAAGTTAGCTCGCTAGTTTCCACCTAAACATGACATACCATGTTCTGACTGAGAGATTTCTGAAACTAATTAAAACGTACAGCTCTGCTACCACTTCCAACATAAATGAAGAGAGAAAACTAAACAGCAGTGGCGTTTGCAGGGTTACTGAAGTTAGACTATCTGGTATATAATGTTTTGCTACGTGATTGCTAGCGACACAGCTATGTTAGCATAACATTAGCACAGTGAAGCTGGAGGATGAACGTCAACTAGGGCTGGGCGATATGACCCAAAATTCATATCTCGATATTTTTTAGCTGGATGGCGATATAAGATATATATCTCGATATTTTTTTTTTAAAGCCATAAGTTAAGAACAAAAAGAGAGTTCTTAGTCACACTGTGTCCCAGATGTCACACGGGCACTTTTATTTACATACAGCGTAGATGTACATGAAGAAATTACTCAAAAATAAATTATCAGCATTTATTAAATAATCATGGTCCAT
The DNA here is from genome assembly GCF_057382275.1 of Copadichromis virginalis. NCBI lineage: Eukaryota > Metazoa > Chordata > Actinopteri > Cichliformes > Cichlidae > Copadichromis > Copadichromis virginalis. Next base: position 28,391,638 of record NC_140628.1, read on the forward strand.
AAATAAAAGAAAACAATGTTGTTTTTGTGCATAACAAAAAGCTCACAATTGTGCAGTCAAAATGTAAACTAATAGACGCTGAGCATAATAACAAAGAGACAGATTTCACAGCTGCACCACGTCTCTGAACAGGTGCCATTTGTGGTCCTTATACACACACAGTACGGTAATATTACGTTGAAGCACAGTACGTATCACTCCGCGAGGCTCCTCCCCGGTAGCCGTAATCCTCCGACAATCCATCAAGCGGTGCAGCTCCGTAGCTTAGCAAAGTCATATTAAAACATTTTTTGACAGATTGATGAGCGCTGTGTACCACATAAAATCGGTTCGCGGTCAGTAAGCACAACCAGAATTAATACATAAGGCGCACTGTCGAGTTTTGAGAAAATGAAAGGATTTTAGGCCGTGCAGCCCCTCCGGGCTGCATGTCGTTAGCGCGGTTAGCTCGTTAGCGCAGTTAGCTCGCTAACACGTTGACGCCGTCCAGCCCCACGCACGGGGCGATCCGCAGTAACTCGATAACTGAGATTTTCCGCTTTCATCTTGTCATTGCCTGCAGGTGAAGCTATGGGGGAGGAGGAGTTGTGTTCAGTGAAGGAGAGGCGAGGCCGAGTAACGTTGCGTAGAGACAAAAGTGGACGAAAGAGAGGCAAACCTGCGGCTCCACAAGTATAATTATAACGTAACATAGACTATATCGATATAAACGATATTGTCACATCTTATATCTCGTATGAAAATATATCGATATTTTTAAAAAACTCGACATATCGCCCAGCCCTAACGTCACACCACAGCCGCCCTATCACATGACGCATACTGCTCCAACGTGCTAAGGTCACGAGCTGGGTTTTGTGAGGCGCTTTTGTGATATTTAATGGATCGGATTACATTTTTTATTTCTCTCTGATATCCGATCCAGTAATTTAGGTCAGTATCAGACCGATACCGATACGTAATATCGGATCGGTCTATCCCTAATAGATACCATTAGTTATTTTCAATGATGGAACACTTGCTCAGGATAGAGATAACTCAAGCTCTGATCACCGTTTTAGAAGATCACCAATATTATAGTACATGCCAAACTTTAAAGCCACTATACTGCAGCAGAAATAGAAAGAAGACTTAGACGCAAAATACAGAGAAAGTCAAACTCAAGTTATATACACTCTTAGCTATCACCGTATTTATGAGGTTCATACCTTTCGTGCCAGGTGGCTGAAGATTGTCTCCAGTGAGGGCGCACCAGCCAACAGGGAAGATGTCCCTTGAGTCATAGCGGCAGTAGTAATCAAAGGCTCCTCGCCAGCCATCAAAGGTGACCAGCACCTCAACACCACGCAATGCACCTACTGTCGCTGGGCAGATAAAGTGGGGATTTTTCCGGTCTACAGCCTCCAGCTTCATCCCCACTTGGAAGGAGTTCTGCTCTGGGGCGGGAGGCTCCTGCTGGGGAATATGGAGTGAAAGAAAAGGGTCAAATATGGTAGTTATCAAACAGTCAAACCATGTGATAGATGTTCTTATTGTGTCATACATCAGAAGAGTTGGCCATCTTTGTGAATGCTGAGCTTTTTGAGCTTGTGAGCCTTGTACAGGTACCTTGTGAAAGATGCGAGAGGGAGCCATCTCTGCTCCATTTAGTGTTTTCAGAAGGAACATGGGCCAGGAGGACGCATTGAGTCGAAAACCTGAATAAGGACACAAATATTCTCATTACGACACCAGCTTCAAAATGAAAAGGTTGAATCACCATGAATCAAACAATGAATCATGAAATTATTAATTAAATTAAGCAAGTGTGAAAAGAATCATTCATTATGATCAAGGATAATCACTACGAAAGTAGTAGGCAGTGTTAATTTTGACAGCAAATTTTGATTCAGTTTTAGTCATGGTCTTTTAACTAAAACGTCATTTAGTTTTAGTCCTATTTATGCATCTAAAGTCATTTAGTTTAAGTCAACCACGTATTAAAAGAGTACCATAGACTAAATCTGAAGTTGGTTCAGTTGACTAAAATATAAAGTGTAAAAGTTTGCCATGTTCTTAACCGCTCAAAGTTGCTCCACACGCTGATTTTTAAAGGAGAATTTTAAAAAGTGAACTGTTTTACTCCTCTCTTCCTTCCTCACTTTGACATTTTGTTTCTTTCATGAGAATCATGGAGCACGGGATTCTCCCCAACCACCCACCCACCCACACGTCTGGGTTTGCTATCCTCGGGACATCCCATATGCACAATGCTTTCCCTAGCTGCTTACCATAACCCTAACCAACAAAAATGAATGCCTAACCCTTACCCTAAACTTAACCATAACCCAAATGTAACCCTGACACTAACACCACATTTTGAGTGTGAAAAATGCCTTTAATCCCGTAGGGACCTGGATTTTGGTCCACATGAGGGCTGTTGGTCCCCACCAGTATAGTAAATTTCAGATTTCAGTCCGCACCAAGACAGTAAGAACCCGCACACCAGACCTCTGCCCACTAATACTGCCTACGGTATTAGTCCCTGTCCTCTTCCTATGTTTCCACTGACACACACTGTTGGCACACTGTGGCGAGATACGCATGACAAAGTCTCTCTTTATTAAATTGGCAAAGAGTGTCGTAGTGCTTTTGGAGTTCTTGAATGTGTGTGGGTTAGGGTTCAGGATTAAGAAAGAGAGAGACAGACAGACAGACACACACACACACACAAGCCCGTTCAGCTTTCTTAGTGAGGACCTTCATTGACATAATGGTTTCCCTAGCCCCTTACACTAACCCTAACCATTAAAAATGAATGCCTAACCCTAACCATTACTCTAAACCCAACCATAACCTAATTGTAACCCTGACACTAAAACCACATTTTGAGCCTCAAAAAGGCCTTCAAACTTGTGAGGACTGGTGAATGTGTCCTCACAAGTGACTGTTGGTTCTCACAAGTACAGTAGAACGCAGATTTCAGTCCTCACAAAGGTAGCTAGACAGGAAAATCTAGAATCTAGATCGAATCAGAAGAAAATCACTTCTGATTGGATCACTTCCAAACTAGTCCCGCCTATCTACACATCTTAATTAGCCCTGATTGGATCTTGTCTCTTGTCTCTCCAAAGTGTCAATACATGTCATCATAGTTTTGGTCCTCATGCATTAATTTTTATTTAGTTATCTTCTTGTTTTGGGGGGAAAAACAGTCATTGATGAAAACTGTCTCTAAGCTCTTTTTAATTCATCATAATTCGACTCCATTTCTGCTCTGTCACTTTCTCAGAGCAGAGATAACAGTAGAGTTTGTGAAGTTAATTCATGACTGTGTGAAAATGCAAAGATGCTCATGTGTGGTTGTGCTTGTGTCCTCACCAAGTGGTGGCTGCAGCATGCCTCCGTTTTTTTCACAGCTGCCGATAGGCTGGATCTCTGAGGAATCCACCAGACGCCAGAAGTCGTTTTTGTTGTCAGACCCATCCAGGCGCAGCCGCAGCCGCGAACCCGTCAAGCCCACCACTGTGGCGATGCAGGTAGACGTGGTGTTTCGCGGGTCCTGAGCCTCCAGTTTCATGCCTGCCTTGAACTCGTTTACGGGAGGTGTTAGGCTCTGGACAGTGATGATAGTAAAAATATGGAGAAAAAAAAAGAAAAAGGAATGAAGACCTATAAAAATGACACTTTGCAATCAGCCATGAATCTACATACCTGTCTGAAACATGAGGCAGGGGCAGCAATAGTGTCTGTCTCTTTCAGGTATTTCTCCCAACTGAAGTGCCCTGCAGAATAACAGGAAACTTTAATACATCTTTTTCCAGTCACGCACACTGCCACATTTGTTACATTGTATGTACAAGATTTACATTTTTACCTTGACAAAACAAACAATACACAAAAAAAATATCTCTCTCTCATGTATATATATATATATATATATATATATATATATATATATATTTATTAGGGGTGCAACGATATTCGTATCGATATTGAACCGTTCGATACAGTGCTTTCGGTTCGGTACGCATATGTATCGAACAATACAACATTTGTAATTTATTTTATCAATTTTCCTTCTGACGATGCTGTCTGTGTTGAGCGCTCAGTGAATCTGCGTTCGACTACTCCGCCTAGGCTGCACTGTCCAGCGCAGATCCACTGAGCGCTCAACACAGACAGCATAGTCAGAAGGAAGAGCGCAGGGCACCTCCCCCACCCTCATTCAGATCTGGCGTTTGGAATTATTTTGGTTTTCATGTGACGTATGACCCTGAAGGTAAGCGAGTCATGCACTAAAGTAAAACAGTATGTTGGATGTGCCATGCAATGCTCAATTACATGGGTGGGAGCTAGTGTGTTAGCGCAGTTAGCTCGTTAACGTGTTGGCCGTCTAGCCCCATGCATGGAGCTATCGGCGGTAGCTCGTTAACGAAGATTTGCCGTGTTGTGGCGTTAAGGTCATTTCAACGAGATTAACCTGAAAGCACTAGTGGGAACACAACGAATATGACTGCACATTTACGCCGACATCATCCTAGTGCAAAGACAAGTGGAAGCAGACAAAAAAAAGCAAGCATGCTACTAACTTTAGCCGAGTCATTTAGACAGCTGTTAGCACATGATTCTCCTTATGCTGCTGAGAATATAGCCCAGAAGAAGCGGATAGTATAGCTTTTATTTTGGAAAGAGCCATTTCTCTGTAATAAACTCTCTTTTCCAAAGATGAGTTATTCCTCAATCAGATACAGGGCTTGCAATATCGCTAGCCCGACGTCCCGGAGCTAGCGATTTTTTCAGTCGGGCTACCAAAATCTATCTCTGCCCTGCCCATCGGGCTATTGTAGGAAAAATATATGTCAATGCTTTTGCATTCTTTCAGAAATGTAGCTGGGTAATTATGTCATTGGCATCGGTGAGCCACTGTCAATATGTGACATATTGAAATCGCGTTTGAATTTGCGCTTGTTTTTTTGCTTTCACTTTGCAATGACAGCACTGATCTGTGAGTGATGATAATTTGTGCACCAATTCCTCTGACATCGTCTTATTAATTGTTAGCTTACTATGCAAACATGACAAGTGAAATCTCCCGCAGCAAGCTTAAACATGTGAGAGGTTGATCGCGCAGAGAATCGCTGAGCTTATGTGAGTGCATGTGTAAAAGCATTTCAGTTCTGCTGAGCCAAATAAGACAGGTCAGGGTGAAGAAGTGACAGCCAAAGAAAAGCTTACCACAAAACGGAGAAGTTATGACAAATCAGACTATAAGGCAAAAAGAAAGTGCAGCTATATGGTTTTATGGACAAAAGAATTTCTGTGGCTGCAATATGATGAGCTAAATAACCAGGGCTGCACATAAGTGGTCCGCAGGTGCGCATTCGCTGTCAAAATAAAAAACACGCACAAGGGTTAGGGTTAAATTTAAAAACTGTACTTTTGAGTTAAAATATATATTTATAATTTTAATAAATGACAAATTAAAAATGCATGAACATTTTTTGTATCGAAAAAATATCGAACCGTGACACCAAAGTATCGAACCGAACCGTGAATTTTGTGTATCGTTGCACCCCTAATTTATTTATATATATATATATATATATATATATATATATATATATATATATATATATATATTAGGGCTGCCACGATTTGTCGACTAGTCACGATTACGTCGACTATTAAATCAGTCGTCGACGATTTTGATAGTCGACGCGTCGTTTGAAGCTTTGTAAGATCCCAAAAGACGCAGGAATAAGTAGCAGGATTTAAGAGTGTAATAACGGACTGAAACAGAAGATGGCAGCACTGCATGTACAAGGATGCCAGCTGCCGTTAAACCCCGAAGAAGAAGAAGAAGAAGAAGAAGAAGAAGCTGTGTCCCAGAATTCATAGCGCGGCCCAGCTTAGTTTCCAACAATGGCAGCAGCTAGTTAGTTTTAATATTACTCTTATTATTCTTTCTGGGTCACAAAATAAACGTTTAACATATTTTCAGGCGAGAATGTAGCTGTGTAAACCTCAAATATCTGCTCAGTTTATCAGGACACCACATATTTTCAAAAGCGCTCCGACGTTTTCGGAGACGTCTGTTACCCACTAGCTCGATAGCTAGCCGGGGGCTAGGTCACTAGCGCGGTGAGAACACCGGACTCCCGGCAAATTGTTTTCAAACCCACCGCCGTCTTTCGCTACTCAGGTTAAATATATGAGTCACTTAGATAAATTAAAAATGTTGTTGTTTGGCTTTTTTTTTTTTGTATTTTATTTGTTCCTGAGTAAATCGGTTTGTCTGAGATTAAAGTTATAGTTTTTACACAGCTGAATAAACATCAAGCAGACAGCTGATTATCAGAAGTGTGAGATGCTGGAGAATATACTCCGTTGTCCTGTTATATTTTAGATAGCAAGGAGTTCATTAAACTTCACCGAAACAATCTGCAAATTTCATTAAAATTTAATAAACTATCATCTTGTCTTTATTTTTAGTTAGCACCTTAAAAGCTTAAAGCTGTAAGCTAATGATAGTTATATAAGAGCAGATGCTGCTGGTGCAATAAGCTGTAGTTTTACGTCCAGTGGATGATGATCTGATTAGTCGACTAATCGCATAAATAATCGGTGACTAGTCGACTATCAAAATAATCGTTTGTGGCAGCCCTAATATATATATATATATATATATATATATATATATTTGTATTTATGTAACAAATTGTCTGAATAGTTAATAAAAATACTGAGAAAAAACAGTATCACATTGTTTTTGCTTACATTTGGTGAACAATTACTTCATCTACCATTGCGTTATATACCTTGGTACTGTGAGGGCACGCGGGAAGGCCGTCCACTCCTAGCATGCTTAATCCTTCGGGCATCTTTCCACTCTATCACTAGAAGAGCCAAGAAAGGCAAGAAAATCCTTTAACTATGGGTAATCTTCTCATCAGTCAACACGTTGCAATACCTGGCAAAAATCACTGCTCCAGGCAATGTCAGGAATTAGAGGACTATTACAACATAACATACATTTTCAGGGCATAAAAGATGACACGCTACATATTTCTAGCTTCACCTACAATCTAGAAATAATACAACATGTTAAAAATATATTAATCATAAAACAAACTCACCTTTTTGTGGTACAGGTTTCCTCATGCTCCAACAATACTGACCAACTAACAAAACAAAAGTGGCCTCCACTGTAAAGGCAATAAAACACACAAAAACTGAGTTAAAGCTTAGTCACGCATGTTTGTGGCAATTTTTTCCTTTATCGATTTAAAAATAGAGTCACATTCGAAACATTAACACACACACACACACACACACACACACACACACACACACACACACACACACACACACACAAAATGTCACCTTGAAGTCTGGAGACAGTTGGGCATAAAGCAGCTAACATGATGCTTTTGATACAACACTGCAGCATCAAACTTCAATAAATCCATTTACACATGTTGGATTTGAAATTTTCAGCCAGTTTAAATGGAACTGTGTTATTCTAGTGTCTTTACCTCACAAAAGAAACACCTTGAGGCAAGTGAACTAGTTTACAAGCACTGTGAAAAAATATATTGTTTTTAACCTGTTAACTTGTGTTTCATTTTCTCAAGTGCAACATTTTGTTTCTGAAATGACCAGAAATAAACAGGAAATTCCAGGATTTCTCTTCAGTAAGGAAAAACAGACTTGTAACCTTTACTGCGCACCACTCTATTAAGCATAGACATTCCCCAAAAAACTAAATTATACTAACAGATGGCGGAATATTTCTAAAATCATAGATAATTAAGGCCATCAAAATGCACAACTCTTAATTTACATCACTGACAAAGAACCAATCACACTAATATATTCTATAATATATTCTTGAGGCCAAAGGCTCAGCTACTACATATAAAATGTACTATTGTTATTCAAAGGCAACAGAGAACTGGAGACTTTACTAAAGCTTACTTGTCTTCTCAGGGGTTCATCACAAAGATCAAAAGTGCACTGCATGTGGACTTGTGGAGTTTTTCACATGTTACACATACATTGTGAGATCATAATGAATAACTTTCTTGAGATATTGACTGCTTATGTAAGAGATTTATCCCAAAAAATGACACCGGTCTCTCAGTTAAAGCAGCAGAAATAGCACCCAGGGATGACTTTCTATTCAACTTTGATCAAATAATTTAATAATTAATTTAAAAAAAACAACTAGTATTGATTACAGAAAATTGGTTTATTGCCCATAACATAAAGCATACTGTCTTGAATGCTCATGAATGTCTCGCCGTCTGTCAGCAGGCCAAGGTTACGGCAAGAGCAACATGTTTTAAGGCTCAGTGACCCCTGTTACCTAACCCCGGCTCACAAACACTACAAACCAGACACAACACACAGGTCAGCAGGTCAACGGATATAAACAAGTGCTTCAAGTGGCTGCTTCTGCAGTTTCCCCACACCCCACTGCGACATTTATTACCACAAAGTAATCAAACAAGGCCGATATTTAAGTAGTTTTAGCCAGAAATGTGAGGACGTTAGTAACAGTCGCAACGCAGATGTTAACCATCTGCCAAACATTTGAATTTGCTGAGGAAAAATATTCCCGCTTTATTATGAGGGCTGTTATAAATTAACCGAGCTTGCGTGGAAAATGTAAAAGAGCAAAGGCAGAGCATCCACAGTGTCGCTTAAACCAGATATGGGCTGTTCATATTATAAACGCGCCTACCTTATAACTTCATAACCGTTTTGCTGCGTTTCTCCTTATCGGATGAGCTCCTTTTCAATAGAAGTGCGCCTTTTTCCGCCGCCAAAGGGGGGACGGCTCCCAAATTAAAGCGACCGGCTCCCTGTTTTTCGGGCTGAAAAAAAGTGACAGGAGGACTGTCATCAGTGATCGGCAGCAGCACATCCCTCCTGTTGCAAACTCCAGGGAGTAACAGTTGTTTCACACATAAATGGAGCTCCTAACTTTATATTCAGAAACAAAACATCACCGGCTACATTGGAGAAATTTACTGAGCTTCATTCAAAACACAAAGCCAGCACATGGGACCCTCTTCCCCGCCCTCTCCTACGCTTTATTTCCATGAATACTCATTTACATGACAGCAGCGTTAACTGTATTAATCAGGAGTTTAACAGCAACCCCTGCTGCACAAGCCTCTCCAAACACCACTGAATGAAAGTCAAACATGCATGAAGCCAGTGCAGACATCTCATCCAGCAGGCTATGCTACGCACGGCTTCACAGACATGCCCACGGATTTAGCGTGCTAGCTTAGCATGCTAGGTGGCACGCTAGTTCGCCGACCTGATTATAAATATTAGCATTAGCAAAACGGGAGCGTACCAGCACTGTGAGGTTAGTTAGCGGTCATTTCGGCTCAGCGCTGAAGTCGAGCCTTAACGGAGATGCCGCTCGGTGTATCCGAGGATGTTTACCTTGCTTTGTAACGTGTGTATTTGTTTCTAGCGCTTTTGTGGGTCCGCCATTTTTTCCCTACACGATGAGGAGGGGTGTTTTGCCAACATTTCTTGTCTGGCAGACAGTCCGGCAGACGGGCAAGTCGAGCTAATGATGGGGAAACGGCACAACAGTGACCCCTAGCGGCAAAAGCTGGTATTTTTTTTTAATGCAGTGGAAAGGTTTTATAATAATAATAATAATAATAATAATAATGATAATAATAATAATAATAATAATAATTATTATTATTATTATTATTATTTTAACCTTAATTTATATTCTATTCCTTCCTAGTTAAATTTACCCTTTTTAATTTTTCATATTTATTTCCTATCTTATTCATAGCCTTTTCCTTTTTTGTTTTCTTTAGGTCACGAGCAGTTGTCCAAGCATTTCACTACATATCGTACTGTGTATGACTGTGTACGTGACAAATAAAATTTGAATTTGAATTTGAATTTGAAATGTGAGAATGTAATCAAACTGTTTATTATTAATGTGTTTTTTTTTAGGACTCTCAAGCCTAACATTAGCTAGCATAATGTTAGCTTAGAAGTAGCTGTTGCTGCTGTTTAGCTTGCTCTTTTCACCTGTCTGGACGTCCAGAAAGGTGATTGCATGTCTAATCACCTGACACCTGACAATAAGTAATTGCAACAATATCTGGAATAAATAAGCATATTTCTGTACATTTGCTTAGAGCCCTGAGTTAAATTCATTAGAGGAGGCGTAAGTTCAGACAGAAGAGACATTTTATTAAGATGCTGGTGGTTGTCTCTTTCCTTCACATTTTTGTTCCTTTGGTGAAGGTATGTTGGTGAAGGGGTATAAACATAATACATAATATTCTTAATACATACATAATGCATTTTATACATAATACATAAAAAATAGATATGAACCTTCATATTTTGAGTCTGAAGGCGCAGGGACAAATTTAAATGTCCCTTTATGGCACGCTTGTGACTGCTCCTCTTCTCTGTTTTGATGTACTATGGGGCAAAGGCCATTAGTACATCGTGGGGGAACATGGCTGCTTCCACAAACTACAAATCTGCTTCTGTGTATTTTTAACAGGATTAATTATACGTTTATGAGAATACATCAGTTTGTTGAAAATGTAAATGTATATTTAGAAGTACAGTTGTTCTTTTAAATAACCTCAAACTAATACTGTCTGTACTTTTAATGATTTATTGGTCAGAAATTTGCACAAAGTTAGAAACTATGATTAATACAAGTGTGGTATGCATTGTCAAAATATAGAAAGTTATATATAATGATTCAACATATATCACATTTGACTTCTGAAAAAAACAAAAAAACAAAATACAATACTATTCAATACTATTCCCTTAAATGTAAACACTGCCTAGAGCGAGAGAGCTGCCTTGGTGGAGGTTTGCGCTCTTGAAGTACTTCTTGTTAATTATTGTGATAATTAATTGATCACAAAAATATTAAAAGAAGACAAATAGGAGTAGAAAATCTTTTTGCTTCAGTACAGAGAAATGATCTAGTTTTGGGTGTTTGACTAAAGATGTGCGGTATTTGTCTTGAGCATAAAATGAATAAAATTTAATTATCAAAGCACGCAAAGCTTGCTTAATAACCACTATTTGTTCCAGTTGAGATTATTATGACACTATGAAGATAACTGTGGCAGCATATAAAACTAAATAGAGGATTTTTTTTGTCTAAGCAGTAAAATCCACATTCTTCCACAACGAAATCGGAGCAAAACATAACAGAAGTGCAGTACTGTACCAAACATTCTAACACAATATGTATAAAGAAATTCTAGGCAAATTGTGTAGATGTCAGAATTAGAAATAGAAGCTATTTGGTAATGCCATACCAATTAGGTCTGGGTAGCAACTGTAACCATGCGATTAAGAGAAACACCCAGCAGTTCAATTGTGTGTAATGGTCACCTGGCAGTACTGCTAATGCCCATTTCAGCCTACGCTGGGCAGGCCATGCCCCAGTGGCCCCCTGCACCCCAGGCAATTATGTTTGGTTTCACACGGTGAAAAGGGTTAATTGGCAGCGCCCACGTGCCTGATTGGACCTGTTTCACGCTTGTCAGCCTTCATCGCATCAAAGACAGCCCCAGTCTACTAGGCACCATTATTAGAACACGCAGAAACACACATGCATGTACTGGCGCATGGACATGCACTGTACGCAATCTGCACACACAGAGACAGAAACGCACTCAGACAGAAATTCTGGACTGCTGTTCTCCATGTCCATGCATGTTGTCTGCATTTAGACAATATGCAAATCACTTGCAGGATGATCCTCACCACTATCACTAGGGGTCAGTGTTGTTTTATACAAGGCAGGGGCAAATAATTCTATCAGAGGGAAGCTCTCATCGCATCATAATGTAACTTGGCTTTCCTCTGGCCACTGGATTTTACAGCTTATCTTTGCCACTCACTATCATTTAAAATCTCATTAAAATTTATTCTGATTGTGCATTTTTATTTTCCTTTAAAAAAATTAGTAGTAGTTAAAATATTTTGGTTTGGTTTTCTTTTCCAATAGCTATTTATTACATATACTTCAAATCTCACATTCTAACTTCTCTGGCTGTCTTGTAGTATTGTCAGGCCATGTCTACTGTAAACTGAGTTCTTTTCTCTGCCATGTGGTTTTACGGTTTTTATTTTTTTTAATAAGGCTTCACCCACTGAGCCACTGGGAAGTCTATGAAAACCCATCAGCCATTATACAAGCTAGTTTGACTGGCAAATAACAACAGTGACAATGTGTCCCACTCAACAGTCGGCTTTCTATAAATACCCCCCCCCCCCCCCCCCCCCCCCAATCAAAGTACAGTTTTCAAAAAAGTCAGTAAAAATCTACTGAAATACAAAGTGATATTTACAACCAATTGCCTGCTGATTCCGTAAAACCTCTTCAAACACACAAGACAGAATTTATAAGGGAAAAAATGACATTATAAGAAAGACAGTATGTGACTGTAACCACATAATGAACACAGACATTTGATAAAGGTAATACAAACCAGATAAACAACATAATCTGAGGCCATTTTTTCTATAATAATGTGTGAGTTGAAAACACTGAAATATTTGATTGTACATACTCAAAGCACATGCAAACGTTTATTAAAAAAATTGCACCACTTTATTTGCAGATACAAATGCCTTTGATAGCTGTAATCAGAAGAAATTTCAGAGGTAATCTTCCCTTATTTTGTTCCACAATAAATACAACAAATCTGTACATGAACAATTTCAAAACAACCCATTGTGTCTATTAGAATCTAAATTCTCATATTAGTCTTTGCTCTTTTCTTTTTGAAGCCGTGTCAGTTTTTGGTCTGTTCAGAATGTCTTACTTTTGCTCTTTTCATTTTATCGCACTAATTGAATTTGGCTCTCAAATTTGGCAACGAGTCTTTAGATTTCCAAACATGTTGCCTGTAGGTGTACACTAGCCAATGGCATGGCTCCACCACCGTGGTCTGTTTCTGCACATACAGACAGTACAGCAAGGATCTTTTCCCACTGTGCCTCCTTGTCACTTTCGGCACTCTGGCACGCTCCAACAAAGTCGCCCCTCTCACACACAGACACACACAAACATACGCGCGCGCACACCGAGACACGTACGCATAGCGAGAGTCACATTGCGTGTGTTCCTTCCCATCCGTGCCTCAGAGGACTCTGCACTTTTTCCACAGACGAGGACATGCATGCGCACACACTCACAGAGTCCTGATACACATTTCCCAACTCTGCTGGCATCCTGGGAGGGAAATGCAAGAGAGAGAGAGAGCGAGCAAGAGCATATGTTGGATAGACGTTTGTTGAGGGGGGATATTTCTCTTTGGATGTTGTCTTACAAGCTCTGACGGCATGGCGCAGAAAGAAGGCATTTTTTCGTCCAATTTATTAATCCTTTTAGGCAATGTTCTCTGTTCAGAAATGCAAATTGAATCAATCTGAGGCTGACTTTAAGACTTTTCAAGTGGGATTTAATTAGAAGCCAGGGCCTGCAGTTTTTAATGAGAGAGGGGGTGGAGAGATGGAGAAAGAGAGAGAGAGACAGAAAGAGAAAGAGAGAGGCATGGGGAGGGAGAGTGGGTTGCGGTTTTGATCTGGGGGTCCTGCTGGAGAAAGGATGCACAAACACTCATAACATACAGGCACAAACACTAATAAACACACATGCAGAAATACGCACACACGCACCCTGTAGAGCTAAGTATGAGGCGGATGCCTGCTGTTTGGTTTTTCTCACTTCCCTCGCTGAGAGTTCAACCAGAGATGTTGTTACTTTAGTATACATCTAAAACACTCACACAAACCTAGCCTATATGAGCTCTAACGGAGATAAGCCTCATTTTCAGGGCTCACTGTAAAACACCTAAGCTAATACCAGACAGTTTCCAGGTGTTAGAGCATGGATGCAGCACAAATGTGAAGTTGGTTAGTGTAGAGGAAAAGCACGCCTACCTCCTGGAATGAGCAAAGCTGGAAAAACAAGTAGGAAAAGAAGATGTAACATCTTACCAAATAAAACGGAGACTGATCCTTATTTTGGGATCTACTACGATAACATATTTTGTTCCTTCTTGCCCATTTAGCTGTAGGTGGATGTACGTGTTTGCATTAATATGTACGCATTTGCATGAGCACAAAGCTGTGCCCACAAGTCCAAGTTAATTTTACTTGTGATAATTTGCAGATCTTGCAGTCACTCCCTCGTAAATGATTATAGCAGACAGAACTTCCCTCTAGAGTAAAACTTCCCTTGATTTATCAGAGATTTCACTGCCATTTGGCTTTCACATGCTGTCCCGTGCTGATACATTTTGGGGAAATATAGTGCTGTTAAAAAGGGTGAAGTCAGCCTGTGGTGTCGGGATGTGGTTTGAAAGCTCACGCTCTCCGTCGTCGTTCCCTCTCCCCTCACCGTTTCCTGTCACCCATTTAAATGGGTTTTTTTCAGGGACAGTGACTAGTCTTCCACTAGGTCTGATTTTTCTCTTTCCGTATTTTCACTTTTGTGTTAGCGTTCGTCGAGAGGGGGAGGGTATGTTTTGTTAGCCGAACTTGACCATTTTCACTTTCAGAGTTTTCTCTGTGCTGCTGTCTGTCATAAAAGCAGTGTTTTGTCTGTGGACTGGAGAGGCAGCAAACAATAAATGTCAAGAAGATTATGACTAGCTGGTGAATCTTAATATAGGTAGAAATAAACATGAAATGATATGCACAAAAACAACAATTTCAGATGCCAGTGGAGTTGATGTACAGTATTGAAAAGGCTTTGGAAGGAGGGAAAAAATGTGAAGAGATGACTTTTAGGCTGCCACAGTGAGACATGAATTTACCCATTAAGGCCACAGCTCTTGTGTGTGTCTCGCAAAATGCATGACAACTAGTTGATACTGTCAATGTTTAAATAATACTAATTAATCTCCATTATTGAAACATGTAATTAATCTCTTTCTCACCCTCTCTGGCTGTCTCTCTGTCTCCTACTTGCTCACATTTAATGGAACATGAAAGGGAAACCCAAAGAGCGAGTGCTGTGTTGTGGTCCTTGCGGGAAGCTCATTGAGGGACTCACATCAGAAGAGATAACAGGCAAAGAGACAGACGGGTGGACATGTTTTGACAAACAGACAGTTGGTCCAAAACTCCTCCCTGTCTTTCTGCTCTGCGCCCGCTCTCACTCTCTCTTGTGCGCTCTCTCACTGTGTGTGTCTTTGAACTTGGGCCTTCATTAACAATCTGCTGATTAACAGGCTTGGGAACACGGGGGGTAGATGGATCAGAAGTAGAGAGAGAGAGCAGCGAAATGAGAGAGCGGGAAAGAAAAAGGGAAGATCCGAGTTAGAATATGGCCACAGTAAGACTATGTTCAAACCGAAATAGAAATGTGTAAAAAATTGGCAGCTCCTCATTTCATTGAGATAAATGTGCTATCACAGTGGGTGCAGAGGGCAAAAGCTGTAATCCACGGCTCCGTGCATTTCAAAGCAGTCCCTAATACTGCAAGGATGGTTATTACAACTGGAAATACAATGCAAAGGCCATAATTTTACAATAATCAATAAATACTAGAGGAGTTGATCATGATTCCACCTCACAAATAAAAACACTAACTAATACAGGCTATTGTGCGTTGTTTAAGTGGTTGTGGGTCTGTTTTGTGAGAAATACAAATGTAGCATGGACATTCTCCAAAGCGCTTAAAATCTAAAATCTCCAGACTCAAGTTATTGCTTTTTGGAAACAAATCCAGTCTGCATGCTAATGCCGTATAGGTACAACTTCACAGAAAAGGCTAAACAAAATTTTTAGCTTTAGTTTCTAGAAACTGATAATTTTTGATATTCCATGATACTGCTTTGAATATTTTTTTCATTTCAACACAACATATACACACATCCTCTTAAAAGTAATGTGGGTTTTGTAAAAATCAAAATGAGAAAATCTTGGTTTGTAACAGTAAACTTTAGGAAAAAAACTTCCTCTTCCCCTCTAGTAGTGATTCCACTTTATTTTCAGCAGAGCCACACACAAATAATAATAACGATGAGGAAATATTCTAATTTATGATGCATATAAAAATAAGAAAACAACTGAATACTGAGTTCAGTCATATTATGTAACGCAAAAAGTAGGAATAGACACAGGACTGTGTCTGACACACATTTTATCAGGTGGCGAGGGATGTGTGGTCATGTGAGATCTTTCTGAAGATGACCTGAAAACAATGGTGTGGAGCTGCAAACGCATTGATTTCATAATTAGTCTGCTCAGTGTGGCTAGAGTGTGCAAAATAAGGAGAAAGCATTTCTGGGAAACTGAAAAAAAAGAAAGAGAGAGGGAGAGAGGCATGGGCCAAGAATGGGTGAGTCTGGAAAATATAGAGAGGGAAAGACAGACTGACACAGAGGGAGAGACGGTGGCAGAAAGTCGGACTGATGGGCTGAGACAGGGAGCGAGAGCCCGTCTGATGGACAGAGAGAAAGAGACAGTCTGACAGAGGAATAGAAGGAGGGATGGGTCTGTTCTGAATTAATGACTGCTCTCATCACAAGATGAATGTTCTCCTGCTCTCCCTTCGGAACAGAGCTTGCAAATAAAAAAGAAAGTCAGTCCAACGAATAATGAATACGCAGATAAATAAATAAGCCAATAAATAAATGAATAAACGTGAAAGACAGACTGTGATCGATGCACACAAGGTAGTGTGCAATTTGTGGATGTGCATGAATTTTTCTAAATAAATTTTTACATTTGGGGATCCACGCTGCGTGGTACTTTGTGTGTGACAGTTTGGGGAGTTAAGCGTGCCTTTTTTTTTAATACTAGCAAGCACGTCTACCCCTATGCTGGCGTTCGTGTCTCTGTGCATGTTGTGTGTGAGTTTGTGGCGGCGAGTTTTTGTTTGTGTGCATGTGCTGGTATTTACTTGCATGTGGGTTTGTCGATGTGGCTTTGTGATGGTGTGTGCATGTATCTACTTTTATTAGTGTGAGTTTGTGTGTGAGTGTAAATGTGTGTGTGTGTTAGTTGTTTGGGGGGGGGGGGGGGGGTCTCTCTGGTGAGTCTCCTTAACATCAAACAGCTGGAAGTAATAAAATATTTAGGAAGCGCTGGGAGTCTGTGAATATTAATACTGCCTTTTCCTTCTGTCTCTCAAATCTCCCTCTGTTTTCCCCTTCTTTCTGTGTCTCTTTTTTTCCCTTCCAGTTTCTCCCCCCGCCCCTCTCCCTATACTCACATGATCCCTGTATCTCTACCTGTATGTGGTTATCCTCTCACCTTTAGCTTCTTTGGTCCATACTCATGCATGATCTCCTCCCCCCCTCCCTGTTTCCAGTTCATTTGACCGTGTTTATGAAGGAGTCACAGTCACTTAACTGGGGGTCCACTCTGCCTGCTGGAACTCAGTGTGATGGAGGGGGATGAGAGAAGTTGACCTATACTATCCTGTCATGTTATGCACCGCGTGGGGACGAGCAGTGTCACAAGTCCTTTGAGCCAGCAGGCAACAGAGTTTACCACACTGCCTCCTGCCATGTCAAACATACAAGTGGACCAACAGACCGACAGGCTTCTGAACAAGTAGGACCTTTCGGCCTGACCAGGTCCTACTTGGATAATCGGATAATTTTTTTTTCCAGGATGAAAAAAGGAGAGAGAGAGAGAATTAAAAGGCTTTCCTACAGTAACACTATGACATGGTGGAAATCAAGCAAACCAGCTGTGCATATAGTAAATTAACAATATTTCTATAAACACTTTTCCAGTGTTACCGTTCAGTGTCAACTGAGCAACCAACGCTGAAGGTCAAAACTGAACCATTGAAAAATGAAACCAAGTAGATAATTGTTCGCCACAGTTTCACTTTAAATATATCCCTTTTTAGCTCAGACAGCTCTTACTGCTGAATATCTAATCCTGTACCAAGCAGTTATCAATGAGTTAATTAAATCTGCATTAATTCATGCATTATACAAAGCTAGAGTACAATAATATTAATAATAAAAACAATTTTTCTGATTAATATTTCAGTTCTCTTAATTCTGCTGTTAAATGTTGAATTGCTGTGTATTTTTCAAATGCAGTGGGAAAGTTTAAAGGTACTTGATTTATTGTCAGCATCCAGCTTAACTATATGTCTGACTCATCGACCTCAAAATGTTTCTTATGCTTTACAGTAAACACTGAACTTACAAAATTGTATGAACTAACAATGTTGTGGTTTGTTTTTCTTTTGTTCCAGCAGTTTTAACTAAAACAAATATCCAAATTTTCACCCAGTATGACATCATGTTTTGTGGATTTGGTTGATTACTTATTGACTCCCAGTGCTATTTTGAATCTGTAATTTAAAAACTCTAGTTTTGTAAAAGGTAGAAAGAGATTGTGATCAGCCAGCCACTGAGTTATGACCACCACATGTAACTGCTGCCACTGCAAATTTTGTAATGCAATGCTAACGCGTGTTGCAGTACAGCAATATACAAGGCATGATGCACTATTTTTTATCTTTGTTTTAACCATTTAGTCTTGTATTGTTTAATTTATATTGATTTTTTCATCAATCTTCCATCAATAAATAGACAGAAATCATGCACATCATCTGTATGCATTTTCCATATAGATTTCCCTATCAATATTTTGCTCTGACTGATTAGCCCCAAAGGGAGCCTTGAAGGTAGACGCTGTACAAAAGGAACGTTTACGGTCCATAAGGCCACTGATTTACTGAGCAGCCACTACATTCATACAAAGTATAACTGGGGAAGCAAACACTAAGACCAGACAGGACGCCTGAATTCACGAGAAGGTTCTGAGTCACACCAAGATTATTTTGTTCTCAGCTGCCATTTCAAGGCTTTTTCCTCTTCACCGAAAGATATTCCCACACTCAAAGAAATGAAAGCGACATAAACAATTAAGAACATTTTTTTATTTCGTTGCATTTAAAATAAAAATAGGTGTGAGAAAATGCTGTAAGTCTGGCTGACAGTCAAGCAGACAAAAGACAGGTAGAGGCAGCAGAAGAACCCTGAAAAGCAGAGTGAGATGCAGTCCAACTGAAAAGGAGACAGGCTTCAGGCAAGAGACAAAAAAGATATAGTCATAGTGAAGGACAGGAAGATAGGAGGGCTGGCTGTTGTCAGCATCAGTGACAACAACAGCAATGTAATTATAGGCTCTCTGATTAAAATCAATCTTATGTCTGCTATTCACAACTCATTTTGCTTGCTGAAAAGATCCGAGCCACTCTGACACCTCAGCTGGTGAGAGAAAAGGGAGGAAGTCAAGGTGTACAAATGGGCTGGAGCAGAAAAGTGTAGCAGTCCTGTAGCAGTTGTTTTTCTGTATTGTTTTGCAGGGCACTTATTTAATATAATTTCTTCAGAGTTTCCACAGTTGTTTCTTGCACCCCTTTATGGCTTCAGTTAGGTGCTGCTTAAGAATAAGAATAAGAATACCTTTATTGATCCCAGAGAGCTTAGTTCTCTATATTGATTGTATTTAGATCTAATGACTCCAGTTCTGAAAGATTCACATTTTGGATATTTCATTTAGACATTGCTTCATTACTGTTTATGGCTTGGAGCTTGTGCATCCAGGCTTATGTCTCCTGCACTCTCTCCAGTATATCCAGTTGTTAAAGCATGGAGAAACAATACATATAAAGACTGATTATGATACATGTAGCATGTTAGACACCTGTGCACAAACAAAAGTATTAATAAAACTGTAAAAAGGGTTCAAATCGGTCGAAATGTTAAATATTTTAAGCACACTGCTCTGTTGTTGCTGTTGTGTAGGGTTTCCAACTGAGATACCAATGGAGTATAATGGGCCCATTTTTTTCTTGTTCCTTCCTGAATTAATCCATGAACTCGTGCTCAGAAACCTAGAGGGTTGCAAGTTGTTCATATGATAGACTTGTGGTTTTTGAATATTTCACAAGTGAAAACTCCCTTTTCCCAGCTATGGAGACAAAGCCAGACAAAGTAGGGGATTGAGACAAAACAGAAAGGCACAGTGGAGAAAAGAGAAAAGACAGTGATAGAGAGAGTGAGAGAGACTGAGAGACAGAGGGGAAAGGCGTCAGTGTGGAGAGGATTTATGAGTGGGGCCTGTCTCTTGGCTACGAGTCTGGTCCCTCTGTGGTCCACTTCTCTGTAATATTCACCGCTCCTCAGGCTCCCATGTGTCTGCCTGTGGGAGCAATGTACACACATGCACAGCCTTGCATGCATACGTATGCTGTACAAACATGCATACTGCACAAAACACAGTTTGCATGCATATGTGCCATATATGTGCTCCAGAAGAATCCAGTCACTACAATTACACATCTGGTATGTCAATGGGCAGTTATTATCTGCGTCTTCCTTTGTTTTTACCTTATTTCTAACCTTGGACTGTATGTCTGACCTGACATTTGGACATGTCACCTGACATTCAGATTTCAGTGGAAAGATACCACAAACCACAAAGCCTGTGGTGCACAGTCTCTTAAAATAAGGTAAAATAGGTTATTTTGAGGTAGTGGTCAGTAAGCGTGCCAAACAAAATGTAAGAGAGCCATTTTAAGGGATAGAAAGCCCTTACCCCTTAATGCCCAAAAAAGAAACGAGACGACAACTCTAGGCAGCATGCAAAACAGACCTGTAGGGCCAAAAGGAGAATTAGGATTGTGCTATTTTTTGATGAAGTAGGAAAAGCTTTAAATCTGCAAATATTATGCCAGTAGAACACAAACGGTTAACATGCATACACAGAACTTTACTAAATATGCAGTTACCAAAAGCTAAAGAATTGAGGGAAACACTGAGGAGAGAGCTGCAAAAAACTTAAGTGTCATATGAATTCAACCAGGTGGTACCAAAACAACTCACAACTGGATCACTGGTTGTGTTTCTTTTTCCCAGTCACAAACATCAATATATTTCTAAAGAGTGAATTATTACTTCACCAAAGACATGTCTATAGGTTCACCTTTAATGGTATTAAATTTGACTGTAGGTTACATGGCATTCAAATGGCAAAAAAGTGCGGCGTGGGCCCGTGTGTCAAGTAAGCTGACTGGTTGATCTATTTATTGATTAGAGCTAGAAAGCCAAGTTGGGAGAATGCTTGAGCGTTAAAGCTGGGATACAGTGCGATTCCGCTCCTGCTCAAACTGTACGATTGACTCGCAGAGGTTAGAAGTTCGTAGGTCACGATGCAGGGTCTCACACTATACGGCCCGATGCTCTGATGCGACCTGAGTGCTCACACTGTGCGTCCATGAAAATGAAGGTTATAACAGAAAATCTGTCGCTCACTCTCACTCTCTTTCACTCACACAGACACACCACCACCATCAACTTTGCTAAATTGCTAATGAAAAACACTGATCAGGCAGCTGTGATTGAGCAGCAATGTCCATTGTGGAGAAGGGAAATTATTTTACTGCTATTGTTAAATAATTGTCATCAGTACCATTGCATTAATAATATAATCTGGAGTTTATATTGCATTCAGATGTTGAAACAGTGTGTGTCTTTCAGAAAGACTAAGTTGCAGGCTGACAGGAAGTTGCAGGTTTTCAGAGTGTGCCTTTTGCAGAACTGAAACCGAAAGCAGAGTCTAAGTGCAGGTTATTTTGAGGAGCATTTGAGGACGAGACACAGACAGTTAAGAGGTGACACAAAGAGCATGTGAGGTCAACACATACACACACATTAGTTAGATTTATTTAGAGGAGAGAACGGAAAGTACCAAGCCATGAAAATAGAAGATGATTTTCTAGGTGAAAAGTCATTCTGGTGTTGATCTGATCTATGTATAAAATGTACCGGTGACGCATGAAGGGGCGTCAGTAAACAAACCCTGATGCTATAAAATATCTGTTCATGCTTTGATTAAGTCGAGGACTACTGGCTGTCTGCGTACAGAGTGTCTTCCCACACGTGTGTTCATTAAAATCATTGTTTGACCAAGACCTTCTGGACCAAGGCTGGTTTGTACTCTCCTTCCTCAATTTTGAACCTTAACATTTGGGGGCTCGTCCGGGATTTGAGGAGGGAGGATTGGAGGTTTAGATGGAGAAATTTGGTGGTCTCTGAGGTGGTCTGACGGGCAGACATGAATTCCAGTGGTCGAAGTGAGTGGGCATAAGCCGGCTTATCCAAAAGGTAAGGCACTACCTGTTGAATTATTTCTAAAGTGTGCCAAATTGGACATGATAAAATTTAAGTCTACTCACTGAAGTTACTGGTGGATGTCTGTTTTGATTTTGATGAAAATCTCATGAGTTGATGCAGTTAGAGTTCTGCTAAGAAGAAATGAAAGTAGTTAAGAGTCTGATAAGAAAAGTTTAAATACTGGGTTGAAGTCCCAAAGAAATTGAGTTCGAGTCTCAAGTAGTTTGGTAGGGAATTGGTTATTGTGCTGGTTAGAGTCCAAATTTGGTCATAAGAGTGGACCTGAGCGGTCATTTTGTGAGTTGGAGTCTCCATTGACCACTAGGTTGCACCTGCCTCAGTTATACACTTGTTTCGGGTGTTGATTGTTGTTTCAAAGTATTATAAATTATTTTAGAACGGAACCGTGGGGGTTCTAGGAAGCGCAGAGCCCGGAGGTTACGCTCCCTCCTTGTCGTGGACGCGCGACATTGACCTGTCGGCGAACAGGGTTAGTTCAGTTTGGCTTAACTGTGGGGTACAGGGCATCCTGGAATTAAGCTAGGAGTTAGAGTCTCCTTACCGTTTGGAACGGTACCTGCGCTTTTTTGGTCAGAAGAAGTTGGACTTCGGGCGTGTAACTTTAACCTAAAACTTCAAAGTTTGGGTTGGTTGACGCTTTTAAATTGAGTTAGGGATTTTAGAAATGAGGCCAGAAACAGTTAAAGTCTTGATACTGGTTAATTGGTCGCAAAAAACTCAGGGAGTTTATCCGCTGGGCGGTTATTTTAAATTTGTCTAAAATTGTGTAGGCGCTAAAGCTGACAGATCTGACAGTGGTTGTAAATATAAGACGTCGTTGTAATATAGAATAAGAAAATTTGGTGTGAGAGATCTCTGTGTGTCGAGTCAGTAATGCACTGACTGCCTGCTGCCATTTTTAGATGGAGAGTGTGTGTGCATGCAAATGAGGCAGCTGATGCAGAGCGCATGAGAGGACTATGCTTTCGGTTTTGTGTGATTATTCAGCCCTATAACTATTGTTTGCAAATGTGGATAAATGTCTGCGATTAAAATGCTGGCTTAGTAAATAATAACATTGTAAATATATGAATGGTGACAGCGTTTCAAAATAGAATATAAGAATTGTCTGTGTTTAAAACCAACGTTTAGGTAAGAAGATTTAAGGTGGATTTGAAGGCATAAACAAAAAATAAAAGGGTTACAGTCTGCAAGTGTTGTTAATTCATGAGCTGACTGGATGCAGAGTAAGTGGAGTGGTCATCCTGAGAGGATTGAATGATGCTCTAACTCTGTGGTCAAGTCAGACATAGGTTTTAAGTAACCATGAGCCACTAATAAGCGTGACAGATTAATGAATATGTGTAAATTGAACTTGTTAAATAGCCTTAATAGAAGTAACTCAATGAACACGCAATGAAGTGGACTTTTTAGGGGTAGTTTACCATTGATACCATAAAAAGCAACTTAATTAGTAGTTCAATAACAAATTTTAAAGATAACCTTTGTTATTTGATAAGAGAGAGAAAAATTCAGGTTACATATAGTAAATAAATAAGGGAATGTTAATCTCTGCGTCATTCCACACTGAAATTTCAATTGTAGGGGATCATTTGGAGGTGAATTGTGTAGGACACGGGGAGACAGAAGAATCTCCCCATGAGTTTTCGGTGTGCATAGAAATTGAGGAGGCTGAACTGGAAGCCTGCCTGGGTCGTTGTTTTTGTTTATTTGAGGGTCTGCTGGAAATTTGTGAGAACGACCACCTTGATATGTGGGAGCCTTCTCGGGCAGCGATTTTTTTGTTAAACATGTGGCAGGCTGTGCAAACTGGAGAAAGCTTTGACATGATGAATAAAGGTGTGAGAGGTATTTCTTTGGTGATGTAAAGTAGGAGGTTTTAAAGTTTGAAAGTGTTTTTAATTTGAGAGAGGCATGAGTGATGTTATAAGAGTTTGAGTTTCTTTTTCTTTCAGTTTAAAACACATAAGTACATACACTTGGTACACCTGTTTACTCTTTGACTTTATTAAAACAGACGGTGTATTTGAGTTTGAATTTCAGTAATTGTATGTTGATATGGTAATTTAGTTTTATGTTAGGTGAAGGAGATGTCCATCTCTGCGTCTTGCAGGATTGAAAGTGAAAGTGGAAGGTTGTGATGTGAATGCTGTGAGTACTCGATTTGAATGATTCTGTGTGAGGTGTACAAAATACTAAATAATAATAACACTATGAAAATTGATAGTAGAGTGAGTGCAAGGTGGTGCGTGAACAGAGGAAGTCTGAGAGAGAAGTGTGTGCGTAGGCAAAATGCAGAGTGTGTGCGTGAAATAAGGGAGTATTGTTTTTACGTCAAGATTTAGTAGAACTAAAGTAGAACGTTACAAACAAACAGATAAAAAGTAAAATGAAGAGAGAAAATAACTGACAATTACATTAATGAATAGAAAACACACATACACAAAGTGCCATATGTGAAATTATTCTAGGAAGGAGTCAGAACTGAGATAGTTTAATATAAGATGCAATGAAGGAAGCAGCTTATACTCCTTTAATTTCCAGAGCCAGTGTGTTCCCTCCCCTGCCCACTTGGGCCCCGTATCAGGCGAGTATGGAAGGCTGGATAGCCCATGACGGGTAAGATCCCACCTCGAAACCCTGGGACAACCTAAGGCAGGCACAGTCACGATTACTCGGCTTCAGTAAGAAGACGGGACCTGACGGGTAAAGCCGCTGGGCTGAGGCAGAGGGGGTAAGTGGCAAGTGGAGCCCTACCTTCTGGCTGAGCATAAGGAATGCTGCTATTTAAGGTAGGAAATCAGAATTTGGGTTAGTAAATTTGGGGAGGAGAAAATTGACTGTTTAAAGGCAAAATTATGAAGGAGTCTGACACACTGCAAAAGCACCATATGCAAATTCACACACACAAACAGAAAATGCATTAAACTTATAAAGACAAGACAAGCTCATGGAGTTTAATGCATAGACACTGATTAAACCTGGCTAAGAACACAAACATATGCAATGAAGAACAGCTTGCTATTTTGTATGAATGATACAATGGTGTGAATGTTTAATAAAATGCATTTGAGTTTGTAATTGAGGAATAGAATAAGCCATATGACAAAGGGAGTGAGTTATGAAAACAAAAAGTGATTAAAGTAGTTTTAAAAGGAGTGACTTAGGAGTGCTCTCGTACTGAGTGATCAACACTAGTGATCACTGTTGGAAGAAATAAAATGATTTAATGAGTTGGTGATGTTTAAACATATGTTTCTGTTGTTACAGCTTTTTGAGAGATGACTCAGTATGCAAATTAGTTGGAGTGAGTGGTGACGAAGGAACTTCCTGTGTGTGTGTGTGACTGAGGAAGTGACTTTCAGAGGAGGAAGCATGGCAGACAAGAGAAGTATAGATTTGGGTAGGAAATAGTTTATAGTTTAGTGATTATACGTTGTCGTAAGGGGGTTTTATGCTGAATTTAAGTATGTTAAAGGGGGTGATTTTTGTGTGCAAATTGTGTGGTTTTAATGAGACTTTCGGTGTATTGAGGAGGTGAAATCATGTGGTGGCAAGACTTGTGTGTTTAACACCATCCAACTATTTTCCCGGTTGTTGTGGTCGTGATAATTTTGTGAGGCCACATCGAAGGCTCGGATGAGCTTTCCAAAGTTCTACAAGTGCCTACATCGCTTGTGTCCAGATCACACGCTGCACTGCCGTGTTACTCCGTCTTTTTCGCCGACATTTATGTGTTTGCTCGTGCGCAGTGTGACAAGCTGCGGTGACACCCTCTGTTTGAGGATTTCAAACAGGTTTGAAATCCTCCCGACCAAGTGATTGATGATCGGGAGCTGGTCGTGAGGTGTTAATCGCTTCTCGTTACCCCACGTATACTACACGATGCACGACGCACGATGAAGGCCAAACTCGGGCCAATCACCAAAACGGTCGCACGACTGAAAAATCTGCTCAAAATGGGCCAAAAATCACACAGTGTATGCCCAGCTTAAGTGGATGAAGATACAAAGCAGAGCTAAACATTTAAGTAGCATCTGTATGTTTGAGGTTCATTTGCACTATTAAATTCTAACACTGGATAAATGCCCGTACTGAAAACATCTTTGAATGAAATTCAAATTTAATTCAGGTCCACAGACAATGAGAATATTTTATTTGTATAAATGCAAGATATCACACCATCCCCAAAAAGATTGGTTTGAATCTGTAATTCCATGCATGTACATGCACGCCCAATCAAAAGAAAACAAATGCACCCTGTTAAAAAGACATTTACACACAGGCACATACTTCACCTTGAACATCTTTCCTTTTTCTCGTAATTATGGATGGCAAATCAAGTGATGTTTTCATTGTCAGTAATTGAGCCAGTGTGCTAGACTTGCCTATGTTGCACTGAGAGGGAGAGGGTTGAATGGGAATTCCTCTGTTGTGACCCTGGTCAATAAGCCCACAGCAGGGCTGCCTGCCCAGCAAACACAGAGGCCAGCAGGATCAAAGACACTAAGGGATGAGTTAGCTTAGCAGGAGGGAAAGACATGAGGGACAAATGGGCAGAGGACGATGTACGGAAGGGAATCAGGAAGAATGAAAGTAAGTTGAACCATATAGAGAGAAACAGGTGCATCCAAGTGTTTTTTATACATATGTTTGAGGGTAGATAGAAAGAAGTTGAGCTTACAGAGGACAAAGAATGAGGAAAAAAGCAGATCTAACAAATGGAAAGAAGCACTGATAAGCAGGTCACAAAGTGAAGAAAATATCTAATAAAAAGAGGAGGATGAATAATACTTTGACCACAGCCCATTACATATGTGTTTGTGCACATGTAGTATGTTTACCACAGAGCTGCCAGTGCTGAAACCATTTATGCCCTGCAGAGTTTTTTAGGACCCAAAATAATGTATTTTATGGACTTTTGTACTGGAATTCTGGGACAGCTGACAAATCTCATGATTTTCATTATTTTGATAAATAAAGTTTTACATTTCACAGAGGGAAACGTTAACACCAAGGGTAAAAAAAAAGGAAATAAGTAATAATAATCATAATCATAATAAAGAAATTTAAATGTTATACTTCATGACTCTAAGTAATGTTTAGGCTGACAAGTATGAGATTTATGTATACCTCAGATAATAAATCTATGGGAAGTGAGATGCAGTTCTGAAAAGTCAGATCCATAGGACTGATAAGCTCAAGTTTCATTTGACCAATTCTAATGCGTTTTTATCACAGGTTCACATTGCAAATCCGTAATAATAAATTCATAGCAGAGGATTTTGTACACGAGTTACATTTTTGTATACTTTGTTTAGACTCAGAGATTAAAAAAAAGAAGAAAAAAAACACTTGTATTGTTGCTGCATAACAGCATTTTTTTTCACACTGAAAATTGATCAAAAATTGATAAAGGAAGTGATCAATTCTGTAAATAGAATCTATAAAGGTAATGGGTCTTGGTATCTTAACACAGCACCATTACATTTCTGTCATGTCCTGGTTGATGGATTGATATCTTGCTATCCTGCAGGCCAGTGTGAAATTATTACATCAGATACATTTTAACCCTGCACAGTAAATCAGTAAATACTTGAAAATTAATTTGCAGGAGAATGGTTACATTCTTTGACTAAATATTGGCATGAGTAACGTAGCAGTGCACATATTTATATAACAGATACACCTGAACAGAGATGCTATAAATGTGTGTGCCATTCACAATCAGTTTAGTCTATGAATGGAGTTTTGTACAGGTGAGTCAACAAGCATGTGTCACATGCAGTTCACAGTTCCCTTAAGGTAAGTATTTTGCAATGAAATCTCCGTTTAAGGTTGTAGAGTTACATTTAGGTTTATGTAAGTATTAGCTGCCTCAAGAACATGAACACGAGCCAATAATGTCCTCTGAAGTAATGAAAACTCTACTGTGTGAGTGTACATATGCGTGTGATGCAGGGTTCACTTATGTAACAACCACAAGACATAGTCAGTGGGAGGTTGAATTCGAATTACAAATTGAGGAAGAGAGCAAGAATAAAGCAGAGAAAATGAGACAGAAAGGAACCACAGATGGAGCATTTTATACAGCATAAGTAAGACAGGGCTTTAAAACTGCTCAAGTTTTTAAACGAAAAAAAACCAAACATATGCATGTTTATTTTAAGTAAAAAAGAAAACATCTTATACATAACTGAATTACCAGAGGTATCACTCCACACACAGAGAAAGCCAGTGAGACAGACAGAAAAACCCTTGCAGAGTCAGTGCTCAGAAGTGGCCTTCTGTGATCCCTGCCACTTCCAAACAGCATCAGGAAAGAGTGTTGCTCTGGCCGCCAGCCGGGCTGTCGCCATAGGGACCCAATTCAAAGAACCCCCAGCCAAACCATTTGAAAGATGTGGAAGGGGGTGGGGGGCTTGAAGATGCTAAGACCCAGCAGTGTGGAATCAGTGCTTAAAGAGTGCATATACTGCTAGCATCCAGCCCACTAATCAAAGCTCCTAGTTCCTCTTTACATGGTCTGTGCTTTCGTCACTGTCTCTATTTCTATTATCTCCCTTTCTTTCCGTCTGTTACTGACTTTGAAGTTGTTTAAAGTGAGATGAGAATCCCAAATTTCCTCAGTGGGTTGACGTCTGTCTTTGGCTCTCTCTCTGCCTGTGTCTTGTTTCCCCCCTTAGCTCAGAGAGAAGAATTCAAAGTGTACTCTTAATGGCTTACATGTGTTTCGATTAAGAAGCTGGCATGCACTTCCCATTTTAATGGGCTTTCTGTGCTCTTATTTCACTGCTGGCTTCGACTATGTGGTGGGGATTTGGAGGTAACAGCTTTTAATTGCCAGGCTATGGCAGGAATGTGGTTAGTCAGATGGCAGGAATGTGCCATGACACACATATATTTTTTTGGACTCTCTGATTCATATGTGGGCACAGATGTTCCAACAATATGGACGGCGCGTACACATGCTTACAGAAAATGCATGTGGTACGAGGTCAAGTTAGGTAAGAGAGGAGGCATGCAAACTGTGCCGTAGCGAGACTTGTGTGACGAGGTTTGATGTGATTAAACACACCATCTTTAAAAAAATTTGTCCTTCGTCTATTCAAGAGAAGGATTTTGAATTAGCAGGATGAGCAACCCTGTTCTTGTTATGCTGGCAGGGTTTTGGAAACAGCCTTGAGAATGAGTAGAGGCATCTTGAGAGAGGAAATCAGTCCTTGTAAGCATCAATGACACCTGTACGGCCACTGTGGAGTGTTCAGCGTACAAATCACACACTATATTTACGAGACTCTTAAGTTTACTTTGGAGGAAATATAAAAATCTTCCTGTTTAAATAAAGCCACTAAAACATACTCGGGTTTGACGTCTGAAATGAATAATGTGAAGTAAGCTTAACACACGCTGTCTCAGTTTGTATGAAATAAATGATAAGACCTAAATTACACCCTTAAAATGAGAGGATATTTTAAACTCCCAGTCAATTTACCATTTACACGCACTCTCTGTAGCAACATGAAACAAACAAAAATATGGATGTAATTTTTGGGTGATTCATGTATGTTTAAAAATTAATTGCCATCCGTGCGAACACATATAATCCCACGAAAAGAGTATAAAAACTGACAGTCAAAAGGATTTTTAATTTTACAGTATATACACAAGGCCCTCCTGCTTACTGTCACTCTGTTTTTCACTCGCTTCTCTCCCTCAGTAAAATACTTTGCAGGCCCAAACCACCCTGCGGTTAACAAAAAAAGAAAAAACGCACTGGGTGTAAAATGATCCCAGCCCTGTAAAATTAGAAAAAGGGGAAGAAGAAAAATGAGCGCGCCCAATGTGGCATGTGAACTAATGATGGGTTGGTGAGGTGCTGGTTTCGGTGGAAGAGCAAGGAGACCAGCGATGCATGTGACGCGATGTTCACCTTTCGTCCGGCGTACTGTTAAAGAGGGATGTGCCCGGGTCGTTAGCAGCATGCCAACGGGGTCACTCCAGGACATGTGTGTAGGGTGCTTGGTGCTTGAAACAGCACTGGGAAGAAACAGGGTGGAGAAAACTTAGAGGGCTGATAGAGTAGAGAAGAAGGACGAAGACGGAAGGATTTAATAAGATAAGTATAAGATCAGGTGAGAACAGGACTGCAGAGCAGACAACGATGGACAAATGTATTTGTCAGGGCAAAAGAAAGAAGGACAGAATGTGCACATAAACATGTACGCCCAGTCACACACACATGCACGCACGCACGCATGCTCACATACTCGCAACCACTCCAAGTCACCCTATTATTATCATTATGCAAGTGTGACTGCAAATGGTCCCCCTGAGCAACAACAGGACTGAGCAATGAGCCTATAAACAGATATGCGTAGCAGCGTTGGCATTTTTGATGAGGCAGCAGCCATGAACACACACAAACACACAACCACACTCACACACACTTGTTCACATACACTCCTATTTCCCTTCGACCTCTGCTCTCTAAGGGAGGGCACTGCGAGCACACAGCCTGCCGTAGGGACTGAGCGACAGTGTGCCCAGCTGCATGCCAACTGCGCCTGCGGGCTGCCCTAACCCATGCACCCAAGGGACCAAGCAGCCTCTGCTACTCTCTATATCACCCTCCCTTCCGTTCCTTCTCTTGCTCCCCCCACTTCCCCCCACCCCCCGAGCTCCTCACTGCCCTTCTCTTTCTCCCAATTGTTAGTCTCTCTCTTTTCTTCCTTTTCCTTGCTTTCTTTTTCTCTCTCCAATCCATCTTTCTTTCCCTCTTACGCTTAGTTCCAAGCCCAGAGAGTGAGTGACAGGCTGTGAATTGCTCTGAGGCTATACCCAGATAAAAGGAGATGCACAAGCATACGCAGGCAGATACACACACACACAGACATTTCATTGGGAATCATATCCACTGTCACATAGACAGACACAAGTCCTGCCATTCCGGTGCCGGTAAGAGCAATACACACTCCACACACTTGAATGTGGAGTGACAATCTCTTTGTCCAGTCTTCCCCCATGTCTGTGTGCTTGGTCAGTCCCTGTAATGGTACCCAGCATCCATCTGTGTTTGTGTGTGAGTGCAAGAGCAAGACAGTGAGGAGAAAGAGGGAGAGAAAGCGTGGGTGTGAGACTGAGACAGACAGAGACGGGGAGAAGGAGAGACAGATTGAAAAAGAGAGCATGTGTGCATGAAGGCTACATATGTGTGTGTCTGTGAGAGCGAAAGAGCACTATTGCATCTCGCAGTGTGCGGTGTCAGGTCTGGCTGTGTGAGCTGACACTGATTATAGTTTTCACAGCTCACTCTCATCACAGGCAACTATAGCCACGGCCAAAGCCCTATATTTCAAAAAGTTGCAACACTGTGCAGGATCCAGAATTGCTTTGAAACCTACAGCTTGGCCTAAAAATAGAGCATTCAGCCCCAATGGGACCTGTATGAACTAATATATTGATACTACCGTGCATGGCATATTGTGATTTCAAGATTGAGGATTACCCTGTTCTAAAGCAAATTTAAATGTTGAAGTGTAGTCTAATTTTTGAGGAGATGATTGTGAAAGCCTTACAGATCTATCACCTAAGGCTGGATACTGCAGTTTAGTGCACGCTACAAAAGATGCTTAACAGGACTAGGACTAGTCTATTTTTAACTTTGATTGATTAGAGTCTTTAAATTTGTTAAGCTTCCTACTGTAAATAAATATGTACAACTGGGTGGTATTTCTGATTGTTTTTAAATTTTCAAAAAAGTATTATAATAAATATTTATGTGATTTAGTGTAGTCTAGTGTATTATATTTTATACAGGAGTTTTTGTGAGTTTTTGAGATTTCATTCATCATTGCATCATTGCAATTTCAAAAAAAATTCAAGATGCAGAAAATATGATAGACATTAAAACTGTAATATTTAATTTTTGTTTTTTTAATGTGAGGAGGTTCAATAAAAACTCTTATTTTGTAAAACGTCTTTTTTACGTTATGCTATTCATTTTATCTTTAACTTGTGGGTGATATTAGTTGTTATTTATAACTTTGTGGAGAAAACTCTATGTAAACATGATTTATTATTGGTATAATAATCGTATATAGTTGGAGCACCACCAACCAAAAGCATCCACACAAACACTTTTCTATGTAAAACAGTTCTGGCCTGGTCCTGTTGAGACACATGCTCCTGTCTTTTGTGCCCGATGATAGGCCGAACAGCAGAGTGTATAATTATTGTAACAAGCCTTCTGTCTTACCCTGTATACACCAATGACGAGGAGGCATTCAGAAAAAACAAACAGTGACACTGATGACTGATGCCTGCTCTTAGTTGCTCACATTTAAAGGCTACCAAACCATGAGACTCCTTTCTCTGTGTGGACTTTTATTTTCCTTTTCATGTGCTCTCTCTTTTCAGTGTCATTGACTGCTTTATGCCAGATATAAAAAGCGATGCATGACCAACGAAGCGCATAATGGGCAGATTTGACTAACGTGTCGGTGCAGAGGAGTGAAAAAGAGGAGGGAGCGAGGGAGGGGGAGAGGAAGCAGAAGGGAGAAGAGGGAGGAAGGTGAAAGGAAGTGGGAGATAGGAAGACTGAGGGAAAGGTAAAATATTTATTTTTTTGTTAAAGGGGGTGGTGGGGGGAG
Organism: Copadichromis virginalis; assembly: GCF_057382275.1. Classification (NCBI taxonomy): domain Eukaryota; kingdom Metazoa; phylum Chordata; class Actinopteri; order Cichliformes; family Cichlidae; genus Copadichromis; species Copadichromis virginalis. The sequence continues at coordinate 28,424,492 of NC_140628.1, forward strand.
ACAGAGCCAGAGGGTGGTGACCTGTGCCCTACCCTACAACAGAGGTGGCAGCCCTGGCATCTGCAGGCACAGCAGGCATCAGATGACATGCAACACGATTCACGGCCTGTGACTGAAGTAGATTGGACCGGCACATTCATGCTGAGTTGTGGTGGAGAGACGCTGCTGTCATATAAAGTGACTCTCTGTCAAATAAAAACAGATGATAAAGTGAGTGGACGTCCAGTCTGAATCAGTGTGAATCATGGCAGAAGCAACTATAAGCCAAATCCAGACAGGCGTGGTGGTAAATTGGGACCAGCTCGACTCAAAACTCGTGCTGGCTCAATGAGAGATCGAACAGAACAAGCATTGACAGTCCAGCCATGCATCACCCTCTCAACCTGACTCACCCAGATTCGATTGAAGCTGACGTGACCGAAGCTTCAGACCACATAGAGAATCTTTGCTCTGAGCTTAACTCTCCGCTCTGTCATGTGAATCACGTACACCATGAGCATAGTTGACTCCAGCTGATGTGTGCTGACATGTAAGTGCCCATAGTGTGAATGTTAAATCCAGCACTGTGCTTCTGTCATCCATGTGTAAGCTGTATGCTGTGTATCTGTACTTTGCATTAATCCCTGCTGGAGATGATGTAACGGGAAACTAACACAGGTCAAATATTGTCCAGAGCCAACTACAATCCTCTGCATACCGCAGTAGGGGTGGTGTTGGTACATCACAGAGTCAGAGTCTCCAGAAATGTCTTCGAAGCGTCAACATGATGTTTACACTGCAAGATATACAGAGGCTCCCATAATAAAACTCGCAACCTTCACGAAACCTTGATAAAATTTTTTGAAAGGTCCTAGTTCCAAAAGTGAAACCACTGAATCAAAACACGCATTATACCAAAAATAGAATCAAAAAGTAGTATCGAGGGAATAGAAAACAAGCCAGAATTAGTCAGGGAATAAATAAAAGATCAATGTACAACGTGCAGAATATAAAATATTGAATTTACAGGTAACACAGAGGTATCTCTATCTCCTATTATGTCTTTAATTTCAAATTGAAGAGTGCATTTAAAAGCAAAATAAGGAAAGTGTTGGATTATATCAGTCACAGCTGTTGCTCAGAACTTTTCATTTCATTTCTTTGAAAGTGCAACGCCTTCATTGCTGCCAACCGAAAAATAAGCTTGGAGCTCAGTCTGTTTTCACACCCTTCCACACCTGGCCAATTACTCTCAAAAGGTGACTGTCAATTTTTCTGTTTTTGAAAGTCAAACTAGAATTACATCCCCACAGTTATATCCTTCTGCCAACCAGCCCAGTTGCAGTTTATATCCATGTAATAAATGCAGTTAAGCCTTTGAAGGATTTTTAAAAAGTATTAAGTGTAAGCTTGGCAAATTAAGTTAATTTATGATGGCAGACAAGGCTTGAAATCTAGATGTTCCTGCCACAAATTTTAAAAGGTGGATGTTTCACACACACATCTCCTGCCTGGTAACATAGAAGATCTATACAGTCAGAACAGGCTCAAGATGACAACTCAAAAGCAGCAGCACCAAATTAGTATCAGACTCTTCTCTCCCCCTGTCACACCACCCCTCTGCATGTCCTCCTTCGCTACTGCCATGAACCTTTTCTGTGGTCTTCCTCTTTTCCTCCTGCCTGGCAGCTCCTTATTCAGTATTGTTTGTCCAGTGTATCCATTTTGTTCAGAGTCGCCAAATTTAAAGCTCTTGCTCACCTCAAAATTCCTGCATTTAATTCTCTCGTTCTCTCTCTTAACATGCCTTCCAACTTTCCTCTTCCTTTGTCTTTGGCTAACATTAGCACAATTTCCACCCTGTTGAACAACAGCACTGACCCAGTATGGAAATCTCTTTCTCGATTACCCACATTTTTGATTTAGCAAAGATTGTACAGTGGCTGCCTTTCCTTCCACAGTCAGCACTAGGTCCAGTGTGAAATATGCTTTTCTCTGTTCCTGTGGTATGGCATTGATAGGCCATCATAATCTCCCAGTGAAGCTGACCTTTGGCAGTTTGGATTTATTACATTTTATTCTATTAGACATATTGGACAACGGATGTTGAATATGAAACTGCCAGACAGGGCGAAAAGAAGAAGGCAACATAGGAGATTCAGATTGGATATAGTGAAGGATATGCAGAGGGTTCCTGTGACAGAGGAGTATGATAGGGATGGGGGGAGATGGAGGCAGCTGATCCTCTGTGACGAGCCCTAAAGGGAGCAGCTGAAAGAAGAAGACATTTGTTGAAGTTTTTAGATAACTAGCATTTTAATTTTAAAATTCTGGCCAAAATCTGTTGTGTGGGGTATAACAGCCTTGACTTGGCCACCAATTTCTAATCACGTTATGCTTCAGTCTCTGTGGAGGTTTGTGCCAAATTTGAAGAAATGCCTTCAGGGTGTCCCAGCGATATCAATGCACATACAGAGAGACGGACAAACAGCTTGAAGGCATAGTGCCTCATGTCATGACTGTCATTGATACAGTTGCATAAAATCTGGGCAAATGAAAACCCATTATCAAATCTTCGAAATTACGACTTTTTTCTTCAGTATTTGAGGTCAGAGGCATGTTAGTCTCAGAAAAGGAATAAAGTGGAGATTTAATTATAATATCTTTTTTAAAAAATGGTGACATCATTATAAAGTCATAGAAGACTAGCATGCTACTGTGGAGACATCTTGGCAACTTGGCATCATCTGCTTAGCTGTGATTCATACTCCACTACATGTGCTGCAGATAGTTCTGACAGTGTGATAAACAACAGTGTCACTCTACTGGACAAACTCTGCTATAACAAGATTTCTAACTTAGCTGAGCAACTTTTGCTGCACAATATTGGCCAGTATGACTGGCCGACCAAAGTATTAGTCAGGGTCTAATCAATACTGATGAAAATTGACATTTCTCTTTTAATTTCTACTATTAAATGGCTTGTTATGCCATCATCACTGATTGGCCTTTGCCATCAAAATAATGCACCCTAATTTCTAAACTGGAATTCCCCTCTCGCTCCTGATGAACTGTTGTGGTTTTGATTGGCTCCAGATGTCTGCCTTGTTGTTGTTTCCATGGGTGGCCAGTGAACACCACGCACACATAGTGGAAGGAATACTGGTTTGTGGGCAGACAAGCATGCAAGGAGCAGGTGTATGGTATAGTGGTGCCGTTCTAGTCCCCACCCCCGGGTCCTCCACTTTTTAATGACTATGGTACTACCCTCAACTGTGGCTTTGCCCCACCCCTCCTGCCTCTCTGAGCGCTTGAAATGTGCCAGCCAGATGTTCGGGGCTTACACCTGTAGGAGACAGTCTTTGACATGATCTCTGTGGATGCGTGATGAGCACCCAGACATGTATATGAGCGCATATGCACGGCTATGGACCTGAATCCAGATGTAAATACATCCATGTGACCAGCAGAAGTGCATTCTCACAGACATGCCAACAGATGGATCTGCAGACATGAGCCAACATGTAGACACACAGCAGACAGACTCAGTCACACACAAACTGCTCCATCTTTAACCCCTCATTTATCACAGCTCACTCACCTACAACTTGACTCCGTGAATTTCATGGCGCTGTCGAGCCTGCGAGGCATTCAGCACATGCCACCCTGGTGCTATACACCTCTCTCCCACAACTCGCTCTCCCTCTGTCTCCTTTTCTCTTTCGATATTGTGTGCCATTAAGCTTCAGCATTTTGTAACTGGAGACTGACTGTCTGGCTAGTATAAGCTAATGGAGAAGAGCGAGTGTATAGAGAGACTATAGAAGAGACAGTCTTGCCTCCTTGCATGCTGCTGTCAGAAAGCATACGGCCCTGATTAACGACAACAGCCACAATAGCTCTTTATGCATTCTCTTCCCACTGCTGGCCTGCTGCCAACTCACCCTCAGGGAAGGAAAGGTATACACACTGTGAGAAGTGCATGCGCACATGTGTGTGTATGTGTGCACGCAACAGAGACAGAGCGGGGAAGGTGAGGTATGTTTAATGTTCTGATTTTGTGTGAGTATGAGAGATATAGGTGCAAAAGGGACCATTCAAAAAGTCCTAAAGAGAATAATCCGACCCTGCAAATCTGCTTCACAACTCTTTTGTCTCCCGTCCTTGCTGCGAAATAACATAAAAAATAAAGAGCTACTTGCTGCAGCATATTATATCTAATGTCTATCAACAACTCTAAAAACAACCTTAATGTAACCCTTGTTCTAAGCAGTAAAACGAGAAGGGACTGTTGTACCAAATATAATTGGGAGTCGGATGAAAATAGCCCTAAAACTTTACATCTCTTTTAGGTTGTGGTTTGGGTCTCAAGTCTACACAAATGCTGAATACTTGTGGGTGCGTGTGTTCACTTGTGCATGTGTAAATGTATGTGTGGCTAGCTAGCAGCTATCTCCCCTCGCTCCTAACACAGAAAGGTTGAGAAGAGCCATCTTTCATCTCCTCTGCATCATCACAGCGTCTGCATTATTAATGGCCCTGATTACTGTAATCAAAAATTCTTATTTATTTGGAGGAGTCGGAGGAGGGGGAGGAGGCAGCGAGGCCTGGGCTTCTCTCTCCAGACAAAAAACCTTTGGTCTCTAGCTTTAATTTTTCAGAAATAGGAGATGCTGCAGTGCCCTATCTTCCCCAAGTTCAGAGCTAAGCTAGTTAGGCGCACATAAACATGCAAATACGGAGGCACAGACATTCAAACTTTTCTCTCTCAGTCTTTGAGCATCATGTACATTTAGACACACAAACATGCAGCCACGCTGAGACGCATATATGCGCTCACACAGGGAAGTAACTGTCAATAATAGCGTCTTAACGAAGACAATCATCTAGACCTCTAGACAGCCACCACGATAAAAAGAAGAATGCACTCATCCCTGCCTTTCATGTGGTTTCTCTCCTTCAGTAGAGTCTGCCTGTCTCCTTGCTTTCTTCATTCTCCTCCTCCTCCTCCCTTGCTTCCTCCACCATTCACTCCACCCTGTCTAATCTTTCCAGGCACTGCCATTTGCATGCAAATAGTCCATTACCCAGTGGCAGGGAGACACAGCCAGGAGCTCACTACGAGGTAATCAAGGACAAAAGAAGTGCAGGGGAGATGCAGGAAAAAAGGGGGAAAGAGAGAAAGACAGCGCGGAGAGAGCAGTGAAAGATCACAGGTGAATTAACATTAAGAAAGAAAGGCATTGAGAATGAGGGAAAGAAAGAAAGGAAAGAGTGGTGAGGCAAGGAGAGAAAAAAATACAGTGAAACCAGCAGAGAGGTGATATGTTTGAAGAGGCGATTGGAGGCGAGGATCTTTGTAATGTAAAAGTTACAAGTTGATGACTAAAATGAGTGCAGCAGCAGAAGGATCAAAGAACACTTTATTGCAGCTTGTCAGCCTGTCAATCTTTTGCAGGTTTATGAAAAAACAGTCTGTTACCCTGAAGTAAGCATCCAGAGGAAAGGTTTCTCCGTACATGTTTTGTCTGCTTTTTAAAAGCAACTTCCAACAAACAGTTTGTCACTTTGGCAGTGCCCATAAAAGGGCAAATTTGTAACGTTTGAAAAAGGTACATTGGAAAGCAATTAAAGTCATACCTTGACATTTTGAATATGTTTAGTTATTTTTGTCAACAGATATTTTTCACATTGAGGAACCACACTGCAGTTTCTGAAGATGGTGTTCACACTGTTAACATTCATACAATCTTTTTAACAGTTTTTTTTTTTTTTTAGCAGGCTCAATTCGTGATGATGCTCAAGGACAAATGCAGAGACATTTATTCATGTTGGGCCAACTGTTGCTGAAAACATCTGTTAAAATGTCAATGTCAAATAATGTCAACCCATCCCTTTAAAGTACAAATTTGTCCCTTTAGGTTAAGTATCTCTAATGACATTCCCGTATTATGGATACAATATGTACTCCAGGTTGATGAATGGTTTAAACCCAAAGATACTTAGATTATTATCATTTAATCTCAGGAAAAGCACAAATACTCTCAGAAGCAAATGTTTGCATTTTTGCTAAAACCAATTATAATTATAAGTGATAAAAGCATAACATGAAACTAAAAATCTGTTTTATTCATAAGGCTAAGGACTAGATTTACCAAGGGTTAAAATTGGAGTAATATTGCAATTCCAAAAATCCAGGGTTTTTGGGATGATCCACTGACAATAGGTTAATTCATAAACACAGAAGCCAGTTCATTTTTTTTTATCATGACCAATGCAATCATGCATGATCAGTGTAAATTAGCAGTTCAAAAGCAAGCAGACCAGATTAGATGACTAATAAGCTAACAAAAATACAGTGTAAGTTTTATGCATGTGTTTCTCTCTGAAATCAGCGTGGCATTTCAACTCAACGGGAGGCAAATCATGGAGTATTAATATTTTCTGATACAAGGGCAAACCCCTCTAAAAAATTTCTGGGGATTGTCGGGGGTCTTGAATAGGTGCCCTATGGATAAACCTAACATTGAAGACAGATCGCAAGATTTATCCAGAGGAAGGCTGCCTTATTACAGACCTAAAATCTATGTACAACAGCTATCCTATGGGATGTGCAATAGACATTTACCATCAGATACCAACCCAAATGCATGTTAAAAAAATGTACTTTTACTGTGCAATGTGTTTAAATGTGCTCATAGCTCTTGTTCTTTTTTCTGCAAGTTGTATAAAGTCAATTTTTAATATTGCAACATTCAGAAATTGATATTCCACACTTCAGATGTCTGTTCATTTGATAGCTGTAATAATATGTAATATTTTTTAATATTGCAGACAAAAAATATCTATAAGTCTCTTTGTGATGTGTCAATTTGTGCAGAGATCTGTGTGAATGTGTGTTGATGAGGAAAAGTTGCACAGATGCTTTTGCGCTCTCATTCCTTTTCTTTCTGCACTAGTATCTGTGTGCAAACCTTAGTAAATCACATATGTATAATTTATTCAAATACTCTCCTCCCCAAAATTTGCTCTGTGAAAAGGCAACTCCAGGTTTCTAGGGAAACTAGAAATATTTATACAATGACGCCAACCACAAAAGGACTGTGCATTTGACTAGTGCCTCTTACCGACAGCAGTTTTGTTTTTGTTTTTGTAACAGAAGACCTGGCACACGACCTTTAGTAAGCCTGACCCTAAAACTGTATCACTAAACTAGCATCTTTGGGTCAGCACTTTGCTAACCTTAACAGGTGAATATAATCACAATGACAACTGTAGCCTTTTGATTTATAAAAGGTGTAATACTTAACTTGTTATTTTTGCCTGTTAGACTTAATTTTAAGATATTTCAGGATGAATCAGAATAACACGGCCAATCCTAGAGCTATGCAGTGCGTACAGGTTCCAGGATTTGCTATATTTCTCTATTTTATGCTATCTCCCTGACTGTTTAATCTCTGCTATGTCTGACAAACTTCTGCACAGTGTGCACTCACACGTACATGCACAAAACTGGAAGATATTTAGGGTTCAGTGTTTTACCCAAGGACTGTTCAGCACATAGATGGAACTGCCAAACCTGGACAAACAGCTCTAGCTTTCCCACTGTGCCACAGGTATTGGAGTTCTGCTGTTTTTCCTTCTTGCTTTTCACACATTTTAAATGGTAAAATAATAAAACTTATTAGGAGATCCAGATATGCGACCATGTTTTCACGTTTTTCCTAAGTGTATAAATTTTTTCTTCTTGTCACTGAATTTGAAACTATTCCAAAATAGCACAAGAAGCTTTCCCACCAGAACAGCTCCACTTGCAGGGTCGCTGCAACAAAAGCTGCTTGAATCCAAAACCAAAATCACTCTAGCTTGTCACTTGCACGGAAAATAAGATTGCCTTCTAATTATGAAAATGCTGCAAAAAGATGATGACATCTCAGGGAAATATCTTAAAAAGTTGAGGATTTCAGTCTGCTGCCCCGCATGGTTTGTACTTCCGTCCTTCTAATTTACCGGCAATCACAACCTATGTAGCCCCTCCAGGCTTTTGTTTCGTTTGCATATATCTTTATAACCCAATACCTTGTCTGGCATTCAGTGCTTCTTTTTCTCTCAATAGATGCTTAAAGTACCTAAACTTCTTCTCATGAGTGAAGAAGAAGTGCATGAACGTCAAAGGAAATGAGCCCCCACTGCCGGCACCACCTCGGAGCCCCTCCTGCCTCCCCATTCCTCCTCCTCACTGCGAAGCGGTTGATTGCGGCCCGTTTGATGTCCTAAACGCAGCGTGCTAAGATTTGCTCTCTGTTCCTCGCCGAGCCCGTTTGAAGCTCTGCATGAGCGACACACATTTTCAACGTTACACTCTGCTAAAACGGGCAATTATTTTTTTCCCCCTTTTTTTATGTTCGGCTTTGGAATCGCAGCGCATAAGGAGGTGGTAGAGGAGAGAGACAGGGAGCGATGACTTGCACCCACACATCCCTCTAACTAAGACGTAAATATGCATGGTGCAAAGACCTTTCTTCTAAGACAGGCACTTCACCGTTTTCTAAACTTTTTTGCTTTTTTCTGTTACAAGTATTACTGAAATTACACCTCCTGCAGATTTCACCAGCATGCACCTATTAAGACCCATATATTACTGTCAGTAGTGCTTGGTTGAACCTGCCTCAACCACTTCTCAGCATCTCTGCGCTCTTTCATAAGCTTCCTGTGTCAGTCGTGGGAATATAAAAGATTTCTCCGTGATACAAGTTGTTGTAAAGGGGTTTATTCAATGTACGAAGCGCTGCTGAAGCCGCCCCAGGCTCGGTTCTTTCTACACCCACTACAGCAGCTCCAAGACAGTGGCTTGGAAAAAAAAAGCTCTAGCCTTGGACCTGCTCCTCACCCACCCACTCATCTCTATGTGAAGCAAGGTTAACGTTTATGTATCTTTATCAATTTACAGACTTGCGTTTAACACATAGCTGATCCACAGCGCTTTCAGACTGTGATATCACCTTGGTTGGAAATTCAGCTTGACATATTGTGGCACACTGGTAACATATGCCAACACACACGCACCCAAGAATGCGTACACTGAGACACACAATTCTCTCAGCGCTTGGCCATTGCCCAGCATTGCACTCCCCTTTTATGACCTTGCTTTATGGTTTAGTTAAAAAGTAACAGTCCCTTTATAGGTCATTAAAGACAAAATAAAAGACAGCAGACGACTTGCAGTGGATAGAGGAATGAGCAGACGCCAGTCGGATTGGCTTGAAACACACTCACACGCATAAACACACAAAAACAAGTGTATACAAGGGTGCATCCAAGGCCGAGGGTTGTGACCCTCTTGGTGAGAGTGAAAGGCTGAACATTACTACTTTGCACATCATTACCCTGGTCTAATATTGTGTCATGATAAAGTGCAGGGATGAACAGTACAAACACACATGCAGAATTACATATATCACCAACACTCTTTTTTAAATGGATAAGTGCAGCAAATAATATACAAGAGGCTGCTAACAGCAGACATCGTGGCTGGCACTCACAATTCACATGCAGTTTCATCCTTTTAGGTTGAATCTCTCTTATTCTCCCTCTCTTGCCCCCTTCTCATTCACACACACTTTGACCTGTACGTGATGGCAAAATGGGCATGATTAACTGTACAGAAATGTCAGCTGAGAATAATGGCTGAAATGTAATTACTGAGTGAATACGGTCCGTGGAGAGATGAGTAAGACGCAGAGGAAAGCAGAGACATTGAGCGAGAGAAATACAGAGGGAAAAAAATAATGCAATTGCATTCATTGAGTATATTAGGTCTGTGAGTGAGTCTCTTTGTTAGAACAAAGTTATTAATACATGGTTAAACCCAATTTTGTGATCATTTTTGCTTCATTCAAGGTTTATGTGCTAGGAAATACATATATTTATGTATTCATACATAAAATCTGTAACATTTATTTATACTCACGCATTCTGTTGCTTTGTGTATTTCCAAACAAGCATATGCACTTGTTTGAATGAGTTACAGAGATCTGTTTGAACTGCTCCCTATATCCAATCAGCTACATCATTGAGGGTGACTCAGCAGTGTCATTAGAACAACTTAAGTTTCTTTCTGCCATTGTTAATTATAATGCATATGCTCAGTGATGTACACATATACCAAAGTGATTCGCCACTTATAAAGGATTATAAAGCACAGAGCACTTTTGACAGTAAGTAGGGAAAATAATTGTGCTGGTTTGTATGGAAAACGTTAGTTCTGCCTCAGATATCTTTGTGACTATATATAAATATGTCTCATTAAGTGTAATGTAGTGAGATTGATGTGTGAAGAATGGTGGTGTGTATACATGCATATCTGCCTGAGACAAACACGTGCAAACCTTTTTGTATGCTTTCACATTGTAAGTTTGTACAATAGTGCACCGTTTAATGTGCAGTATTGTATGTGTGACAGTGATAAGAAAGAAAGAAAGAAAGAAAGAAAGAAAGAAAGAAAGAAAGAAAGAAAGAAAGAAAGAAAGAAAGAAAGAAAGAAAGAAAGAAAGAAAGGCTTAATTACAGAGGTGATTATAAAAAAATCATCTATACATGAGAAACTGCATAATTCAATCAATCTCCTTTTAAGACATTTTTAGAGTGACAGTGTGAAGTGAAGCTTTGCTATTGGTGTTTAACGGTTGACATTAGTGTGTGTTGTATCAACATGTATCAACATGCACATGTGGACCTTTTTTTTTTTTTTTCTTAATCGTTTGCATTCAGGTGCAGAGCTCTCTCCGGCTCTCTCCCTCTTCCGCTCTCTCCTTCTAGCGCACTCTCACTCTCTCTGATCACCTCTCTCTCATTTAACCGACCATTGAGAGATGGGGGCGGGGGTGGGGGTTGGTGGTGGGTGGAAGCAGGGAGCAAGGCCATAGTCTTATTAGTGATAATGAGAGAGAGCCACTCTGCCAATTTACATCCGTAATCTGATATTAGCTGCTGCCACCCGCACTAAGGGAGCACATACACACATAAGCACACAGATGTACACAGGCGTGCACACATTTGTAGGCAGACACAGAGGCGCACATTCTCACACATTTAGAATTAGTTATTCATATTTATGAAAAAGAAAAGAGTGGAATAGCTTTTAAGTGAACACTACAGTGCAGAGGACAAAGGAAATATGCTCCAACTTCTGAAATACACCAAAACTACACACACACACACACACACACACACATATATATATATATATATATATATATATATATATATATATATATATATATATATATTGCTCCGGCTGGAGACGGAGCAATACTGGAAGAGCATATGGGAGAAGGATGCAACCCATAACGGCAATGCTCAGTGGCTAGTGGATCTGAGGACAGACCACAGCGACCTCCCTGAACAGGGTCCAGTAACCATCACAGTGGCAGATATCCAAGAAAGGGTCTCCAGTATGAAGAGTTGGACAGCACCAGGGCCCGACATGGTTCACGCCTACTGGCTGAAGAAGCTGACTGCACTCCACGAGCGTCTGGCAGCACAAATGAACCAGCTGCTAGTTAACGAGAGACACCCGGAATGGCTAACTGAAGGCCGGACGGTCCTGATCCCCAAGGACCCCAAGAAGGGACCGGTCCCCTCCAACTACCGACCAATAACCTGCCTCAGTACTACATGGAAGCTCCTGTCAGGCATCATATCGGCTAAGATGAACAGGCACATGGGTCAATACATGAGCGGGACACAGAAAGGAATTGGCAAGAATACCAGAGGTGCAAAACACCAGCTACTGGTAGACAGAACAATCAGCCGAGACTGCAAGACCAGACTGACCAACCTGTGCACTGCCTGGATTGATTACAAGAAGGCCTATGACTCAATGCCCCACAGCTGGATACTGGAATGCCTAGAATTGTACAAGATCAATGGGACCCTAAGAGCCTTCATCAGGAACTCAATGGGGATGTGGCGTACAACACTAGAGGCCAACTCCAAGCCCATAGCACAAGTTACCATCAAGTGCGGGATCTACCAAGGAGATGCTCTGTCCCCACTGCTGTTCTGCATAGGCCTGAACCCCCTCAGTGAGATCATTAACAAGACTGGCTACGGATACCGACTACGGAACGGAGCAGTTGTCAGCCACCTCCTGTACATGGATGACATCAAGCTGTATGCCAAGAGTGAACGAGACATCGATTCACTGATCCACACTACCAGGCTATACAGCAATGACATTGGAATGTCGTTCGGACTGGAGAAGTGTAGTCGGATGGTAACAAAGAGAGGGAAGGTAGTCAGAACTGAGGGGATTGAACTACCAGAAGGCAACATTGCAGACATAGAGGACAGTTACAAGTACCTGGGGATCCCGCAGGCAAATGGGAACCATGAAGAGGCCGCTAGAAAGGCTGCAACCACCAAGTACCTGCAGAGGGTCAGGCAAGTCCTGAGGAGTCAGCTGAATGGTAAGAACAAGATCCGGGCCATCAACACATACGCCCTGCCCGTGATCAGGTACCCTGCTGGGGTAATAGGCTGGCCAAAGGAGGAGATAGAAGCCACTGACATAAAGACAAGAAAGCTCCTGACCATGCATGGAGGGTTTCACCCCAAGTCCAGCACCCTGAGGCTGTACGCTAAGCGGAAGGAAGGGGGCCGGGGACTGGTGAGTGTCAGCACCACAGTCCAGGATGAGACAAGGAACATCCAAGAATACATTGGGAAGATGGCCCCAACTGACCGAGTGCTCAGTGAATACCTCAGGCAGCAGAAACCCAAGAAAGAGGAGGGAGACGAGGAACCATCATGGAAGGACAGGCCCCTGCACGGTATGTACCACCGGCAGATAGAGGAGGTGGCTGATATCCAGAAATCCTACCAGTGGCTGGACAAAGCTGGACTGAAAGACAGCACAGAGGCACTAATCATGGCAGCACAAGAACAAGCTCTGAGTACAAGATCCATAGAGGCTGGGGTCTATCACACCAGGCAAGACCCCAGGTGCAGGCTGTGTAAAGATGCCCCAGAGACAATCCAGCACATAACAGCAGGGTGCAAGATGCTAGCAGGCAAGGCATACATGGAACGCCATAACCAAGTGGCCGGCATAGTGTACAGGAACATCTGTGCCGAGTATAACCTAGAAGTCCCGAGGTCAAAATGGGAGATGCCCCCAAGGGTGGTGGAGAATGACCGAGCTAAGATCCTGTGGGACTTCCAGATACAGACGGACAAAATGGTGGTGGCTAACCAACCGGACATAGTGGTGGTAGACAAACAGAAGAAGACGGCCGTAGTGATCGATGTAGCGGTTCCGAATGACAGCAATATCAGGAAGAAGGAACACGAGAAGCTGGAGAAATACCAAGGGCTCAGAGAAGAGCTCGAGAGGATGTGGAGGGTGAAGGTAACGGTGGTCCCCGTGGTAATCGGAGCACTAGGTGCGGTGACTCCCAAGCTAGGCGAGTGGCTCCAGCAGATCCCGGGAATAACATCGGAGATCTCTGTCCAGAAGAGCGCAGTCCTGGGAACAGCTAAGATACTGCGCAGGACCCTCAAGCTCCCAGGCCTCTGGTAGAGGACCCGAGCTTGAAGGATAAACCGCCCGCAGGGGCGTGCTGGGTGTTTATATATATATATATATATATACATATATATATATGATATGGTTTTCCTTTTCAGTAATGATGCCAGCAAGGTTAAATTCATTGCTTTCCACAACAGGTTCTCTATTGCCATTTCAATAGAGATTTCATCATCCAGTCATGCCTAGCTGTCTGCTTTAAGTGCCATATGGATCTACAAATGGCAATGCACAGCGTTATCCTGTAACAGCACATCTTGCTCTGATATAATCTACTTAGTTCCTCGGCACATCTTCCTTAATGCAAATGAAGAGGAATGATGACTGTCATGTAACTGTGCAGGTTTCAGTTTATTTTATTGAACAGACTGTCACCTGTTTGCAGTTCTTCAAAAAAGTGCAAATGAAGTGACAAATATACAATTCTAATATGATTTTGTTTATATTTGATCATTCCTACTGAATAAAGAAACTGTGACAACACTTAAACGATGATAGCAAGCAATTAACAGCAAGGATGTCTAATGTGCACAAAAGCGGCCTGCCTTTTGTACTTGGTACGCATATCTTATTGATGTTGTGCATCTGTGCATTGAAATCTAAATTTAGTGTAGTTATTTTGGCATGGAAAGCATAAATGCCTGGTCTGGTTATTAAAATGTTGATATTGATCTGGAGTCTGTATTGAAAGGAGGAGATCTTACTTTTTGAAATGTGTAAATTAAACGTGGTTTTATTTATACATGTGTAAACTATGCCTAGTATAACCAATAAATATGTGTTCCTCTGAGATACAGACTAATTCCCCTTTTAGTTATACCTGCCTTTTATGTGTGATGAAGAGTTGATTGAACAGAATTTTTTCTGATTTCTGCTGTAATAATTAAGAAGTGTTAAAAATGCTTTGGCTTAAAAATACAGTAGGAGAAATCTCGTAGGAATCATGTAGGAATCCACATAATTTATTTAACTTCTGTCAGAGTGTTACAGTAATATGCAAAGGTCTTAGAAAATTATACAAAAACTGCACTGACAATCAGTGGCAACAGGCTAGAATTGAACTTTTTTTGATTGTCAATATGTGTGGAGGAGATTAGGAGAGATACAACAAAGAGTGCTACAGCCGTCTTCAAAAAGACATGACATTTAAAGACATGACAAGAGCTCAGGACAAGCGTTCAGGCTGTGTTGAAGAATAAAGGTGTTTTACTCACACACACACACACACACACACACACACACACACACACACACACACACACACACACACACATATATATATATATATATATATATATATATATATATATATATATATATATATATATATATATATATATATATATATATATATATATATATATATATATATGAGGTGTACTGTATTTTTTTAAATTAATTAATTAACTATTAAGTACAGATCATAACCCTAATTTTCTTTATGTGTGTAACTAGTAGGTTGCGGTTAGAGAAAATAAGCAATATGAGGAAATCTGAGCTATAACAGGCTCTTAATTGTGCCATAGTTTTGTAAAGTTTTATAGATCAACATGCTTGGTATGTCTTTAAAACAAAACAAAACAAAAAAGAAAACAACAAAACAATTTCCTTAATATCTTTTTTTTTGTGCTAATGTATTGGTAAGTTTAACCAGATCAATTTTTCCCTCGGTAATCTCATAAAGCAAAACCATTATTTTTTATTTCAGTGATGATGTTATATATAATGGAAAAACCTTTTGATCCAAAAGAGCACCCTTCTTGGAGCCTTTCCAGTCTCCTGTCAGCTTTCATCTCACTGCATTTATTTTGGACCATATGTAAATGTGGATAAAGATGTCTAGTCTTCTGTCAGGGTGCTGAGTCAGAATCTGGCTCCAAATTGGGAAATCTATCATGTAAGAGAGAAAAACACATTAATTGGATTTAAAACAAATATGGTACAATGTGAAGGATTGTAAATAACTTAAAGGCTCTTTCCTGAGCAAAAGACAACAACCAGCCAAACTTTAATTGCATTCCAGCTATTCAGGCAGTATTTTTTCCCCTCTAATATAGGGACCACATTTTGGAATAATCCCTGGGACATTTAAGCCATTTAGTTTTCCCTCTATCGCCTCAGAATTTGTCTTAATCTAACAGTATCTTTTTTACATTTTCCTTTTAGCACCGACTCTGGCTGTATTAACATTACTTAGTGGCTAAACCCTCTTACCTTTGAGTGTGGCGAAAAATACAGCCACTCTGAGCATTGTGGCTGTTTGTGCGCTGCATTTTCTATTTGACTAAGAGTGACTTCTACTTCTCCTTTTCAATATTGTGTGTATCGTCTCCCCTGCACACTGTCAATGTACTGCACTCTTTCTCACCAATTACCTGTCTGTATCTCACAGTCTGCGGCGTGTGATTGAGAGAGGGTGTGAGGTGAGGAGTAAGTGAGAATGTGTGTGTGCGTACCTGCATAAGAGAGTGAATTCACGTGCATGTGTGTGCGTTAATGTGTAAGAATGTGTGTCCACGTCTCATTCTTCTGCCTCTGTTTCCCCTCCGGATCTCATGTATAATTTATGGAACCTCTCATGAATATGCTAATTAGCCGACGTGCAGCGAGAGGTGAGAGGGCTTCCCCTGTTCTATTCTTACATTCCTCTGATGAGAGAGGGGGAAAAAAGAGGGATGGAAAAGATGGAGCGGGAGATAGAAATGGGGGAGAAGCTAAGAAAGAGCGTGTTGCATCTATAGAGAAAGGGAAATAAGTGAAAGAGGGGAAAAGACAAAGGGCAAAGGAGGAAAATGCTGGGAGGAGAGAGTGTGGAAATACATTTATGAAATCCTCAGCATTCAACAAATAAGTATTGTGACAATATGGACTGCGGCGAGCCCATGTTGTGCTATATTGTGTTGGAGACAAATGAATCACCCATGCTGAGGGGACGTGGAGAGGCGAGATTGGAAGAAGTAGTGAGAGAAACGGGGAGATGAGAAGGGGGGAGAAAAAAGGGAGAAATAGTTGTCATTGTTCCATCAGCATTTCAGTCGTGTTTTTGAAAGGCTAGACAGGCGGGCAAATAGCAGCGTTATTCCAGTTTCAATTGCTTCTCCCATAAATAGATGATAGGTGCCAAGTTTCTGAAGAGACACTGAAAAACACCCTTCCGAGTATCATTCTAGACAAAGGCAAAAAGAGGGTGACGCAAGCTCCGAACGCTAATCAGATAAATTGCAGGGAAAGAGAGGTAGATGGTAGAGAGATTAATCCAATAGCTAACAAACTAGCAAACTAAACATCAAACGCTTCATCTTCAAAGTTGCATAACATGAAAAGCCCTTTAAACCACATCTAAACCTTCACAGACAGCTGAGGGAAGATCTCACTCTTCTTTCTTCTCTCTCCTTTTCTCTTGAACTCTCTGTCAGTCTATCTGTAAGCCTGTCTTTCTTTTTGTGTCACTCTCAACCTCTCTCACACTTCATCACTCTCTCTCTCTCGTCCCTCTATTTCACTTCGTTTCACTCTCTCTCTCTTTTACATCTTCCCTCTGGACTGACTCCCATGTGAAATAGTGCATGACACACAGTATGTGTGTGTGTGTGTTTGTACATGCATGCCATTATGTGCACAGTTTTTGCATGAATGCGCACAGATAGCCAAGTGTATGTATGTGCATTTTTCAGTAGCGTGTGTGTGTGTGTCTGCGTGCGTGCATGAGTGCATGTGTGCGTGTGCGTTGACTTTCCTCCTGGCACCCTCTGGGTAGAGAAAGCATTCCAGCGGGCAGCTGATGATTCAGCATCTGTCGCCCTGCTTATGTAAGAGAGCAGACACGGCCAGGATGGCTGACTAGCCAAGTTAGCTGACTGACTGGATGAATGGCTAAGTTATTGACTGATTGACCAACTGACTCAGTAATAAGCTGTCTGATTTACTGACTTATAAAAACTCCCTGACTCAAGTGACTGACTACCTGTCTGATTTCAGATGGTTATAAATGTCAAGATTTAACTTTGAGATATCAATTTCCATGAACAAGCACATAGTTTTAAATCTTTACAGTTAGTAGGCAAAACATATTAAGAATACAAAAGTACAGATAATAACACAAGATAGATTTATTATGTGTTTAGACAGAACTTCAGGCTTATTTTACCAGCTTGGCAGCACCATTACATTAGACACTAATGCACTCAGAACAGTGTTAAAGTGAAGTAAAAATGTTTTATCTTGACTGCAAAATTGGTTATTTTTCCAATGCTAAAAGGAGGCTTTAGACAGAAATAACAGAAATACATCAGTAATGATAAAGAGCTAGTGTACACTGGTCGAATGGAGTATCTAAACATGAGCAATTCTTTACTTTCTGTGCCATCCTGCAAAAAAACTTTAATGCACCTTTAATGCTTCATAGGAACTGAGAATAAGCCCGGTGCTCCTAATCATATGTATTTGATTAATTGATCATCAGCAAGTGTGGGCACCTCTATAATAGCCAGAGTCTCAGAAGCCAAAATCATTCCAAGAGGCAATGTACCAGCAAATTCAAGCCAAGATCAGAGAAACTGCAAAAAACCAAAGAGCTGCTCAGCTAGCATGTTAAATGTTAAACCTCGTACCAGGAAAATAAGAAAAAGACCAAACAAGTATAGTTTGTTGGCCAGGCAGAAGCCTCTTTTTCCTGAAAGAACATGGCAGCACAGTTTAGATTTGCAAAGTTGCATCTGAGCAAATTCCACTACAAATGTGGAGACATTTGGTCATAACACAAAGAACAAACACAGCTTATCAGTACAGACACCTCATACCAACTGTTAATCACAATGGTGCAGAGGTGATGATTTGAGGTCACAGGACGTGGGCACCTTGTAGTCACTAAGTCAAACATGAACTTCTTTGTGTTAGAAAGTATTCTAGAGTCATCTGTCTGACAGCTAAAGCTCAGCTGGGTGGTGCAACTTGACAATGATCCCATGCACAGAAGTAAATCTACAATAAAATGACTGAAAGAGAAAAGAATCTAATGTAATGTTCTAAGTTCTAATGTCCCAGTCAAAGTCCAGAATCATGAGGTCCATTTAGTTTTTCATAAGACTGCTTAGAATCCTGGTAAAACCTTTTTTTTCACATGACTGTATAGCTTGTCTGTCTTTGTACTGCATTAGCTTAGGTACACAGAAGATTCATAACCTGTTCACTGTTTTATCTGTAAAATGTCAGAAAACAGTGAAAATGCATGTTTTTCTGATAATGCTCAGTATTCAGTTCAGTCCCATTAGAAACACAAAGAAAAAGAAAAATTAGTAAAGAACATTTACCAAACTGCTCCTGCTGATTAATGTGATCACTTAATAATCATTCTTATTAGTCAACTAATTGTTGGTGCTTAAGACGTAAACTCAATGTTTGTTTTCATTCCAGTGCAGACCAATCCTGTATTTTATTCCTCTATTTTTTCTGCTGCTTGTTTATTGTAAAATCATCAATTCTAAACTAAAAATGAAGAGAATGTAAGGAAAAAAGTTACAGGCAAAATTCTGTAACTTGTGATTCAGTAAAAAAAAGTAAATAAATAAAAAATGGACATTTCTGAAAAAAAAAGTTTTTGCCCAACTTTATGCTAATGTTTGCAAGAGGTGGTAAGAAAATTAAGGTAAACTCTGCAGAGAGACTCACCGGGGAGAGGACTTTATAAAACAGCACAGATGAAGTGATGGCTCTGCAGTGAAATCCTTACCTGATTATAAAATAATACATTTTCCCCTGTGAAAAGTAACATTTTTTTACTGTTTCCAATTGGGATCCCCCCCCCCCCCCCCCCCCACTGCTATTCCAATTCCAGTACTTACATTTGAATGTGTAAAATGTATTCACTAAGTAGTATTAAAGATGCTTCTTTTCAAACACCATACACTGCAGTATTTATTTTCCCCACAGTCAACACCAAGTCCAAGGCTTAATCTATAACTGAATGAACAATTACAGCCATCTACTGAATTAATCAGCTTGGTATTTCTGACCAAATATCTACCCTTACTCCTGGCATGATAGTTGGCCAACTGACACTGCACAGTGGTTGCATGGGTGTCTGATTAAATGACTGATTGGCTGGTTGCCTGG
The DNA here is from genome assembly GCF_057382275.1 of Copadichromis virginalis. Lineage (NCBI taxonomy): Eukaryota > Metazoa > Chordata > Actinopteri > Cichliformes > Cichlidae > Copadichromis > Copadichromis virginalis. Next base: position 28,444,170 of record NC_140628.1, read on the forward strand.
TGCTTGGAGTCAGGCGATGAGTAAGAGAGAGGCGGAAGAGAAGAAGGGGGAGCACAGAGGCAAACCTGAGTTCATTACAGTAAACTTGGAGAGGCAGCGGTGACAGGCTGAGAGAGAGTGCAGAGACGGGAAGAAATTGAGAGTGACATGAATACTCTGAGCCCCCATGCAAATAGATGCAGTTACCTAGATGGCCTGCTCCTTATACAGCAGAAGAATCACAAACATGCACACACAATGGAAAGCAGCCGGCAAACAAACACATGGAGGAAAACATCTACGGTGCAGGGGCATGTGTGAGGCTTGATTCTTAGGTTGGAGGTTTCTTCTTTTTTTGGTGGCCAGAGGTGGAGGGCATGGCACTGTGTGTGTTTAAGGATGATAAAAAAGAAAGATCAACAAGAAGCAGAGAAAAGGGAAAGAACATGAACAGAGGAGATGCTGTTCAGCAATGTGACCTTCAGTGTTGGGCTGTGGGGAGGATCAACCTCTGGGAGACATGGGCTGCTTGGCAAAGTCACTCCCACACAGGGCTAACTGGCAGACGGGGTCAGGACAAACAAACATGCAGTACACATAATCTCACAGAACAACCTGACACCCAGATACAGCTTGTAGCAGACACCTGGCCAATAGATATGAGGTGCAATAACACCCAATGTGAGTGGGCTCCTCTCATTGCCTTAAAAATAAAAAGAAAGAAAGAAAGAAAGAAAGAAAGAAAGAAAGAAAGAAAGAAAGAAAGAAAGAAAGAAAGAAAGAAAGAAAGAAAGAAAGAAAGGGAAAAAAAAACCACACACACCTCCAACAACACATCCACACATGTACGCTTTGCAGTTTTCAACTCACACATCTCACTTTAGTGGCCACAGACAGAGGGAGAAGGGGGACTAAAAGTAGAGGATGAGGAGGAGGGGTGACAGCGGGAGTGAGAGAGGAAGAGAGAAAGAGGGAGAAAGCAGGAGAGGTGTCGCCTCTCCTCACTGATCCCTTATGCTAAGAGGGATTTGCATACATTTTTAATCAAAGCAAATTAGATCATAACCAAATTAAATCACGCTTTCCAGCCGCCCCCTTCTCTGTCTGCCTCCTGTTCCATCCACCCACCTATTCCTCATCACTTAATTATAGTCACTAATAGGTATGGTTAGACAAAAAGGAGAAAAAAAATACCCACACATATAGAGCTAATCAACTATATATATATATATATATATATATATACATATATATGTGTGTGAAATGTGTCTCTGTGGCCTTTAAGTGAATAACATCAGAACTTTCCACACTCAGTGGGCAAAACTCATTTCACATTGACTGCAGGTTTACGTTTGTCTTGGCAACAGGCTTTGCTACTGTAACTGTCAAATGTGTAACAACAAATTCATAGCAATAAATCAAATGAAAACACACAAAGCGACCACGCACGTTGGCTAACAAAACTGTCACCCACAATAGAAACTAGACACCTCCTCCTACATTCCACTCCACACCCTATGTTGCTGAACAGATTGATATCAGCCCCCAGTGCTAGCCCATTACACAATGGCTGCTGTTAAATACACATTTTTTCATGATTTTTATGATCTAAATCAGTCTAGTTAGATATTTAGGGTCAACATCGGGTGAGATTTTAGCATTTTTGCTTGTGCCAAGATATTTAATTCAGCATTTAGTTTGATATCCATTTATCTCTTTGGCAAGTGTTTGGTAATCTCAGTGAAGGTGGGTATCTATTGTCTGTTTAGTTGTATAGTTGCCATCATTCTGGCATTTTAAATGGAAAAATTAAAAAAATGCCAGAATGCAACCTGTTGAAATTTCAGTCAATCTGCGCTCTGTTTATTCTGATTAAGGCATTTATTGGGGGCAGTGTTATTCTCTTTGGACTTTAAAACCAATTATAATTGGAAAAACAGGCTTCATGTAAACGTAGCCAGAGACTTTCCCACAGGAAATCATGTGGTCCAACTCTTCATTCCACCAAACATATCATGTCACAAATCTATCATGATGTCATAATCATTTTATGATATGTGATGAAATTAGTTCTTCCACCTACACTAAATGAACAGTAACTGGTTATCTACACATATGCCTACAGGAGCTGCTGCTGGAAACCATGCCACGAGGCTCCCGGTGAACGGTTTTTGTGCTGATGTTAATGTCAGAGGGGGTTATTGAGTTACCACAGCATTTGTGTCCTTTAAGTGCTCAACACACAGCAACCCTGCCCTGTAACTTAATGTGGTCTCACACAGACACGCACAAAGGTACCTATTTCTGCACCAAAAATTCAATAAGCTCTTTAAAACAACTGATTCTTTCACAAATGTTTGTAAAGACAGCTGTATGGGTAGGTGCTTGAGTTACATCTGTCACAGTGGGATCAAAAACACCCGATTTCAAAGATTAAGAAGTGTGGCCCAATCCTTTTTTCCATTTTGTGTATGTGTAAATGCACATGTAGCAGTGCATACACGCAGACCTTCTCTCATGAACACATAAAAGTTGTGTCTGTGTGTTTAAGTGCATTCGGCAGACTGAGGCAACACGATGAAGCAGTCATCACAGCAAGAAGGTTCCTGGTTTGAATCTCACTGCGTCTTCACCTGTCTGTGTGTAGTTTGCATGTTCTCCTTGTGGGTTTTCTCGGGGTTCTCTAGCCCTACATTCCAAAGACATGGATGTTATTTTAACTGCTGATTTTAAATTATCAGCGAATGTGAGAGCAAACATTTATCTGTCCCGCTGTGATAGCCCTGCTATAGATTGGTGACCTGTCCATGGTGTACCCCACTGTTCACCCTATGACAGATGGGATAGGCTACAGCGACCCTTAATTGGATAAGTGGTTAAAAAATGGATGGATGGGTGTTTTCAACATTGTGATCTATGGTTCTTGCCTAGCTTTAGTACTGCCAGTGGCAGAATTTTAATGCCGATAACCAGACATGATCAAAATGCACCACAGGAATCTTTGTTCGACTTTTAATTGTGTTGTTTAGAAATTTAAAGATAAAAGTCCAAGATGTCTAAAAGGTTTTTGCTTAGTCCAAACTTCAGTGATATTCAGTTCAGTTTGCTGTCGCGTGTGATAAAAGCAGCACATTGTCACACGTTAGAAGCAGAAAACAATTACATGTTAATAATAGTTCAAAAATTTACTCTGACAGATGATTAAAATGTTTATTGATCAGACAACAAAGTGATTACATGCATTTCAGCCATGGTTTAAACTCACCTCAACTATATGGTTGTAACATCACTCACTGGATTAGCTGGATAAAAAAAACACTGTGTCAAGGACACGCTAAGTAACTTTGGCCTTACAGTATACATAACCATCTTATTTTTACAATGAAGATGGAGCATGACACATTACGATTCCCCAGCATGATATATCACAAAGGCAAAGCTGCAAAAAAAAAAAAAAAAAAGAACAGAAATTCTAGCAGAAATATATTTACGGTCTTTGAAATGGCAGATTTAACATTAAAAAGCAAAATTGCCCGATAATGTACGGCAAAATAGTTACATTCAAGAGAGTAAAGTAAAAACTAGTAACAGTATAATATCAAAGAGAAACATTTATGAGTCAAGCCTCAGAACAAAGCAAGAACTCACTTTGTGTACTTTACCATTAGGATCGTCATTAGCAGGTGAAACTCACCTGGAGTCGTCACCTGCTGCCTTAAGCCATCTGGATTCCATTAAGATGAAGCTCAGTTCTGGACTCATTTCAGTTCTGACCCGAGGGATCAATATGAGACAGAAATCCGTAGGGCATAAACTGTGATTTTCACATCATATTTAAAGCAGTACAAGCACTCAGAAGACCTGGTAGATATTTTTTAATGCTCACATCAAGGCACTTTAAATGTATGTAACTCCTAGATCCAATGGTGATAATCATAAATTATTTTTTCCTCTTAGTATCTAGCAGGTGTGGTAACTGACAAAGATGACTAGAAGCTTTATCTATGGATGTACACTCACCTGTCACTTTATTAGGTACATCATTCCAGTAATGGGTTGGACCAATTTTTTTTACGTTCATAGTTACCTTAATTCTTTATGGCATTGATTAAATAAAGTGCAGCAAACAATTCTCAGAAGTGTTGGCACATATTAACATGATAGCATCACACAGTTGCTGCAGATTTGTCAGCTGCTCATCCATAAGGGGCTACCACATGCCAAAAGTGCTCTATTGGATTCAGATTTGGTGACTGTAGAGGCCGTTTGGGTACAGTGAACTCACTGTCATGTTCAAGAAACCAGTCTGAGATTATCTTAGCTTTGTGAGATGGTGCATTACCTTGCTGGAGCAGCCATCAGAAGCTGGGTTCACTGTGGTCATGGTCAGCATGTCCATCCCTAAGGTAGACTTGATGTGTTGTGCATTGAGCTCTTATGCATACCTTGGTTGTAATAAGTTATTTGAATTACTGTTCCCTTCGTCTTTCTATCAGTCTGGCCTTTCTGCTCTGATCTCTCACATCAGCAAGGCATTTCTGCCCAGAGAACTGTGGCTTTCTGGATATTTTCTCTTTTTCAGACCATTCTCTGTAAACCCTGGAGATTATTGTGTGGGAAAATCCCAGCAGATCAGCAATTTATGAAATACTCAACAACTATGCTATGCTCAAAGTCACTAAAAACACACTTCTTCCCCATTCGGATGTTGCTCAGTTGGAACTTCAGCAGGTTGTCTTGACCATGCTTGCATGCCTAAATTCACTGGGTTGCTGCCATGTGTTTGGCTGATATTTGAGCAGTTGAGCAGGAATATATGCAGTCAGCAGTTTGGAGTAAAGTGCAAAAATATAACCAATAGTTGTTGTTTTTTTTGTTGTTGTTTTTTTAAAACCCTGCAGCTTCTCAGCCATTTTTGTTTTAAATGATCTTGAGCTGAAGTCTTGACAAGGAATTTCAAGATGTCATAGAATAATAAAGTAACCAACAGACAAAATGATCAACAAATTCATTAATTGGAAAATGTATTTTTTTTCCCACCCATTCCTCAAACAGTGTTTCCTGGCAATCAGCAGCAGCACAAACTCCCTACCAATCCGTTGCATCATGACTACTTTCCTCACAGAGGCAGTAATTATTACTTTGTACAACTTTAACCCTGTGACTGGAAGAACTATGTAACCTGAGAAGGTTTGTATGTAATATACACCTCCCAGATATACACCCTACTTCAGGAAAACAATCATTTAAATATAATAATGTGCTGGCAACCAAGTTATTTTTAGCTGTAAAAGATGTGCTCCTAAATTTAGCTCTGGTTTCATCTTTAATTTCTGCGTGTACTGAGTATTAGAAGAAAAGAGAAAAGTCTCCTTCAAATATAATTACCAACCAAATGCTTCATGATTTTGCTGAAGCGGTCACTAGTTGTCTTCTGTGGTAACAATAGTTAATCAGCTTTTGGTTATAGGTGAATATCTTTTAAAGAACAGCAAAGGTGTGCAGCTAGATTTCAACAATGATCTAATCTGAAAAAAGCCTAAACGACTCACGAATCTATCAAATGCTTTAATGTATATATATGAGTATATAGATTTATAAATGGGTTGCTTTTAAATTTCAGTTATTTACATCCTGTCTTTTTGTCAAATGTAAATTTACTCAGACTGTGGTAAATCTTTTATATCCAGCTCTTTGTGATTTCTGCAGTTTGTTGAAATCGCAAAACTGATTTCACAAAACTGCAGAGGTCTTTTTCAGAGGTCGTGAAGCTGTCAAGAGGAAATATATTGTTTAGCTATAATAATATAGTGTCCACTGCAGGCAAGTTATGAAAATAATATTTAAAAGACATTTCCTGGTTTGCTGTTGCTGGAGGAACTGACTCTTGAGGTAATATATCAAGCACCCAGTGAAACACTGTCTGATTTTGCATGTTTCATTATCCTGTAATAAGGTTTGTATTATATGAGTTCTGCTCTGAAATCCTTTCGGTTGCTTTTATGAAATGACTTCTTTGCTCTTTCACATGTGTGGTGTTTACTGAACCATCATTTGTTTATTCCAGCTATAAATCAGGACAATATAAGGATATAGGGCAAGTATTTGGCAAAGTGCAACATGTCCGAGATCAGCTTTTATATGTAACAGTTACAGGATCTTGCAGCAAATATCTGAGAGTTTTCACAATGAGTTTGTGAGAAGAAGTGAAGGGGTTCCATTGGGAGATATGTGTACTCTTTGCTGAGGTGAGTGTGTGTGTATGTGTAGAGGAGAGAAGTGTGTTGAGTGTCGGAGAGAGAGCAGAGAGTTGGCTGATGGGCAAAGGCACGCTGCCTGCAGGTTCAATCTGCCCGCGAGTCAGGCATCAAACTTTCACATCCACACATCAATTATTCAGCGCCCTGCATTGTCAGAGTGTTAGCATGCCACAGTGGCAGACGACAAACCTGGATGAGGGGAGAGAGAGAAAAGGAAATTGGAGAACTGGGATCGGAGAGAAAAAGAAAGGGGGATCGGTGAAGGAAGAAACTGACAATCTCAGTGATGCAGGGTTAAACTGTGAACCATCTGAATGAAGGCATTACAGAAAAGTATAGAAGAATGGCTGTTTATTGTATACATTTACATTTTGGATGAGAACATATATTCTACAACATAAGACAGAGTTTAATTCATTTAGAATTGAAAGACTGAGTTAAAGAAAATATTCGTAGCATGATTTAACACAAAAATACACTAAAGTTTGCTGTGAAGTTAGCCAAAATATAAACTGTCCAATCTACTAGCTCAGCACCAGGACTTGGATGTGCAAAATATCCAATATTTCTAGTGAAAATAGCAGCAAAGGGTGTGAATCTGTCAGAAGGGCAGAATGAGCAGGTGAAAAGTTATAATAAAGCTTATTATGCTTTGACAAGTCAGAGTGACCATTTAGCAGGAAAACATGGGGACAACTCCAAAGAGCCTGCAAAACACTTTAATAGTGCATTGTAAAAAATAATAATAATAACAACAAAAAACATATATATCAAGAAAACTAAAAAACACATTTCTCCTGTTTACTCAAGAAAACAAGAGAAATATCGTTAGGTTTAAGGGTTATTAGGAATATGGCAAGTGCAAAGTATGTGCTAAATTCATGTATGGTAACTTAACAGATCATTTACAGGGTAATTAGCTAATTTAATATATATGGTCTAATCATAGTCCCTTCAACTATTTGTGACTTAATTAGATCTTGGATTGTGTTGTTGTTATTTGAAAACTGGTCTTCATTTGCCTCTGCTTCTTTCTTCTTTTTACACATATACACAGTGTTGGGAAGGTTACTTTTAAAGAGTATTCCACCACAGATTACAGAATACATGCCCTACTCTCATTGAGTAACGTAACGTATTCTCAATACTTTGGATTATATAATATATTATCATGCTTTTTTACAACTACATGAATGTACCATTTCTGTGTGATTTATTACTATTACTGAAGGTTACTCGCCATACCATTACTAACTAGAGATTTAAATCTTAATATAAAATGAGTAACAGTAGGGTGTATATAAAACAGGTCCGCGGCTCCGAACCGTAAAGGCGTAAAACCGTAAAACCATAAAGGGAACTCTGGCTAATACATCAAGTTCCGTGTCGGGCTCGTACTAGCTTTACTTTGTTGTCTGGGTCAACTTTGCTAGCAAGAGACGTTGAAAGGCTGCTCCAACGCAACTTAATGTTTCAGAGGAAAACACGAAAATGTGTACAGTCGAGTCTTAATAGCTTACTTACAACTGGGCTCGTCAGACACTCTTTTTGGCTGCAGTGGTTATTATTATATTTACATGCTTCCATCTCCCGTTTCTGCTCGCCCATGAGGCTACATTCTTTAGGGCGATGCCTGTGACACTGTCTTATTGCCTTCATATTAAATAATTTTTAAAAATATTTCTTCACGTCATTATGAGACGTGAGATTGAGACACAGGCATTTGAGCCCCTTAATGCATGTTTTGTTTGGGTTTCCACCGGCGTGGAATTACCAAAAATAGAGAGGGGATAGCCTAACATGTCAAACAGGAAAAGACCGCCGTGTAATCCACTTATTTCAACAAAGTAACTGTATTCTGAATACCCCGTTTTTAAACGGTAACTGTAACGGAATACTGTTACTCATATTTTGTATTTTAAATACGTAATGGCGGTACATTTATTCCGTTACTCCCCAACACTGCATATACACTGTTATCATCCCCAATGGTTCATAGTTTTATTTCACATGAAGTATTTCCCAGCACAGATCCACCCAGCTTTGACCTAACTAGAGGTCTAATCAGCAGGGTAATTGAAAACACTTGTGTGGTAGTGCATGGCCTTTAAAGCAGATGTAGTTTAATTTCTACACTCTGTTCTCTGGGGATTTTCCACCCTAAGCATGTTGAGATCCTAAATAAATGAGGAAAAGAGGATAATGATATAGTGGCTTGCATAAGATTTATTATATTTGTTTTCATTATTGCAGTAGAGCGTTACAGCATATGGAAACATGCAGCAAAGAGACGATAAAATATATATTTTTTAAAAAGCAAAAGAGGATCAAAGTACAAAGGATGGGAATATTTCATTTTAATGTACAGTAGTCCATATGAAGCTTCCACACAGTATACAGAAAAGCTGATAATACAAAAAAAAATAGATGAAGGAAGAAGTTATTGGACAGTGACACCAAGCACTCACTACTGTCCATCTGTTTCCTTTCGGCCATAGCCCGACTTTCTCCAGGAGCTCACTACATTAATTTTCTCACACTTACCTGTAAAGAAAAGTATGACTGATCTGGATTCTTACAAATTATAATGTGACATTTGGTGGAAAATGCACTGCAGATTCCGATGAGGGAGATAATGAGATTTAAAGGGGCTTAACACTGCTGGAGTGGGCCAGAATGGCTTTCCACAGCTCCACAATTGACTGTATGGCTGGCCTCAGTGTCAGCTTATGTCACTTATCATCTGTAAAAGGGCAAAATTGAGCATGGGTATTCCATCTAAAGTAAGATCTCTTATTCCCAGACAGAGTGAGCTCTTTCACCGAGGTACACACAGAATTGTTCCATTGTACCGGTTCCACAATGATGCTCAGCTTTTTCAGCTGATCATGCACAAACACACATGTGCTCCAACAGTCAAGTACATCTGCACATGAGAGCTGCGAAACACACACTTGTGCACACAATAGCACACAGGCATGATTTCCCACTTGCGTGTGAGCCCGCCATCGGAGCGAGCAGGGAGACGACTGACAGCCAAGGCAAAGTGCTGATGGTAAGCAACATTTGCCAGGAATGCTCGAAAGCTGGGACAGTAGGTTATGTGTATGCACTGGAGATACCCACTTTAGGACAGCTTTACAAGTCTGATGCGTAATCGTACTTTTTGAAAAGATATTTTTTTACACATGGAATCTATCAGAATCACTTGATTTAAAATGAAGTAAAGGAAATTATTTGAAAATTTGATTATTTGAGAAAGACAGATGGATTAAAAGAGCAGAGGAAAGGACAGAAGAGTTAAGATTATATTGCAATTTCCCAGTAAATGTGATGTAGGCATGTTTTGTGTGGAGTTCAAGGTGGAAGCTGTCCTCTATCTGTATCCTAACACTGGCCTTAAAGCAGCTCTTTTGTAGGTTAGTGAACTCTTCATCCTTCTGTGTCCTCAGACAAGCACATACATAAAAACACCTTTACAGACTAACTTCCACTCATAACACAGCAAACTCATCTGTAGGGAGTTGAACTACAAAACTCACCCCACATAAGCATTCTGAATCCACACATAGGCATTGAATCCAGTGAATCCACAGAGTCAGGACTTGTTACCAATGTTTGTGTACGGGCTCTCTTGTGCTTCTGACAATGTCCGTTTGATGTGATTTCCACTCAATCTGGACCATGCTTTGCAAATATGATTTAAATTTTGCACTAAATGTCACAAGAGAAATTTGTCTGACAAAAATATTAATAATAATAATAATCAAAATTCACTGGACACCTGTCCTAAAGCTGACTGTAGAGCACAGTTACAGCTAAAAGCAGATTAGCTTGACAAAGGACAAAGGCTGAAAGCAGGGAAAATATCTCGGCCGGCTCTGAACAAAATAAAGGTAACATCTGCCTTCCAGCACTTTGAAACTCACTTATTAACACCTTATATTAAATTTGTTTCTTAAGTGAAGTGTAAAATTGGCCCGGTGGAGTCATACGCACTCCTTAGCAGCGCAATATGCCAGTTTTGAGCTGTTTGTGCTAATATAACTGGCTGCTGCTCTCATAAAGATTTCAAGAAACCAAATAAGCAAGTAATATCTTCAAAATGTTACACTATTAGTTAAAGTCTGAAAGAGAAGTTGGAAATGCTACATGCCCATCCACTAAACTCAACTTTTTATCTGCTTGGCTAAATAACTCTGTGCCAGCAGTAAAATTAACAATTGCATATTCATTCAACATCAAAATCATGCTTAGTATACGGCGGCACTCTGTACATCCAAAATCCATTCACTACCAAAACGACGTGGTGTATTTGACCTCGACTGAGACTGCCAGCTTCTCAACATTTTCCCACAGCCTTCTTTGCCACCCACTAGTACAGTGGGTGGCAAGTGCAGTGTCACCCAAATTTGTCAACAACACTATGAGAATTTGGGTGCGCATCCTTTTGGGTCATATGTTTCCAGTTTACTACATTTCATCCCATCACATTCTTGCCCACGATAACATCTTGGTGGTAAAGATGCTCCTTCTGATGTGGACAGTCAGAATAAATAAATACATTTAAAAAAAAAAAAACCCACACACACAACCTTAACTTAGATCTAAAATTGTATGCAAAGAAATTTTGACCAAGTAGGAACACACAAGCAGATATCCTTAGATACTTAAAAAAATATTCTCTCTTTTCCTCAAGTCCCATATTACTGTCTACTGCAGTCATGCAAGACTACTTTCTTCCTTTCTGTCCATTTCTTTGTCTCACACACTGACCATCCAGCCTGGCTGATCATGCCCATTGGACCATCCCTGATATACCTAGTGTGAAGCGAGGCATGCACATGCCAACACGGCGTCTGCATGCAATCTTGATCTCGAGTCACTCAAGCGGGCAGACGGAGGACATGAGGAACACTGGAACAGAGATAGAGAGGGAGACCGATGGGTTGCCACTGTAGAGATGATCTATATTTCATGGACCTCTCAATTAGTGTCAGTGTTCATGGGTGAGAGGTTAGGGAGAAGTCCCTGTCTACTCGGCCCGCTTGTCTGCTCACCCTTAGCCTGTACTGTGGAACCCCTTACCTTTTCCCTCCCCCAGCCCCCCTGTACACAATAGGATTTCTGATTTTAGTTCACCTCGGGGCTTTTCAAATCTTAATGAATGAGATGCCACTGTAGACCGCTGACAGCACTTTGAAATTTCTTATACAGTAGGTTATAATGGTGTTATTATAAATGTGAGAACAAGAAGAATAAGTAAAGATGTAGTGGGATGCCTCATTCCGCACAGATGGCACTGAAGACTTAGATACATGGACAATAACAGTACCAGATTAGCCCTTTTGGGTGAATTCAGCTACTGTTTCAAACTGAATCATCTTAACACATAAGTGGTGTGCAAATGTATATCTCAAGGTATAAAAAGCAGCGTATTTTTGGTTATCTGTATCAACATACCTCTTCTTAACCTTTAACGTATACCCATAGACATCATGTCATCACATGTACAAGATACATAGTTTCTCCAACTTAGCCAGCAGAGTGATCGACTCATTCATTGGTTCAGTCCTGCACAATTTGTTCTTACCGTATGACTATTATTTCTTCCAATTATTAGATTTTTACTGAAGAACTGTTATATAGTGCAAATGACAGCTTTAGGCTACACTGAAATGCAGGGATGTGCTATCATGCTGAAGTTAATAGCTTTTTGTGATTTCAAATATAACCATGCCCACATGTGTTTCAAATTAAAGTAGTAATTGGAAGCTAATAAGATGACATATGACTTTAAGAAATCGTATCTGGGAATTTGTCTTCAGCTTAATTTCCATCAGGTTAGGAGACACAACAAGAACTATGAGAAAGTCTGTTCACATGTATTAGGTATGCCTTTGGTGTGGTTCAGGGACCTGTCTCATGCAACTGCTTTGTAAGCAGTGCAATCAAAGGGAGTATTTTTGACACATGTGCACAATTTGTGCAAAATAATAGACAGAGTAAATCCCTGGATATGGTCCTTGCTTGTCATGTGGTCACACCCTGATGGGAATAGAAGTGATTTTTTAAGTTTCCAGGGAACCGGTGAACAAGCAGAACAAAGTACATATAACAGAAAAGGCCGCAATAAGTATTTAGGTTCCAGGAAGACGAATTAATAAGTCTATTATTTGTTTCTCTGTATACCTTACTATTTTATAATCCCTGTTAATGCGTGCGGTCAGTGAAGAAGTATTTTCTACACAAGACAAACAGACTGTAGCTTTAAGGTTTATTAGTACTGATGCATCTAATCCCACTGATGGGTTTAGTTTCTTTTTTCCCAGTAAAGGATGCAACAAGTGAGACCTTGCTTATCCTTTGTATTTCCAGTGTAAGGCTCTACTTTTGCCTCAGCATGTAGATTACTATTACAAGATTCTGTCTAATTCTGTCTGGATTCTGACTAATCTGTTTTTTCAGACAGGTACCAGACACCTAGATAATGTGTTTCCTCTCCACAACATTGTGGTTCATATCAGAGTACTACAGCTCATATATTAGGGTGTTCTAAAACTGTGAAGACTGGTATAGAAAACTGGAAAACATGGTCTATGGCATACTACGAAATGTGTACAAACTCAACAAACATATTTGACTTTAAAGATAAGGATCTTTTCTTGTGAGCCCTTCTTTGCACAATCTATACAATTACAAGGTATGGTTTCTCTCTTTCTCCTTCTAACCCAGCTGGAAGCTCCATCTGCTAGGTTAAGGCTTGTCTGATGCTCCCCTGTGGCTCATTTAACCAGGGAAGGAAGCAGAGGATAGAGCAGAGGAGAGGAGAAGTGGATATAGAGGCTGAAGTAATAGACAAATAATTAAAGGGAGGTTGTATAAGGTTCTGTTAAAAAATAAAAAAAAACAACCACCAATCAAAACACAATTGTCTAAAGCAAGCTGGATAGGACAAGATCTGGTCAAATGGAGAGAATGAGCACACTTATATGCACAAAGGAAACCCAATTATAGAGCAAAATCTGGTTATTGTGTGCATGGATGTGAATGTTACAAACAGTTTACTGTTAAGCAGTGGAAAGAGACGTATATAAACTTTTCACTTTTACTCAGTCTTTGAATTGAAGCACATATTACCTTGATTAATGATCCTTCCTTTCCTACAAACAGAGCTGCTACAGTGTATTCTTTGTGTCTGAGGTTTTTGTCTAAATCCAGTCCAATATAGACAAAACCACAGTCTAGAAATTTGTGTTAAAAACACGCTAACTATCTTTGTCTTCACCGCTCATTCCACCTTAGCAGTGCAGGTTTCTTGTAACGTGGCATTTAAGATAATCAGGTTACTGCTCAAAGCCGAGAATATCCATGCAAATCAAATGCACTCACTGGGATAGATAGGCCAGGTGGTCTCTAAGGGGAGCGATAAACATTGTGAGTGTGGATACCTTATAGGATTTACTACGTGGCCCACTTGGTGGTCACAGGGGTTAAAGGTGAAACCTAAAGGCCAATAGTGATTAGTTCCCCAAGGAAGGATGTAATACACGGATGGCCTTGAGCTCATCCAAGCATTTTTCCTCCTCTGTCTCCCTTTTACACACATTGTGGAGCGACCTTGAGAATGCCTGCTGAATTTCTTGCTTTTTTTTTTTTTTGCTTTCTTTAGCCCTACCAAGCTTCCTCAAACTCACTGAACAATTACTGCTATAGGAAGCACAGAAATGAAGGAATCTCTTTATCTCTATTTCTGCTGTGGGAAGAGACCTGGTGCTCAGGGGTACAAGATAGACTGTGTGTGAGAGAGAGTGTGGGTGGATGATGGTAAACCTTGGGTCAGGGCCCGTTCTCTCTTCTTAATGCTTAAGGAAGCTAGCAGGAATAGCTTCAGTGAGCACTTAAGGGTATGCCCTGGGCTAGGATTACCATGGGCTGGGAATTAGGGAGAAAGGCAAAGGTCGGAGGGCTAAGTGTGTATGGGTGTGTGTGTGTGTGTGTGTGTGTGTGTGTGTGTGTGTGTGTGTGTGTGTGTGTGTGTGTGTGTCTGTGTGTGTGTGCTCGTGTTTGTGTTTAGATGCTGATGTAAGGAAAGATTAAGTGTATTTTGTCATTAGAGTGCAATGGGTTCAAGGAGTAATTCATTTTATTACAACCTGGTTGTTACTGCAGTAGTTTTATATTATTCCATTTCATATTGACTGTGAAACCATGATAAAGTCTGCTGCTAAAACTGGGAAAACAGCGACACTGGAAAAAGACACAAACATATGATTGGACAGGCTGCGCACAAACCAGCAGTTTACTTAGATTATCTATACCACGTCATTTAGAGGGAAAAAAACAGTAAATGAGCACATCCAAACAACATCCACATCCAAATTACACATAAAAACTGAATGTGTGCATAATTAGTACACCATACACAGTCAATGTTGATTATTGGAGTCAGTCTGTAAGATGTGGTAGAAGTACACTAGCGAATTCTAATCATGGGGTTTATGCACTTAAAGATAAAAGGGATGATAACGCAAAATGCACGTGGATTACACTTCTCAACCTTAGCAGGAGAAAGCGCCGTATAATTTGTCTTTCATTCATACACAGCTGTAGCTCAGGTGCTGCCTGGATGTCATTGTCTCATTTAAAAACAAAATTCTTTGTTATGAAATACCTGACACTTTCATCTCTTCATATAAAATCTAGAAACTTTGATGAGAGAGCTGCAAGGGATCATTAATGTATACGATGAATGGTGTGGGCTTTATTTTAAAGTATGTCCATCTGAGTGCTCATTTCAATGTTGTTCAGTAAAATCTTGATTTTAACCTAAAAGAAGGATTTCCCAGTTATAATTAAGCAGAATAATCCTTTAATATCCACCAACATTCAGTTGCTTTCATTTCTAAGTGAGGTAGTTTAAGAGGCATTTTGTAAAAGTTTGTTTCTTGTGGAATTAGTTTGGATTTCTTTGCATCAGGTCAGGCACACAGATGAGGTGGATGGCACTGGTTCAGACCTGGAAAACAATCTGATTTGAGTTCAGGTCATTTGAATGTGCCACACTAAACAGAACGTCAGCTGACCTCCGTAAAGCCACAGCGCCAGATCTAACAGTAATTTATGCAACTGAAACTGATCTAAGTGTAGATCTATACCTCGTGGCAATGTCACAGAGTGGGTCTACCTTCAGCAATAATTTGAGGCCCAACAAAGTATAAGCAGAGATGAGCTGCTGTAGCTCCAAGGCAATGGAAGTGCTGATCTGAGAGCAGTCTCGGAGGCCGGCTGAGGAGAGCTACAGCTTTGGGCTCTGGTGAGTAGTGAGAAATTAATTAAGAGTGAAACAGCAGCAGGAGGGAAGATAGGAGGGAGGGTAGCAGAGGGATTGAAGAAGAGAAAGAGCATGAGACAGAAAGAGAAGGAGAGAGAGAGAGAGAAAAGGAGCCTCTGGGAGTGGGCTTCCTGGAGGATCAAGACTATTATTGCTATTATCATTGTCTAATTTCCCCTCCTTTGCTCCCTCCTCCCATCTTCCTCATTTCATCTGCCTCTCCCTCCTTTCTTTCCATTACAATTTTTCTCCTTGTCTCCTCTTCTCTCCAACCTTTCCTCTCCTCCACTTGTTATACAAGCCTTCACCTCTCCTTCTTTCTCTCTCCTTTCCTCTCTTTTCTGGCCTTCAGTGTGAGGACAGGCTGCTAGCCAACGGGTGCTTCAGAGGAGAGAGAGAGCAAGCGAGAGCCTAATGAGATGTCTATCGCCTCCGTCTAGACTGGACCAATCCTCTCAGCAAAGCATCACCACCACCACCACACCGCACTCCTCTGTACGAGACACCGTATCCTGTCTGCCTGCCTGGTGCTGCTGCTGCTGCTCCAGCTCAGGGAATAGCAAAAGGCAAGGTTTGTGTGTGCGGACAGCGTGTGACTGGGGGGTGCATATGTGGCAGTGTGTCTAGGAGGTGTGTGGAAGCAGTGTGGAAAGGCACTGGTATACCCACTGGTATATGTGTGTTTCTGAGGGGTACTTGTGGGGAATGACTGTGTGTTTCTCCTGTTTGTGAGTGACAGTGTGTGCCGCTGTCAGTGTGCTATCCCTGTAATTCAAGTGTGTGAGAAACTGGCCCTTAGGTAGACAATATTATGATGGATGCCCTCATACACACACCCTCCTCTGCTGTGATTGCCTGTTAGGGCTCTACTCTCACAAACTGAAAAAAAACTGCCCTCCAAATCCACAAGAATACCCACTTTGCTTGCAGAGGCCCCATTTCATGTCCTGATAGGCAGGCCTATGGCAGATCTCCAACACAGGAACCTCTAACACCAGGGGGCCCGCTGTTGTTTTGAAGAGACCTCTCCACTGGCAAAGTCACTAGAAATACCCAGTTTGTGTGTTTGCTAATATGCATTTCCACTACGTTTAGTTATTCTATAGGATGTTTCAACATTTCCCGAATTAAAAGTAAACATCCACCAACTACGCATGTTCGATATCCTTATGTGACTCGCCAAGCTTCCACACTGAAAATTAGTTCAATCATTTCAATGAAATGAATGGATAAATGAGAGATTTATTTATATAGAGCTTATTATAGATCAGCTTGAAGACCGTCACTGTTTAAATCTGTACACGTATACTCTAAAAACATTTTTTTAAATTTATTATTTGTATTTTTTTTGTTTGTTGTTGCCAGTGTCAGTTACAGTCTTCTAGTGAACTACAGCTCAGGGCATAGTTTGTGTTTCTTTTTTTTTTCTTCCTTTTTTTTGGTAAAGAAAATAATAATTCTGTGATGAATAGCGCCCTTAAACCCATATTCACAATGAATATATATAAAAAAGATGCATTGTCAACTAGACAGCTTGATAGAATTCAGCAGACAGACTCAGTAGCTTCCATTCACAATAACAACATAAGTTAAAACATGTAACCATGTCATGAATTAGCATATTTTTGCGAATGCTCAGTTGCATCTCTACATAGCATGAAGTAGATTTATTTTTTCCCAGTGTCACTGTTAAAAATAAATAAATAAATAAATCGTGTCATATTTTAATCGTATCATATTTGCTAGTAAGGTGAGGCCTTTTTTTGCAGTTTATAGCTTAAAAATACTTTCTGCAATTTATTTGAGTTTTTTAGGGGAAAACAAATCTCACTGACGACGTAGAAGTCTCAAAAACGTATAAAAACTCATGTATCGACTATGATACACTTGGCATTAACAGGTTAAGGAGCCACTGAAGGGGCAGCTGTTAGCATCTAGCATGCTCCTATAAAGGTAGCGGGCTTCATATCGCCTGTCAGCTCGGTTCCCTGTGGGGTTGAGCTGTGAAAAGCAGTAGCGTATCTCACCAGAGGCCTTCCTCTTACTCTTTCTTTGTCTCTTTACATAGGTTTTATAATAAGGAGCTCTTGTCAGGCATCTCTTATGGTAACCTGGTCACTGAATGCACACTCTCTGTTCATTAAAGTGCCACTTTGGAAAGGTCAAAGAAACTAAGGGGTAACGAGACAGAGAGAAATGAAAGGGAACTGTGGGTGAGAAAGGGAGAGAGTGGAAGAGAGACAGAGAGCTTGTTAGCAGCCATGCTGAAAGTCTGCTCCAGTTATTCAGCTGACTGAGAGGCGCCGCCTTTTTTTTTTTTTCCCAAAAACTCGTCCTCACTGTCTCTGTTTTATCCCCGCACCCTCCCTCCCGCCCTCTCTTCTCCAAGGCCCGTTGGTTCCAGGTGACAGGATGACTGAGGGTCAAGCAAGACTGCACATTGGGTAACTCACCTCGCTCACATGAGAGCACACACATTTACTGTCTCTATCTCTCTGCGAGACACACATGCACACACAACATGCTCGCTCACTGGGCTTTCGACTGCAGGGCTCATTAACTACACTACAGCTGCCCCTGTTTTAGAGACGCTCCTCAGCACGCTGTCTCTCTCTCTCTCTCTCTCTCTCTCTCTCTCTCCCTCCCTCTCTCTCTCTCTCTCTCTCTCTCTCTCCCTCCCTCTCTCTCTCTCTCTCTCTCTCTCCCTCCCTCCCTCTCTCTCTCGATCCTTGTCTCCCACAACCACACACATATTTAAGCTTCCTCTGTCTTTGTCTCCTGCAGCTAAATACACACTCACACTGCCAAAAGCACAGATATTGTCCCTCACAGCATCGCTCAACTTTCTCTCACAAAGCTACAAGTAGAATAACGAATAACAGTAATAACAAAATTCATGATTTTAGTTTTGCTGCAGATTTTCAGATTATCGGAAGAAAAACAAAATACGTGCTCTAAACAAAATGCTTCCAAGTTTTAATAATGGTGGGAAATTTTTAACCACAAATAAAATCTTCGAATCAATTTGATGGAAATAAATAAATAAGTAAGTACAAAGCAATTTTTCAACAGACATAACATCACAGACTCCACAGCTACCATAGCAAACCATGCTAAATATATGTGATGATTATTAGACCAGTCTTAGTATTCTTATGGGTTAGTTTCTTGTCTTCTAAGTTATTTAATAGACTTGTTTGTCTTGAGGGGGTTTTCTAGCTTAAATTCAAGAATATGTTTTGTACACAAACTGCATTGGCGGCTGCATTGAACTACTGGGTGTCCTCTATGTATGAATGGTCCATTTGATGTTGAAGTCCAGGTTTTACGTATCTGGATAAACACTTTTTTATTCACCACATTCAGTCTGAAATAAATGTAAAGAGTCTTATATTCAGTTTTTATCTAGGCAGGTTTATGCCCCTATAGCCTTAAAGTAAAAGACAGAAAAACATTCAAAAGCAGCCCAAAACCTCATAAACTGGAGTGGATTCTTCTTCCATCCATGTTTTTATTGTACTTTTTTTGCCCAAAGTACTGCATGTGATGTTCACTTGCAAATAGTGCCAAAATAAGCTTAAAATGGCAATGATATGGTATAAAAATGGTAGGCTACAACTTGTGACCTTCAGGTGGTGAGGTTCTTCGCACACTGGAAATGCTTTCCAACATCTGGTTTGAACTAAAGGCTATCAACTATCCACCACTCTAAAGCAGGGCTGTACCATACATTAATTTTTCACTCCTCCTTGGCGATTGGTTCAGAAAAGGACATCAAAAGATATGTTATTTATCCAGAAATCACCTCAGCATCATGCTCCATGAATACATTAGCAGTTTGCATCTGTGCGTGACTGTGTGCCTGTATCTATGCTTGTCCCCCGGGATCTCGCGTGGCCTCAGCAGAAACAGCGCTTATCTCCTGCGATTGAGTCTGATGCTCTAAAGCTGCTGCCATCAGCCACAAACTCATTAATTACTCTTTAGTATCAAGCCATAATTAGAGACACCAATCAGGCCCCCGCTCTACCAGACCTCCCCCCACCCTTCCACCTCCCCCCCCACCCCCAACGCCTCCCATTCCCTATTAGCACTCCACACCTTACTGTGTGCAAGTGAGTTAAGCTAGTTGCTGCGCAGTAGCACAATGCTGCAATGAGCTCCCCCATGTGTAAGATTAGGCCGCATGCGGTTAGATAGGAGAAGAAGAGGGAGGATGGATGAATCAGGCTCGATGTGTGTTGGCAGGAAATAACGAAGTAAGAGAGGAAGGAAAGCCAGAGATAGTGAGGTGAAGGTGAGAAGAAATACAAGAGGGAGATGAGGTGATGTTGGCGCTCAGGTGGAGCATTAATTTGCCATTAATTATGTCATCATCGCTTTGGGTCACCCCCCTGCTGCACACGCACAGCTCTCCTTGTCTCCCACTCCTGATGAGTGGATCACAGCAGAGGGGAAGAGAAAACATCTGATTAAATCTGTCTTGTCTGTCTCTGCACTTGGAAGATGGTAAAATGGGGACAAGAGCTAAGAGTTAGGAGGGTGATGGTTGGGAGTTTTAAGGACGGTGATAGGTTTAATAATGTGTGAAGGAGAGCGACAGGAGGATTTCCTGGTAGGTCATTTTCCTTTCATCACAAAAAAAAAAAATCTGTAGTCTAAGACACCCAAGGGATGTTTGACGTGTTACATAATCAGTTTTATTTTTAAAGGCACTTTGAAATTAATTTATGGAGGCTATTTTTGAGATATAACTAATGGCAATGTGGCCTTTGAGAGAGACTGGAGTCAAAGTGGAGAACTGCTGTTATTATTTGAGTGATTTGCACTTTTTAGCAAGATTGTAGGTCTTCTGCTTACACGATGGGTACAGCTGAATGGCCATGCAACAAACTAAACACATTTTCAATGATGAAAGCGACTGGAAGAGAATTTCAACAAACTAGACTGACGTTGTCTTTTTAATCACAATAGCGAAAGTAGAGAAGTATATAGTATAATGGCTGCACTCGACTTAGTGGCGGTCCTGGTTTTGTGCATCACTATCATGGCTTACAGGGAACCTTAATGAAACTGAGCCATAATTAATTACGCCTGTAATTTATTTCTTTTCGTACTGTGACAAGACAAAATAAAGTATCTGCTGTGTTAAAAGGTCTATTAGCACAGAAACAAGGAAACACAGATCATCCAGTTTGATGACGATATGGGACAACTTGTGTAAGTGTTCCTGAAATGAATGTACAAGTGTGTTTGTTTGGTCTTTAAGAGTATACTTGGAAAGTTGCTGTTAAACTTTTTTTTTTTTTTTTTTTTTTTACTGAACCCATGCCCTACAGCAATCGTAGAGAGGTGAGCAAGTCTTGATAGGGATCCTGTAGCTTTTAGGAAGTCAGGATCTTAGTGATGGACACTCTCGCGAGGGGAATCTTAGACTTTAAAGTTTAATGCAGATTGCCGGCTCTCTAAGCCACACATTAAACCTTTACTTAAAGACTTCTGGAACCCCTTATGCACACAATGTTTCATATTCATCCTTTTGGATTTATTCCAAACTGCAGCAGACTTCTTATACAAGCCTTCAAGCAACGGTTGAAGTAGTTTGCACACTGCCAAAATGAATTTAGAAAAGACAATATCCTGTTTTAGAATGAGATGTCATTTGTTTCTCATTAAAGATAAACACTGTTATCAAGCTGTTTCAAGATAATTGGTCTTGAGATATCTTAGAACACTATTCAATTTATTTTTTTAGCTTGAGGCCGTTTATTTGGTGGTCAACACTGTGATATCCTAAAATATCTGATCTTGAGACTTACTTCAAGAAAAAGTTCATTACCTGTACAGATTTAGTCTTTGTGGTTATTGCTGAAACATAAAAGAAGAAGTAGATCCATAGCCAAAAGCACAAACACTGAAAAGTCCCATTAAAACTCCCAAATTGATCGACAGGTCTTTTAATACAGGGACCAACATTAGTCAACAACTGAATCCAAGTTATTAATGTTTGCTGGTGCTGAAAGGTGTGTTTACATCGGTATGAGGAAAATTGAAGCCATCCCAAGTAATGCAAAGACCCCTCTGCAATGTAGTTTATACAGCCAAAAACTAAATGGTGAATCATTGTATGATCTCTGTGAGACACACTGGACTAAAATGACTCTATATTTATTGCATTAAAAGACGTCCACCTTATCACCTTTAACATGTTGTCTTGCTTTTGTCCAGGTCTCGTCAGGACCAGAGCTGTTAACTGTTCTTTCAGCAGTAAATCCAAGGACTTACTTAGAACTTCTGACAACACTAACCTTTCGCCTTTGCTCAGCACCAGAGAGGTCTCTTTTTGGTGAACACCTGTTCTTTGACTGTGCACTTTTCTTGCATCTTGTAACAGCTAATACACATTTCCAGTGCATATTATAACCTTTCAGGCATCACCCCCTTGTGAAAACATTGAGTACTGAGGCATCTCATAGCCTAATCATTAGCGTTCAGCAGACTTTGTTGGATCTGCTCTCGGTTCCTGTCTCTCTGTAACCAATACAGACAAAAATGCGACTTTTTTCCCTTTTTAAAAAAAAGAAAGGACCATGTCTCAAACCTTTGATCCTTTGAATGGTGGTTGTCTCTAAAATGTCTTACAGTAGTGCTTAAACTTAAGGGCAAATCATAGCTTTCAGAAGGATCTTAGAAATACAGAGCACAAAGACTGCTTTTGGCTATAACTTACCAACAGTTTCAAACAAAATGCTTCCTTTTAATTCCTTTAAATATCACTGTACCTTTCAACTGTCCTTGCGCTTCACTTTGTCTGGGGTGAAACATGATGCTAACAAAACTTAATGGTTTGCGCTTTCAAATTTTCATCAGTTTTACTCCTCGGTTTAACAGCTCTGCAAGCAGCACCATTGGTTTGGTGACCTTTTGGAGGTGTTTTTTTTTTGCTGAACACTCTGTGGTCACCTTCAGGACAACACTACTACTGACCAGTAAAATGTCACCAGTGTTTTAATCCTGTCTTTGTGATCATTCATCGACACGTTATGCAATCTGTATACTTTCAGACAGTTTAACCTTTTAATTATGCATCTTTTTATGTATTTTTGGAGCCTAGCTACATCCTAAAATGTTATAAGTATAAATCAATTAACTGACCCTTTTTTTTTTCAAACAAATTTGAACTCCTGTTTGGAAAAGTGAAGTCCTAGTAATGGGTAACGATAAAATTGATGTGGCTGGGGTGGCTAATAATAGGTCTTATTTTGGAGGCATCGCATACAACTTCACACTAGTGGAAAATTAATCATTTCAGTGACCAACTGAATTTTGGAGATATAGCAGTTTTCTTTTTCTTTTTTTTTCACTTTGCAGTCAGCCAGAAAGTGAGAAGTGCTGAATCCTCATAAGCACTCAAGGACATCTCTACCCTGGAGCTTTGCCTGGGTGGGTCTGTCTGTTAACAGTTAGTAGTGTCCCCAGCCAGCCTTTAGCTCCAAGGGCGGTCTCTACAACAATATCACTACACCAAGTAAGGAAGGACCTGCTCCCAGATGCCTGAGTGGATGAATAATGACACTAACACAGTTTCGCTCTCCCCCTCTCTGATAATGAGGAACAGAAGAGCAGAACCTCCCCGAGGCGCCGCACCTGGACTGGACTGCCTTCCTGTCTGCCCTAGCTGCCATCCCTCTCAGGAGATATGCAGAGAACAGTGAGACACTGGCCTTCTGCCAGGTTCTCAGTCTTAGTTACACTCAATCACACTCAGTTTAGGCTAATTGTGAAATTATGAAACATCTTATAAGGTTACCAGACTGTGTTGGACTGCTGTTTAAAAACTAAATGTTTTTTTTCCTTTTTCTTGCACATTTAGCTTTTATATAAGCTGTCTGACTTCCTCACCTCCACACCTATATTTTTCTCATTCTCTCTACTTCTCACATTTTTCCCTCCAGAGAAGCTCTGCCAAGTGGAGTCAATTAAAACTGTACATCTAAGTGAGAATTGCCTAAGTGTGTATGTGTCTGTGTGTATGGTTTCATAACTGTGCTGTGTGCTTCTTTGTGTAAAAGTGTGAATCTGTGGTATTTTCAAATTTGTGTGTGTGAATGTGCATGTCTTTGTGTGTCTGAGTGTGTGTGTGTAAAAGAGTATGTGTAGAGGTAGAGGCTCCCTTGGGGCCTGGCAGTATGGCGCTGTAGCGCTGCACACTCCTGTGAAAACGCCTCCAATGGGACCAGGACATCTGTGGCCAACCTATACTGCTTTGTGGGCCATAACAAGCATTATGACACACAGACACACACATACACGCACACACACCTATTACTCCAATCCTGGCAACTATGTCTGGCTGCCTGGGTGCCTCCTTGTTTTGTCTGTCAGGAACTATCTTTCTCTCTCTCTCTTTCGTTCTGTCTCTCGCTCACACACACACACACACACACACACACACACACACACACACAAACCTTCACCCTATCTCTCGCCTTCTCATCCATTCTCTAGCACAAGTGATGCTTCCCTGCAATTGTGATTTTAAATTTTTTTCCCCCCATTTTAATCATGGTGTCCACTTCCCACACGCAGTGACTTGGTGTCCTGGTCAAATGCTGCAAACAGGGGTTGTCGCTCCATTGTGAGAAGAGTTGTATGTTAATAACAAAATAAGGAAACACAAGGAAAAAATGAATTTGCAAGCAGCTCACACATATTCGACGTGTCAGTTACTGCACAAAAGCAACTGACAAACAGAAGTAGCTCAGGAAAATTCCCCTTCAGACTCACTAAATTGCAAGGAAAAGCTCACTTGGTTGTGTTTTTTGTGGGGAAAAAAATCATTCTACATGGTCATATTTAAACAAATGTGACAACAGAGACATCGTTTTCTTCGCATTTCATTTATTTAACAGTCACCAGATGATGAGATACATTCTTTTAAAAAAAGAAATAGACAACAAAACTGATATTATTTTGAGATTTTAAAAACTATTATACAATTTTTTTAATATATAGATTTTGTACAAAATAAAAGTCAGTAAAAGGGTCGGAGGGAGTGACATCTTAAAAAACAGACAAGAAGAGGAAGGGACAGGCGTTGACTCAAACGATTACCACATTTAGGAGTGACAAAGACCAATCTCTTTCATAAATAAATAGAGGAAAATTAGACATCATATATAGCTATCTTTCCAATAGCAGGGCATTGATAAACGTCTGTAGCATAGGATATAACATAACCGCTTTGCGAGGCCCAGTTGCTTATAAAATTTCACGCATTTTCCGCTCAGAGATTAAATGGAACCAGTGCGCTAAAAGCCCTGAAATAAAGGTATTTACCTCAATAATGGGTCTGATAGTCTGTGCCATGCTTGACCTTTGGCTCTAACAATAACCCCCCCACCCCCACACTCCTTCTTTTCCTTTGTGTGCCGTACTTTGTACAGACCCAGTGCGGAGAGTCTCCTTGAGGGAATTAGAGAATAGGGGTGTCCTCTTTTCTTCTCTCTCTCAAGGCCAGTGAGAAATTAACTGCAGACTCCCCCACTCACAAACGCAGAAACAACTGAGCAGAGCACAGCACATATCGGAGGGGTGCACGCTGTTGAAGCTTTGGAAGGTCATACTGCGCTACCAAAATAATTTCACCAGTGGATTCCACCCTTACACTATGGATATTTCAGCACTGTCTTCATCAGTCCTTACAATTTCAACAGTACAACAACAACTACAAGACAACAGAATAAACACACAAAAAGTGGATGCGGATGGCTGTGAAGCATTACAACCCTATCAGACACAGACTCATGCCACTGAGATTGGCTGATTGTTTTCTCCTTAAACATCTCCCTTTTCACCTGTTTGAGTATTTGAAGTGCCGGGTATAAGCACTGAAAACATGGGAACTAAATGGAGACAATGGAAACGATTTACAATAGGAGTACATGACCTGTTTTGAGACGCACACATCCAAGAGGAATGGAAACTAAGGCTGATGATTGATCCCACTGCAACAACAGGCTTTTGTTCTATCCTTGTCTCCGTCTTTTCTTTTTGTTTACCCATTTTGAGCAGGCATGTGGCCAGTGACATTGGCCCTTCTCAGAGCAGGACAGCAGGCAGAGTGACTTGGCGTTAATCACCATTTTGTCTCACTTTCTTGGCGCATTAAGCTGGAGAAGCAAGAGGTGGCCCGGACAGCCGAGGTGAGAGATGGGAGGACAACACGTTAGCCTCTCAATAATGACACATCGCTGCCGCATCACTTTGGAGATTAAAAGCAAGATGCTGAATTTCAATCAACCTACATTAATGGCTTGGTGTGAGGAATGGTCACTTTGTCTCCACTCGCAGACGGAGACAGAGAAGGAGAGAGAGGGAGACTAGCACAAGAGGCCCAGGTGAGACAAGGTGATATGACATTTTAATTCACCAAATTGCGCGCTGGCCACTAATGATAGAATCCATTTAACGACACGATGACAATATTCTCGAACCAATAGCAAAGAAGCCGAACAACAAAATGTTGCATCCGAGAGAAAAGTCAAAGTGCAAGACTATAGCTATAAACAACAGGGCTGCTGATGTAAGATAATTACGTGGAGCTTATGAACGAGTGAATGTCTTTCAAATGATGAACTGGCTTCTGATCGGACCTCTGTTTAAGTCTAGTGTACAATTGAATTTCAGCCAATCTTGAGGGATATTGCATTAAATAATATATTAAATTGAGGTATAAATAAGTCTTAAGAAATGCCTATGATCTTACGGTACCACTACATTTGAAAACTCAGGGCTCCAATCACATGTAACTGTCAAAAACAGTTCTCCCGACCTTTAAAAATGACAGCATATAAGCAAACGACTCCAATTTTATCAGTTCATAAATCTGACACTTTATTAGCAGGGCTTGTTATTCCTCATTTGTTCTTGTCAAATACTGAAGCCACCTTACAAAACATGCCAAGCTCTGCCTGAGCTGCTCTGTGAAGGCATTACATCGTGAGATGTGACCCACTTGCAATAAAGTGCATTCAGAGTTCAGTTCTCATGGCAGATGAGAAGCGATGTTGGGCAAGCACAGCTGAGAGATTGTCATCACAGTATAGTTGATTTGAGGAAAAACTTAATGTGACATGAACTAGAGGGGGATCTTTTTAAAAAATGGGGGCGGGGGGGGGGGGGGGGGTGACAGTGGAATTGTCAAGACAACAAAGAGACATGGGAGTGTGGATCCTATAGTCTTTGTGTCAAATCAGGAATGTCACAGTTGAGCACAGTGCTTCATGAGGAGGGTCGTTCTTTCTGAGGGTTAGACGTGTTGTTCTTGACTTTACCCAGGCACCCAGCTCTGGTTGCTATGGGCTTGCTGTGGACCAGCCAGTCCACTCATTCCCATCCCCATACCCATAGTCACACCCATTCCCATACCCATGCCGATGCCCACACCTTGAGCTAACGAGCAGTCAAAGTTAAAGTCCATCTCCTCCCCAGAGTCCATGATATCATGGAGGAGGATGGACTCCACATCGCAGTCTAAGCTGCCATGGAACATGTCAATGTCCAGGTCAGCTGGTAGTCTCTCATGGGGGTGAGGTTGGTGATAGCCATGGTAGTTGCTACCAGCGGTACCACTGCCCATCCCGAGGCCATGGTGATACGGTCCATTACTCATGCCTTGGTGTTGTGGGTCTGGGTAATGGTTGTGACGTGGGTGGGGAGCTGTGGCAACATGGCACGAGTCCTGGGGCATGCCGAGCATACCTGCTGGATTTGGGGGGAGGGTGGTAGAAGCAGGAAGGTGGGCATGTGACGGGGGGCTGTACAGGTAAGGAGCTTTGTGGTTGTAGGTCTGCAACTGATTGCTGCTGCCACGTGGGGTCAGGGCAGCAGCCCGGGGTGGTGTGTGGTTATGGCTCTGGCTGAGGCTGTGACCATTGTGAGTGAGGCTGTGAGGTGAGTTGTGGTTGGTTACATTGTTGTGATTATGACTGGGAGTATGGCTGTGAGTTCTGTTATGGCTATGAGTTGAGCTGTGACTATGCAGTCCATTGTGGCTGTGGCCATTGTGGAGGCCGGGGTGGTGGCTGTGATGGTTGGCTCCAACTCCATTTGTAGCTTGATTCATCAGAGAATGGCTTTCCCTCTCCTGTCCCAGCATCATGTCCTTGGGACAGTATTGCTGTCCAGCTGGACCCCCTGTTAGCAGACTCTGAAGGGCATTAGTGCTTGAGTATGCTCGCATGGTTCCAGAGAAACTGGCTGGTTTGTTCTCCTGAATGGTCTGCATGGGTGAGTGGTGACGCAGCATCCCCATGCCTGTTGCCCCATAGACACTTGAACCATAGGAGCCCTGTCCTTTCACTCCAGAGTTGTAGTGATAGACAGCAGTTTGGTGCTTATGTCTGCCAATAGCTTGATGCTGCTGGTGTTGCTGCTGCTGTGAACGATGATGATGATAACCATCCTCCATCATCTGCTCATCCAGACTGATGGCACCTGTCAGGTTAGCCAGCTGAGGCAGCTGCTCAAGAGGAGGACAGTGATTTCCAGCACCCATGGATGGAGAGCGTGCACTAGTTGGCGACGGGTAGAGGTGAGGGGAGGTGGAACAGGACAGGCCGCCCTCCTCTGGTTCCTCTGGTTCTCCCTCTGCGAGGATGGGTGACAACCGCCCACTAAGGGTAGACGCTGATGAACTAGCCCTGGAATGGAGGTCTGTCCAAGCATCAAACTCACCATCTGTTCCAGATGCACCTCCGGCTCCTTGGAGGCCTTTCCGTGAAGGGCTGCCATGATCAGGGGAGCTCTGGAGCCCCACACTAGCAGACACAGCTCCAATCCCAGGGCGGCCAACCCTCTTGCCTCTGATCCGGCCTTTGCTTTTTAGGTATTTTGTGCTGTTGTCCATAGAGACTGCTCGTCTCCGCGGGGCTTTGCCCATTTTTCCTCCATCTGGATTGAGCATCCACCAGGAACTCTTCCCTGTACCCTCATTCTGCACCCGGATGAAGCGTGTGTGAAGGGACAGGTTGTGTCGGATTGAATTCTGCAGAAAGATAAAAGAGAAAGAAAAATATAAAACTAAACTGTAATATAATGAATGTCATTTCAATTACTATTTATGTAAAAATGTAAACAATTCAAATAAGGGAAATGTGCATAAGATTGAGATTAAAAAGTTCTACACAAAAATAAGATTGTTTTTAATACATCAAGTATTAAAGTCAATGCTCAAGAAAACCTTAACCACAAGCACAGCTGTCAGTATTGCATATAAACCATCCGGTCCATACATGATGAGTCACAGAAAATTGTCCTAAATTATCAGGTCGCTTCCGTTCCCAATATTAGATACACAAAACCAGAGTCGACTAAAATCAGGAAATTTAGAGCTCACTGAAAAGCACAAACATGCTCAAATAACAGCTACAGCTGGCATAAAGCAACACCCTGTCAGTCTTATCCCACCTGAAATGACCGAAGACTCCGACTTTAGACATTCTCCCTATGTACGTCAATCCTCCCACTTTCATTTCCATCAATCCATCTGTCCTCCTCTACTTCTGCTTTTAGCTGGCCTGATGTAAACCACTGAGGTTAGCTGTACTGTATGTTTGAAGTTGGTGCCAGCCTGGCTTAGTGCCAGCTCTGTCTCTTTCCTTCACGTAGGTTGAATGGGGGGATGTATCACAAGATTGAGCCGGGAGGAAGGAGGGCTAATGGATGTATCTCACCCTCTGACAGACCTTCACTGCCTATCTCCCTTCCCCTCCCTTGTTCTCTCTTTATCACAGTCCTGTATTTCTTTTTTGTCACTAAATGCTTCATATTTCAACTTGTCTCAATTTTCCTTTTTCCTATTTTACACACTTCTTTGAACGCAAGTCATTTCCAACTTCTGGCTTCAATCTCTATGCCTTCAATTATACAGTGTGCCACCAATTACTTTCCCATTATCCTCTACACTGGCATGGGTTGGGGTTAGCCAGTGACTCGGTCATTCAAAGGATATAGTTTCTATTTTTTAATCATTTATATCTCAAGGGTTGGTGAATAATAGCGATTTCCGAGTGTCAGGGAATCTGTTGTTATAATTCTGTTGTTTGTGCTGCATAAGTAATTTAGATGCTCAGGCAGGACAATATCAAATCAAAAAGCATCTCCTGCAGTTTGGGAATATACACATACAATGGATTGTTTCGGACTGAGGGGTACTCACACCACTATCTTCATTATGTTGCACATTATTTGTATTTAGAGCGAATTGCACGGCAGGGAAACAAATCAAATTGCGACGGTGAACATATAAACGGGAGGTGAGCTGAATTCAGGTGATCTGTGAATGCCTCCTTGGGTTATTTCGCCGTGACACCTCCAGAACTGGGTAACCATGGCAACCGGGTAAACGCGCAATGGCAGAACTATATCATATTGTGGTAAGAGTCAAGAGAGTCAGAGAGAGAAATGGAGGGAGAGTGGGGGATGGGGGAAAGGATGCAAGAGGAGGCGGCTGTTTGATGCTGCTGCTCCAACACTAAACAGCCTTTCATCTTGGCAGTGCAAGTCCGCAGGGGATGCCCGCTCCCTGCTTCTGACGGCTTCTCTACGTGCCGCGCCAACTCCCTGTCTCACCCTGGCTGGCTCATCCACCTATCATACCACTCCAAATCATCCCCCATCAAGTCCGGTGCATGCCCGAATTAAAACATATGTAAGCATTCATGCCTTTCCATCGCGGCCGGTGGTAAATGAGGCATCTTTCAGAGAGCTGAACCACTTCATGCCACAACTCTGTGTGACCTGTCTGATTCAAATCTCGATTTATCCCCGTATGAGGGAAGAGCAGCCCCATTGAACTTGGAGGGATTTGTCATCATCCCAAACCCTCTTTATCTGATGAATCCACCTGCTAGAGAGATTTGAGAGATTTCGGATGGTGGCCAGCAACGGCATCATCATCATTACTGGCTGCTGGCTTTCGATAGTTTTCTACCACATGTTTTTTGCTGTCATCCTGTTTGCACGTATTTGTGTGTGTGCTAGAATTTAAGATTACAAAGGTTGCAGGTGGTTTCATGGTGGGTGTGGTTCTGTCTGCCTCCTGTTCTCTGAGTCAGGGGCAATTTGACCAGCCTCTGGCCCTCACGCCCCTGAAACAGGCAGTCACTGCTAATCCCTCTCCATCCCCGAGTAATCCCAGACAATCCTGGGCTAATCCCAAGTTGATTCAGGGGCACTCCCAGCTGTGTGTCTCACACAGAGCTATGCCAGGTTACCACATACACAGCAGGCAGCTTGGATATGCTATGATCCTATAGTAGCAAAAAGTAAGGGGAGTTTGATGTGGGAAACAGGGACACTATAAAAACCTTATAGGATATGGTTAAAAACTACGCCAAATGTTCCTGTGTGTATTTTTACTGTATGATTTCTGAGGCAGGTGTTAACTATATTTTTAATTTCTCCAACAAATCAACTACCTCCAATTTGTGCTCTGTCCTTGAGGGTTGGCTTTGTGACATTCTTTAGCCCTATGGGTTAAAGAATAGAATAAAATTGAAAACTTTATTATGCATTAAATATTCATAAAATGGAAATTCTCTTTTAGCCCCCTGGCTTGCTGAGACAGTCCGATGAAGCCCACAGAAACATACAATGACAGAGGAACACACATCACATGCCTGGGTTCAGCACGCTACTTCCTATTCAAATCATACGCCTTTAATACAATGAGGCTAGTGGAGAAGGCTCTAAATAATGAATGAACCAGTGGGTCATGTGGCGACATCCAGTGCTGGTACCATAATGCTGGAACGAACAAGATGGAGTCATAAGAACTGATGTGACTTCTTTGTTTCATAATCAAGAACTTTTTTTTTTTTTTTCAGTTATTAGAACTGAACAGGCCCTTGGATGAGAGGTAAAACGTCACAAACCACACAAAAAAAGAGTTGCTTTTCATTAAGAATTGCATGACCTGGTTGACTGAGAACCTGCACAGATATATAAAGAGCATCCACCCTCATCAAATACTGCTAAATCAGGCTGTAAGGAGTTAATTTGGCCACTAAGTAAAAGAGGCTAAGGGTGATAGTTTATGGACCAATCAAAGCCAATTAAGGTGAACAAGGCTTTTGTGACTGCAAGGAAACAATCAGCTTGGGTTCAACTCTCATTAAGGCCCAAAACACCTGATAGCTGATTTAGACATTTAGACAAAGGCAACGGGATAGGACTCTTTGTCCTCAGATTAAAAGATTATGTTCTTTACGAGCAAATCTCCCATGTTGACACTTTTTCCACCCTGCACAGGTGGACTAAGCAGTTGGGGGTGGGAGTTCAACTGGTTTTTATAACAGATACAGAAATCTATAAATCAAATCTAGCAGGAACATCCTTATGTGTTCCTCTTTCCTAACCTCTTCAAGAACCATTCATTTGGCTTTTGGAAATCTCACAACACCAATCGATGGCTCTACAGTTCTCCCTCCTTTCTTCCACATGCAAACTCAGTTTGATTCAGAGACTAGAGAGGCCTACTTAATGCTCAAAATCAATGACGTTTAATGCCTGTCAGTGCGCACATCAACATCTGACTAACTACACAATCCACCTGCAATATGAGGCCAATATGGGTGTTCAATATTCCATGTCCCCACTGGTCATATAACAATGTTAAATCGCCACAGGCTTGTGAGTTAGCTGTCTTTTCCCACTTGCACAAATTGGCTTAATGCCCAACATATCCCTCTGTTGCCACTCCCGAGATGTCAGTCAGGCATTAACATTGGGAGTAGCTGTAATATGGGGGTAGGAGGTATTGTGTTGGATGCAGTGATTCATCTGGGATAACCTGATTGACTGGCATGGGTTCAGCTGTGCTGGGGGATACAGCAGGAGGTGAAGGGTCCTGGGTATAAGGGGCGGGAATATAGCGGTAGCACAAGGGGCCCCTCTAAGCCACACAAATGGGTGCCCTCAAAATGCCCCCTACTTTCCCCATCCCCCTCCATTAGGGCAACATCAGAATCCACTCAGGGTTTTTTCCCGCTCACTCACAGAGGAGTGAGGAAACAGGTCAAATGGTTTATAAGACCCATCTTGTGGTGAATGTGCACTCATTCAAACAGAACTTAGTGAGAAACTAAGGACTGTGAATGAGGTCTGGGAACCAGCAAAAAGAAACCACTCACCCGATTCAAACAACCTCAAGAGTAAAGCAGTGTGGTGCGCTTGCCCAGCTAAGAACACAGCAGCTGTTCTTGTAGTGGCACCGGGTAAAACCGTTTGCCACACTCGACTGGTATTACCAAACCATTTCATGCAGAATGGAGCCATTATGTATTGTCAAAGGGTATCCCTCTATGGTGCACATTCATTTGATAAGCCTAAATCAAGGGGGAGTAACAGAAGCGCTAACTGTGTTTATTGTAATGCTGTTTTTGCCTGTGCAGAAGGCAGGAGGGATCAGGGGGAGGGGAGGTTTCAACACAAGCAGTTTTGTTCAGCGCAGGAATGAGTTTTGTCAGCTAAGCCTGTCTCCAGGCTATTGGTGGAAATTAGCGCCAGCTAAATATTCGCTTTCCGTGATTGATGTCACGGCTCACGTTGTCCCTTTGAAGGGAAATAAAGAATTTAGAGCCATGTGGATTAATAGGGACAGGGTTGGGGGAATTTTATGTGTCTGAGGGGGACTTGAAGAGCGACTGAAGGGCCTAATGGCGGCACAGATATGGCACAATGAAGCTGTGACGATATGGTGTGTCAGAGAGAAGGAAAAGACAAGTGAGACTATGACAGTGAGTACAAGAAAGAAAATTGGAAATGGTTTGCGCGGGTGTGTGTGTGAGAGAGAAAAAGAGAGATGTAGCTATTTGCCTGAGAAGCCCAGAGTCAGATGATTAAAATCCCTTTAGGAGGCTTCTTTAAGAGAGACAGATGGGCAGACAGGCCTGTTTTGGAATGCAATCAAATTGAAAAGATTAAAAAGGAGTCTCTTTTATTAGGAGGTGAGAAACAGTTACTTCTCTGCCACATGCCATCATCGCCTCCACAGCAGTGGTCACGACTGCATTGGCATGCAAGGCACATTGCAGCCCTTGTTGAAGAAGAAATAAACCTGGGATTAAGAACTGCTTCTATCTCCGTGTATCACTGCGGGATCTCTGAAGATTGGCAGCTTTTGTAATTTCTTGTCGAACAGCTATGCACTGTAAGAAGAGTCAGAAACTTCAGGTTTCAATTTTTCCATCATCATTACAGGAAAGGCTAAATGCTAACTCATCAACTCGCCGATGGCCATCGTTTTACAAATAGAACTTTATCTTAATCCAAGCGGCAAATGTGAACAGGTACAATTCAAATGTGCATTCCCTTGGCTGCCATTGTACTTGAATAGACCGAGTTTGCACAGTAGAGTGATTCAAGCACTGTGAAAGGTGCTCTGTACCCGACCCCATTATTCCACAACACTGCAGGAGTGCCATTTATAAAAAGGCTTAAAATGGAAAGCAAGTGTGTTGTAGTGTGTCTGGTAGCTTCAGATCAGGAAGTGGCTGTGAAGAGGGATGTAATGGAGTTGGTAGGGGATTCCTGCCTGACTGTGCACTAATTGCAGCCAATGGCTGGCGACCCATCAGCCGTGCCCACCCTGGAGGGAAAGGTTGGCATTGGGGTGGCAGGGTTTGGGATAGAGAAGGGCTGCTGCAGTTTTGATGGGTAAAAATAGATACTAACAGATTAGAAGAGCATCTGAGACACGGATAGGAGATCGGAAAATCCGCTCGGCTGATGCCAAGGGCAGCTGAGTGTTTCCGGTGGGCACAAAGGGGACACAATCTGGGCATCACGTCTAACTCCCACGCACGAAACGGGGGAGCCGTGTGGGCACACAAATGGGCACGTGCCACAGTATAGCATGGGTGTGGTTTTTTCCACTGGGACCTGCAAGGTAGGCAAAGCTCGCACCCTCCCACAGAGGATTCACACAACAGGTGTTAGGGCTGGGCCACCTGTGGGGCCGGCCGCCTGCTCGCACTTCACACCTCGTCTAGGGAGCAAACTAACATTTTCCACTGGGCTTGCCATGCTTTTGTTAAAGAGCAACACGTTTCTGGAGAGGCTTTTACAGCTCTTTTTTTTACAAGATCTGCAAGATATGCGTGCGTTCAAGTGTGTGCAAGTCAATCTGCATTTATGTGAGTGCCTGTGTGTCCATATTTGTGTATCAGTCCATTTAATAGCCAACAGGCACAGTGTGGATTTGATTATATTGAAACCTCCCTCTGCTATATACAAAGAAACTGTCAGCCAACAATGGAATCAATGCGGGCCCAGGCTTTTTTTCCCCACACTCAGCTTCCACATAATCTCATTCATAACAATGAGAATCTCATTTCCTACATTCTAAAGGTCAGTGCACACCTCTGATCGCACTTTAATAAAAATCATTCTCAGCATTTAATTTAATTTCAGCAGAGCAGGAAACTCATAGGCAGCCATGCACATGGCATGAAAAATTAATCGGATCGTCCCTTTAATTGCTTCAATTTCACAGTATAGAGAAGAATGACCACAATCTCGAAGAAGAAAAATAATGCACAAATCCAGACCACAGCCACACATCTGTACAGGCGCATACTCAGACAGAAAAAAAGACGACAAGTGGAGTCATGTCAGCTGAAGTGCCAGGTTTGGTCACATTTCAATATAAAAAAAACATTTTTTTTGGATCCTCAGCAAGGACTGCCTCCATATCTTTTTCTCATCACACATTATAAGTCTCACCTAAATTGGCAAAGTGTACTCAACAGCCACACGTTCATCTTCAAACACACACGCACACACACACCTGTACACACACTCACTCCTTCTTTCACACACGTACATTGCACACACATGCCAACATGACACAAAGCCTGGCACACCGGGCACACTCATTACCGCAATGCCAAGCTACCAGTTGCTAAGGAGACCTGTGGGAGAGGGAGGGTTCCTTGTTGTTGCCATAGCAGCCGGCTTGCTCCCTGCCAACTCTCTCCCTCGGGGAGAAACAAGGCAAGAGGTGGGGGGTGAAGTGGGTAGAGGTAGGGGGCAGCAGTTTAATAGGGCTATGAGGTGCAGAGGAACTTCATTAGCCATCACTGTGCAGCGCACCAACCACTGTTTCCCATGAATGCCTACCCACATGCTGCACTTCAGCCTGCAGACTTCCACTTACTCACGCACAGCCCATAGACCCCCACTTATTCATACACCTATATGGAGAAGAAGATGAGAATTGCATGCTTAGAATGAAAAGCACAGTTTATCTGCACAGGGGAGGGGTTGAGAGGCCAGAGGTGGGTGAGACACAAAAGAAGTGTCTTGAATATGGGGGCCTATTTGGAAGAGAAGAGTGGTAGGGATCTAAATCACAGAGGCTTAGATAGTTAAAGGCTGTATGGAGACAATTTTCTCTGCGACTGTGTCTCCCCTGAACCAACTTTGACCTTCACTGACACCCTTTGTCCTTCACAGTACAGAATAGCACTGTACAGCCAAACAAAGAGTATCTAAGTATGTATACTCTTTGTATATACAACAGTATATATAGTATAATATCGCATAGGGTAGTATATGCAGACTTCACACTTGAATTCAATCATTTTAACAAAAATATTACAATGCTTAGGAATTAGGGGATTTTTTGTTCTTTTTTTTGTTTTTTTGTTCAGATGCTCAAAAGTCATTTTAAATAGGTTCAAGTAGCATAATTATAAATATAAGGATCATTTTTTAATACTTATATGAGAGCCCTTTACAGTTAATAAATATCTGAAGTTTAGGTCCCAGGAACATAAGGATAGAGGAGGCTACTTTGGAAAAAAAAAATCAATGATGTAACCCACAGATTAAGCCCACTTTGATTTCCTTCTTGTGGACATCACCCAGACTTTCACTAAGTAACAGTATACTGAGTCCGCAAACGTGTTGAACAATGGGCTTTTTCTCAGGAAGGAAAAAGTAAAAGTGATTGCACCGACATCGTGTTCATGGGGGGGAAAGACGTACTAATCCTTGAACTGTCAAGTGTTTGCAGTTTAAGAGTCAGAGTATTGGATGAAAAACAAAATGTTTTATCAATTTATCAAAGGTACACTTCTGTTATTTGAAAGCACCGCTTTATAATAGATCTCAAATCAAGTACAAAATGAATCCAGGCTCATGTGAACATGGCTTTAAAGCAGGATACTTGTGGAATCAAGGAGAGGAGAGCTGTGTTGTAGGGTCAGGGTGATTTCAGTATTCAGGAGCAGTGCTTCGAATATTGACATCCCAGTAACCCATGATGCACCTGGCTGTCTCAAATTCTCATATTTTAAGTGCATGTGTACAGTATGAATGAGGGAGGCTATTGATTTGTTCTGAATGAACTCACGAACACAGAAGCTTGGCCAATTTCACTGTAAACCCATAAGGACGTGAAACGAAGGATGATGAGAAAAAGACACTCCTGTCCAACTGAGCGGAACGAGGAGATGGGGGACAAGAGAAGAAGGGATTTACCCCTCCTCCATTCAAGTCTCCCCCTCCTCCCTCTTTTTTGTGAAACAAAAAGAGACCAATTAAGTCAGTTTGAGTTAGGGCTTTATGTGTGTGTATGTAATGAGCACATATGCAATAAAGGGAAAAAGAGGAGCCAAAATACTGTAAGTTGTACACAGCCTGTGTGAGAGTGGGGCAGTGAGGGGGGTGGGGGGGGGGGGGTAAAGGTTTGCTCCTTTTTTTCTTTTTTTTTTAGTGTGGGGTGAGGGTTATATGATGGAAGCTCACTCTCTCTCTTTTTCTAGCCTAAGAGGACCAAACTTGCTTTCAGCTCCTCGACGGGAGACGCTGAAATATTAATCGCCACGCTCCAGCCGCAGACTAGTGAACACAATCGCTTCAAACTCCCACCCTAATGAGTGTGTTCATGAATGGCTAATGTGCACAGATGGGGGGCTGATGACTGGATAGATCGCAATGGGGAGGAGACGGAGGGAAATGAGGATGGGAGGGAAAGTGAAATTTTGGCGGTGTGGGCTAGTGAGGGGGTGCAGATGCATGCCATGACCTTTTAAGAGCCTCCTGAAAATATAATTAACACTGGCCCTATGCTAGTGTTTCTTTCCTTTATTGCCTCTCCCACACACACACACATTCTTGTTCACACAGACTATGATTCCTTATTCTCATCGTCTCACCTCCGAGTGCTATCCTATTGTTTACCCCTTGCCCTTAGCACATACGCTCCGTTGAGCTGATGCACAATCGTTTTCTGGGGATTAAACTTCAAAATGATTCACATACTTTCAGGGAACACCTCAGCGTTCCCTGCCATGTTTTCGCAGACATCCGGAAATAAGTAAAAACATGATTCAACATTAAAACTGCAGAAGCGGTATGTTTTTCCTGGCCCCCTACATGGATACATCACAGAAAGGGGACGGAATGAATTCACAGGGTGTGGAGGAGCAAGGTGAAGACTTCTTTCACTCTTAATATCTTTTATATCCACGGAGAATTTAGGGTCACATCACATATGGTTGGTTTGACTCTTAAATGAATCTTAACCTGCTTGCAACAAGGGGCGCATAGACTAAAACACTCTCTCAGCTGGAGGTTGTTGCATCTGAATGTTAATGCATTGTATGCGGATTTTATGGCTTTATCTGACCCACTGGTTTTAAACTGGGGACACATTTATCTAAGCATATTCCCATCCTCATCAGAGACTACTCTCCTAATGATGTTGGAGACATCTCGATAAGATGTGAAGAATAGCAGAAATGTAAAATAATGCATGTTCCCAGGACTCTCCATTAGGCCCCCAGATTAAGAGCACCCATGTCAACGCATATACAGACGCACACCAATGCATTAACATGCATAGACTCTCAGCATATAATTAGAGGGATGAGATGCTGTGACCTAATTCCAAAAGCGCTCCATGGTAGTTAGGGATCTCTGCTTGGATTATAACGGGAAAATGTAAGGTGCCTCTCACTGAGAAGTATGGGGATATAAAGGACTAGGAAGTGATGGATAGTGCGTTCAATAATAAAATAAAGTAATGATTGAACACATGCTTTCTCCTTTTAAAAATGAACAACACTGAGGTAGCAGACAGTGAGACAACCTCCACCATGTGTAATATGCGGACGTTTTATAGATCCTGTACAATTATGTACCTCACTAGGACACTTCCATAAATTTGGACCACAGACAAATACTCCAATTTGAAAACTGGCAGCATCACAAACCTGCTCATGCTCACTGTACTTTAAGTGGCTGATTTAAAAAGATACTGATGTTTTAACTTTGCCTTAAAAAAAAAAAAATCAATTTCTGTCTCACTAATTCCATCAGTTCTGTCAAATTTGCAAAAATAATGTGGATTACCCATGCAGTGTGACACTTGATACTGTACCTGCAGAAAAAAAAGGAAAATCCTGTTTAGCCAGGGGAATGCTTGATTAAAAACTATGTTATACAACATATGTCTTGATTGGCATCTCAAGTTTATTTGCTATCAAGCTGAAAAACTCAAAGACATGTTGGTTGCATCGTTAACTAGCCAGCTACCCTATGATTACCTTGATGGCCCGGGTCTATCCATCATATAAAAATTCCTGAGGACAGATGCAGCTCGATGAGGGCATATTTATAACAAGTGCATGTCCGTGAGCAACACTTGGAGGAGGCTTGGGCTTGCGTGCAGAGACAGCGTTGGTCACATACTCATTCAAATAGGCACAAATACACATCTGCCAGCATTTTTCAATGGGCTGCTACATGAATGTGAAGCAGTGCTACACCTCTATATGTTTTGTGTGTCTATGTCACGACACTCCTGGAAGGGGGCTGCAGCGTTTCCGCCTGAGCGCGACTGTCAGTGGGCATCACTCAACCCTGCAGTGTGGCAGGACGCGAGGATCATTAGTGGAGACGGAGGGAGCAAGAGAGGGAGCAGAATGGAGGAGAGCAAAGGAGAAAAGGGGAGAGAGGGGCAGTGACTGTGCGAGTCGAGCAGTGCGTCTCTATATCCGTCTTGAGAGCATTACACACAGCAGTGCACTTTCCCTCTCTGTCACGCAATCACCCCACCACAAAGACCCCAGAACTGCCCCCTTCTCTGTCATACCCCCCTTCCCCCGTCACTTTCCTTCCCTCCACCCATCTTACCCTCTTTCACCCTACATCTCTGATTGACCCTCTCCATTCCTGCCCATCTCTCTCGGGCCATGCCCTCACTTAAGCATGGTGCGCTGCAGCTTTTCATTTCCCAAGCTCCAGATTTATCCACCTACTTCCCTTCTTCAGTAACATCTTTCCATCTCAGCCCATTGCTCCCATTTTCACCCACTCTGCATGACACAGATGATCTTTTCCTAGCACTAAGCATCATTGCTACTTGACCTACTCTTAACCACAGCAAGGAGAAACAACTGTTCCACATGAGCCCATTTTTACTTCTTTTTCCCTTTTGCTTTACTGCATCTCAGCGCTTCATCGCTTGCAGGTATTTGCACCAGGCCTTTGCCATTTCATTCAGAAGATTATTCATCGTGTAGCCAGCAATCCTTCGATTCCTCTGACACTTTGTGTCAGTACGCTTCTTGTCCACGGTCATTTGCGTAACCCGCCAATAGCCTCCCTCTCTATCATTTCCTTCGCTTACCTTCTTTAGACAGAATGATCCTTATGATCTTCTTCTATCTCTCCAGGTGTGCGACCTGTGCTGCAAGGCCCCGTACTGAATCAACATGCCTGACATTTAAACAAGCAGAACAACTTTTATATAGATTGCTATGTTGGCACAAGCGCTAATTCTCGCCTTAGTTTGCTTATTCAGGAGGTTTCCAGGTTCAGGCATCCATCTGTGTGCTTTACTGTCGTAGCATTTATCACACACAGATTAGGCCTATTCTGTGATACATTTGTCCCCAATGAAACATTAGCAAGCCTGGCACAGAATGCAGTTTAGCACTACAGCCAGGCTAATGACAAGAGTACAACAGTGTCTGTATCATAAAGATTTTGTCTCGCCATTCATTTTCAAATAAGGATTATTAATTCTATGCTTCAAAATTGAGTTTTTTTCCCAAGCCACCATTTGTACATAAAAGAGGAACAGTTATACAGCTTGTACTGTGTAAAAATTTGCCATAATCTCTTAAGCAAAAGAAGAACAAATTTAACACAGATAAAGTAAGACATTTAAATGCCACCCTTTAGTCTTTGGGTGCAATTAATGTGATCCCCCCCCCCCCCCCCCCCCCCCCACCACCACCACCACCCCCTCGATGTTTTCATTTAATATGCTAAACAGTTCGAAACAACACAAACCTTCATCGATAAAACATTAATTAAATTAACCACTAACACACATAGATATTTTTAAGTAGGAACTTAACAACTTCTAGACCTTTAAGCGCTTTCTCCAGCAAACAAAAGAAAGGGGAATGGCTTCCACCTATTTTATTTTAGACATTCGGAATTTTGGAGAGGTGTTTAGAGATATAGGAAAGACGAGAGCTCAAAGGTGCATTTGCACACATGAAACCCTGACCACAATGCCATCCCCTCAGCTGCCCCTTTTGCACCTCCTTGCCACTCATCTAGATCTCTCCCCAGCCAGTCTTTGGGCAAGGATCACTTGTAAGGATTTGAGAAAAGACTTCACTAAGCTGATTGCTAAAGGGAAGGGGCAAATTACCATTGCACAACGGCGTAAAAACCTTCTTGGGTCATGGTTTGCCTTATGTAATAGATTGTGTGTACGTGTAACAGTGTGTATGTGTGTCTGTCTGTGTGTGTTCCCGCAACACCACCCCTCCCACCCACCACTCCTACCCCGCGCCATTTACCCATTTTGCACTAATTGAGGGATCTTTTTTCGGAAGCTGTTATTGCACGCATTTAATTATTTATTTTGACGGGAAGCAATCTGGTGGCTAGTGAAGGGATCGCGAACATTGTGTGTGTGTGTGTGTGTGTGTGTGTGTGTGTGTGTGTGTGTGTGTGTGTGTGTGTGTGTGTGTGTGTGTGTGTGTGAGTGAGAGAGAGAGAGAGAGAAAGAAAGGGAGAAAGTGAGTGGGAGGGCAAAGATGATCAAGACCAGGTCAGTATAGCTTTTTTGGCAGGAGGGGCTTACATGTGTGTGTGAGGCCAAAGCTACTGTAAGCTAACTATGATGCATGTCTGTAGAGCTTTGCATGTAAGAACAGTATATAAGAAATGTACTGTTTGTGAATGGCTGTGTGCATATGTGTGTGTTGCATCTCAGAGTGCACGGCTTTCTGAGTGCAATGGGACTGCACTAATGGACGCACACTTGAGCTGAAGTGTGCAGAGTGTAGCTGAAGTGCAGCCAAGTCTAGCTTC
This sequence comes from Copadichromis virginalis, assembly GCF_057382275.1. Lineage (NCBI taxonomy): Eukaryota > Metazoa > Chordata > Actinopteri > Cichliformes > Cichlidae > Copadichromis > Copadichromis virginalis. The sequence continues at coordinate 28,486,152 of NC_140628.1, forward strand.
CAGTCCTGCTTGGAAGCCCTGTAATCTACTCTCTACTATTCTAGCTCTTTTCTCTCCCTCCCCATTTTCCTCTCTTCTCACTCCCCGTCCTTCTATCGCTATCTAACAATTTAATATTTTCATCCCTTCTTCACTGACTGAGCCAGCTTCCCCAGTCTCCCCACTGTCTCCCTATTAAATCTCTTTATCCAGGTTCTGAAACTGGAGAGACGCAGATCAGCAGCATCACCGACTGGCTTGGACTTTACTTTTCTTCTCCTTCCCCTCCTCCCTGCCGTGCAGTGAGGAGAATGAAATAAGGGAAGACGACATGTAACCACCAGTAGTCTTGACCTTTATCAAGCTCCAGTGCCTGAGGCAGGGTGAATGAGACATTAAGAAAATGACTGAGCATTATTAACCCCTACTTACTTACACACACACACACACACACACACACACGGCACACTGTCTGGTCTGAAAAATGGCTCTGATGTTTCTATCCTTGACTGATACTTTTCTGACAGTTAAGGATAAGCTAATGCCAATTGATCAAACTGTGAATAACACCTACATATTCTCTGTCACGTCACTTTAAAAAGGAAAAAAAAATGGCAAGACCGGCCCGGCCTGCCAGCTCAGATTGTTTAACTGTGATTGATCCCAGCACTTCTGAATGCCAAGTCCTGTGGAGAATTGATGTTTCATTATAAACCAACTGCACAAGTTCTTCAAATAATGCATCAGCCTCGAAGACTAAGCTAGACCTGTGAGGGCTAGACGCTAACCTTGACAGATGCAGCCTCAGCCAATCTCTATTTCTAATGAGAGATCATTTTATCCTGTCTTCTTTCTCTCTCTCTCTTTTTTTTTTTCTCCGCCTGTGTGCACGAGCATGCGACTGGCACACGTGCATGTGTGGCCATCCTTCTACTCCAGTCAATCAATGAGCAGAGACAATTCCCCGAGTGACATTTACGGAGAAGAAAGAGACCCATTTATCACTTTAGTTTTGGGATAATAAAAGAATGACTGAATGAGGCAGTGTGTGTGTATATGTGTGTGCGAGGTAGAGAACAGGCAAGAGAGAGAGAGAGAGAGCGCTAAAGATGAAAAGGGGATTTCAAAAGCACATGAAAGGAGCAGGAGAAATGAGCGAGGGAAGAGGGAAATGAGTGATAAAAAGGCTACTTTGTGAGGAGGACTGAGAGTGTGAAATAGAACAAGGGAGGAGAGAAGAGAAGGCCGTGAGTGACTGACAGTGAAAAAGAGAGCATGAAAAAGCAGAGTGGTGGCGGGGGGAAGCCTGGAGTAAGGAAAGGGAAAAAAATGCAGAGACACAGGAAAGAAGATAGAAAAGAGCTCTTGGCACAGAATGGGAAAAAAAAAATAAAGTGAAAGATGGGGGGGTGGCAGAAGTGGAAAAAAAAGGTCCAAGAGAGAGACAGAAAGGTAGAGGAGAGAATAAGGAGACAACGAGGCCGACGTGCTGGGTTCATGCAGGGATATAAGCAGACTCGGAGTTCAGACCTCACACGGTCAGCATACTAAACACCGGACCTAGTGTCCTGACCCAGATTCATGCCACTGACATACAAATCCAAATAAGGACGGAAGACACCCCCCACCCCCGATTTTCCGTAGCTTCCATCAACACAAACTCCCTCCCCCTCATTCCCAGCTGGTCTCGCAGTCACCTCATAACCCAACAACCTCACTCCAATCCTGTAACCTCCCCACACATATGCTGGCTCCCACACACATTTGCTCACACATGGGTTGCTTTACACATACAAAATGTACAAGCCCACAGATTCACGTATCTTTTCCTTTCCTTCCCTCAAGGTTAGTTTCAACTTTTCAGCTCAGGTGAGCCGACGTCACAGCTCAGCAGGGTGCTGACCAGTGGTTCCCCGGGATGACCTCCACAGCTCCGTCCATCAGCTCCATGGTCCAGCCACAGCATACACACCAGCCATTAGCATTAAAAAAAAGCATCTTTCCTGCACATAACTGTTGCAACTCCTCCTCACAGCTGCCATCATTTTTTTCTTTTTTTTTTCTATCCACCTGCTCATATCAGTCAGCGTTAACTACATTTCCCTTTGTGAGGCGGCTCCCTCCATCACTCGCCGGTTCCGCCGACCTCAGGTAAACTGATCGACGGCCCTTACGCGCACCACTTTCCCCTCCCACAGTCCTTTGGCTCGTGACAGGGGCTTGATGGACAGGCACACAGAAGCGAGAGACCTGGCACACGGCTGCCAGGAAGGGTCTGGAGATTGGAGCGTTGTGAAATACTCCGTTTAACTCGACGTACATCATCTCTTTCTCGGGGACAGACACGGCAATCTTCATGCACCTAAGCACACACATTTACACACATGCACATGCGCACGGCCATCAATCCCCTGCATACAGGAAGAGATATCGGACGAAGGGAAAAAATTGAATTAGGAAATATGGGCACAGTGATTTGTGAGAAGCCAGTTTTGAGGCTAGGAGAGAAATACAGCTTGGAGCGCACTTCATCTTATAGCACCAGCAAAGGGGAAGAAGCATCTGTGTTGTTTATCTAAAGCCCCCATCTACTTACAATGGCTTGATTTGAAATATTCATATACATGTATGACAAGATCAGGCTCATTATGTTGCACTCTCTGCGGGGCTTCACTGAATGGACTGAATGGAAACCCATCAGTCAGTGTAAATTATGAAAACAAGATACATTACATAAGCCTATAGATGGGCATGAAGAGGAGTATTATTGTAGCGTCATATCAATCATGGCAACACACGTTCGACTGTGTCATCAGTATGATAATAGGCTATAGGCTATTTCAAGGATAAACCCACCATTATAATAATTCACAAAGCCAATAACGAAAGGAAAACATATTAGGCTTTGTGTAGTGTGCAACATAAGGCATCACACTGCTCGTGTTTTTGATGGATCTGTAACTATACCCCCAGTCATAATGAATCACACATCATATATCCTACATGGGCTCCAACCAATGATTGTTATTTGCTCATAAATTGATGTTATCAGTATGGTAAATCAGAGAATTGTTTAGTATGGAAAGAGTCAGAAAGCTGCACCCCGAGGCAACATCTGTAAGTAACCTCTTTTGTCTGACCAACAGCACAAGTTTTATCTAATTTAGGATTACGATACAATGCCGACAAGATAACTAAACTTCTCATTTAAGAAGCTGGAAACAAAACAAAAATTTTTTTTGACTGTAAATGACAAGACTGAGAAGTATTTTTCTGCTAAACCATGACTTTAACAACTTACTGTTTCAGCTCCACAGTCTGCCACATCATCTGTAGAGGAATTCTCAAATAGCGCATGTTCTGTATCTAATCATCCACATATATAAAGGCACATTTTTAAGTACATATCAAAATAGCATGTTCATAGGATGTTATGCTATTAAGGCGTTCAATAATGTGAAGCAGGCTAGCCGAGGGCCATCTTGCTGTGACATGGGTAAGTACTGGAGACGGAGCAGAACAGAATGGAGCAGAGCAGGCCATGTAGTGGTGGAGAAAAAGACAGAGAGAGTCAACCCAGCGTGACTACCGTCTGCCTGAGTGGAGCAGCCTGCCTGCAATTAAGGTGGAATCAGGGAGAAATCTGCGCTGCCTTGATAATGAGCCTCGTCTGAATTATTAACGAGAGCTGTTCCCCCGGGACCCGGGCTCCCACTGAGCCCATCAACCCCCCTCCCCCCCCCCCCCCATCCCCTCCCAACACACCCACATGCACACAGAGGCACACAAACACGCACTCACACAAGGAGAAGAGAGAGAAACACACTCTGAAACATCCATATCCGCACACCACAACAATGACACATTGTGCACGCTGACACACATATGAGCAACAAGCATGCCGCTACACACGGAGAGCAAAAATTTTTAGCACCACGAGGGCTCAAACATTTTTATTCACAAGCTGAAGTGATATCCAAAGCCATTTAATACATTTGCAATACAAACATTTCTCTAGGACATAATAACTCCATCCTCTAGCCATCAGATCAGACGTGACACACTTTTCTCTGTATTAGAATGATTTACTTTGACATAGCGGTTGAAAAATCCCAGAAATCTCAGATATTAGAAAAACTGTTGTGTGAATCCTATCCATTGAGCTTACACTACTGAATCATGTACAACAACTATTTTCTAAACCGCATCGGGAGCACCATACTGAGGCATTTCATTTCAATCCCTGTTATTATACGATGAGTCACTCATTGTGTATTAGTCATTTTGGAAAGTGTTTATGGCCTTAAATGAAAAATGCTTTATTCTAAGAAGTTTATTTTAGGAGTAATAATACTATTAATTCCACCGACCTCTTGTTCAACAATCCCTCTAAACTAACAGACTGTAATAGGGAATATATTTTATTAACAAGACCACAAGTCACACTGTTCCCTGTGTCAGTATAATGTGGTGGGAAGGTTAATGGAGTAGGAACATAGTGGCTTTTGCTCACTTTTATTGAAATGTGGGCACTGTGTATGCTCGGGGACTCACTGTGTGCCCAGCAGCACTACCCTGACATAGCTTCACTCTGTTCCCTTCCCCAATTTCAGTGCGGGTTCCATGGAAATAAAAAGCGATATGTCCTAATCACAAAGCACTGATGTAACACTCAAAGCCCCCCGCACCCCATCAAATCTCCATGGCATCAACCTTACATGGCCTCAGAGTGAAACACACACCACATTCTGTCCATGCAGCTGTGAACAGTTTGGCCAAAATATCCGCGGAGAGCTTACCAAACAGAGCCACGCCTTCCTTATGAGCCAATCACCACGAGTCAGACAGCTTTCAAAGCAAATCAGACAGCAAAATGGAAGTGCAGAAAGTAGCTTCCTCACTCGGGTCAGCCCCCTCCTCCCCCCCCCCCCCAAAAAAAAAAATGGTTCACCCCACCCAAGAACAGAGTGTTCCTCCATGGGTGGTTTGAGGAGGCACAAGTGTGTTGTGTGTTTCGTGCAAATGTGTACGCCTGAGGGAATGGTGGAAACCATCACCCTAAATAGTGCAACGGGAAAAGAATGACAATTTCTTTATGCTTCACTATGCATATGGGGAAGAAAAGGGAACAGAGTATTTAATATTTTGAGAAATGTCACCAAAGAAAGAAATGTACAAAAAAAAAAAAAAAAAAGGCAAACGCGTGTGTAATAGCCTTGGTATTAAAAAATGCTTCAACTGTTGAAGTTCAACTGAGAACGGCATCCAAATTAATTCAACCCTGTCGAATTGGGAACTTGACGGCCTCATCCTCCAAAAGACTCAGAAGCTGAGACGAGCTGTGCTGGGTAAAATCCAGCATTGTTATCCTATTATCTCTGAGATAATGTGAGATATGAGATTTCCCTTAGATAAGAGGAAGCATGCTGCTTAAGGCAGTCTAGATCACTGGTAGGAGACTGCTAAAGCTCAAAATCCTGACGCCATAGCTCCCTTGAGAAAGACTCCACACCTCAACTGGCATTCGTACCTAAAACCACTAATAAAGAAAGAATGCATAGAATGTATAATGAATAGATGGATAGACAGACTAGAAGAGAAAGGCAGGTAGATAAAAGAGGTGATAACATGGGTGTCTGGTAGAAAGAGTGATAAGAGAAAGCAAAGTAATATCAAAGGCAAAATTATATTGTTTTTCATATTACTGTCTCCTGATTGCTGTCTCCCATATTTGAATGCGTGCCCATGCTTTGGTAATTTGCATGTACATTAATCATTTTCACTGAGAAATGAACTGCCACGGCTGCCTGAAGGCTGCAGGGGAAAATGCAGTGAGAATGGGCTTCTTGGCATCAGATACCAGGTTCAAGCTGAATATACTGCCTGAATGCAACCTGGCTCTGGGTGAAGGAGGCACGGGGAGATGTAAAGTGTTCATAATCCTACACCATAAATCTGTCCAGCATGCATCATATGCTCTCATTTTGTGAGTGTGTGTGTGTGTGTGTGTGTGTGTGTGTGCCTGAGTGTCTGTCGCACTCTCAAATTACTCTGCTCCCCTGAGCCAAGACAGAGGATAAAATATGAATCAGCTGAATTCTAGGATAGTTTCCAGTCTTCCCAGACTCTCCTCGGCCATCATCAGGCAATACAAGCGTATGCACGTATAACAGACGTATGCACACAACTCTACACACACACATTGGAAGTTTCAAGTCTCTCCATATTGTGCTGAAGAGTCTGTCACACATTCTCGGCTATACATTTGACATTCATATCCCTCATATTTGCCAAGTGTCGCTCAGCAGCTGCTAGAGCGTTTGTATTGTGACAGGATTACGAGAGTCTGTCTCTCTTTACCTATAAATCAATTAGATAAAGTTATATAGTCATACTCTGTTATAAATACTACTGTCTGTTGAGACAGGGGTTATGCGCCTTTACAGGAGATAAGATTATACGTATACCTAGAGACATTTTTCCTTTCTTCCCTCTTCATTTCTCCAAATTCCATTTGTCTTTCCTTTGTAATGCTGCAGTCACTTTTCTGTCATACCTCCTGCTTTTTTTCTTGAGAGCAATCTTTCAGGCAAACCATCGATGGTTTGACTGATATTTCTTTTTTTTCCTTTTTCTTTTGCGTGTGTGTGTGTGTGCATGAACTTTTGCCCTTGTGGCCCTGCACAGACCTCTACCTAAATACACTTTATAAATAACAGTCTAATTGCTTTGGATTAAAGTGTCTAAGTGACTGCCTTGCACCCTTGCCAACTTGCTGCACAATCCCCTGGTGTCTGGCCACTCCAAGTATGAGAAAATTTCCTGGCAGAGCACGCACAATGAGGAAAAACTATATGTTTCAAGTAGACGGAAAAAGAAAATTATTCCACATCAGTGCTTATTAGTTGCAATTACAGAGAAATAAAGCATACTTAACATACTTTAACATACTTAATACACCAAAAGCATTGCTGTATTATGGATTTGTGAATTCCATAACCACCCATACTGGCTTATACAATAAAACAACACCCCAGAATCCCAATGGCATCTTCTAACACCCTTGATGTTAATGAACTTGTGGGAGCCTAGAGGGCAATCCCGACACCAAGTGGTACCCCGCCATTAGAGGCATTATGAAGTCAAGAGTAAGACTATATACCATTCACCGCAGTGACATGCTGTCAGACCAATCAGCAGCCCCAAGCACACACTCCAATAGAAGTAGACAGCCCCTCCCCCTGCACTAGCCCCCACAACACTACCAACCCTGACGCTTTGTTGCAATTGACATGTGCTTCTCCCACGCACAAATGCAGAATGCGTCCACATGCACTCATGGATGCTTTTACTCAGATGTAAGTAGCCTTGAATACATAAAGGACACACATATATGGAGGAGATTTAGTATCAGTCACTAACATCAGTTCAAAATCCCATTAATTTCTGGGTTGGATCAGTTTATGTACAGAAAACTAGAAAATAAAAGACAGTGAAGTTGCCACTAATCTAATAGGGGTTCACAAGAACACAGTTCTATCCTCCCTCCACTAAGGAGCTGATTAGGAAGCCGTGACCTCAGAATATTGCAGCCTTCCTAGAAGTCAGAAGCCATTAGGTATTTATAGGAGCTTAATGGCACTGTCTAGGTGTACTGGCTGTCTACTACCCAGCATCAAGGCAGCATCACATCCTTTCCAATTGCAGTCACGGCAACACAATCTGCTCTATAAGATTTTTCTAGAACCGCTATGTTCAATAACAACAGCCTCGAGAGATTTCAATGTCTTTAAGTTGGTTATCCCCCCAAAGCACGACCACTCCTTTCAAGAAAACCAACCTCCACCTTTGAACTTCGCATTGAAACTGCAAACTTATACCACTTAATTTCATTTGATTGCATCACCGTATTATTTTTGTTTTGTTTTCCCTGTTTCTCTGCCACTATAGAAAATAAAAGAGTTTTACATGAAAGGCTCTGCTCATACAATATTGTTGATTGGGATCAAAATGTCATGAATACTCCCAACTCACAAATACTAGTGTCAAATTTAATTGCTTGATGTGGTTGTAAAATTATATGTATCAGAGTGCACCTGTTTTATGCACATGTACAGTAAGAGAGAAGGCAGATGGATTTGGGGTCCATGTGGCTTCATACTGATACATTTATTATGGATTGGACATCCTGTGATTTCATATGCAACTCTTATATATTGAGCCACAGGTACTACAAACTTGGAGATGAATGTTGTGTTGCATGTACAGGTATGCTGCTGGGCGGCAGTATTCCACCAGCTGTTTGCTTGGTTCCTTTAGATGAGCTGCACATGTGACTTCTAAGTGTATGTTTATATTACCTCTCTGTCTCTGACCAAAACCAGGTCAGGCCTGTTACTGACATTACGGCTGCCTGCTGTAAACGACTTACCTAATCCCCCATCATTACCTGGAATGGGCCCCGCGTCGCGCCTGTGGCCTGAAATAGCACAGGACCTCAGACTGCCACTGTCAACACCCTTAATTTGCAGTTTCATAAATAGCATAGTAGGGCTTTGGCGTGAAAGATAAAGAAGCCCCGTGGTTGCTGGTGTAAATGGAGAGCTAATGAAGAAGTCTACCTGAGGCCACACCTTAACAGTCATTTCAGTTTAACAGGACAGGCTTAAAATGACAGTCAGGTGCTACAGCTGAGGCCCCCACCCGGAAAAAAAAAATGAGACTCAGCTCTGGTGACAGACTATGTTTTGAAAAAAGGTTAATTCCTCAGAAAGATAAGACAAATGCAAGTTGAAGTCATGCCATTACTTTGATATTTGTTGATATGTTATGGTGTAAATGGCACACCCTGTGGATGAATAGAAATAATGTGAAAGTATTTAACAAGATAAATTTAGCACCAAGCATTAGGTTGGAAGAGAAGTGTGGTTGCTTAACATGAAGTTAATGTGAAAGATCTCTTATCTTGTCTAATCATCTTGCTTACATACACATAACCTACTGGCACTGCATCTACAAAGAGCCATCACACTCAGCACGTCTTTTCTGTATTGACATGAAAATCAACTAACATCTAGTCTCAAAGCTCAGCTCTGCAAAGTTACACCATCAGGACAAGCACTGCTGCCCTGCTGATCCCGCTGCCCCCTCTCGCTGTCCTCAGCTGCCTATAATGAATAGAAACAAGATGAGGCTGGGAGCAGGGGCTGATAACATGGGCAGATGTCCAGGAGGTTACTCTAGGCTCTCAGCCAGACAGGCGGTGGTAGTGGACTGTGGTCAATTGTAGACGCCCCACTAAATATTTACATGGTGGTCAGTTGACCTGTGATCTCCTACAAGTGTCACTCAATTGATTCTTAGATATATTTTAATCATAACTAAAAGATCTGGACTTTCTCTCTGCATGAAAATGCATGGGATGATTTTCTCTGTTTGCCTATTATTAGCAGCATGTAGTAAGATTCATCGTGAACCGCTGTGGTCCTATTCCCACTGAGGGGATTTTATGCGCTATTATGAACACTGCTGCCCATGATGACCAGGCTCTCTGCAGCTGGGATGAGAAAAGCCCCTTTTTTCTTTCCTCTCTCTGTCTCATTTTTTTCTTTTCTATATAAAGACGTAACAAGTGATTCCACTCCACTCTATTACAATTTGCCTCAGTGATATATTAAAATGACTGACGGCAGTAATGAACTAAGACAAGATAACGCATGGCACCATTCATGCGTAACAGACGCGGAATCCCACGGTAACGTGTAAGTCACGCGGGGTGAAAGAATCATAATAGCTTAGTGAACAGGAATAATAATCGATATTATCACTGTGATTATCACAACCTTGTCACGCTGGCCCGGCTGCTTTATTTCTTACCTTCCAGCCAGCTGAGCTGTTACTGTCGCCCTTATCCTTGAAATAGGGCACATAACGGACCATCCAGTCGTATATCTGTGACAGTGTGAGTCTCTTTTCTGGGGTGCTCTCAATAGCGCGGGTAATGAGATCCGCGTAGGACTGGTTCCCCCACGCGTTTCGCCGGGAGGATTTGGCTTTGCGCAGGGGTCCGGTGACATCCAGAGCTGCGCCAGCCAAGCATGGGTGCGTCGCGCCTGTGGGTGCAGGGGCGCCGGCTGGATGCTTCAGCTCTCCCGGCGTTCCGCCCACGAGCCCCGCTCTGCAAGCGGGGATGTCTTCCGGTTCTACCTTGATGCTGGCCAGTGGAAGACCTACGTTCACCTCGTGTCCACCGGGGAAATCCTGTGGACAAGGCAGCGGCCAGGTGCATGAGCGAGGGCGGCTTTGAGGCTCGAAATCCGAATCAACCTGATGAGCGTCTAATTCGTCGTCCTCCATCATCAACATTTACCCTTCAGTTGAAAAAAGAATAAATCAAACGTAGAGCAAGGGTGGGGAAATACCTCCACGATTCACGTATCCCGCTGTCTTCAAGTAGGAATTTGCCTTGTAATATGGCTATTAAACTCAGTCTGAATCAATAATGGGCAATTCAGCGGAGTAGAAGAATCATGATGAATGAAAGAAAAATCATAGCCTCGCGTGTAGAGATAGCAGAAGTAATAAAAGTAATAATAATTTCTTGTCCATTTTACCTGAAGTAAATTATCTAATGGTGACTGAACTATTTATTTGGCAGTCCGCATCACCTTAAAACATTCAAACCCGTGTCAGTCTTTGGGGCTTCTCAATCCAGTTGCAGCAACAGATGATCTTTCAGATAAGGACAAAAGCAGCCGTCGATAAATCCTCCAGAAGACAACAGAAAGAAACGGGAAAGAAGGGGAAAATCACCAGGGCTGTGTAGAGAGCATCCACTGAGGCGATAATGCGTGATTACCGTGAATTATTAAATCTTCCAGTCTGCACGGATTAAGCTGGCAGCGGCACATTCAAGTCCATTCAGCCTGAACAGCACCCAACTGTCTGCAATTATAATGAAGAGGCGTGCGCTTGTGACGAATCGATAAATTCCCTGTCTGAAAAATATAAAGGAGGGAAAAATAGTCCGGCAATCAAATCTCGTATCCACTCGTCGGGCTGATAAAATTGGCTTTTATCACACCTCCTCTTGCTCCCCTCTATCACCCCTTGCCTTTTCTCACTCACTCAGATCCCACACATGTTCTCATTTGCTTACAACTCGTTCCGTCGATGTGAACCGAGGATGACGCGCCGGCGCTGTATAGTAGAGATGCTGCCAATTGGAGTGCGCTCACGAAATCAATACTCTCCAAACATGATTACAGCGAAATCCCGAACTCTCTCTCTCTCTCGCTCTCCCTCTTTTCTCTGCTGCTCTCCCTCCTCTCTCCTGCGCCTCAGTTAGGCTACTAACGAAGGGGGCAAAAACCCAAAATTCTTAATCAAAACTCCGCATAATGATCTTTGTGGCGGAGCGTCACATGGCGCTTTGTGTGCCAGCCTCCGTGTCCAGCCCTAATAAAACAAGACAATGTGTAACACAGAGAAAGGGAAAATTCCTGCACAATTGCGACACGGGTTTTTCTCTTTAAAAAAAAAAGTCTGAGCGTAACAAATTGTCGCGTGCACGGTGTGCAACGTCCAAATGCCCTTCAGGGAGAATTTACGGCGCCCGGCTCCGCTGATTATTTGCGGGCAATACCTCAGTGAGTGTAATTTTCTATGCCGATTAGACAGATTTAGTTCAGATTAACCGAGATTAGTTAACCCTAGATTTTAATCCGGGGGGGGGGGGGGGGGGGGGGGGGTGCTTCAGATGCCAGAATGAAAGAAATATATATATCTCCTCCATACTTCACATAAATGAGGGTAAACGCATTTGCCTCAAAGACACTCTGCCCGGCGCATTGAGCTCCGGTCAGAACCGTGTGCGCAATTCTTTAGCTTCACTGACCGAGGGGTCGAGGCGTTGGGGTCTCCGATCCTTTATCCTACCACCTTCTTCTAAGAGCTGACGGCTGGGCGGGGACAGAGTCACAGGTGCTTGAATCCGATTGGCCATCTCCCCTTATAAACACTAGGCTACCTGACCCTTTTACCTGTATCAATCTAAGAAAGATTTGCGGAACTTACATGTTTACAGAAACACTGCCTGACAGCTTTAGGCGGACTCACGCATGCAGTGGTGATGGTTGCTGTAGGGAGAGTATTACTTATTCACTTATTCATACCTTAAAACAGTCCTGCTTCTGTAGATTCTCACTTCCAGTAAAGAATTAAAGAATGAATAAATAAAAACTAATATTATTTAGAAGTGAGGCAGCCACTCCAAGCAAGCATTTTAACAGCTATAACCTGTGGGGGCTTTTTGCTGTCAATCCATTGCCATCAAAATATTTAAAAGAGGAAAAATGCATTTCACTACAATTATACATCATCTACAGACCCTTAGACGTGTGTATTCTAGTCACTACACTTTAGTTAAAATAAACATTTTCAATGACACATCCATCATCAAAACAGCCCCTGTGCAGAAAGGTGTCTCAAACTGTCTGAGGACTCCACCTTTTTCCTGCGTTCAACTGTGGACAGAAGCAGTACTTAAAAGTTGCACAACAAGGCCACACTGTGCACTCAGACATGAGTGATGTTGAGAAATATGCGTCAAAAATAGCACGCTTTTAAATGTGGGAGGATGTGTCATATGGTGTGTCACGGAATGACTTAACGTTCAGCATCAGTACAATCACATGGTTAAAATGCCATGTTGCTAATAGTTTGTGTGTAATAAGCCTAGAAACCCTATTCGGACTACAAATATAATTAATGGGTGATGGTTTATTGTATTTTGATTATTGCATGTCAAGAATTTCAATCAAACCAGAGGTGGAGCGAGTCAAGCCTCTCGTAGCCTCTAGTCTCCGAGACAAGGTTCTACTTGAGATGCTTCCCCTGGAACACTTATGAATGCCACAATTTTGGTGACACTCGAGAATACACAATGTGTCTTGATTACAAATGAAGCGAAAGAAAAGTAATTGTGACTATCAAAAAAAAGGCAAACGATCAGATCCAGAGACCCACAGCAGGAGTGAGTCTCAAGAGAAAAAGGGAAAAGCAAAGAACTAAGAGTCAAAGACAAAGGCTCTGGCAGCACAAGTTTAAAAACTACAACTTCAGTCCCTGCAGGCTGATGGCTAAGTTGTCCCCATACCAGACATACCAGAGGCAGCAAGGCTGGCTTAAAGCACTGAATGGCTGATCCTAGAACAGCGTGTTCTGCACAGCAATAATCACCTCAGTCAGCCACAAGCAAGGCAGAGCACCACATGAACAACAAGTCAGAGCTTTGTGCCTGTTATTTTGCATGGTTAGAAACTGTTCTGGAATTTCTTTCAAATAAGGAAAGGGACACTTCCCCCCCCCAACTATTTCTATAATACCTTTACGGATTTCTTTGGCCCTGGCATTTTAGCCATCACTCACAACCTTGTGGTGTTGTGCAATTTATCCCTGCACCCCATTCTGCCCAGCACGGTTGGAAGTAGAGGAATCTAGAGAAGCCACAAGAACACCCTAGGGAGATCTATGTCTGTCTGGGAAAGCACCTCCTTTGGTTCTCCCTCCCCTCTCAGCAAATAACCCACACTCTCTAACAAGCATATGGGTTCTCAATGACACAGGAAGGAGAGGGCTCATATCCAAGTATTGGGAACATTTCTGAGTAGGCGACGCTGGATTTCACCCCTTCTTGGCTTTGACCCAAAGTAGGCTGACTTGAAGACTTCCTGCCCCGAGCCAGTGCCAGATTTCTGTGGCATCTTGGCATCTTCACTGCCAACTATGAACAGAGGCAGCGAAGACAATTGGTGCCAAGAGTTTTAATTAAGACTGTGTTGTAAAGAGGAAAGTAAAGGCATGTGCAGGTAATGGCTTCCATCCCTGTTTCAGAGGGCTAACAGAATATGATTAACTAATACAATCTTAGCCTTAGCCAATTAATTATATTTAACCGTTAAAAACAGAGAACGACCAAATGGTCCAGAGAGGGAAATCAGCATGCACCGCTCTCATGCTCAAAGCTGAAGAGAGTGTAATTGTGTTATAATACACTGATGCCAAAGATTATTAAAGGCTATGTTTTCAGACAAAATGCACATGCACAACTAGAAGAATAAATTACCTTTTTCAGTTAGTGTCCACAGTAGAGTCAGTCATTTTAGGGGGTGGATCAATTACCACTTTGAAAATTAAATACTGTCAAACTTTGGTCTGTTGGTTAGAAACAAATAAGCAATAATGGCAAAACATTGTTCTTTGAAGAACTTCAATGAGACTTGTACTTTGTTTTCTTTTGGTTATTCTCTTCTGACATTTTACAGACTGGATGATCCATTAAAAGAAAACTGATATTCCTGGAGCTGGGAGTAAGCGATGAAAAAGAATATACCCTTCTCTGCGTCGTCAAATTGAAAAATTAATCGATGATGAAAGTATTTCAGGCTTCAGGCATTATGAAATAGTATTAACAACCCAACAATGAAAGTGAATAAGATTAATAATCATTCGAGTACTGCAACCTTAACCATATCACGTTCTGAAAGGGTGTCGCTCTGGTCTCAGTTTCTTGAAATAAACCACAGAACGGATCATATTGCCTCCAGCAATGAGTTAAATCTCTTACTTGTGCAAGTCAGTGGCTGGCTACATCCACAATAGCCAAGTAGGCTTGATGCCAAGACACTGATTAGCCTAACTATGCCTGTTCTCCAGGCAATGCAGTGCTGAGTGGAGGTGCAGTGGGAGTCTAGCTCATCACCAAAGAGCACTGTGCTAAACACAAGTTTAAGTGGAAGAAAGCCAGTAGACTGTAGTGTATCCATGCTGGACATATAAAGCCTTGGGCAAGGAGGCATCTGCCTCTTTAATACATAATTCACTCAGAGCTGAAACATCATGCTTTAGTCCTAAGGGCCGGCAGTCTGCTTCTGGTTGTTGGAACATAAAACTGTCTCCATCAGATAATCCAGTCTCACTGACAGGCAACTCCTGTGTACCAAGTAGCAGTTCAATTTAACCTTAACTTCAAAACAAGATTAGAAAAGTACACATTTTTAACATATTAGTAAATGTTCAAAGTTCATTTTGTGTTGTTTTTCAACTTGCACCAAATGCATGTGGAAGCACTGCCATCTCACCTTTCCACCTCAGTGAGTTTGTCCTCATCAGCCATGATACGCAGGTAGGTCAACATGTAGAGACAGCCATCTGCCCTGGAGCTCTCCCCCTCAGACATGCACGCGGTCACTTTACATCTCAATCTCTGCAAATGCATCTTCCTGTAGGGGTATTATTAGAAGCACTCATGCCTTATTACCAACATTATTATCATAACTGACAGGATGTGCATTAGTTACTTTGGTCTCCGCAGTTAGATCGGGCCATAATGTTGACACACTACTGCATGGGCCTTTCTGGATTTCGATATTAACAGTGGAGAACCTGAAGCAGATGCAGTGCTTTCATGTGTAATAGTCCCAGCTCATGTTCCCATGAAAGAGCCACTAATGGGTTAACAGTAGAAATGAGAGGGGAAAGAGAGGGAAAATCAATGCTTTTGTTGAGGGGAAGAAAGGAAGGCTTTCACAGGTCTATGTATCATTAAGCAATTGAGAAAGCTAATTAGAGTGGGGGGGAAAGATGTGCAGATCTCACAGCTAATTATTTCCATGGCAACCACAGCTCATGTAGATGATGTGAGGTAGCATCCAATTTGCTTCAATCAGGATATTTACAAGAAGAGAAACAGAGACCCCTAGTGGGATGAAGTGAACATATCCATGAAAGCTGAGTGTTGAAAAGAAACTTTAAATGTAAAAAGGATTCAAATAAACTGAAAAATACCCAAAATCATACATCTCAAATTCTGTTTTGAAATGTTGATACATGGAAAATATTATCTAGTTTGTTATCATTTGCAAAAATAAACAACTAATATCATTTTTCGGCTTTCCAGGAATTGTGTTGATTGTTAGCACAGGTATAAGCTTGCCTACAGCCCAACTTATAGAACCATGATTTGGTAAAAGTTAGTAGAATGCAGTGATGTTTGACAGTATTAGCTGAAATGTTCTCTATCTCATTAAAAATTGACCAAACAGTAACTGTTAAACCAAGACTATATATAGACTCTTTTTTATTTTATTAAAAAACAAACAAACAAACAAAAAACATACAATGGTTATGCACATTAGTTCTTTGATGAAGTGACAGGTGTTTTTAAAAGTGGGGCTTTATAGTTGATAATGAGGACGTTACATATTAGGCGTCTATGTCTCTTTTCCCTGGTCTTTGTGTCATACCTGCAGGTCAGTGTCTCTTTGAAGCACACAGTAAAGCAGTCACAGAGGACAGGATGAATCTTTGCTTCCATTCACACAAAATCTGGAAATTCCAGAACTTCAGACATGGCTTTTGCTTCATAAAAGTGTGACCATGTTTAATTTTGCTTTAGAACATAAGCGTTGTGAGACAATACAAAAAGAAAATATTTTATTCCTCTAACTCACCACTTTGTTTAGTCCCTCCACCCCCCTTCATTCAAAAACTATCCCACTTGAAAACAACCTCCCTCTCTATAACATCAGCTATAGCTCAGGCAGTTAACTAAAATAGTGCAAGGAGGCTGCCAATCAGTTCTGTTCAATGCTGCAAGCCCCAACACCAATGTTACTGAATTTTCAAAATATACTGCCCTGAGAAGGAACTTTTTTGAGAGTGAAATAATTCCCTCAGAAGTTGACTTAGACCTGGTTCCTCTAGTGGAAAGTCATGGAGTCCCTCCCAAGGTTCCCAGTCACCCGGGGAAAGTTCCTTTTTGTGGAAAACTGGCTAATGTCTCTGTTTGCTAGGGTCAATCTTTTCCAAGTGAACCAGGGGTTTGAGTTGTTCAGCAAAGCTGCGCATGTCCTCTGACACAGTGTCTTGTCCTGCAGGAGCCAACACACTCAGCTCCACCAGGTATGAAAGTGATAGATGCTCAGTGTTTTCTGTATTCCCTGGTACAAGTATGCGTGACAGCTTACTGACCACAATTTTCATTGCACCTTTACGAAATATGTGTCCATTGCTGACAAACTCATGGTCCATGCGGAAGCCCATCTCATTGAGGAACTCCGGAAGGCTGTGAGTGGCAGCAACATCAACACAGTTGCGTACCAAAGCGTGGCGACTCTTGTCTCCCACTTCAGATTGACCAAGGTAGCGTAGGTGCCATGGAGCAGTTGGGTGGGAGAGGGAACGGCGGGCACGCAAAATGAAGGGATTTCCTTGCTGGCCTTTGAGAAGGTAAACCAACTCATGATCAGTAAAAGTCTCAGGTTCCATGTTGTCGCACAGACCTCGAAGGCGATGCAAGAGGCTTTCCAGGGCCTGGTCCAACACACTCCCTGATTAAATAAAGTGCACAAGGAACAAATACAAAAAATGACATTTGATCTGATGGCCAGGACTCTATACATATTATATTTATAAATATAGTCTCCACTATCTCAGATCGTCCATAGTTTGTACATTTGCTTTGACATTTTTGCTTCATATATCAAATACCTCAAAGATTTTCCTTTAAAACAAAAAAAATACACATCCACCCACTTTCAGGGCACATGCAGTAATATTTTAAACCTAGTAAATTATAAGACAGTTCAGTAGATCATGAAATACTCATTTTGATTTATTAAACTTATCTCAATAAATCAAAATCTTTTTATCAGAATACCATCTGAAACCTCCAGAATTTAGAATTTTGGTCTATTTGGGTTAAACTATGCATGTATTTTTCATTTTTGTGGTACAACTTCACATTTGCTCAATCCAGCATGAAATTTAAACCCCCCAAAAAGATTTGTTTTCATTTTTATAACTAAGAAATAATTTTCCATTTTGCATTATTGTGAAATTCAATTGTATACCATTAAAAATTGGTGTGCGTTTAAATATGAAACAGATTGGATCTGCAGATCTGGATATGGAAATCATATGCATTTAACTGTATTATCTTTAACAGATATTTGTGTTCAAACATCTGGTATGTATGACAAAAAAAATGCTGGAAGAGGTTCAATGGTCCATATTTCAAAGAAAATATATCTTAAAAAGTATTTGATAAAACTTCACAGCAATCATACATGACAAAACTTTGGACCATACATTTTTTAGGCAAAACTGCGATTGTCCAGGAGAAGGCCCACAGTATTCTACAATTGAGTGACCAAGTTAAGAAATAAGGTTTTAAACATTGTAAATGCACCATTTTAAAAATTATTTATAATAATATTATAATAAGAATTTAGCTGTTATTTAGGAGCTAGTGCATAATAATTTAGGTCAAAGGTGACATATGTAACACTGTTCACTTTCACACCAAAGGATGTTGCTCATGTAACTTTACTCATTGTGCTGAACAGTTGCACAATGCAACTATTAAATGATTATTGCTATTGTTTTGCATTTTTGTTACTATAAGCTACTATCTGTAGTATTGCCACTATCAGTACCTTATGCTATGTATAACACTCAGGGCTTGTTATTTGCCTGCTTACTTGCTTCAGCTTCGGTGGATGCATGATATCTTACCTTGTAACAGATACTCCATCATGTTAATTGTGCCCCCAGTGACAGGCATTACAGTAACAGGTGGCGCCTCCATCTTTCCTCGGGTACTTTGAGGTTTTTGAGCCTAAAGAAAGAAAATTATATGCAGATACATATATACATGTCGGAACATCTGATGGAGCAATGCCATCATTAACAAAAAAAATTCACCTGTCGCCATAGGTAACAGAGTTTGTAACTTTTAGCTCGCTAATAGCCAGTGATAACGCCTTCTAATCTAGGTGTAAATCACTCGAAACAACAATTATAGTGCATTATTGTCTACGAAACCACGAAGAGCAGTAGCCGAGGAAAAAGGGTAAATGTTTTAAGTGTTCGTTCTCGATAACGTTTTAATAAAAGACCAAAGGCCTAAACGGGGTTCTGAACACACGGCTACTACTACACAGCTACTCTGTTTCCTAGTAGCTAACCGGAACGTTACTTAAGCTAACAGGCTAAACGTTTCAATGTTATTACAGAAACATTAAAAATATATTACCTTTCAAAAATAAAGAAGCGAACGCGGAAAGAAATAAACGTCTTTTTAGTTATCAAAGAAAAAGTGAACACAGTTAGCAACAACAATGAATGAGAAGCGTCTTCCTTTGGTGTGTCAAATCGGTAGACATCCAACTTTGAGGCTCATTACAGCCACCTACTGGTAGTGTTAAAATATCGACAGCAGGTCATCCGTGTATAAAATAGAAAGAAATGGACATGGACGTCATGGACAGACAGGCTTTTTAGGCTACTCTGCTTTTATTAACACCGGCTATACGAATGGATTATCAGTACTGTGAAAACTATTACTGTTTTCACAGTACTGTGAAAAGTATATATTACTGAGTATTAAGTTTAGAGGCTTTATTGGCATACATACTGTGGAAATAAAAGCAGTAGTTTACACTTAATTTTGCCAATCTCTTGACACAAAACAAAAATAATTATTCAAATAAAATAAAAATAAAGAATCCGGAAATTTTACAGATTGCAAGAATTGAAGATGCAAACACTAAAATTAGTTTTAAAAACAAACCTGAGTTTGAAAACCTGAGTTGTACCTGCTTTGTCCATATTTGCAAACCGGTCTTTACAAATTTGTGCCATAGCAGGTAATAATAATTACAGTAATAGTCAATAATATTGATGGGGTAGAAGAGAGGCATAACTGACTGTCTTATTCACGAGTCTGATTTGAGACTTACAGTCTTTGATTTCAGACTCCTGTTGCATCTACCTTTAGAATCTACCACCTACCTGTTAACTGGTGGTGTTGTGAGTGTGTGTTGTATTTAATGTTGATGTGGGCAATGCTGACAGCCCTGTTGGTGTAAATGTCATATACTAATGAAAAGATGATCCTGTGATTTATTGTGCAGTCTCGCACAATAGAGTGTTCCTGTCTTGAGTAGTGCAGCTGGGCCCTGTTAGTCATCTTAGAAAGTACAGTCAATGTGCTGGTTGTGAGACCAGGTGAAATCCAACCTCATGTGTGTCCTCTACCTCTGTCTTGGAGTGTTTTTTCCTCAGATCTCCTTGCTCTTATCTACATTTAGGGCAAGATTATTTTCCTGACTCCAGGCCACTAGTCATTTCACTTCTCTTCTCTATGCCAGCCCTGCCAGTAATCAGCCCAATTACTTTAGATTCATATGCAAATTTTATAATTCTGGTATTGATTAGGGGGGTGCTCACACTCATATGTGAAGAGAGCATGTGGCAGTGCACTCAGCACGTGCCCCTGAGTAATACCAGTGCTCACAGTTCTGATGTTTGATATCTGGTGTCCAACTCTGACTGAGTGCGGTCTATCTTACAGGAAGTTCAGAGCTCAGTTACAGAGAAAGGGTGTGAGTCTGACTAAGAGCAGCTTCTCAGAGAGTCTGCAGCATTAAATGCAGCTTCAGTCAACTAACAGCATTTTCACAGATGTGTTACTACCTTCTAGTGGACTGATTCTGTATGCATGTGCATAAAGTAAAGAGTCCAAGGTGGCCAGGACAGTCTTTTTGATCCTTTCAAAACACTTCATCACAATTGATGTTAGTCCAAAAGAATGATGGTCATTTAAGCATGTGGCAGTATGTTTCTTGGAGAGGGCCACACTGGTAATGGACTTAAAGGATGGGCAGATTGTATGTCTATGAATACACCATCCAGCTCTGATGAGCAGACCCTGAGTGCATGCCTGAGGATATTATTTGGACCAGCTGCCTTATTTGGGTTTGTTTTCATTAGAGCTGTGCACACCGCCACCAATGACAGATCGTGATGCAGTGGTTTGTCCTGCGTGTCTTGTCCTGTCTGTCTCTGTGGGTTGGTGTTGTGGTGTATAAAAAAAGTGGGTGAGGTACTCACATAGGCTATTCGGAGTAATAATCAGTAATAATCATACTATAACCTTTTGTCTGCAGGGTGTTATTGTTTTGCTATCACTGATGATCATTATTGATTAACACTGCAGACGCAGTACTGCTGGGGTTTTAACACTTTTAACAGCCTTCTTTATGCAACCTTTTGCTTAGATGCTTTTTTACTGCGGTTATATTTTATATGGTGATTATATAAAACCTAAAACTGCAAGACAAAATACAGCTGTAAAAAAAATTTAGTGTAAAAAGTATTTTTTCTTTTAACAAAAAAAATAGAAATTGTTTGTAAATTTGTTTTAATTGCTGAGCTCGACTAAATTAATGTACCTAATAACGTTCCTCTTTGTGAAAGCAGCATTTAATTGCCGTAGAATATTGAGGTCAACATTACTTCTTTACCTACATTTGTTTTATCTTAACTTGATCTGCAAGGTAATCAGAAACTGTGCTTTCATGCAGTTCATGAATGGACCTCACCTCTGTACTGAGCAACAACAACAACAACAAAAAATGTTGTTACATAACATCTGTATCACACTCAAAGTTTCTCATTAAAATTATCTTGATCCATGTACTTTAAAACACCCGCCCTGCCTTCAGAAAATTAGGTAAAAGTTCAGTTATATATAAATAAAAGTGACTGCACTTATCCTGGACTTTTTTCTCTATACTTTTATTTCACAATAAACACAATCACTAGAGGTCATGTGATTAATTCTTTTGCCCGGTGTCCTGATGATAATTGATGAATAAACCACTGAAGACTCTTCTTCCACCTGCAGTAAAAAGCAATACATTTCATTACCCAGACAAAGCAACACGCACAGACTTCATTTCTGCATGAGGGTTTTAGGTTACACCTCGATGTCAGCACAGACACTTACCCTGCTATTCAAGCCACAGCAACAAATTTGAACAGGAAATGCTTTGGTGAGACAGAAGCAGAAGCATATTCAGAATCAGAGGGGAAAGTTTTTCAAGCAAACCATAAGAAAAAAACAAAACAATAAAATACAAAGGAAGTGGAAGTGAGGCGCAGCTGCATAGCCTACCTGAATGTAATCTTGATTTCAACCAGAAAATTAAAAGTGCCATTAAAATGACATATGATACTGATATACCACAAATAAGTGGGATCCAGTCTTCAGGCTCTTTTTGAAAACCTGTTAAACCAAAAGCTAAATATTAATATTTCTTTGATTCGGGTGAAAAAGGTTCACAAACAGCATATGGCTAAACACCCACCTGTTGTTGTGCTAAATGCGTTTGTGCTAAATGTGGGACTCTTAGTAACTGTAGTGTATCCATCAAACACTGAATCTATATTGCACTTTAGGGACCCGTGTGGATGTACAGGCACAGATGTAGTTGAAGTTCTGTTTGGATTATTTGATTTCATGCCGCACGTCACAGCGCAAGATGCAGATGAATCCTTACTGTCATATACTGTAAGTAAAGATCAAAAGGTTACATCAGGTTATCTTCTATCATGAAACAATGATGTTTGTGTGTTAGTTTCTCACCTGTAACTACACACAAATTGATAGTGACTCGCTTAATACTGTGTCCGACACAGCTACTCATCCAGCAGGTATATTTCCCAGCATCTTCTCTTCTGACATTTCCAATATATATAGACTTGTTGAAAGTCAAATTGTCTGTTGTTGCTCTTACTTCTGATTTCCCAACAGCAGTCGTTGCTTCAAAAGTCCAAAAGTTTATTTTATCAAGTTTACTTGAACATGTGTGCTGAAAACTGCTGCCAGCAACAATGTAAACTGTCTCATTGACGTCTTTCCACGTCTCTGAAAAAAGAGAGGTAAAGGATTGTGATAATTATCTTTGGCAAATTTAAAAACCATAAGCACAGGTAGATTCTGACTTAACGGAGAAAAATATGACAGCAGGACAAACCTTTCTTCACTATGATGTCAGTGGACTTTTGGCATGTTTCTTGGCAAGTTTCACACCAGTACACACCTTCATCCTCCTCGGTAAAAGAGCTGATGAGCAAGGAATGATTGGATCCAATTCTCAATTTGGGATTGGACATTTGTTGATATTGCATTCCCCTCTTATCTTGGAAGAATAACTGAACCTGCTTACTGCTATGGTCCTTCTTGTAAAACCATTTGAAAGAGTCTGATCGATGGATGTAATGCTGACACGGTATCACAGCTCGACATCCCAGCGAAAAATTAAGTTGTGTTGCGACTCGCAAAATATCACGTTGCTCATTTAAATTAACAGTCACTTGAAAAATATATGAAATATTCAAAAGTCAGTTCATCAATTGTATTTTAAATACATTGTATTTAATTAAGCAATTTGAATAATGAATTTAGTTAAGTAATGATTTGATCAGATACTCACTGTTTCCTGAGAAAGTAGAGAAGTTCCAAACAAGTAAAAAGATGAAAATGAAGCCTTTCTGTTTCATATGGGAGAAATTCCTGTCCCCGCAGAAATAAAACCCAACATGAAGCATCCTGGCTGTACCATTACTGCTCATAAAAAACACAGATCACAAACTCTGCCTCTCAGCAAAAGGTTTTAGATTGAGCTTAACAGCTTAAATGAGCCTGACACATCGGAAGTGGTCCAACAGCCAGTACAGAGGAAATTTAGCAAGGTTGTCACCCACACTGTTTTTCTGATGTGGTCTGGCATATGATTTGCTTCTTACATTTAGTATGGGTGTTAAGACACAAAATGTGCATCGCAAACCAGTTTCTTTTTTAATATATAGATGCCAAATATGTTCTCACATTGTATTTTATGCTGAGATAATGTTTGTGAGGGTTGAACCAAACTGTGATTGAGCTGTTTGTACAGTTTATCGTACGGTTAAACTCACTGGAGTTTGGACTTCATGTGCAAACAAAGCACTTGTAACCAACTTATTGGCTGCCAAGTACAACAACTAACACAATTACACTTTTATTAATGAGATTAAATTCTAATGAATATCATAAACGCCCCAAAAGTGCTGAGCTGAGTACTTTAAAGTGTCTTAATTTGTCATAGATCAGCATGCAATTAAGTATGATATGTAATCTGGAGTATTTATTCGTTTAAAAAAACATGAATATAATCTGCACAGATTATATTTAACAATATAAAGTTAGAGGCGTTGTCAAGGATTTCCTTGCTTGTTGAGTTTTTTAATCATAAAGTCAATTAAATGGATTTGATTGTGTCAATATTTCTTAAAATAAACTCAATGTATGTAGTAACAATATGAAGGAACAAGTGTTTGACAGGCAAACAGAATAGCCAAAAGGAAAACCTACATTTTTGCGTGTGATGTTCACTTTACATAAGAAGAAATTATTTTGGTTAACAAACAAAGTTATTTTTGATAGAATTTGTAAATATTTTTTTAACCGCACTTCTTCATAATCTACTTTTTAATTCAATACTCTTCCCATATTTGCATCTTCATCATCCCAGTTCTCGTTTTCCGCCGTAATGATGTTGCTGTTGCACTCCTGCGCTCAAAACGCCAACAGTTCCGTCAGGACATGAAGTCAGCGTTTTATTGATTGTCAAATTCCCCGCCTACCGGAGACAGCACTGAAAACATCGCTTTTCCTCCAGCTCTTATCAGAAAGGTGAGCTCAGATCACCTTTTGCGCTTTGTTGGGGAGGTTTTCCTGCACGCGGAGGCGGAAGACACTTGCACCTGCAAGATGAAACTAACTAAAACTTTCGCGGAGTTTCAGCTGGGCTGGCCTCACATGCATTACGTCTTTGTTGTGCTCTGTGTTTTTGTCGTGGTTTATAAATTAACAATTCTACTTGCGAAAAGAAGGGAAGCACTGCGGAACTTCCAAGCTTTTCCGGGGCCGCCGCCACACTGGCTGTTTGGACATGTTCTGGAGGTAACTGTCTCAACACACTCGCAGCAGCTGTAACATCTGTAACCGTCCAGTAAAGCTGACCACACTAGTGATGGGTCGTTCGCGAACGAAATGGCTCTTAGAGCCGGCTCTTTGACGTGAACGACGCGAGCCGGCTCCTTATCGCGAGCCGTCACGTGGGTTGTTTTTTTTTTTTTTTTCTTTCTCTCAGCCTCTCTCTCGCACTTTTTTTCCGCTTCACTCTGCACGCGAGCCTTGTGCTTTACGCTGGGCAGAGGGGGGAGGGGCGGTAGTTACACTCAGTAGCACAGGAACAGAGCCAGAGAGAGAGAAAGAGAGGCAGGGACAACAACATTAGAAAGGTATAGTAATCATCCACAACTATTTTCGGTTGCAGATGATAAAGGATTGAGAAAGTTTATTCATGCAGGTCCATATGACAGAGAATATGCATGTTCTTTTAGTTTTCATATTATAATTTATATTTAATTGTGTTGTGGTTTGCAGTGTTTTTTGTTCTTTTCACTTTAAATTTGTGAAAGGAAAAAGCTGAAAATTTAAATAGTTAAAACTTGAAATGTGAATAGTTGATTTTTGTATTATATGATTTATTTATTACATTTTATGTGGAGTGAATAAATAAAAGTATATTTACGGTGGCCCCTAGAGACAAAGCACATACAAACTTCAAATCACGTACGAACTCTGAAGCATGTACAAACTCCAAAACACGTAAAAACACGTACAAACTCCAAAACACGTAAAAACTCCAAAACACGTAAAAACACGTACAAACTCCGAAGCACGTAAAAACTCAGAAGCATTTAAAAACTCAGAAGCACATAAAAACTCAAAACACGTACAAAAGACAACAGAAGTGCTCCAGGATGCTGGGCGCAGTGTTGAGCCTTTGTTATCTTGTGGCTACACAAGCCAGCAAGTACCAACGACCGGATTTGGTGTGTGGTAATAACAGGTAAATGAACTTTTTTTTAAATTATTTGAATATATATATGAGTGCCTGTGTATAAATACACAAACAATACACACATGCTTTCAATTGTGTAATTTAAGTGATCTAGTAGCTCTGCTTTGGAAGTTCAGTTCATGCTAGAAATGTGTTTTGGAGTTTGTACGTGTTTTGTCTCTAGGGGCCACCGCATATATTTATATATAAACATATATAAATAAAACCACTTGTTTTTACGTTAGTAATTCCTTTTGTGCATAATTTTATATTATTGTTAATAATAAATTAATTAAAGCAACAAAACAACCTGAAGAGCCGGTTCGGAGCCGAAAGAGCCGGCTCTTTTTAGTGAGCCGAACCTAAAGAGCCGGATCTCTAAAAAGAGCCGGAAATCCCATCACTAGACCACACCATGTTGGAGAACACCATTCTGCAAACAGAGACACACACAGATGACAAACAACACAATTTACACGAGTAAAGTCTGCCTGCTGTGATGTGTTTCAGTTGTACTTTTTCTCTTTCAGTTTAAACAAGATGGGACCGTTATGGACAAGGTAGTGAAATGGGGACAGGAGTACTCATATGTTTTCCCAATCTGGTTTGGCCCCTTTCTCAGTATCATCATTATTCAGCATCCAGATTATGCAAAAACTATCCTGACATCATCAGGTATGAGAAATATTTTGCATAGTTGTTGTGTTGATGCACATTTATAACTGTGTAGTAAAGTTAAAGGTCCCTAACACCATTTTTATTTGTTTTGTTTCCTAACAGAGCCAAAAGATGATTTTGCCTACCGTTTTGTGGAGGGTTGGATTGGTAAGGTTCATTTTTCTCCCTTCTACAGCATTTTGTTAAAGTGCAGAGTTGTTTGTTTTGCTGCTTTCCTCACTCATGCACATGTTCTTCAGGAAATGGGTTGTTGGTGTCAGAAGGTCAGAAGTGGTTCCGTCAAAGAAGGCTCTTAACGCCAGGTTTCCATTATGATGTTTTGAAACCATACGTAAAATTGATGTCAGAGTCTGCTGAGACTATGTTGGTACGTTGAAGACAATTTAGTTGCATAATTGATAAATAAAATCAAAGTCGTGATGTGTTAGTCAGCACGTGTCAGTAAATATCATAGAAGTAAAGCAGGAGCAGTGTCTGTATCCTGCAGAGAGATCACATCTTGACAGGGGATTTCTAAGAGAGAAGGTAGGAACGAAGATTGACTAGACAGAGAGCAAGGAAGTGAGGAAAAACAGGATGATACAGAAGTGTTTAACGTGCATGAACTAGTTACACTGTTAGGAGAGAGACCCATACTAAAAATTTACGTAACTATGTTATGCGACACAGGTGCATGCAAAACCGTGCTAAATCAAAAACCTAATAACCTGAAATTTTCAAAAGAGACCCTGATAGTTAAGTCTGCATCAGGTCACACTAGTGTAAAATCTCTAACAGAAGGGCTACTGCTAGTGCATAGAGAAAGTGGCAAGAGCTGTAAAAACCAATGTATATACGATCCATCCTGTCCAGTCAACCTCCTAGGGAGAGACAGCATGGAAAAATTAAAAATTGGCGTAGTTCTAGGACCACAAGGCGTGCACGCAGAATTAATGTTAAACTATGAAGAGGTAGAAGAAGAGGGACAGATTAATTATAGCAGTGCGGGAAAAGGAGTGTCCCACTACTATTAGACTCTAGACCTTCCACCATTAGAGCCTCTACAGAGGTTGGCAGAGAAGTATTTGCCACCAGACTCCCGACCACTTGCTTTTGATGAGTATCACAACACCCTAAGATTTAAACAAAGATCCTTCATATGACACACAAATTCACAGATTAGGCCCACAGAAGCTTACCTTGCAGCACCTCTATGTAACTAAAAGTGGCAATGCTGTGTGCTCAGTGATACAAACAGAAAAAGTACAGGAACTGAGTAGAATGCCAAAACGACGCGTGTCTGTAGCACGAAATGAAAACACAGATTGGAGGGAGTTAGGTCACGTTTTGACTCAAGTTGAAAGAGACAGATATGAAAAAAACTGAAGAAACACATGAAGGATGGCTTCAGGGTCGTAGAACAGGATGCATGAGGTACACATTAGGATGGGTACTTACGACACAGCCAGCAACTCATCTATCCAGCTCGAAGGACCAATTTAAATGACTGGGGATTTCTAAGAATCACCCCACAGTTCTTCAGCTGTGACGCCTGAGTTAGAAAACACAAACACTGCAGTTGTCTTTACTCGCGAGGATGGTCACAGAGCGCTCGTACTCGCAAGAGGCACTCACGGACTTGCGCTCTGTCACTGTCTGCGTTCTTTGTTTATACAAGCTTGTGTGTGTACAAAGGTAACAAAGTTATTCCAAGAACTTAGAGCTGAGGTTCCCCTTTTCTAAGTCTGTATGTTCTTAGAAAAGAGGAAGCTGTTAGTTGCTAAATAAGTTTATCACACAAGAGTTCATGTAAAAAGTTACGTAGACATGTGGATTGCTTAGTGATCAATACAAAACACATTTCATGTAGCTGATCATGCTATGTACAATTTTCTTCTGACACATCTGTTCTCTCATTGTTGGCAGGATAAGTGGGAAAGTTATGCAAGCACAAATGAGCCTTTTGAATTGTTTAAACACATGAGCCTCATGACACTGGACAGCATTATGAAGTGTGCCTTCAGCTGCTACAGCAACTGTCAGACAGAGGGGTGAGCCCAGATGAATCTTTTTAAAGAGTCATTTACAGTGTCAGTTTTATGTTGAGTCTTTGGTTGTTGTAAATCTGCATTTAATGTTTGCCTCCTTTGTCATTTCAGTGGAACAAATGCATACATCAAAGCAGTTTATGACCTCAGTTTTCTAATTGACCTTCGGCTCAGAATGTTTCCGTACCACAGTGACCTCATTTTCCACCTTAGCCCACATGGTTTCAGATACAGAAAAGCACGTCAGGTGGCCCTCAGTCATACAGGTAAGCTTTGCTTTGATTCATCTGAACCGTTGCCAAAAATCAGTGTCAGATCTACAAATGCTTACATTTTATATTCTTTTCTAAAGACGAAGTTATAAGAAAGAGGCGAGAAGCACTAAAGGAAGAGAAGGAGCTTGGACAAATACAGGCAAAGAGATATTTGGACTTTCTGGACATCCTTCTCTTTGCAAGAGTATGTTATGTGTCATCAGTTTCAGCCTCTTACTTCAACACATTTCCCATTGTAGGATTTGCTTAATGTATAGGCAAGTCACAAACTGGGGTTTTCCTGCATAAAGGTCATACAGAAAATAAGGCAAGTGCCAACTTGAGATCGTGTCAGATATCTGAAGTACTGGCCTAAAGCTGAAATAGCATATGCATGCAGCAAATAAGCAAAGATGCATGCTGTTGCCAAGCTGCATGTTAATGTCCTCTGACACAAAGACGATGATCAGCCTTTTCATTCTCGTGAGCAGCAACCTGAATAAAAAATCTCTTTTGTGTAGAGAATGATCAACACTGGTTAGTGTTTTGCCCAGTTTCTTTCCCAAAAACTTCTCTAAACGGCAGCTTGTAGGGGCTGTCTCAGCTAGCATGTTTATTCTCTTAGTAGACTTAGCTTTCGTGACATGGGTTCAGTTTAAAACACATTAAAACGCATAAAATGATCCAATTTTTATTAATTTTTTATTTTCGTGCATTTTAACTGAAAATCACACAAATTGAAAAATCTTATTTATATCACTTAAACACATAATTGTGTAATATTTGTATAATATTAATATAATCAACCGATAATGAAAGAATAGAAAGAATCCTTCCTTTATGAGTATATCATAGCAAATTGTTGTCCTTGGCAGGAAAAATTAAAATCAATAATTAACTGCATGGCAGGTGTTTGCTTAAAAAACAAACAATTAGTGCTTTATATGGTTTAAGAAGAACAGCGGACCTTGATACTTGGCTGCTGAATAAATCCCCAATTTTATAAAGGTATCTGTATAAGGATGAATGTTATCCAGCTAAAGCTGAGTTGAAGTTGGGTGATGAAGTAATATAATGAGCCTGAGCAGCAAAAGTAACAAAGCACTTTTATTGAGAAGCCCAGTTAGAGTATAGTGTAGTCCATTCTGTCTTTCATCAACTGTAAATATCCTTTATTTCAACGCCAGGATGAGAACCAGCAGGGTCTGTCAGATGAAGATATGCGGGCAGAAGTGGACACCTTCATGTTTGAGGGCCATGACACCACAGCCAGTGGCCTGTCTTTCATCCTCTACTGTCTGGCCTGCAACCCAGAACATCAGAAGATTTGTAGGAAGGAGATTATGGAGGCCTTGCATGACAAGGAAACCATGGAGTGGTAGGCTTATGAAAGGACAACATTGCAATAGGGAGACAAGTTGGTGCCATTCTGTGGTACCAAAACTTTATTAGGAGACATATAAACAAGATTTCTTATTAGTTGACTTCACTAACACTGCATGTTGGTCTCATTTTAAGGGAGGATCTCAGTAAAATCCCATACACTACAATGTGCATAAAAGAAGCTCTCCGCCTTTACCCCCCTGTACCAGGAATTGCCAGAAAAACCACCAAAACTGTAACCTTTTGTGATGGGAGAACAGTGCCTGCAGGTCAGTGATTTTACTCTGTTGTTATTATCAAAGAGTAAACATTAAATGTCTTCACTTAATAATGCTTTTGGAATCATTTCATGCCACATGGTAAACACAAACTCTTAACCGACGTTGTTTGTCTTTACATACATAAATGACTTTTCTTTACGATTCAATAAAGGACCTATATTGACTTATTACTTATTACTTTATTATTCTACAAGGGTATATTGGTATTATTTGATTGTATTGTCACATACAGTATCTTTTCTATAAACTAGTATAAATCTCTTAAACGTGTGGCGTAATTGCTTTGTCAGTTCTTCATTTTTCCAAATGGAAGTATTTAAATGTTGGCACCAGATTATTATCATATATATGGGCAGAAAGTACACCGCCGCCTACACATTACACTCACTGGAACTGCTCAGCCATGGGAATCCATGAGCCATGAAGCTCCAGGCACACAGTTTTTGTGCTGATGTTGATGCCAGAGGAGGTTTAGAGCTCTGCAGTTACTGAGTCAGCAGAGCGTTGGAGATTTTTATGCACTCTGCAACCTCACTGTACAGAATGGTGCACATCAGTTTAATGTTGGTTTTTGCTACAATAGTTATCCTTGGTCAGAAGGAGAGGCTGACATCCAGGGAGTAGATTGTAAGAGGTGGAGTTTATTTACACTCAGACTGATGGTACAAGGAGATATGACATGGTGTAGGAGGATGTGGAGGGGTGATATGGTGTGGTTTCTGCGATCAAGAACAGGAAATACTTTAGAACATGAATTAAGATTAAACGGTAATAAAGCTGGCCACAAATTCCTCCACAACAAATCTGCTAAGGCAGTGCATCAACCTGATACTGCTTCTTAAGAGCAATCACATTTATTAAAACACTACCCAAAATGGGCCACAAGATGGCACTCCAACACAAGAGATGAAATATTTATATTGAGGCAGTTGTTCAGTAGCCAGCCCTCTACCACTACGTAATACACCCATGTTACAGCGTACAATGTCACATTAATTGGTAAAGGGAACAAATAAAGCTGGAACAAGGCCAGAAACTATCCAATAGCTGGGCCACCATAGTTATCTATAACTAGCACATATGCCAAAGGTAGCTAGAATAAATACACACAGGGTAAAACATCTTAAAAATGAAATGTAAACTCACGTTTATGTGACACACACCATTTACAACAAACACAGGGGGGCTATTTGCTTTTCTTCCCAGCAGCTCTCCCCTCGTCTCTCATCAGCCCATGAACTAAGTCAGGCTATCTAGCTCAGGAGTCCCATGAATCCCATGACTGCAAAGCTGCTGGGTAATGTAGTTCACGCTAACATGGACTTTTCTACACTCACTCTGCAACTTTACATGGTCTGGCACTTCATGGCTGAGTTGCTATACTTCCTAAACATTTCCAGTTTGCAATAATACCACTTACACTTGATCACGCTGCATGGCTAGCTGCTTGATTTTATGTATCTGTGCCAACTGGACTTAAAACCCCTGCATCTGAATTATGAGTTGTGTCACAATAAATTTTTCGATATGGTGTATGCTTGTTTTGTTTGAAAGATAATGTTCAGCTACACACACCCTATAATCTTTTAATAATAATAAGCCAAGTACACATTTCTTTCAAATGTAGGTTCTGTTGTTGGAATAGGTGTATTTGGAATTCACAGGAATGCATCTGTCTGGGAAAACCCTAATGTAAGTAAAGACAATTTTATTCCCAGCACAACTTACTACATGGAATACATCATCAAAGGAATCTATGACGAAATAAAATTGTGACGTTTTCAGCACTCTGCCCATAAGGCTGCATACAATATATCAAATAACTGAAGAAGCAATCATGAAACTGGTGCATTAAATTAATTACTAGTGCTGTATTTGCTGAGGTGGGTAGGTCCCTGGTGCCAAAGTGGACCTCAGGACAGATTCAAGCTGGTTTAATGACTTACTTTATTATGTGTCAGAAATCAGTTTTCTCTGCGCAAGTGATAAGGGCGATGAGGTTCAGAAAATAAGTAATACACATAACACTGCTCTCTTTCTTTGTCCTGTATTACATTAGGTCTTTGATCCTCTGCGTTTCCTACCAGAGAACATTGCTAAGAGATCCCCTCATGCGTTTGTGCCCTTCTCAGCTGGGCCAAGGTTTGTCCTCACCTGAAACTATATCACTGTATAGAGACTGCTTGTAGTAGTCTCAAGTATGTGAATGTGTAACTTAGCACTGACCCCATTTCCATCAGCAAACTGGTTTTATGATGGGCTAGAGCAGTGGTTCCCAAACTTTTGTTGCTAGGCCCCCCATTGTTTTACCCAAATATCCTTGGGCAAGATACCAACCCCAGGTTGCTCCCCGATGCATCCATCCGAGTGTGAATGTGTATGTATGAATGATAGTTAGATAGCACGAAAAACTTAGAAAAGTGCTTGTGTGTGATTGGGTGAATGAACGAGTTGTATAAAGTGCTTTGGGTGCTCAGAGTAGAAAAGCGCTATATAAGAACCAGTCTATTTACCATTTACCATGTTCTAGTCTTTGGCTTGGAAGGAAGTTGGTTTGGAACCATATTTGGCGATGCTTCATCCTCTGCTTTGCGTTTGTGTGGGAGCCCTGTCAAAAACCTATCCATTATGCTAGCAGTGTCCAAGCATTCTTTGTTTTGTTTTTTTCATACCGTGCCGCCCCCCTTTGGGAACCACTGGGCTAGAGCAAGTAGGGGAAAGGGGGAACTCACTGTAATCTAAGATTGATCTCATTTAAAATACAAGCACCTTTGGACCTGAATGTTAAAAGATAACATACTATATTTATCCCTCCTTTCCATTTTCTGCATGTCCAAATCTCAGAAGGATCAAATTATTTTAATTGTTTTTCAGGTCTTTGTGTATTTCTTACATTTTATGTATTTTGCAGAAACTGCATCGGTCAGAACTTTGCTATGAATGAGATGAAAGTGGTGACAGCTCTGACACTGAAGCGATACCAGCTCATAGCGGAGCCCACTATGAAACCCAAGATCATCCCCCGACTGGTTCTCCGCTCACTCAATGGCATCCACATCAAGATCAAACCTTTAGAGACTTAGCTAAAGTGCACTAACTGCAAGAACTGCTCAAAATTACTTTATTTAGAAAGTAAAAAAAGTATGTTGATTCTACCTTCTACCATATAACTGAGCTTTCACATAAAATTTAATTAACTCTGCCGTGCAGTTTATGTTTTAGGAAAAATTACTTGTTGA
The DNA here is from genome assembly GCF_057382275.1 of Copadichromis virginalis. Lineage (NCBI taxonomy): Eukaryota > Metazoa > Chordata > Actinopteri > Cichliformes > Cichlidae > Copadichromis > Copadichromis virginalis. The sequence continues at coordinate 28,519,792 of NC_140628.1, forward strand.
AAAAAATCTGCTTTTTACACAAAAACACTAAAGGAGAAGCTTGTGCAGAAAGTACTAGAATTTGCTTTTTTTTTTACGAGTAGTACATAACAGAATTGTAGTAAATGGCATTGCACTTTTGCAGTGTAAGGTTGTAGATAAAATTCTAGTAATTACAACTTACATTTCCATATTAAGTTTTACACTCATCACTTAATATTTCTATTTTAAACACCAAGCAACTGTGGCCATTTTTAAATAGAGGAAGAGAACTGGTGCTATGCTGTAAATTAAATTAGCACTCAGTTTGCACCAAAGAATAATAACAGAAAAAGATAAAACAAGTTCTTCACTGTATTTTAGTATTCAGGATAAACCCAAACAAAAAGGGTTAATTGAGCTTATATTTCGAATTACTTCTATTGTTTACAGAAGAGGTCCCTTTGACCTGTAATGAAGATCATTTATCTATGTTTGTGCATTTATATGAAGTCTTATAAAAGCAAGGAAAGTCAGCATGAAAGCAATTCATAGATATATGATCAAAGTTTATCTCTGGAATATAACCTTATTTTACAGAGGCAGACTGTAAAGTTGATGCTTAAAAATGTGGACAATGTATCAAATTACTCGCATTGCATTTAGAGTCTTTCCTCATACATACAGCTTATTGTAAATCTGAAATATCAGTTTATATCAAGGCAAATTCACACTGTAGTGTTGTTTATGGTTAATTAAATGTAAGAAAAATGACAAAACCTTTACCTCTGACTGATATCTTTGAGTCCACTTGTCCTTTAAGAGGGGAAGGTTACCAGAAATCAATACAAGCTTGTTCTGAGTGGTCATATTAATCCAATGATGAGACATTTCTATCCTCTTGTGGGCAGGGCTGCCACTCACAGGGCAATGATCTTGGGTAAATGGTACGGCCTTTGTTGTCAGCATATCTCTGACACCATCTACTTCATCTAGTTCAAGTCCCCCCTCCATGATCTCGTCGATATCCAACCTGGAAAAAATACACAAAACAACATTCAGTTGCCTCGACGTGTAAACAAACCTAGAGAAGGGACACAAAAAGGACAGCATAAATACAGAGGAGAGAGGGAGATAAGAGAAGCTGGAGGACAAAGCTCCAGATCCGAACATCAGTAACTGACAGCCAAGGGGGAGAAAGAGGTCCCAGGATGGTTGATGATCCGGAACAGAGAGACCTGAGAGGAAGAGAAGAGGGAGCATCAAAGCAGTCGAACAAACACAAAGGTTATTCCAAATTTAACACCGCAGTTTTTAGCTGCCAAGAGTTAATGTACACTGGTCTCTGTGCTGCATATGCTGTCAAAAACACGCTGATATCCAGCAGGTAAGATAAGACATTTGCAGCTTTAGTGAGTGCAGTTTCACCAGAGTGACAGGCCTTGGAAGCAGACTGGGGGGAAAAACGTTGAAAATGATTACTGTTTCCTGTGAGGGCGCACACACTACCAGTCAAAAGTTTGGACACACCTTCTCATTTCATGTTTTTATTTATTTTCATGTGTTTTTTGGATTCTCACTGAAGGCATCAAAACTATGAATGAACACAAGGAATTATGTAGTAAACAAAAAAGTGTGAAATAACTTAAAACATGTTTTATATTTTAGATTCCATAAAATAGTCGCACTGGAGCGGTTCGCAGCCGAGTGTGAAGCAGCGGGAATGAGGATCAGCACCTCCAAATCTGAGGCCATGGTTCTCAGCCGGAAAAGGGTGGAGTGCCCACTCCGGGTCGGGGATGAGTTCCTGCCCCAAGTGGAGGAGTTCAAGTATCTCGGGGTCTTGTTCGCGAGTGATGGGAGAAGGGAGCCGGAGATCGACAGACGGATTGGGGCTGCAGCTGCAGTAATGCGGACGCTGCACCGGTCCGTCGTGGTGAAGAGGGAGCTGAGTGTAAAAGCGAAGCTCTCAATTTACCGGTCGATCTACGTCCCTACCCTCACCTATGGCTACGAGCTGTGGGTAGTGACCGAAAGAACGAGATCGCGGATACAAGCGGCAGAAATGAGCTTCCTCCGAAGGGTGGCTGGCCTCTCCCTTAGGGTGAGAAGTTCGGCCATCCGGGAGGGGCTCAGAGTAGAGCAGCTGCTGCTCCACATCGAAAGGAGCCAGCTGAGGTGGTTCGGGCATCTGACAAGGATGCCCCCTGGGCGCCTCCTGGGTGAGGTGTTCCAGGCATGTCCCACCGGGAAGAGGCCCCGGGGCAGACCCAGGACACACTGGAGAGATTATATCTCTCGGCTGGCCTGGGAACGCCTTGGTATTCCCCCGGATAAGCTGGAGGAGGTGGCTGGGGAGAGGGAGGTCTGGGCCTCTTTGCTTAGGCTGCTGCCCCCGCGACCCGGCCCCGGACAAAGCGGATGAAGATGGATGGAAAATAGTCACTGTTCGCTTTGATTACTCATTTGCAGACTCTTGGCATTCTCTCACTGAGCTTCATCAAGTCGTCACCTGAAATGGTTTTCCAACAGTCTTGAAGGACTTCCCAGAGATGCTGAGCACTCTGCGGTCCACCTCATCCCAAAACATCTCCATTGGGCTTACGTCAGGTGACTAGAGGCGCAGCACTCCATCTTTTTGATCAGTTAGCCCTCACGCAGCCTGGTGGTGTGTTTGGGGTCAGTGTTCTATTGAAACATAAATGACGGTCCAACTAAACTCAAACCGGATGGGATGTATGACGCTGCAGGATGCTGTGTTAGCCATGCTGGTTCAGTGTATTTTCAGTTTTGAATAAATTTCCAACAGTGTCACCAGCAAAGCACCCCAACACTATCACACCTCCTCATCCATGCTTCATGGTGGGAACCATGCATGTAGAGACCATCTGTTCACTTTTTCTGTGTCGCACAAAGACATGGCAGGTGGAACCAAAGATCTCAAACTCAAACAAACTACAGATTTAGACTGGTTTAATGTCCATTCCTTGTGTTCCTTGGCCCAAACAAATCTCTTCTGCTTGTTGCTTTTCCTTAGTTGTGGTTTCTTAGCAGCTATTTGACCATAAAGGCCTGATTCACACAGTCTCCTCTTCTGCACAACACAGCTGATGGTCCCAACCCCATTAAGAAGATAAGAAATTCCATAATTGAACCTTCACCAACCACACCTGTAAAGTGAAAACCATGTCAGATTACTACATCATGAAGCTCACTGAGAGAAGACCAAGGATTTGCAGCACTGTCAACAAAGCAAAGGGAGGTATTCTGAAATATAAAACATATTTTGTCATGGTCCGGGTGTGTGCTAGTGTGTCTCCCTCCGAGCCGGCATCTCCAACCCTGGGAGGGGCCTCTGTTTTCTGCTGATTGCTCACGCCTGTGGGTGATTAAGACGGGCGACTCATAAGGCCAGCGCACTCAACCTTTCTTTGTCAGATTCTCAGCGAACCCTTCCACGTATGAAGTTGCCGGACGCAAATCTCTGCTGAAGAGCTCCCATCTGGACGCTGGACCACTTGCCAGTCCCACGGGTTGTTCACCCCGTTCACCTGCCTGCCTCCCTGCCTCAACGCCAGGAATTTCGGACCACTCACCCGGACTACTAACCCCTCCACGCCACTACAGACCACCCGCGGCAAGTAAGCAGTACTCAGGAAGATTCAGAACACACAGCTTGCCCATATTCCTCCCGAACCCTACCTGAACGTCTGTACTCTATTTTCAGTGACTCTTATCCTTTCCCCGGACCCAGGTTGACTCTCCCTCCAGCCCAATCCTCGGAGCAGCTGTTTTCCGCTGACGAATGACCAGATTGCTCACTTAGCTCAGGCTGCATAAACCTCTTAGGTTTAGTGGTTGTATTTAGCACTTGTGCAACTCACATTCCAGTTGTGAACACTTGTGGTGAAAATAAAAGTTGTCACTCAAACTACTTACATGCTGTTTGGCGCCGAGCAATTGAGTCCTTTTCCTTTTGAGACGGCCTCGGCCATGACATATTTAGAGTTTTTTATCAACTTTTTCTTTGCTACATAATTACATATATCTTGCTTCATATAGTTGATGTCTTCAGTATGTATCTACAATGCAGAAAGTTGTAAAAATAAAGAAAAAACATTAAATGAGAAGGGTTGTCCAAACTTTTGCCTGGTGGTGTACATTACCAACACATTCAAAAAGACATGACTGGTCGGTAATCAGTAACCAATAACAGAGACGGCTTAAGTCAAAGATACTGTAAACCACAACAGTTTCAAAGTTAGGAGGGAGTAGTTTCACATTTCATCAGTTACTGAATGCAGGTCAGAAAACTGCAAACTAATAACTAAATGGGAGCTTCAGGAGATCTTTAAAAGGTTAAGTTGGCACAACCATCTGATAAGTTTTTAAGCAAGCACCTATAAGACAACATTTGAAGTAAAGAAGTCTCAGAATTTGTTAAAGTCTATCTGCAACAGGATTCTTAACAGATCCTGCAGAAGCTGAGACAAAGCAATTTTATATATCTTTTATGTCAAAAGGGTGAGAAACTAAGCAATGGCTTCCCTTAAGTGTCAAAAACACACGATAAAGACAGAGAATTATGCTGTTCCAGCAACAAGCGGAGCACACTTATCATTCAGTTCAATTGAAAAAGTTTCTGTTTTCATTTACACCTTTTGTGCACCAGTCTCCTGCAGGCCTGTTAGACAGCAAGTGTACATATTTCTGCAAACCAGAAACCTGGTTCACCATCTTGCTTTAGGTAGGCAGAGATGCAAGTGAATATGGGGGGCGAGACTTTAGCTTCACTGCCTATCTCTGCTGTTAGACAGGCCAGGTGCTGGAGCAAATTCACAACAAGAGTCGTTAAAGCGTGTGCAGAAGTGTCACAAAGACACGCTAAAATCCCCTTCTGCAATTCATGCACGATGGGTGAAAGTATCAAGAAGGGCCAGAAAGGCTCATGAGTCAAAAGTACTCTTTTATTTACAGTCATATTACAAAATCCACACACCCACAAGGACAAAAAGTCACCAGTACAGGTTGTATAAAAATGAAATGACGTCCTCTTTCTTTTATCTCAGATTGCCAACCTTTCGCTGATTTAAGATCCTAATAACTGATCACTTGAATTTCCTGTGAAAACTCCCAAAATGCATTGCATCTTCTGTCGCTGCCTCATGCAGAAATAACCTCAAGCCGACTTGACTTGACTTTTTGGCCGATGTCAGACCAGGCACCACATCAAAAAGAAACAACAATGTTATGTGGCAGCCTTGTGGTCAGAATGCATATTGCGTTGAGACCACAGCATTTAATCTGCGATTCCAGCTAGGAACCTTTGCTACAAATCACTTACCCTCTCCTCTCAATTACTACTACGTCTGTTCTGTCCACATTTGAAAGAGAAAAATCCAAACCACTATACTATATAAGATATAACACAATTTAATGGTGGACTTAAACATGGCCACAGTCTTTATTAACCAGCTACAGCCAGCTGATTACCTGTTTGACACAGAGAACTTATAACCATTGCTGGATTTGTTCAAAACAGTAATACGTTGTATAAACTGCACTGTACTGTTTCATGTGAGAGATGCTAACATGCTACATGACATTTAGAATAGTTTAAATCCTAATTCTCTTTTTACTAACCTTTTATTTTGCCTTTTAAGTTGGTATTTGTTCTTGTGCTAGTGTCTCCTCAGCTGTATTCTGTTAGTGCTTAGCAAAAGTTCACTTAAATGTCGAGCAGAAAAAAACTGTGACAGTACACCTGTGGTGGTAAAGTGGGCAACAAACCTTTTAAAAGTAATATACTTGAAAAACCAAAGAACACATATGATCAGAATACTGTGAAATTTTTGAAGCTTGAAGCAAAACTTTCATGTGATGCCACATATGCTTAGCACAATATGGAAAACGATGTAAGTGTGTAGCCAGGATGCTGACCTTTGTGCACAAGCCACCACCTAGTGGCTTGTCGGAATAAATGCAAGACACTTAGGTTCATATGATGCTGGTCTAATATATGGAATGAAAAGGTTGCTGTCAGTAATACACTTGTATTATATGATTTCATGATAGAAATCAGCCCTGTGTTTTGACAGAAAAGTACGTTTTGCTTTCCTTTAATAGTATTTTCAACATTCTAAAGGAGTGAAAAAAAATATTGAAATTATAGAAAAAATACAACCTTACATCAAATTCGTCAAAAACATAACTCAATGACCCACCATATCTTCGTAATGAATCACTCAGATAACCATACCTGCCACTTTGAGCCTCAGATGCTAAGTCCTCTAAATGTATTTTAATCCTCTTTACAATCAGTATGCTTCTACTTATCAGCTACCAGTTTAACAGATGTAGACACATCTTGTGACAGACCAAAACAGAACTTGTGTGATGACATCGAGAACACAACAAAGTAAAAGAACAAAAAAAAAATTTTTAAAAATGGAAGTGAATGGCTCCAGCTCGTCCAGGTCACAGTCCTTGATGTTTCTGTTGGTAACCTGAGAGTCAGCATCTTTGAGAAACTGTTAGATGTGTGTCCTGATGAATTTAAGGCTTTCAGCCTCTCTACCTCTGTGTGACTGATGTATATTGGAGTGTCTTTTCCTCAGATAAGTAATGATCTTCTTGCCCTTCTCTACTTTTAGGGCAAGATTATTTTCCAGACACCGGGCCACCAGTCCTATCACTTCTCTATCCCGTCCCTACCAGTAATCGGCCCAATCACATATGCAAATGTTATAATTCTGGTATTGATCAGGTGGTGCACACACTCATATATGTGAAGACAGCATGTGGCAGTGTACTCAGCACGTGCCCCTGAGTAATACCAATGCTCACAGTTCTGATGTTTGATGTCTGGTTTTCAACTCTGACTGAGTGGGGTCTATCTTACAGGAAGTTCAGAGCTCAGTTACAGAGAAAGGGTGAGTCTGAGTAACAGCAGCAGCTTCTCAGAGAGTCTGACAGCATTAAATGCAGCTTCAGTCATTTCACAGCATTTTCACAGATGATTGGACTGATTCTGTATGCATGTGTGGTGGTGTGAAGGCAGAATACCGGTAAATGTGACTAAATGGTGTTGATAATGCCACCCAGGGAGGGGGTTACACCCCAGGAGAGATTACAGTAGCTAGTGCAAATGTTGTACCAGTTACAAAAGCCCACAGGCTTGTTATTAACAAGCAAAAGTAAGGACAAAACTACTCAAAGTGTAGAGCAGAAAAAAAACATTTTAGGTAGCAGGGCAGCCCTGCTACCTTGTTCTTTAAAACACTTTATTAATAAACATTATTTAAAAGGACAAGGTTCGCTGACACAGTGCTAGCCGAGTTAGTTAATAAAGTAAAAATAAAATAATGAAACGAAATGGTGGTGACCGCCCACTTGGGGAGGCAACCTACAGGGGGAGTGCCACCAATTACTCACCCGTGTAGTCTCACTGCAAACCTCACTCCAATCTGAAAGGTGCAATTTACCCATTTCTTGATGTGTAAAATACCATAAAACAAGGAACCAGTCAATGTCAGTTTATATGCTTTTACTGACTGTGAAGCACTATGGTCAACTTTGTTGTTTTTAATATGTGCTACATAAATAAATTTTGATTCGATTTGATTTTTGATTAACAATAGTAAAACTACAACGAGGCTAGAACAAGACAGCAGCAGTGTGAGGCCTGTAACAAAAGAGGGAAAACTGTCATCTGGGGTCCACCCTACTATACACTAAATTGTAGATAACCCATGAGGATCCCACTTACCACCCTTTAACAGTTACACAAAATCATCAATTGTCACGGGAAATGAATCCAGTCTGTAATACCTAACAGCCTGTGAGCTTTGCCACCTTGAACAGTAATGAGTGCAAGTTGCGAGAGGTCAAGAATAGACCACAGATGTTCCTTATAACCGACTCTTGATTAACAGCAAAGGAAGGGGTGAATGTTCATGCTGTGTTCACAGACACCATGTATGAAACAACATGAACTAAATGTAACCCACTACAATCTACCCCTGGTGTTTGAATCGTTGTCCCGACGATTGACACTCACTGCCGAGGTCTAAACAGGGTAGATATATTAGGCACAGGTGCCTGGGAGTTCACAGCCCCTGTTGTTCTACTTCCTATTGCCTGGGGCAGATAATGTCGATTCGAGTGCGTTCCAGCATTAGCACAAGTAGTCCTATGTGAAGAAGCAATATTGTTTTGAACACCAGCCGTAACTGGCAGCTGATCGGTGCAGACCAGCACCACAGAGGACGTTGAGCTTTTTGGCTCACTTGGTATGCAGGAGGTAGGGGCCACAGGCTCCTGAATCCTACACAACAAAAACTCAACAGGTAGCTGGGGATCTCAGTCAAACATCAGAGCAAATGGTGACTCACCAGTAGACTGATGCACTGTGGTGTTACATGTTATACGCATATGCATAAAGTAAAGAGTCCACGCTAGCCAGGACAGTGTTTTTGATCCTTTCAAAACACTTCATCACAATTGCCACTGTTATTTTAATTTAGGATTTTCCACCTTTGATTTTGATGTTATTTTAGTTTTCAGGGTGGAACATGAAGCATCCTGGCTGTACCATTACTGCTCATAAAAACACAGATCACAAACTCTGCCTCTCAGCAAAAGGTTTTAGATTGAGCTTAACAGTTTAAATGAGCCTGACACATCGGAAGTGGTCCAACAGCCAGTACAGAGGAAATTTAGCAAGGTTGTCACCCACACTGTTTTTCTGATGTGGTCTGGCATATGATTTGCTTCTTACATTTAGTATGGGTGTTAAGACACAAAATGTGCATCGCAAACCAGTTTCTTTTTTAATATATAGATGCCAAATATGTTCTCACATTGTATTTTATGCTGAGATAATGTTTGTGAGGGTTGAACCAAACTGTGATTGAGCTGTTTGTACAGTTTATTGTACGGTTAAACTCACTGGAGTTTGGACTTCATGTGCACACAAAGCACTTGTAACCAACTTATTGGCTGCAAAGTACAACAACTGACACAATTACACTTTGGGAATTAAGGCAAACAGAATAGCCAAAAGGAAAACCTACATTTCTGCTCTTCCCATATTTGCATCTTCATCATCCCAGTTCTCATATACCGCCGTAATGATGTTGCTGTTGCACTCCTGCGCTCAAAACGCCGACAGTTCCGTCAGGACATGAAGTCAGCGTTTTATTGGGTGTCAGACTCCCCGCCTACCGGAGACAGCACTGAAAACATCGCTTTACCTCCGGCTCTTATCAGAAAGGTGAGCTCAGATCACCTTTTGCGCTTTGTTGGGGAGGTTTTCCTGCACGCGGAGGCGGAAGACACTTGCACCTGCAAGATGAAACTAACTAAAACTTTCGCGGAGTTTCAGCTGGGCTGGCCTCACATGCATTACGTCTTTGTTGTGCTCTGTCTTTTTGCCGTGGTGTATAAATTAACAATTCTATTTGCGAAAAGAAGGGAAGCACTGCGGAACTTCCAAGCTTTTTGGGGGCCGCCGCCACACTGGCTGTTTGGACATGTTCTGGAGGTAACTGTATCAACACACTCGCAGCAGCTGTAACATGTGTAACCGTCCAGTAAAGCTGACCACACCATGTTGGAGAACACCATTCTGCAAACAGAGACACACAGTTGACAGCGTGTAAAGTCTGCCTGCTGTGATGTGTTTCAGTTGTACTTTTTCTCTTTCAGTTTAAACAAGATGGGACCGATATGGACAAGGTAGTGAAATGGGGTCAGGAGTACTCATATGTTTTCCCAATCTGGTTTGGCCCCTTTCTCAGTATCATCAATATTCAGCATCCAGATTATGCAAAAACTATCCTGACATCATCAGGTGTGAGAAATGTTTTACATAGTTGTTGTGTTGATGCACATTTATAACTGTGTAGTAAAGTTAAAAGTCCCTAACACCATTTTTATTTGTTATGTTTCCTAACAGAACCAAAAGATGATTTTGTCTACCGGTTTATTGAGGGTTGGATTGGTAAGACTCATTTGTCTCCCTTCAACAGCATTTCAAGTGCAGAGTTGTTTGTTTTGCTGCTTTCCTCACCCGTGCACATGTTCTTCAGGAAATGGGTTGTTGGTGTCAGAAGGTCAGAAGTGGTTCCGCCACAGGAGGCTCTTAACACCAGGTTTCCATTATGATGTTTTGAAACCATACGTAAAATTGATGTCAGAGTCTGCTGAGACTATGTTGGTACGTTGAAGACAATTTAGTTGCATAATTGATAAATAAAATCAAAGTCAGCACGTGTCAGTAAATAGAAGTAAAGCAGGAGCAGTGTCTGTATCCTGCAGAGAGATCACATCTGTTCTCTCATTGTTGGCAGGATAAGTGGGAAAGTTATGCAAGCACAAATGAGCCTTTTGAATTGTTTAAACACATGAGCCTCATGACACTGGACAGCATTATGAAGTGTGCCTTCAGCTGCTACAGCAACTGTCAGACAGAGGGGTGAGCCTAGATGAATCTTTTTAAAGAGTCATTTACAGTGTCAGTTTTATGTTGAGTCTTTGGTTGTTGTAAATCTGCATTTAATGTTTGCCTCCTTTGTCATTTCAGTGGAACAAATGCATACATCAAAGCAGTTTATGACCTCAGTTTTCTAATTGATCTTCGGCTCAGAATGTTTCCGTACCACAGTGACCTCATTTTCCACCTTAGCCCACATGGTTTCAGATACAGAAAAGCACGTCAGGTGACCCTCAGTCATACAGGTAAGCTTTGCTTTGATTCATCTGAACCGTTGCCAAAAATCAGTGAGCCTCACATTATAGTGTCAGATCTACAAATGCTTACATTTTATATTCTTTTCTAAAGAGGAAGTTATAAGAAAGAGGCGAGAAGCACTAAAGGAAGAGAAGGAGCTTGGACAAATACAGGCAAAGAGATATTTGGACTTTCTGGACATCCTTCTCTTTGCAAGAGTATGTTATGTGTCATCAGTTTCAGCCTCTTACTTCAACACATTTCCCATTGTAGGATTTGCTTAATGTATAGGCAAGTCACAAACTGGGGTTTTCCTGCATAAAGGTCATACAGAAAATAAGGCAAGTGCCAACTTGAGATCGTGTCAGATATCTGAAGTACTGGCCTAAAGCTGAAATAGCACATGCATGCAGCAAATAAGCAAAGATGCATGCTGTTGCCAAGCTGCATGTTAATGTCCTCTGACACAAAGACGATGATCAGCCTTTTCATTCTCGTGAGCAGCAACCTGAATACAAAATCTCTTTTGTGTAGAGAATGATCAACACTGGTTAGTGTTTTGCCCAGTTTCTTTCCCAAAAACTTCTCTAAACGGCAGCTTGTAGGGGCTGTCTCAGCTAGCATGTTTATTCTCTTAGTAGACTTGGCTTCCTTTATGAGTATATCATAGCAAATTGTTGTCCTTGGCAGGAAAAATTAAAATCAATAATTAACTGCATGGCAGGTGTTTGCTTAAAAAACAAACAATTAGTGCTTTATATGGTTTAAGAAGAACAGCGGACCTTGATACTTGGCTGCTGAATAAATTCCCAATTTTATAAAGGTATCTGTATAAGGATGAATGTTATCCAGCTAAAGCTGAGTTGAAGTCGGGTGATGAAGTAATATAATGAGCCTGAGCAGCAAAAGTAACAAAGCACTTTTATTGAGAAGCCCAGTTAGAGTATAGTGCAGTCCATTCTGTCTTTCATCAACTGTAAATATCCTTTATTTCAACGCCAGGATGAGAACCAGCAGGGTCTGTCAGATGAAGATATGCGGGCAGAAGTGGACACCTTCATGTTTGAGGGCCATGACACCACAGCCAGTGGCCTGTCTTTCATCCTCTACTGTCTGGCCTGCAACCCAGAACATCAGAAGATTTGCAGGAAGGAGATTATGGAGGCCTTGCATGACAAGAAAACCATGGAGTGGTAGGCTTGTGAAAGGACAACATTGCAATAGGGAAACAAGTTGGTGCCATTCTGTGGTACCAAAACTTTATTAGGAGACATATAAACAAGATTTCTTATTAGTTGACTTCACTAACACTGCATGTTGGTCTCATTTTAAGGGAGGATCTCAGTAAAATCCCATACACTACAATGTGCATAAAAGAAGCTCTCCGCCTTTACCCCCCTGTACCAGGAATTGCCAGAAAAACCACCAAAACTGTAACCTTTTGTGATGGGAGAACAGTGCCTGCAGGTCAGTGATTTTACTCTGTTGTTATTATCAAAGAGTAAACATTAAATGTCTTCACTTAATAATGCTTTTGGAAACATTTCATGCTACATGGTAAACACAAACTCTTAACCGACGTTGTTTTTCTTTAGATACAAAAATTAAATTTTTTTACATTTCCATAAAGGACCTATATCGACTTAATACTTATTACTTTATTATTCTACAAGGATACGTTGGTATTATTTGATTGTATTGTCACATAGAGTTTCTTTTCTATAAACTAGTATAAATCTCTTAAACGTGTGGCGTAATTGCTTTGTCAGTTCTTCATTCTTCCAAATGGAAGTATTTAAATGTTGGCACCAGATTATTATCATATATATGGGCAGAAAGTACACCGCCGCCTACACATTACACTCACTGGAACTGCTCAGCCATGGGAATCCATGAGCCATGAAGCTCCAGGCACACAGTTTTTGTGCTGATGTTGATGCCAGAGGAGGTTTAGAGCTCTGCAGTTACTGAGTCAGCAGAGCGTTGGAGATTTTTATGCACTCTGCAACCTCACTGTACAGAATGGTGCACATCAGTTTAATGTTGGTTTTTGCTACAATAGTTATCCTTGGTCAGAAGGAGAGGCTGACATCCAGGGAGTAGATTGTAAGAGGTGGAGTTTATTTAGGTACAAGGAGATATGGCATGGTATAGGAGGATGTGGAGGGGTGATATGGTGTTGTTTCTGCGATCAAGAACAGGAAATACAGTAGAACATGAATAAAGATTAAACGGTAATAAAGCTGGCCACAAATTCCTCCACAACAAATTTGCTAAGGCAGTGCATCAACCTGATACTGCTTCTTAAGAGCAATCACATTTATTAAAGTACTACCCAATATGGGCCACAGAGATGACATTTTTTAGCCCCAGCGCTTCTCATGCCTCCGGCCTATCTTGATCGTGTAGGAACCAAAGCAATCAACTCCAGTTGACCAGAAAGCAGGTTTGTGGATCTGGAGTCTTCCTGTGGGCAAATCGGCCATTTTGGTGAGAATTTCTGGCAGTCTACACATTGTCTTTGATGTCTCCAGATTACTTGTCAACCTCTGATGATCCAATAAGTGCGCCCTATCTCTGCAAAGACATGCTCTGGACTAGGGTGCAACAAAATCACATCAAAGTACTGGACAAGGAGCTTAGTTAGTGGGTGTTCGGGAGGTAGCACAGTAGGGTGTATGGTGTCTGAGTCCAGACCTTCAGCACATCTCAGGTGACATCCAACCCTTATTAGGCCAGTAAGCGGATCATATTGAAGGCAGGGCGAACAAAGTTGACTATTTGGGGACAGAGGTTTTCCCTTCATCAGGGCCATCACATCTTCAGGGAAACATATTGAGCTGACTTTAAGATGGCTATCTCTGCTTCCACACGATCAGTGGCAGTCATTGGAGGAGAAGCTGCCCCGTGATGAGCATGGTAAGTGGCTTTCACAAGCTCCTCCCAAGATGTGAAGTTCCTGGGGCTGGAGTAAGAGACTTTGCCACTGTGACAAGGCCACATAACAACCCCTCATCTGAAGTCTCAGCCCTACCAGTAGGGCCAGTGCACTGAACTTTGTTGTATAAACTGGGGGCCCTGAGCCCAATGGCTGGCTGATGAAAGACTACAGAGTCCCTTCCCCCTTGTGATGTCATCAGCCAGGTTTTCCACTGACATGACATACCTCCACTGGTGAGAACCAGTGATCTCCTGGATTTCAGCAATTCAAGTCCCGACAAAGACCTTGTAATGGCAGAAATCAGACTGCAACCAACTCAGCACAGTAGTAGAGTCAGTCCACAAGATAGTATTTTGCAGCGGTAGAGTAAGCTAGGTTTGGAGAATCTTAGCAAGCTGCGCTCCAGTGAGAGCAGCACTGACTAACAGGTGGCATATAACACCTTGGTATGGTAATGCTCTGCAAGTATGGTAGCTCCTTCTTCCATTCTACCCAGGCGGCACAAAGGACACAGGTGACAGGTTCATCCCAGCCACATAGACTGTACAAGAATCTTCCCTCTAGTGGTATAGGGAAGGAGAAACCCTACAGGGTCATATTGGCTAGCAAACACCTTGTACGCATTGCGAAGAGTTGGTGCTGTGGGCAAGGTATCAGTGGGGCAATGCCAACATAATCCAAGCATCGACTCTTGTGGGTCAGCTTGGTAAGAAGTCAGCCAGAGCTCACAGCTGTCAGAACGGGCAGTAGTAGGCAGGTAGGACACCTCCTTTGGCACATTACTGGCCCACTGCAGTATTTCAAATCCTCCCATGCCCAGTAGTTGCCTTGTTTTGTCCAGGAGTTGTTTAGCTTGGTGTGGAGTCAGAAGCGACTGGAGACAGTTGTCCACATGGACACACAAATGGCAGTGTGGACAGATTCGTATACATCTTCATTCCCCCTCACGGTGGTGTTGCACATGCTGCTGTAAAGCATAAGTGGTGCAGCAAAGGCTGCAGGTCATGCCAAATGGTAACAGTCACCATTCATACACATTAGGTGGATCCTCCTGTTGTCCATCCCTCCAAAGAAAGCGAAGCAGAGGCTGATCTTTGGAAAGCAAACGTACCTGATGGAACATGGCCTTTATATCCCAGCTTATGGCCACCGCATGCTGGCGGAATCGGAGTAACACGCCAAGGAGCAAAGGGCTAAGTGTGGGACCTGGCAGCAGGCCCCACGCTGTAGCATGGGGCCTGGCAGGTGCAGTTGAAGACTAGGCAGGTTTTGTTGTTGTGATGCACAAGATGGCGTGGAATGTACCAGGATTTAGTTGAACCATTCACCTCCTCTGGAGTCAACTTTACCAAATTGCCAGCCTTCTCCACTGTCTTGAACTCCTGGTTGTATGTCTGTGCTCTGCTGGGGTCCTTGCATAGTTGATGCTTATTGGCTCTTTGAAGAGCCATGACAGCCTCTTGAGGTGCCTTCACCTGAGGAAAGTCTTTGCAGCGACGCAATGGAGTAGCTAACTGTACCCGTTCTTTGATTCAAGGATATCTATTTCCTACTGGTCCTCCTTTGACCTAGTGACCTCCTTTTCATTTCTGAAAGAGAGGACATCAATTTGCCACAGCCTTTCAATATTTTTGTAGAGCTGTGGTGTCTGTGTGATGAAAGACGAGCATAAGCATGCCTGTTCATCCGCTGGATGTGGTAGACTTTTGGCGAGTCCCTGTAGCGCCCACCCCAGCTCAGTACAGACTGCTACTGGCCCTCCAGGTGGTCCCCGGATCACCGGTCAAACAGGAGTGAGAAGGTGCAGGTGATCTGATCCAATCAGGATCATAGGTTTCACCCGGCTGAAACCTTTGAAGGGAAGTCTTTGTAGGTGGCTGTACTTATTTTTGAGTGTTTCCACTGGACAGGATTGCTCAGCTAGAGCCAGTTGTTCTGCTGTGAAAGCATTCAGTATTTGATGCCTCATCTTTGGCTTACCTTTAGTGGACACCTCCAATGATATGCTTCCCCCATTCAGCTGCAGGACATCCTGTCTAATGGTTTGTAGGGCCAGAACCTCATCTGTCTGGGCAAGGCCAAGGAACTTCACAGCAGCAGGCAATTTTATGGTTCTCTCTGAACCGTCATCCAGCACGGCAAGGTGTCCATGGTCCTCTTCCCATTGTGGAGTTGACTCTTACCACCTTCAACGTCACCATACCGGAGTGACTGGGATGGTCAACATAGATGACACTGGATGCAGTACACGTGGTCAGAATATTGGGATTTTGTTCTTTACCCTTGGCAAGGACATGTTATACAAGGAGGTGTTGCTCACCACAAGTGCTGCAGGGTTTCTTAAGCGTGCCTTCAGCAGAATGATTCCAGCCACATCTCCAACATTTATTCTTATCTTTGATCCAGTCACTTGGGAACTTCAAGTGATCGAGCAAGATCTGATATTTATAATCTTCAGAAAAGTGCTTGTGAGGCCCAAGAACACTATCCAGTCCTTTCTTCAGTAAAGCAAAGTCTCTCTCCTTCCCAGAACTAAAACGGTGAGCATGGGCTTAGGAATGCCATAGGAGGATATGGTGTATGTTTGCTTAGTTTGTATGATAATGATCAGCTAGACACACCCTATAATCTTTTAATAATAATAAACTAAGTACACATTTCTTTCAAATGTAGGTTCTGTTGTTGGAATAAGTGTGTATGGAATTCACAGGAATGCATCTGTCTGGGAAAACCCTAATGTAAGTAAAGACAATTTTATTCCCAGCACAACTTACTACATGGAATACATCATCAACAGAATCTATGATGAAATAAAATTATGAAGTTTGTCAGCACTCTGCTCAAAAGGCTGCAAATAATTTATCAAATAACTGAAGAAGCAATCATGAAACTGGTGCATTAAATTAATTACTAGTGCTGTATTTGCTGAGGTGGGTAGGTCCCTGGTGCCAAAGTGGACCTCAGGACAGATTCAAGCTGGTTTAATGACTTACTATATTATGTGTGTCAGAATGCAGTTTTCTCTGCGCAAGTGGTAAGAGTGATAAGGTTCAGAAAACAAGTAATAGACATAACACTGCTCTCTTTCTTTGTCCTGTATTACATTAGGTCTTTGACCCTCTGCGTTTCCTACCAGAGAACATTGCCATGAGATCTCCTCATGCTTTTGTGCCCTTCTCAGCTGGGCCAAGGTTTGTCCTCACCTGAAACTATATCACTGTATAGAGACTGCTTGTAGTAGTCTCAAGTATGTGAATGTGTAACTTAGCACTGACCCCATTTACATCAACACAATAAAAACTGGTTTTATGATGGGCTAAAGCAAGTAGGGGAAAGGGTGAACTCACTGTAATCTAAGATTGATCCCATTTAAAATGCAAGCACCTTTGGCCCTGAATGTTAAAAAATAACATACTATACTCATCCCTACTATTCATATTCCTCATGTCCTAATCTCAGAAGGATCAAACTATTTTCATCATTTTTCAGTTCTTTAGAATATTCACTTGTATATTTCTTACATTTAATATTTTCCTCCCTCAGAAACTGCATCGGTCAGAACTTTGCTATGAATGAGATGAAAGTGGTGACAGCTCTGACACTGAAGCGATACCAGCTCATAGCGGAGCCCACTATGAAACCCAAGATCATCCCCCGACTGGTTCTCCGCTCACTCAATGGCATCCACATCAAGATCAAACCTTTAGACGCAGAGAGCTAAAGTGCACTAACTGCAAGAACTGCTAAAAATTACTGTATTTAGAAAGTAAATAATTTATGTTGATTTGAAATACTTCTACTATGTAACAAGCTTTTATATATATATTCATGGACTCTGTCGTGCAATTTATGTTTTTGGGAGAAATTGTCATAGAGAATATGTGTCACAATACATTGTATATAATTTCCCCAATTTTGGGTTGTTTTTTTTCTTACAAAAATAACAGAGATTACAAATACAAATACATAAATATGTCCTCATTCAAAAATGTCTTGTGAAACCTGCATTGGCTTATGGGATGATGATGTCACAATGAAAGTGACATCATCACAGTGAAAATGTAAGCAGTAAAAGTAAAAAGCCGTCAAAAAAATGACCACAAATTCAGATACCTGAAAATTCTACTTAAGCACAGTAATGAAATATTTGTACATCGTTACTTCCCATCTCTGCCTAGTGGTGGCTCAGGTTCGCAGTATCAGTTTCTCAATGACAAGATCTCCACTCAGATTAAAGAAAAAAAAACCCTCAGCTGGAAATGGCAGTGGTAACATAACCATTCTTATTAGCACGACCTAAATCATCTGCACACCAGGGATGTTCCTGGCAATTAATTGCTTAGTCAACTAAACGAGGGGGGATAGACTAACCAACTAGTCTCAAACTAAGAAACACATAAAGTTAAATTTGAAAACCATTTAATGGAAAGTTTCAAAATAAATGATATGAAAACCATTTTAAACTGTTTTTTACATTCTTCAGTAATGAATCATGTGGCACCTTGCATTGTGCATTATCAACATTACACATTATACTCCAGAAAATTCAGAAGAAAAACACTTAAAACAAACCGATGTTATATATGAAATGAAAACGTAACTATAACAGATGTTCACGTATTACTAAAATATGACAAGTTAACATTGGAAAACAAATAAATTGCAACTGAAAGGGCCAGAACTGAAACGATTTCAAGTACTTAGTTGTTTCTTTGTATGTAATTTGGGCATCCAGTTCATAAAACCCACAAAATCAGGAATTAGAATACTGTGAAGACATCAGCCCAAATTTTACAGGTTTTCCCAGGTGTCATCAAATTGCTTCAATTTGGTTCAATTGCCCCAGTTAGATTCAATATGGGGAAGACTGCAGACTTCACAACTGGCCAGAAGAGAATCATTGATACCCTCCATTGGATGGGTAAGCCACAAAAGTTCATAGCTAAGGAGGCTGGCTGCTCACAGAGTGCTGTGTCCAAGCATATCAATGGAAAGTCTAGTGGACAGGCAAAATGACCAAGATGACCATGGCCTTCAGTGGATTATCAGCCAGAGGAAATTCAAGAATCTGGCAGAGATCCAGAAAGACTGGAATGAGGCAGGAGTCACAGCTCCAAAAACCACCACATTCAGGAGCATCTGGGAGATGGGCTACAACTGTTGGGTTCCTCGGGTCAAACCCCTTATGAGCCTGAGCCAAAGTCAGAAGTGTCTCAACTGGGCCAAGTAGAAGAAGGACTGGAGTGTTGGCCAGTGGTCCAAGGTCCTTTATGAGGTCATCATCTGAAATGGTTTTCCAAAAGTCTTGAAGGAGTTCCCAGAGATACTGAGCACTTGTTGGCCCTTTTGCTGAGCACTCTGCGGTCCACCTCATCCCAAAACATCTCCATTGGGCTTAGGTCAGGTGACCGTAGAGGCCAGGCCATCTGGCACAGCACTCCACTCTCCTTTTTTGCCAGTTAGCCCTCACACAGCCTGGAGGTATGTTTGGGATCATTGTCCTGTAAATGACGCTCCAACTAAACTCAAACCGGATGGGATGCATGTCGCTGTAAAATGCTGTGTTAGCCATGATGGTTCAGTGTGACTCCAGTTTTGAATAAATTCCCAACAGTGTCACCAGCAAAACACCTCCCACACCATCACACGTCCTCATCCATGCTTCATGGTGGGAACCATGCATGTCGAGACCATCCGTTCACTTTTTCCGTGTCGCACAAAGACACAGCAGGTGGAACCAAAGATCTCAAACTTGGCGAAGCACAGATTTCCACTGGGCTAAAGTCCTTTCCTTGTGTTCCTTGGCCCCGAAAAAAGACAAAAACACATGATGAAGCCAGATAATTATGCTGTTATCATTCACTTATCATTCAATGCAAGTGAAAAGGTTTCCATTTTTATTTACACCTTTGTGCGCCTTTGTACACTGTGCGCCAGTCTCCTGCAGGCCTGTTAGACAGCATGTGTACATGCTTCTGCAAACCAGAAATCTGATTCACCATCTTGCTTTAAGAAGGCAGAGATAGTGAATATGTGGGGCGAGACCGCTGCACTTAAGTCCCGACTTCAGTTTCACTGCCTATCTCTGCTGTTAGACAGGCCAGGTGCTTCAGCAATTTCACAACAAGAGTCGTTAAAACATGTGCAGAAGTGTCACAAAGACACGCTATAATACCCTTCTGCAATGTGCAGGTTCATACACAACTGGGTGAAAGTATCAAGAAGGGCCAGAAAGGTTCACGAGACAAAAGTACTCTTTTATTTACAGTTATATTACAAAATCCACCCAGAAAATCCACACACCCACAAGGACAAAAAGTCACCAACACAGGTTGGATAAAAATGAAATGACGTCCTCTTTCTTTTATCTCAGATTGCCAACCTTTCGCTGATTTAAGATCCTAATAACTGATCACTTGAATTTCCTGTGAAAACTCCTAAAATGCATTGCATCTTCTGCCGCTACCATATAAAGAAATAAACTCAAGCCAACTGGTTTAACTTTTTGGCCGATGTCAGACCAGGCACCACATCAAAAAGAAACAACAATGTTATGTGGCAGCCTTGTGGTCAGAATGCATGCTGCGCTGAGACCACAGCATTTAATCTGCAATTCCAGCTAGGAACCTTTGCTACAAATCACCAAACAGCTCCTCTCAATTACTACTACGTCTGTTCTGTTCATATTTGAAAAAGAAAAATCCAAACCACTATACAATATAAGATGTAACACAATTTGATGGTCCACCGAAACTTGGCCAATTTAGCCACAAACTTGGCCACAAAAGTTCATTTAAATGCCCAGCAGAACAAAACTGTGAGAGTACACCTGTGAGGGCAGCAAACCATTTTAAAGTAATATACTTGAAAAAGCCAAAGAGCACATATGTTCAGAATACTGTTTGGACAGGGCAAATAGCTTATCAGCGACATGTGAACGTTTAGAAGCTTGAAGCTCCACTTTCATGTGATGCCACATATATAGCAATAATTTCTGCAAGTGTTTAGCCAGTGTCACCGAAAATGCTGACCTTTGTGCACAACCCAACACCTAGTGGCTTGTTGGGAAAAATGCAGGACACTTTAGTTCATATGATGCTGGTCTAATATATGGAATGAAAAGGTTGCTGTCAGTAATACACTTGTATTATATGATTTCATGATAGAAATCAGCCCTGTGTTTTGACAGAAAAGTACGTTTTGCTTTCCTTTAATAGTATTTTCAACATTCTAAAGGAGTGAAAAAAAATATTGAAATTGTAGAAAAAATACAACCTTACATCAAATTCGTCAAAAACGTAACTCAATGACCCACCATATCTTCGTAATGAATCACTCAGATAACCAGACCTGCCACTTTGAGCCTCAGATGCTAAGTCCTCTAAATGTATTTTAATCCTCTTTGCAATCAGTATGCTTCTACTTATCAGCTACCAGTTTAACAGATGTAGACACATCTTGTGACAGACCAAAACAGAACTTGTGTGATGACTTCGAGAACACAACAAAGTAAAAGAACAAAAAAAAAAATGTGAATGGCTCCATCTCGTCCAGGTCACAGTCCTTGATGTTTCTGTTGGTAACCTGAGAGTCAGCATCTTTGAGAAACTGTTAGATGTGTGTCCTGATGAATTTAAGGCTTTCAGCCTCTCTACCTCTGTGTGACTGATGTATATTGGAGTGTCTTTTCCTCAGATAAGTAATGATCTTCTTGCCCTTCTCTACTTTTAGGGCAAGATTATTTTCCTGACACCAGGCCACCAGTCCTATCACTTCTCTATCCCGTCCCTACCAGTAATCGGCCCAATCACATATGCAAATGTTATCATTCTGGTATTGATCAGGTGGTGCACATGTAACGCGCTGCGGACACTAAAGCGGTCGCGCCAGAATGTCACGCTAAAAAGAAAGATTCTTTAAAATACAAGGGGGAGCAAGCGAGTCAGATACCACGGGCACAGAGAGGAAGCAGGTCTGATCAGAAACAGTTTATTACTAGGCCAGGGAGCACAAATAAAACACCCTTAAAATGTACATAATAAAATGTTTGCTCTCTACTAAAAACAATTCTAAAACCCATAAAACTACCATTTTCTACATTCACTAAACCCCCCCCCTGCTATAATTAGGCCACATGTTCATTATGGGTCCATCAGCAGGCCAGGAATTCCTCCTTTAGAGCAGAGTCCACGCCAGCCCCGTCTTCAGCAGACAAGAAAGAGCCACCCATCTTCTTGTCCTTCCGCTGGCCCATCACTTCCCAGCCCGGCTTGCGTTCTGCACCCGAATCCATGATGCGACCACCGCCACAGCTCCCCTTGCGTCGGTGTCCTGCAACATAACAAATAGGGGCCAGAACAATGGTCCCAGAAGCGGCCCTGGCTCATGGCCATGGTGACCCTCTCCCAATCCAGCTGCACCCAGTAAACAACAGTAGAGACCCTACTCACAAATGCAGGCAGAGGTAAACCTCTGCCCTGCTGCCAATCACACGCGTTGTCTCTTACTGTTGCCATTCCATGAGGTCAGGACTTGGTCGCCGCATCACACTGACCATCTCGCATTAACCTTCCAGTCTGGGGCCTCTCTCTTTCAGTGCCCAGCTAGCCTGTTTTTAAAAGGTCTTTACACAGCTGATAGGCCACCTCTGGACACACCCCTGCCTCAGCAGGTGGTCCCTATCAGCTAATTTGTCCCATGTGCAGCCAGTCCACAGTGGATAACAACCATGTCACATAAAACACTAAAAACCATGCAATAGAAACAGAATAAAACCATGCAAATAAAACACTCATAAATAAACACTAAAAATCAGAATAAAAACAATATACAAGATAAATGCAAATTTCCACTGTGTGACACACACACTCATATGTGAAGACAGCATGTGGCAGTGTACTCAGCACGTGCCCCTGAGTAATACCAATGCTCACAGTTCTGATGTTTGATGTCTGGTTTTCAACTCTGACTGAGTGGGGTCTATCTTACAGGAAGTTCAGAGCTCAGTTACAGAGAAAGGGTGTGAGTCTGAGTAACAGCAGCTTCTCAGAGAGTCTGACAGCATTAAATGCAGCTTCAGTCATTTCACAGCATTTTCACAGATGATTGGACTGATTCTGTATGCATGTGTGGTGGTGTGAAGGCAGAATACTGGTAAATGTGACTAAATGGTGTTGATAATGCCACCCGGGGAGGGGGTTACACCCCAGGAGAGATTACAGTAGCTAGTGCAAATGTTGTACCAGTTACAAAAGCCCACAGGCTTGTTATTAACAAGCAAAAGTAAGGACAAAACTACTCAAAGTGTAGAGCAGAAAAAAAACCTTTTTAGGTAGCAGGGCAGCCCTGCTACTGTACCTAAAACACTTGATTTTCGCCAAGTACTTTTTTACTCTTACTTAAGTAACTTTGTTGACGATTACTTTTCACTTTTACTTGAGTAATAATATTTTAAAGTAATGCTACTCTTACTTGAGTACAATTTTTGGATACTCGACCCACCTCTGGTTATAAAGAGGTCATCATCAGGTCCTTCAACGCACATATTAAACCAATATGTAAGACTGCTTTCTTCCATTTACGCAACATCTCTAAAATTAGAAATATCCTGTCTCAGAGTGATGCTGAAAAACTAGTTCATGCATTTATTACTTCCAGCCTGGACTACTGTAATTCATTATTATCAGGAAGTCCTAAAAACTCACTGAAAAGCCTTCAGCTAATCCAAAATGATGCAGCAAGAGTCCTGACAGGGACTAGAAAGAGAGAGCATATTTCTCCTGTTTTGGCTTCCCTTCATTGGCTTCCTGTTAAATCCAGAATTGAATTCAAAATCCTGCTCCTCACATACAAGGTCTTAAATAATCAGGCCCCATCTTATCTTAATGACCTTGTAGTACCCTTTGCTCTCACACTGCAGGCCTGCTTGTTGTTCCTAGAGTATTTAAAAGTAGAATAGGAGGGAGAGCCTTCAGTTTTCAGGCCCTTCTTCTGTGGAACCAGCTTCCAGTTTGGATTCAGGAGACAGACACTATCTCTACTTTCAAGATTAGGCTTAAAACTTTCCTTTTTGCTAAAGCATATAGGTGACCCTGAATCCTCCCTTAGTTATGCTGCAATAGACGTTGGCTGCCGGGGATTCCCATGATGCATTGAGTTTTTCCTTTCCAGTCACCTTTCTCACTCAGTATGTGTAAATAGACCTCTCTGCATTGAATCATATCTGTTATTAACCTCTGTCTCTCTTCCACAGCATGTCTTTTATCCTGTTTTCCTTCTCTCACCCCAACCGGTCGCAGCAGACCCAGGCTCAGGCCCCTCCCTGAGCCTGGTTCTGCCGGAGGTTTCTTTCTGTTAAAAGGGAGTTTTTGCTTTCCACTGTCGCCATAGTGCCTGCTCATTGGGGGTCATATGCTTGTTGGGTTTTTCTCTGTACCTATGAAGCGCCTTGAGGCGACTTTTGTTGTGATTTGGCGCTATGTAAAAAAAAATTGAATTGAATTGAACTGTACTGAATTGAATTGAAAAAAAGTCATCTGGGGTCCACCCTACCATACACTAAATTGTAGATAACCCATGAGGATCCCACTTACCACCCTTTAATAGTTACACAAATTCATCAATTGTCACGGGAAATGAATCCAGTCTGTAATACCTAACAGCCTGTGAGCTTTGCCACCTTGAACAGTAATGAGTGCAAGTTGCGAGAGCTCAAGAATAGACCACTGATGTCCCTCATAACCAACATCTGATTAACAGCAAACGGAGGGGTGAAAGTTCATGCTGCATTCACAGACACCATGTATGAACCAACATCCACCAAATGTAACCCACTGCAATCTACCCCTGGGGTTTGAATCGTCATCCCAACGATTGACACTCACTGCTGAGGTCTAAACAGGGTAGATATATTAGGCACAGGTGCCTGGGAGTTCACAGCCCCTGTTGTTCTACTTCCTATTGCCTGGGGCAGATGATGCCGATTCGAGTGCGTCCCAGCATTAGCACGAGTAGTCCTATGTGAAGAAGCAATATTATTTTGAACACCAGCCGTAACTGGCAGCTGATCGGTGCAGACCAGCACCACAGAGGATGTTGAGGGTTTTGGCTCACTTGGTATGCAGGAAGTAGGGGTCTCCTGTCTTTGTTGGCAATTGCTTGGGGCTGGAGTAGGTTCATAAATCAATAAAAACCACTCACCACCTTGCATAGTTTCTAATAGTTGGATTGGAGCACTGGGAGGACAAGTAGTCACATACTCCACCTTATTCTTTAGTAGTGAACGGTGGACATGTTTCACGTGACTAAGGTTATCCGACAGAGTAACAGTGTAAACTGATCCATTTTGGTCTGGGGCCTGTAGCACTTGATACACCACTGAACTCCAGACATCCTAAATTTTATGACGGCCTCTAAGCCCAACCTCTTTAAGGTAAGTCAACTGACCTTCTTGCAGGGGAGCATCCCTCACATGCTGGTTGTGACATGTCACACGCCAATTAGCTGCAGCCTCCAAGCGTTTATTAGCATGTTCAAAAGCATGACATAGCCGAGTCTGATGCTCTGCAATCCAATGATGGGTGCTACCAACCACAGGCTCCTGAATCCTACCCAACAAAAACTCAACAGGTAGCTGGGGATCTCAGCCAAACATCAGAGCAAATGGTGACTCACTAGTAGACTGATGCACTGTGGTGTTACACGCACATGCATAAAGTAAAGAGTCCATGGTAGCCAGGACAGTCTTTTTGATCCTTTCTAAATACTTCATCACGATTGGTGTGAGTCCAAAAGGATGATAGTCGTTTAAATCCACTACCAGTATGTTTCTTAGAGAGGGGCACACTGGTAATGGACTTAAAGGATGGGCAGATTGCATGTCTATGAATACACCATCCAGCTCTGATGAGCAGACCCTGAGTGCATGCCTGGGGATATTATTTGGGCCAGCTGCCTTATTTGGGTTTGTTTTCATTAGAGCTGTGCACACCGCCACCAATGACAGATCGTGATGTAGTGGTTTGTCCTGTGTGTCATGTCCTGTCTGACTCTGTGGGTTGGTGTTGTGTACAAAAAAAGTGGGTGAGGTACTCAAATTGTTTTCAATTTAGGCTATGCGGAGATGACTGCTATTAACACTGCCATTGTTATTTTAGTTTAGGATTTTCCACCTTTGAATTTGATGTTATTTTAGTTTTCAGGGTGGATTTTCTGATTTCAGTTTGGTTTTTAATTGTTAAATGTTAAGTTTACATTTTATTAGTTTCTGTGTCTGAGTTTTTGTTTTTATGATGTGGGTGGTATTAGTGACATAGGTCAAATATAAGTAAAACAGTACAGTACAACACATTTGACTCACAGTCATTTTCACCACAGCCTCCTCTTTGTTTCCATCTTTGACTAAACACCAAAAATTAAAACATTTCCTTTATTTTCTTTAATGTCTGTTGCTTTTTTAAACAACACATTTAGTGAGTTTTGGTTTATTTCTTAAGACTATTTTTCTATTGTTTTCACTTTTTTTGTATACTTTACTTTGAATAAAACACTTTAACAAATAAAATAATCCAAAATATTATTTTCAGTGACTATCCTCAGCAGAATGTCCTCAAAGTATGAACACACATATTGCTCACAGTAATAATCGTACAACAACCTTTTGTCTGCAGGGTGTTATTGTTTTACTATCACTGATGCTCATTATTGATTAACACTGCAGACGCAGTACTGCTGTGGTTTTAACAGTTTTAACAGCCTTCTTTATGCAACCTTTTGCTTAGATGCTTTTTTACTGCGGTTATATTTTATATGGTGATTATGTAAAACCTAAAACTGCAAGACAAAATACAGCTGTAAAATAAATTTAGCGTAAAAAGTATTTTTTTTCTTTTAAGAACAAAAAAAATTGTTTATAAATTTGTTTCAATTGATGAGCTCGAGTAAATTAATGTACCTAATAACGTTCCTCTTTGTGAAAGCAGCATTTAATTGCCGTAACATTTTGATGTCAACTTTAAAGAACTTCTTTACCTACATTTGTTTTATCTTAACTTGATCTGCAAGGTAATCAGAAACTGTGCTTTCATGCAGTTCATGAATGGACCTCACCTCTGTACTGAGCAACAACAAAAAAATGTTGTTACATAACATCTGTATCACACTGAAAGCTTCTCATTAAAATTATCTCGATCCATGTACTTTAGAACACCCGCCCTGCCTTCAGAGAATTAGGTAAAAGTTAAGTTAAAGATTCGATTAGAAATCATTCCTTTGTTGGAAAAAAAGACTCATGGTTTCAGATTTTCCCCTTGACAAGCGTGTGGGTGAAGTTACAATTTAAGTAATTTGAGGAATCAGTTACTAAATCAAATGACAGCAAGGATAATGACCTTACCTATTTTAACAGTCAACTGAAAAGCACTTTGGACCAATCCATATTGTTTTAAAATGTGCTATATAAATAAAAGTGACTGTACTTATCCTGGACTTTTTTCTCTATACTTTTATTTCACAATAAACACAATCACTAGAGGTCATGTGATTAATTCTTTTGCCCGGTGTCCTGATGATAATTGATGAATAAACCACTGAAGACTCTTCTTCCACCTGCAGTAAAAAGCAATACATTTCATTACCCAGACAAAGCAAAATGCACACACTTCATTTCTGCATGAGGGTTTTAGGTTACACCTCGATGTCAGCACAGACACTTACCCTGCTATTCAAGCCACAGCAACAAATTTGAACAGGAAATGCTTTGGTGAGACAGAAGCAGAAGCATATTCAGAATCAGAGGGGAAAATTTTTCAAGTAAACCATTTAATAAAAAAACAATAATGTACACAGGAAGTGGAAGTGAGGCGCAGCTGCATAGCCTACCTGAATGTAATCTTGATTTGAAGCAAAAAATTGTAAGTGCCATTAAAATGACACATGATACTGATATACCACAAATAAGTGGGATCCAGTCTTCAGGCTCTTTTTGAAAACCTGTTAAACCAAAAGCTAAATATTAATATTTCTTTGATTCGGGTGAAAAAGGTTCACAAACAGCATATGGCTAAACACCCACCTGTTGTTGTGCTAAATGCGTTTGTGCTAAATGTGGGACTCTTAGCAACTGTAGTGTATCCATCAAACACTGAATCTATATTGCACTTTAGGGACCCGTGTGGATGTACAGGCACAGATGTAGTTGAAGTTCTGTTTGGATTATTTGATTTCATGCCGCACGTCACAGCGCAAGATGCAGATGAATCCTTACTGTCATATACTGTAAGTAAAGATCAAAAGGTTACATCAGGTTATCTTCTATCATGAAACAATGATGTTTGTGTGTTAGTTTCTCACCTGTAACTACACACAAATTGATAGTGACTCGCTTAATACTGTGTCCGACACAGCTACTCATCCAGCAGGTATATTTCCCAGCATCTTCTCTTCTGACATTTCCAATATATATAGACTTGTTGAAAGTCAAATTGTCTGTTGTTGCTCTTACTTCTGATTTCCCAACAGCAGTCGTTGCTTCAAAAGTCCAAAAGTTTATTTTATCAAGTTTACTTGAACATGTGTGCTGAAAACTGCTGCCAGCAACAATGTAAACTGTCTCATTGACGTCTTTCCACGTCTCTGAAAAAAGAGAGGTAAAGGATTGTGAGAATCATCTTTGACGAATGTAAAAATCTTTACATAAGCACAGGTAGATTCTGCCTTAACGGAAAAAAATATGACAGCAGGACAAACCTTTCTTCACTATGATGTCAGTGGACTTTTGGCATGTTTCTTGGCAAGTTTCACACCAGTACACACCTTCATCCTCCTCGGTAAAAGAGCTGATGACCAAGGAATGATTGGATCCAATTCTCAATTTGGGATTGGACATTTGATGATATAGCATTCCCCTCTTATCTTGGAAGAATAACTGAACCTGCTTACTGCTATGGTCCTTCTTGTAAAACCATTTGAAAGAGTCTGATCGATGGATGTAATGCTGACACGGTATCACAGCTCGACATCCCAGCGAAAAATTAAGTTGTGTTGCGACTCGCAAAATATCACGTTGCTCATTTAAATTAACAGTCACTTGAAAAAAATATAAAACATTCAACAGTCAGTTCATCAATTGTATTTTAAATACATTGTATTTAATTAAGCAATTTGAATAATGAATTTAGTTAAGTAATGATTTGATCAGATACTCACTGTTTCCTGAGAAAGTAGAGAAGTTCCAAACAAGTAAAAAGATGAAAATGAAGCCTTTCTGTTTCATATGGGAGAAATTCCTGTCCCCGCAGAAATAAAACCCAACATGAAGCATCCTGGCTGTACCATTACTGCTCATAAAAAACACAGATCACAAACTCTGCCTCTCAGCAAAAGGTTTTAGATTGAGCTTAACAGCTTAAATGAGCCTGACACATCGGAAGTGGTCCAACAGCCAGTACAGAGGAAATTTAGCAAGGTTGTCACCCACACTGTTTTTCTGATGTGGTCTGGCATATGATTTGCTTCTTACATTTAGTATGGGTGTTAAGACACAAAATGTGCATCGCAAACCAGTTTCTTTTTTAATATATAGATGCCAAATATGTTCTCACATTGTATTTTATGCTGAGATAATGTTTGTGAGGGTTGAACCAAACTGTGATTGAGCTGTTTGTACAGTTTATCGTACGGTTAAACTCACTGGAGTTTGGACTTCATGTGCAAACAAAGCACTTGTAACCAACTTATTGGCTGCCAAGTACAACAACTGACACAATTACACTTTGGGAATTAAGTATGATACGTACTCTGGATTATTGATTCAGATTACAAAAAATTACATACATACAATGTAACAATGTAAAGTTAGAGGCGTTGTCCAGGATTTCCTTGCTTGTAAGGTTTTTTAATCATAAGTCAATTAAATGGATTTTTATTGTGTTCATAATTCTTAAAATAACCTCAAAGTATTTAGTAACTACATGAAGGAACAAGTGTTTGACAGGCAAACAGAATAGCCAAAAGGAAAACCTACATTTTTGCGTGTGATGTTCACTTTACATGAGCAGAAATTATTTCGGTTAACAAACAAAGTTATTTTTGATAGAATTTGTAAATAACCGCACTTCTTCATAATCTACTTTTTAATTACATACTCTAATTTTCCCATATTTGCATCTTCATCATCCCAGTTCTCATTTTCCGCCGTAATGATGTTGCTGTTGCACTCCTGCGCTCAAAACGCCGACAGTTCCGTCAGGACATGAAGTCAGCGTTTTATTGGGTGTCAGACTCCCCGCCTACCGGAGACAGCACTGAAAACATCGCTTTTCCTCCAGCTCTTATCAGAAAGGTGAGCTCAGATCACCTTTTGCGCTTTGTTGGGGAGGTTTTCCTGCACGCGGAGGCGGAAGACACTTGCACCTGCGAGATGAAACTAACTAAAACTTTCGCGGAGTTTCAGCTGGGCTGGCCTCACATGCATTACGTCTTTGTTGTGCTCTGTGTTTTTGTCGTGGTTTATAAATTAACAATTCTACTTGCGAAAAGAAGGGAAGCACTGCGGAACTTCCAAGCTTTTCCGGGGCCGCCGCCACACTGGCTGTTTGGACATGTTCTGGAGGTAACTGTATCAACACACTCGCAGCAGCTGTAACATCTGTAACCGTCCAGTAAAGCTGACCACACCATGTTGGAGAACACCATTCTGCAAACAGAGACACACAGTTGACAAACAACACAATTTACACGAGTAAAGTCTGCCTGCTGTGATGTGTTTCAGTTGTACTTTTTCTCTTTCAGTTTAAACAAGATGGGACCGATATGGACAAGGTAGTGAAATGGGGACAGGAGTACTCATATGTTTTCCCAATCTGGTTTGGCCCCTTTGTCAGTGTCATCAATATTCAGCATCCAGATTATGCAAAAACTATCCTGACATCATCAGGTGTGAGAAATGTTTTACGTAGTTGTTGTGTTGATGCACATTTATAACTGTGTAGTAAAGTTAAAGGTCCCTAACACCATTTTTATTTGTTTTGTTTCCTAACAGAGCCAAAAGATGATTTTGCCTACCGTTTTGTGGAGGGTTGGATTGGTAAGGTTCATTTTTCTCCCTTCTACAGCATTTTGTTAAAGTGCAGAGTTGTTTGTTTTGCTGCTTTCCTCACTCATGCACATGTTCTTCAGGAAATGGGTTGTTGGTGTCAGAAGGTCAGAAGTGGTTCCGCCACAGAAGGCTCTTAACACCAGGTTTCCATTATGATGTTTTGAAACCATACGTAAAATTGATGTCAGAGTCTGCTGAGACTATGTTGGTACGTTGAAGACAATTTAGTTGCATAATTGATAAATAAAATCAAAGTCGTGATGTGTTGGTCAGCACGTGTCAGTAAATATCATAGAAGTAAAGCAGGAGCAGTGTCTGTATCCTGCAGAGAGATCACATCTGTTCTCTCATTGTTGGCAGGATAAGTGGGAAAGTTATGCAAGCACAAATGAGCCTTTTGAATTGTTTAAACACATGAGCCTCATGACACTGGACAGCATTATGAAGTGTGCCTTCAGCTGCTACAGCAACTGTCAGACAGAGGGGTGAGCCTAGATGAATCTTTTTAAAGAGTCATTTACAGTGTCAGTTTTATGTTGAGTCTTTGGTTGTTGTAAATCTGCATTTAATGTTTGCCTCCTTTGTCATTTCAGTGGAACAAATGCATACATCAAAGCAGTTTATGACCTCAGTTTTCTAATTAACCTTCGGCTCAGAATGTTTCCGTACCACAGTGACCTCATTTTCCACCTTAGCCCACATGGTTTCAGATACAGAAAAGCACGTCAGGTGACCCTCAGTCATACAGGTAAGCTTTGCTTTGATTCATCTGAACCGTTGCCAAAAATCAGTGAGCCTCACATTATAGTGTCAGATCTACAAATGCTTACATTTTATATTCTTTTCTAAAGAGGAAGTTATAAGAAAGAGGCGAGAAGCACTAAAGGAAGAGAAGGAGCTTGGACAAATACAGGCAAAGAGATATTTGGACTTTCTGGACATCCTTCTCTTTGCAAGAGTATGTTATGTGTCATCAGTTTCAGCCTCTTACTTCAACACATTTCCCATTGTAGGATTTGCTTAATGTATAGGCAAGTCACAAACTGGGGTTTTCCTGCATAAAGGTCATACAGAAAATAAGGCAAGTGCCAACTTGAGATCGTGTCAGATATCTGAAGTACTGGCCTAAAGCTGAAATAGCATATGCATGCAGCAAATAAGCAAAGATGCATGCTGTTGCCAAGCTGCATGTTAATGTCCTCTGACACAGAGACGATGATCAGCCTTTTCATTCTCGTGAGCAGCAACCTGAATACAAAATCTCTTTTGTGTAGAGAATGATCAACACTGGTTAGTGTTTTGCCCAGTTTCTTTCCCAAAAACTTCTCTAAACGGCAGCTTGTAGGGGCTGTCTCAGCTAGCATGTTTATTCTCTTAGTAGACTTAGCTTTCGTGACATGGGTTCAGTTTTAAACACATTAAAACGCATAAAATGATCCAATTTTTATTTATTTTTTATTTTCGTGCATTTTAACTGAAAATCACACAAATTGAAAAATCTTATTTATATCACTTAAACACATAATTGTGTAATAACTGTATAATATTAATATAATCAAGCGATAATGGAAGAATAGAAAGAATCCTTCCTTTATGAGTATATCATAGCAAATTGTTGTCCTTGGCAGGAAAAATTAAAATCAACTAGAAAAATTTGCATTTCCTGCGAAAATGCAGTGTGGATGCTTAAAGCTGAAGCTGTATGCAAAAAGTAGCTGAAAAAGCTGAAAAGTTGCAGAAATTGTAAAAACTTTGCAGAAGCAAAAGAAGTTTGCTAAAATGGAATAACTTAGCAGAACTGCAATATCTTAGAGGAAACATAATACTTGGCAGAAATACAATAGCATAGCAGAATTTAGCAGAAATATTGTAACTTACCAGAAACATGATAACTTCTCAAAAATACAAGAATTTAGGAGAAATAGTATAAGATAACAGAAAGAATATATTTAGCCAAAAATACTTAAACATTACAGAAACACTATGATTTAGAAAAATAGTACAACAGAGCAGAAATATTGTGATTTACCAGAGACACTGTGATGAACTATGAATATTGTAATTTTAAATTGAGACTATGTTTTAGCACAAATATTATAATTTGGCAGAAATACTATAATTTAGCAGAAATACTATATTAAGCACAAATCCTATAAAAAGCAGAAATGGTATGATTAAGCACAAATACTACATTTAGTAGAAATACTTTGTTTTAGCACAAATCCCATAAAAAGCAGAAATACTGTACTATGATTTAGTAGAAAAACTATAATTAATCAGAAATACTAAATTTAGCAGAAATACTATATTAAGCACAAATACTATGAAAAGCAGAAATAGTATGATTAAGCATAACTACTACATTTAGCAGAAATACTATATTAAGCACAAATCCTATAAAAAGCAGAAATACTGTAATTTAGCAGAAATACTATATTAGGCACAAATCTTATAAAATAGCAGAAATAGTATGATTTAGCACAATAGTAATAAGTTAAACAGAAAAATTGGAAAAGCAAAATGGACAGCTGAAAAAATGCTGAACATGCTGAGGGTCCCTCAAATATACTTGTTAAATGACAAAAATCTGCAAAAAAATTTATTACAGCCACACAATCACAAATATGTACACATGAGGAAACACACATGCACAGAGAGACACACACACAAGATCCAATTCAGTCAACCAGTCTAAATATATTGAATTTAAATCTTAGAATGAGATCATCCCATTAAAAGCCTCTCTCTCTCTCTCTCTCTCTCTCTGTCTCACACACACACACACACACACACACACACACACACACACTTCTCTCTCCCTGTGTGTGTGTGTGTAAGTTTCTAGGTCAGCCTGGGAGCTGGTGAATTTGAATCCACCAATCAGAGAGGCTGTGCACTTTTCCCCACCAAAACAGGTGCATCTGTTTACACACGCAGCAGCACAGAGAGACACAGGATTTTTGCAGTCTATTTCTCATAGTGACGACTCCCCTCAAACAAATGACCGTAATTTCCTAACCGTAGGGGCTAGAACGGTCATTCTTACACCGTTTTGTTCAGAAGAGATGGGGGAATCTTCAAGTGTTGACAATTTAATATTAAAATATGAATTTTTAGAGATATATGACATGGATGACTTGTTGACTTAGAAGCCACGAATTCCCCAATATGCAAATTTGAATGCCTGAGACCACATATGTGATTGGCTGGCTGGGAAGCCGTGCAGGCCCTGATTTGTGGATTTGAATTCCTCACCCCTCAGATATGATTGGCTGGCTTAGAAGCCACGAATTCCCCAATATGCAAATTTGAATGCCTCAGGACACTTATTTGATTGGCTGGGAAACTGTGCAGGCCCTGATTTGAAAATTTGAATGTCTCAGTCCTCACAGAGGATTGGCTGCCTGGGGACCTGGCAGAAATATATAGAAATACTATTATTAAGCATAAATACTACATTTAGTAGAAATACTATGTTTTAGCACAAATACTATAAAAAGAAGAAAAACTATAATTTAGCAGAAATACTATATTAAGCACAAATCCTATAAAAAGCAGAAATACTATAATTTAGAACAAATAGTATAAAAAGCAGAAATACTATAATTTAGCAGAAATACTGTATTTAGCACAAGTACCGAAAAGTACCAGAAATACTATGATTTAGCAGAATAGTAATAACTTATTGAAACACAAATGCACAGAGGGACACACAAACACAGGCTCTAATCCAGTCAACCAGTCTAACTATGTTCAATTTAAATCCTACAATGACATGCTGTCAAATAAGGGCAGGGTCCTCTCTCTCCCACTAAACACACACACACACACACACACACACACACACACACAGACAGACACAGAGGGAGAGAGCTGCCGAATTTAAATCCACCAATCAGAGTGGCTGTTTACGTTTTCCCGCCAAAACAGGTGCATCTTTTTACACACGCAGCACAGAGAGGCACAGGATTATTGCAGCCTATTTCTCATAGTGAGGACTCCCCTCAAACAAATGACTATAATTTCCTAACCGTAGGGGCTAGAGCGGTCATTCTTACACCGTTTTGTTCAGAAGAGATGGGGGAATCTTCCAGTGTTAACAATTTATCATTAAAATATGAATTATTAAAGATATTTGACTTCTAATGCACCATAACTGAGTAGAGCGAAGCAAAAACTGCCTTGACTTGCCCTCAAACAACGCTTTGTAACTCGAAATCTATTTGGAGTATCGATATCATTCTTTCACCGTAAGAGACAGCAGGCTTTGGTGAACAGTCATGGAAATTTTCAGGTCTCTGTGGAAATCCAAAAAAAAATTATGACGAGAGAAAAAAGTGGTTCATTTCCAGAGTTTTAAATCTGAAGAAATCTGAGCGAAGGACGAATTTCCTACCCTCAAACAAGTCCAACTCATTTCAGAACGGTAATAGGTGAGAAAGAAATTCTTGAATTGTGAGCGTCAGGGGTGTCTGAAGATATTCGGGGACAAGCCTCATGTCTTAAAGTCGCTTCGTTAAGGAGATATGACGATTCGAATATGCCTCTCATTACAGAAATCCAGCGATGATTTTGAACAAGCTCTCCATTGACTTTATATGGAGAGTTTTGAGACCTTGTGTTGGTCTGAGGAGATTTGCAAAAATTCTATAAATCCCACAACAATGATAGTGACATTTTCTGAAAGCCAGCAAAAATACCTACGTTTTGATGTATAATTTGTGGAAGTTGAGTGAAAATTGAGCAAGTAGCAAGAAGTTGTTCGGATATGAAGTGAAAATTGCAAAACCTTCAGTGACACACTGGAAGCCAAGAGCATAGCAACCATAACAACGCATGTATTTTGTGAAAAATCACAATTTTGCAACTCAAAACTTTAAGAGGCATAAAAGTAAAACAGTAAAACATTTGAAAAAGCTGAATCATACCTGAATAGCCCAATAATTTGTGAACATTTTAAAGTTTGAATGGTTGTTCTAGGTGAAAATATGAGGAAGTAGTTAAGTTTCAAAAACAAGCAAATTTTAGCAGAATTGCAGAAGTTTCCCATTCATTTCAATGGGACAAATTAAAGGAAAAAAGCTTAATATTTTAAAAAGTATAATAGTTAAAAATAGCAAAAATCGTAGCGTAAATTAGCAGAAATAGCAGAATAGTTTAAAATTTGAACGGTGAAAATCGGCTGAAAATTGTGGAAGTAGTTAAGTGCCAAAAAGTGTACGGAAGCAACTAGAATAATAATAAAGAATAAAGAGAAACAGGAACTCAATAGTGTGGATGCTTAAAGCATCCACACAATAATTAACTGCATGGCAGGTGTTTGCCAAACAATTTGTCACGGCGGGGTGCGCCGATGTGTGTGGAAACAGGACCCAAAAGCAGATGATGACGAGTAGTTGAAAGTTTGAGCAGAAAAGTGATCCTTTATTAGATGACGGCAGGAGTAAACCAGGAAACCAAAGTAAACTGACAAAACACTAAGAAACAAAACACTAAACGGTACTGAGACCAAAACCTAAACTATGACTGTGATGGAAAATAACCAGCAAATACTATGACTAAGACAAATGATGAATAACAGACGAAAACCATAACTAAGACTGAGGTCAAAATAAACAGAACCAGGCTAGAACTATGGCAGAATAAACAGACGACCCGACAATGGCATGCAGAAAACAAAGGGCTTAAATACATACAAGAGGTGATCAGGGGAAGTGGAGACACATGGGGGAACAGCTGACTGACATAAACCTAATGACAGGACCAGGAGAGGAAAGTTAAATACAATGAACAAAGAACACATGACACTGTCAGAATAAAACAGGAAACACTAAAACTAAACATGACAACACAAACTTAACAGACCTAATACGTGATGAATAATACAAAACCCCAAAACATAGAAAACCCAGGAACAATAACCAATAACTGCCCAAACTAAAGGCAAATAGGAAATAACACAAAACCTAATCACATATCAAAAATGAGAAAAATACAAAAAGAACTCAGAGCGCTGGGTTGGAGACCCAGCCTGTGACACAATTAGTGCTTTATATGGCTTAAGAAGAACAGCGGACCTTGATACTTGGCTGCTGAATAAATTCCCAATTTTATAAAGGTATCTGTATAAGGATGAATGTTATCCAGCTAAAGCTGAGTTGAAGTCGGGTGATGCAGTAATATAATGAGCCTGAGCAGCAAAAGTAACAAAGCACTTTTATTGAGAAGCCCAGTTAGAGTATAGTGTAGTCCATTCTGTCTTTTATCAACTGTAAATATCCTTTATTTCAACGCCAGGATGAGAACCAGCAGGGTCTGTCAGATGAAGATATGCGGGCAGAAGTGGACACCTTCATGTTTGAGGGCCATGACACCACAGCCAGTGGCCTGTCTTTCATCCTCTACTGTCTGGCCTGCAACCCAGAACATCAGAAGATTTGCAGGAAGGAGATTATGGAGGCCTTGCATGACAAGGAAACCATGGAGTGGTAGGCTTGTGAAAGGACAACATTGCAATAGGGAGACAAGTTGGTGCCATTCTGTGGTACCAAAACTTTATTAGGAGACATATAAACAAGATTTCTTATTAGTTGACTTCACTAACTGCATGTTGGTCTCATTTTAAGGGAGGATCTCAGTAAAATCCCATACACTACAATGTGCATAAAAGAAGCTCTCCGCCTTTACCCCCCTGTACCAGGAATTGCCAGAAAAACCACCAAAACTGTAACCTTTTGTGATGGGAGAACAGTGCCTGCAGGTCAGTGATTTTACTCTGTTGTTATTATCAAAGAGTAAACATTAAATGTCTTCACTTAATAATCTTTTTGGAAATTTCTCATGCCACATGGTAAACACAAACTCTTAAACAACGTTGTTTTTCTTTAGATACATAGATTACTTTTCTTTACGATTCAATAAAGGACCTATATTGACTTAATACTTATTACTTTATTATTCTACAAGGGCACACTGGTATTATTTGATTGTATTGTCACATACAGTATCTTTTCTATAAGCTAGTATAGATCTCTAAAACGTGGGCATAAAGTACGCCGCCGCCTACACATTATGTTTACAGGAGCTGCTCAGCCACAGGAACCCATGAGCCACAAAGCTCCATGCACACCATTTTTGTACTGATGTTGATGCCAGAGGAGGTTTAGAGCTCTGCAGTAACTGAGTCAGCAGAGAGCTGGAGATTTTTATGAACTCTGCAACTTTACATGGTCTGGCACTTCATGGCTGAGTTGCTATACTTCCTAAACATTTCCAGTTTGCAATAATACCACTTACACTTGATCACGCTGCATGGCTAGCTGCTTGATTTTATGTATCTGTGCCAACTGGACTTAAAACCCCTGCATTTGAATTATGAGTTGTGTCACAATAAATTTTTCGATATGGTGTATGCTTGTTTTGTTTGAAAAATAATGATCAGCTAGACACACCCTATAATCTTTTAATAATAATAAACTAAGTACACATTTCTTTCAAATGTAGGTTCTGTTGTTGGAATAAGTGTGTATGGAATTCACAGGAATGCATCTGTCTGGGAAAACCCTAATGTAAGTAAAGACAATTTTATTCCCAGCACAACTTACTACATGGAATACATCATCAAAGGAATCTATGATGAAATAAAATTATGAAGTTTGTCAGCACTCTGCTCATATGGCTGCATATAATTTATCAAATAAATGAAGAAGCAATCATGAAACTGGTGCATTAAATTAATTACTAGTGCTGTATTTGCTGAGGTGGGTAGGTCCCTGGTGCCAAAGTGGACCTCAGGACAGATTCAAGCTGGTTTAATGACTTACTTTATTATGTGTCAGAATGCAGTTTTCTCTGCGCAAGTGATAAGGGCGATGAGGTTCAGAAAATAAGTAATACACATAACACTGCTCTCTTTCTTTGTCCTGTATTACATTAGGTCTTTGATCCTCTGCGTTTCCTACCAGAGAACATTGCTAAGAGATCTCCTCATGCGTTTGTGCCCTTCTCAGCTGGGCCAAGGTTTGTCCTCACCTGAAACTATATCACTGTATAGAGACTGCTTGTAGTAGTCTCAAGTATGTGAATGTGTAACTTAGCACTGACCCCATTTACATCAACACAATAAAAACTGGTTTTATGATGGGCTAGAGCAAGTAGGGGAAAGGGTGAACTCACTGTAATCTAAGATTGATCCCATTTAAAATGCAAGCACCTTTGGCCCAGAATGTTAAAAAATAACATACTATACTCATCCCTACTATTCATATTCCTCATGTCCTAATCTCAGAAGGATCAAACTATTTTCATCATTTTTCAGTTCTTTAGAATATTCACTTGTATATTTCTTACATTTAATATTTTCCTCCCTCAGAAACTGCATCGGTCAGAACTTTGCTATGAATGAGATGAAAGTGGTGACAGCTCTGACACTGAAGCGATACCAGCTCATAGCGGAGCCCACTATGAAACCCAAGATCATCCCCCGACTGGTTCTCCGCTCACTCAATGGCATCCACATCAAGATCAAACCTTTAGAGACTTAGCTAAAGTGCACTAACTGCAAGAACTGCTGAAAATTACTGTATTTAGAAAGTAAATACTTTATGTTGATTTGAAATACTTCTACTATATAACTGAGCTTTCACATGTCATTTAATGAACGCTGTTGTGTAGTTTATGTTTTAGGAGAAATTACTTGTTGAAAAAAATCTGCTTTTTATACTAAAACAGTAAAGGAGAAGCTTGTGCACTTTGTCAGAAAGTAATAGAATTTGTGTTGGGGGTTTTATTGGGGGGGGGGTTTATAGTACATAACAGATTTGTAGTAAATGGCATTGCACTGACATCATTTGCAGTGTAAAGCTGTAGATAAAATTCTAGTGAATACAACTTCTGTCTCAGTTTTACACTCCATCATTTAATATTTCTATTTTAAGATAGAGGAAGAGGACTGGTGTTGTGCTGTAAATTAAATTAGCATTCTTTTTCCAACAAAACATAATAACAAAAATTTTTTTAAAGTTCTTCACTGTATTTTAGTATTCAGGATCAACCCAATCAAAAAGGTTTAATTGAGCTCATATTTCCATATTACTTCTATTGTTTAAAAGAGAGCTCTCTTTGACCTATAATGAAGATCATTTATCTATGTTTGTGCATTTATATGAAGTCTTATCTAGTCAGCATGAAAGCAATTCATAGATATATGATCAAAGTTTATCTCTGGAATATAACCTTATTTTACAGAGGCAGACTGTAAAGTTGATGCTTAAAAATGTGGACAATGTATCAAATTACTCGCATTGCATTTAGAGTCTTTCCTCATACATACAGCTTATTGTAAATCTGAAATATCAGTTTATATCAAGGCAAATTCACACTGTAGTGTTGTTTATGGTTAATTAAATGTAAGAAAAATGACAAAACCTTTACCTCTGACTGATATCTTTGAGTCCACTTGTCCTTTAAGAGGGGAAGGTTACCAGAAATCAATACAAGCTTGTTCTGAGTGGTCATATTAATCCAATGATGAGACATTTCTATCCTCTTGTGGGCAGGGATGCCACTCACAGGGCACGGGGGGGCCACTGAATAGTTCGACTGAAAAAATGATCTTGGGTAAATGGTACGGCCTTTGTTGTCAGCATATCTCTGACAACATCTACTACAGAGCTTTTATTGTGTTCAGAATTGTGTTAATGGATTTTTACAGTGCGGACAACCAAGATGACATAATTAGATAGCAAATGCAATTAAACAACATGTTTAAAGATCAGTTAACACTGGAGCCTTGTTCAAGCCCCCCCTCCATGACCTCGTCGATATCCAACCTGGAAAAAATACACAAAATAACATTCAGTTGCCTCGACGTGTAAACAAACCTAGAGAAGGGACACGAAAAAAGGACAGCATAAATACAGAGGAGAGAGGGAGATAAGAGAAGTTGGAGGACAAAGCTCCAGATCCGAACATCAGTAACTGACAGCCAAGGGGGAGAAAGAGGTCCCAGGATGGTTGATGATCCGGAACAGGGAGACCTGAGAGGAAGAGAAGAGGGAGCATCAAAGCAGTCGAACAAACACAAAGGCTATTCCAAATTTAACACCGCAGTTTTTAGCTGCCAAGAGTTAATGTACACTGGTCTCTGTGCTGCATATGCTGTCAAAAACACGCTGATATCCAGCAGGTAAGATAAGACATTTGCAGCTTTAGTGAGTGCAGTTTCACCGGAGTGACAGGCCTTGGAAGCAGACTGGGGGGGGGGGGGGGGGGGGGGGGGGGGGGAGAAACGATGATGATTACTGTTTCCTGTGAGGGCGCACACACTACCAGTCAAAAGTTTGGACACACCTTCTCATTTCATGTTTTTATTTATTTTCATGACTTTTTAGATTCTCGCCAAAGGCATCAAAACTATGAATAGTCACCGTTTGCTGTGATTACTGCTTTGCAGACTCTTGGCATTCACTCAGTGAGCTTCATGAGGTCATCTCCTGAAATGGTTTTCTAACAGTCTTGAAGGAGTTCCCAGAGATGCTGAGCACTTGTTGGCCTTCTTCCTTCACTCTGTGGTCCATCTCATCCCAAGCTGTCTCCATTGGGTTTATGTCAGGTGACTGTAGAGGCCAGGCCATCTGGCGCAGCACTCCATCACTCTCCTTTTTGGCCAAATAGCCCTCACACAGCCTGGAGGTGTGTTTGGGGTCATTGTCCTGTAGAAAAATAAATGATGGTCCAGCTAAACTAGAACAGGATGGCATGTCGCTGCAGGATGCTGTGTTAGCTATGCTGGTTCAGTGTTCCTTCATTTTGAATACATTTCCAAAAGTGTCACCAGCAAAGCATCCTGTACACCATCACACCTCCTCAATGCTTCAAGGTGGGAACCATGTATGTAGAGACCATCCGTTCACTTTTTCTGTGTCGCACAAAGACACGGCGAAGTACAGATTTAGACTGGTTCAATGTCCATTCCTTGTGCTCCTTGGCCCCCCAAAAATCTCTTCTGCTTGTTGCTTTTCCTTAGTTGTGGTTTCTTAGCAGCTATTTGACTATAAAGGCCTGATTCACACAGTCTCCTCTTCTGCACAACACAATTGATGGTCCCAACCCCATTAAGAGGACAAGAAATTCCACAAATGAACCCTGACAAGGCACACCTTTAAAGTGAAAACCATGTCAGGTTACTACATCATGGAGCTCATTGAGAGAATACCAAGGATTTGCAGCACTGTCAACAAAGAAAAGGGAAGCTATTCTGAAATATAAAACATATTTACGGTTATTTATCAACTTTTTCCTTGCTACATAATTACATACATCTTGCTTCATATATTTGATGTCTTCAGTATGTATCTACAATGCAGAAAGTAGTCAATTTAAAGAAAAAAACATTAAATGAGAAGGTGTGTCCAAACT
Source organism: Copadichromis virginalis (assembly GCF_057382275.1). NCBI lineage: Eukaryota > Metazoa > Chordata > Actinopteri > Cichliformes > Cichlidae > Copadichromis > Copadichromis virginalis. The sequence goes on from NC_140628.1 coordinate 28,561,936, forward strand.
TTTGCCTGGTGGTGTACATTACCAACACATTCAAAAGGACATGACTGGTCGGTAATCAGTAACCAATAACCGAGACGGCTTAAGTCAAAGATACTGTAAACCACAACAGTTTCAAAGTTAGGAGGGAGTAGTTTCACATTTCATCAGTTACTGAATGCAGGTCAGAAAACTGCAAACTAATAACTAAATGGGAGCTTCAGGAGATCTTTAAAAGGTTAAGTTGGCACAACCATCTGATAAGTTTTTAAGCAAGCACCTATAAGACAACATTTGAAGTAAAGAAGTCTCAGAATTTGTTGAAGTCTATCTGCAACAGATAATATAATATATAAAATTGCTTTATGTCAAAAAGGTGCGAAATTAAGCAATGGCGTCCCTAAAGTGTCAAAAACACATGGTGAAGCCAGAGAATTAACCTGTTCTAGCAACGAGCGGAGCACACTTATCATTCCGTACAAGTGAAAAGGTTTCTGTTTTCATTTACACCTTTTTTTAGTCTCCTGCAGCACTGTTAGACAGCATGCGTACATGCTTCTGCAAACCAGAAACCCGGTTCATCATCTCGCTTCAGGTAGGCAGAGATAGAAGTGAATATGTGTGGCGAGACAGCTGCACTTAAGTCCCGACTTCAGTTTCACTGCCTATCTCTGCTGTTAGACAGGCCAGGTGCTGGAGCAATTTCACAACAAGAGTCGTTAAAGCGTGTGCAGAAGTGTCACAAAGACACACTATAATCCCCTTCTGCAATGTGCAGGTTCATACACAACTGGGTGAAAGTATCAAGAAGGGCCAGAAAGGCTCATGAGTCAAAAGTACTCTTTTATTTACAGTCATATTACAAAATCCACACACCCACAAGGACAAAAAGTCACCAGTACAGGTTGTATAAAAATGAAATGACGTCCTCTTTCTTTTATCTCAGATTGCCAACCTTTCGCTGATTTAAGATCCTAATAACTGATCACTTGAATTTCCTGTGAAAACTCCCAAAATGCATTGCATCTTCTGTCGCTGCCTCATGCAGAAATAACCTCAAGCCGACTTGACTTGACTTTTTGGCCGATGTCAGACCAGGCACCACATCAAAAAGAAACAACAATGTTATGTGGCAGCCTTGTGGTCAGAATGCATGTTGCACTGAGACCACAGCATTTAATCTGCGATTCCAGCTAGGAACCTTTGCTACAAATCACTTACCCTCTCCTCTCAATTACTACTACGGCTGTTCTGTCCACATTTGAAAGAGAAAAATCCAAACCACTATACTATATAAGATATAACACAATTTAATGGTGGACTTAAACATGGCCACAGTCTTTATTAACCAGCTACAGCCAGCTGATTACATGTTTGACACAGAGAACTTTTAACCGTTTGTTCAAAACAGTAATACGTTGTATAAACTGCACTGTACTGTTTCATGTGAGAGATGCTAACATGCTACGTGACATTTAGAATAGTTTAAATCCTAATTCTCTTTTTACTAACCTTTTATTTTGCCTTTCAAGTTGGTATTTGTTCTTGTGCTAGTGTATACTCAGCTGTATTCTGTTAGTGCTTAGCAAAAGTTCACTTAAATGCCGAGCAGAACAAAAGTGTGAGAGTACACCTGTGGTGGAAAAGTGGGCAACAAACCATTTAAAAGTAATATACTTGAAAAAGCCAAAGAACAAATATGTTCGGAATACTGTTTGGACAGGGCAAATAGCTTATCAGCGACATGTGAACGTTTAGAAGCTTGAAGCTCCACTTTCATGTGATGCCACATATATAACGATGATTTCTGTAACTGTGTAGCCAGTGTCACTGAAAATGCACAAGCCACCACCTAGTGGGTTGTTGGAAAAAACGCAGGACACTTTGGTTCATATGATGCTGGTCTAATATATGGAATGAAAAGCTTGCAGTCAATAATACACTTGTATTATATGTTTTCATGATAAAAATCAGCCCTGTGTTTTGACAGAAATTCAGTTCATATCTGCAATCTCTGGCCCCCCTGACTCATCACAGTAAAATCTGATAGAAAAGTACGTTTTGCTTTCCTTTAATAGTATTTTCAACATTCTAAAGAAGTGAAAAAAATATTGAAATTGTAGAAAAAATACAACCTTACATCAAATTCGTCAAAAACATAACTCGATGACCCACCATATCTTCGTAAAGAATCACTCAGATAACCATACCTGCCACTTTGAGCCTCAGATGTGAAGTCCTGTAAATGTATTTTAAATTTCGTTGCAATCAATAAGCTTCTACTTATCAGCTACCAGTTTAACAGATGCAGACACATCTTGTGACAGACCAAAACAGAACTTGTGTGATGACTTCTTGTAATGACAACGAGTACACGACAAATTAAAAGAAAAAAACAAAATAGAAAACAACAAAAAAAATGGAAGTGAATGGCTCCATCTCGTCCAGGTCACAGTCCCTGATGTTTCTGCTGGTAACCTGAGAGTCAGCAGCTTTGAGAAACTGGTTAGATGAGTAGTGAAGGGGTGGGTTTCTTGCCTGGCCAAGTTTCTTTGGCATACTTCTTTTTTCGTGGCTCGTTGTGGGTCTCCGGTAGGTAAGGAGCTGTAACAGGTGTGGGGTTGAGAGTGACAGGTGGCTGTGGAGCCTCAGGGGCCAGGTCTACCTCTGGTGCTGGGTTAGGGAAAGGGAGAGGAAGCCCTCCCTGCATGGCAACACCTCCTGGAGCTCCTATCGGCTGGTTCTCATGACTGGTGGGAGGCAAGTCCCCATAGAGACCACCACCAAAGCCGTAGCCGTGCATGCGTTTTGAAGTCAAGTCATCAAAACCCAAAGTGTTCTGGCCCTCTAATCTCCGTTTCTACAGCAGGGATAGCAGAGCATCAGCTTCACAGTTCATACACTTAATACATGTTTACCTTTCCAAGTCATGCAGCTAGACCACTGCAAATGGTAGTGTTACACTGGGCATACTGGGGCCACCCAGTGAGCTACACAGGACAACTTTTTATTTTTGCAAAAAATGCACATTTATCACCTTAAAAATTACATTTCTTTAACCATCCTGTCAGCTAAATGTATCTGACATCAAAACTCACCTTTATAGGGATGACAGCAGTCTGCACCATATTTCTGAAGCGCCCAACAGAGGGGTCTATATCCTCTGTAAAGATTTAAAGAACAGTTGGTATACATTAGCGCTGGGGGCATTTCTTCTCATTAGAATTCACAATCAACATATTTGATCAGTGACATATCAGCCATAAGCCACCTCACTGCAAACCCACATTAATTAATGCGTTTCTAGCCTGGAATGAAAAGTATCCAAATTTAGTTTATTTGGCTTAATCTTAACTAATCTAATCATCAAAGCTCATTTTCTTCTCATGTACATGCTGTAAATAAAATAACAATCCACTAGTTTTTGGGTAACTAACTTGAGTACCTGGATTAATGATGGAATCTTCTTCACTGAAGGTAACTCTGGAATTTTTTCGTTTCCTCTTGGGCCTCTGGATTTCCAGGTTGCCTTCCTCAATGGTGAGGAGGGAGATGCGCTTGTTGTGAGCTGTGTTGAACTCTGTCAGGTTCTGGCAGGTTAAAAACATTACATATGAGCAAAATAGCTGCATGAATGTCAAAATATCCCAACATAACAACACGATATACCGGAACAAACTTGATAGAAAAAAACAGTATTATAAATAGGGATGGGTATCGTTTAGGTTTTATCCGATACCGGTGCCAAATCGGTACTTTTGAAACGGTGCCGGTGCTCAAACGGTGCTCAAACCGGTGCTTAAAGAATGGAGAACACAAAATTGGTCCAAAAACCTCTCATGTTCAGCTGTTTTTTGTAAAAATATAACAATGTTAGCCTTTTCTGCAGCTATGGGGCATATATGGTATCACTCTTGGCTGGAAGCAGTGCTTAAACAATGGAAAAAACACAAACTTTGTCCAAAACCTCTCATGTTTAACTGTTTTCCACTTTTTCTTTGGTCATTTTAGCCTTTTTAGCCAGGGTGAAGGGAGTATCTGCCATCAAACAAGAAGACAGCAGCATGTAGCTATGATGATGTTTGCTAGTTCACCTTACATGCATTAATGTAATAACGTGGTTAGCCTACTCACGCAGAGAAGAACGGCTGCTGCTGCATCATCATCCGTCATCATTTCTGCTACACTGGCAGGGCTAGGGGCCAGGACTCTCCTCTTCGTGTTTTTGGGGGATGTTGCATAACAGGCAACCCACCCGCAGTAGATGTGCTCGGTGTGAGGTCTCGCAGCAAGCTATCAAATACGGCGCATTTCTGGGCTTTTAAAAAAAACGCTATGCGTCGCCAGGTGTTTCATCGGATTCGAGGTGTTACCTCCTTTGACAGTATCACAGTATCAGCTTAAAGCACTTGTTGCAGGCTGCTGAGTTTGCATATTTTGCTATGAAGTACAGCCAGACTTTTAACCGCTTCGGCTTGGGCATTTTTAATCTGTAGCTCTGCTTTAACAGAACGTACGTACGTACCTGGCCCCGCCTACTATCCTCGGAAACGTAAAATGATTGGCT